>NC_083763.1:39616760-40285510 GCF_963514075.1 Conger conger
TTGGGATTTTTGAGATCAAAATGATCCCAATCCTACCAAAAAGTTTTGAAAAACCCAAACTCAAGGTTTGATCCGGATCAACAACAAGATTGGATTACGTGATCCAATCCAATTTCTGAATCCTTTTTTTCTTTTGAAAAACCCATTTTCAAGATTTTATCCAATCCGATAGCCGTAATCCGATCAGATTACTTTTGAAAAACCGGCCCCAGAAGACCAGTAAGTCTAAAAAATGAGTCTAGTATAAATACCTAATAAAGAGCTCACTGAGTGTATTTTATGTGATATTAACTCTAGCAGAATTTTAGATGGACATCTTTTCAGTCTACAGAGTAGTGTCTGAAAAACCAACACATTTTGTTTTATGTTTTTATTCCTGGAGGAAAGAAATATTACTAGAAATAAACAGCATACAAACAACATATTTTGTAGTCCTGGTAATGTCCAATGAAATATAGAAATTGACAGGTATGTTTAATATCTTAAAGTGCACTTTAATGAAAGGTAACAACTTCTTGAATCATTACTTAGTAGTCCGGGGCAAATTCTGAAGAACATAACATTATCTGTATGCAGAATTCTTTGAACACAATCTTTGCATAAATACATGCAATGCCATCAAACATGGAGAGGGACATTCTATGTATTCCTGTTAAAATAACACAAAGCCAAGGTGATATCACCATACCATGATTCATATCTCCAATGCAGTACATAAGTCAAATTGTGAAATAAGTTAAATTATAAATTCTGTGTATTTTTGCAATGTCTAAACAGACACGGCCTTGGAAGAAATCAGTCATCTATGTGAATATTTCTGAGTAAAGTGAAAACAGCTTTGACTCTCAGCAGAGGGCATGTTCAGTGACTTGATCCAGTTTTATATCGGTGAACATTTAAGTCAAAACATTATCAAACTATTTGTAGTATTATTCAGTCGGCTAATAAATAAGCAGTAGGCCTGAATTTGAATAATTAATGTGGGTCCAAACATCCATTACCAGCTTGATTATTTGAATTGTTCAGTTAATTAGACAATAAAACAAAATGGAATGACCGAAGCTGTCATTTAAAGATGTATAGTATCTCATCTCTGTGTCTAGAAAAGTGCTTGAATGAAAGAAAACTATTAATTCTTAATAGACTGCTATAGTGGTAAATATAATTATATAGCTGAAAAAAACATTCTAAAATTGGATTCTCAAAGGATCCTTAACACAAAAGAAGAATATGCATATGGAATATGACAGCAGCAATGCTTTGGGTGTCAGGTCTCATTTGGAGTCGCAGAGCAAAGCAACACCCCGCAGGGTCCAGTGCTCAGGCACCTGTGATGTGCGAAGGAACAGGGAAAAGATATAGGTGAGGTCAGTGCGTCTGGGTTTCTTGTAAACAGGGCAGGTGTACAAGCTAATACCCTGCTGTTGACGTTTGGGATCGGGAGGTGAGGAGGTGCTGATGGCATAGACGTGGACCACTGGGAGGGATGTGAACAGCACCTGCAGGAAAGTCAATCACACTGAGATAATTTAGACTGCACATATTCAGTATTACATATACAATATCAATTTAAAAAGTACTCTCCAACCCAACCCCCCACCCCCCCTTCCTAATGGTTTTGTCTCAATAGATCAATAAACCTTGCATCTGCCGACATTCTGAATACAAATTGAAAAGCACCGCATCCTTACACTTCCTTACTTTTTATATTATATGTCTGTTAAAATACTGTCAGTAGGACTTGCCAGTGTTATTCTCAAAAACATGTTACTAAACTGTAGTTCAGTAGTTAGTCAAATTTATAAAATATATGCAGTGTAACAAAATGATACAGAACATGAAAACTGAAGTTTTGAAGTCCCAAATTCAGGGGGCTTGTGTATGAAGCATGTCAGAGTAGGACTCTAGAATCTTATCATGACTTAAAATGAAAGGTAAAACAAAGTTCACAATACAACCATCCATCCACTATGTAACCCATTTATTCTTAGGCAGGGTTGGAGCCTATCCCGGCACACATTTGTGAGAGGCAGGAATATACCTGGACAGGTCACCAATCCTTTGCAGGACACAAACACCATTCACCATTCCTTCTTGCTGTGACATGACAGTGACAGGCGACTGTACCACCTTGCTACCCAAAATATACAGCCATAGATTTAATAACATTACATTTGAAATATTCCTGGTGGGAGGCTGATTCCTGGTGGGAGCCAAGTGTATGTATGCGACTAAACATCCCTAGCTTTGGAAGATGTGCTGATGGAGAAAGCAATACCAAATGATCATTATTAGATTTTCAAAATCATTTAACACAAACCTTGGGAGATGACTCTGTGAGTTTAGCGTTTCGCCGGTCCCACCCGGCACCATCCAGAAACAGCCCATAGATGTAGACTCCACCTATATCTGCTGGTGGGGGCCCTATCACATCCTCCCTCATCATTCTGGTGACATCATTGTGCAGGATCACAGTGTCAAGAGCCCAGCCTTTGGACAGGTTCATCCGTGTGGTCTCTTGGCGCATGGCTGTCAAGAAACCCTTTCAAAACCAAACACATATAAGAACTTGTGGCACAATAAATTAAATTGCTCAAACCACACTACCTTAAAAACAAACAAAAAAAGATCACATTGTTAAAATCCATGAGTTAAATCCATGAGTTACATCATACAGTAGAGTTCCACGTTCAAAACATACTCCTTGACCACCTTTCTTTGCCCTTACTTGGGGATTAAAGAAGCCAGTTAACCAGAACTGGTTGGGTCTCCCATTGAAAAGCCAGGTGTGGAACTGCTGGTTTCTCTCTAGCAGCTCTGTGAACCAGAAGCCCAGAGTGGCTGAATCCCAGGAGATCTTGTGCCACAGCTTGGGGATGCGGGCATCATACATGTTGTCTAGGGCATCCCTCAAGTCTTCAGACATGATGATGGTGCCTGGAGGACAGCAACATCCTTGTTAATCTGGGTGCTTATTTTCAGTATAACACACTGTCTGCCAGAATCAATGAGCTTCTCAAGATAAACAAACAAGCAGTAGTGACCACCTCAAATTTCACATTTCCTTGATGTGATGTCACCTCAGCTTTGCTGATATCTGTGACTGAGCCAGCTCAGGAGTTGAGGATAGTGCAGGATATTTTGCTTCACCCTTGGCTGTTATTTCTCTCATCTTATCCAAAGCAACGTAGAATATAACAGAAATGGTTGCAACTGACTAAAATGAGCAATAATGGCAAAACTGGTTAACTCACTAAAGCAACCAGTTTAAATACACTATGCTAAACTATGTAAAGTACTACATAAAAGCATAAACAATATAAACTAAAGCTCTATTTTTTGGAAAACCACTTTTTTGTACTTCTATAGAGTTTGCCCAATCCTCCCTGAATTCGGTGTACATGATCTGCAGCATGGCCCAGTGTTAAACTGCTGAGGAAATTTCCATCTGCAGGTAGGGCTGCTTGATTGTGGCAAAAATCATAATCATGATTATTTAGGTCAATATTGAGATGATGATTGTTTAACACCTTTACGCATTGACTTTGGAACAGCATCCATTTTTTAAACTTTTTTCAAAACTTGTTTTTACAGTGGATTTCCTTGAACTTTAAAAACAAAGAAATAAATTTGCCCCATGTGGCCTTCGGGGAAAAAAAACACAGTTTAGAGACATTTCGCCTTCATTTTGAAATCTCAATCGATGTAATGACCTGTGAGGCTAATGTAATTACACCAGATGCGTTGCGTACGCGTAGCGAAAACAAAATGACAATTTGCACGCATTCTGTCACACCAGAAGCGTTCTTCTACGCACAGTCCACCAGTGTATTCTCCAGATTCTTTAGAGACATGCTTTGCAATCCCTTGTACATACGTAAGTGTTAATTAAACTTTCATTAATATCACAATTACCTGCTTGCATCTTCGATACAGTTTAAAGTAGGCTACTTTACTCCTATTTGCTGTAGTTTCATGTTTTTTCCAAGTTGATGCATCATTAGATTAGTCTTATTGACACGTTCCAGTTTTGGCTTTAGGCTTCCAAGCCTTCTGACAAGCTCTATTCACTCCATGATAAAGGATAAAAACATGCAGTAGCTATATCAACAGCAACGTCTATATTAGCAAAGAGTATACATATTTAGTCTTAATGTAGTTTTCCTTGAGAAAAAAATACAAGGCATCCAAATTACTTAAATGGGCTACAGCATGCAATATCTTCACCCAAAGCCATTTCTGTTATAAGGTGGGCTGGAGGTTGTAGTTTGTAACTCCTGGTGCATCTCGACAATGAAGTAGAAAGTTCCGTCTTTCTCAAGACTCTCGCACATGTGTTTACGTGCGTGTACTGTCACGTTTCATGTTTGTCATGTCATGTTTTATGTTTAGTTATTGTCTTGGTTATGTTATTGTCATGTCATGTATTATGTTAGTCTAGTCTTACCATGTTTTTATGTTTCATGTCATGTTATGTTTCATGTTTAGTTGTTACGATTTAATTGTTAGTCTTGCCATGTCATGTTATATAGTATAGTTGTTGTATATTGTCATTGTTTTGCAAACTTGTTATGTCACAATTTATGTTCCATGTTATGTTGCACTGTTCATTGATTTAGCATACACTTTTCCATGTCTTTCTGCAAACCTTGCATTCCTGCTTTCTCTCTCTCCCTTTCTGTCACTCACACCCTAATTGTTTCAATTTCTCTTGTCTATTTACTAACCTACTAATGCTAGATCAGGATTGGGTAATACTAACATTCTAATCATGTGTTCATGTTACCTTACGTTTCTTGTGCATGTCATTTACTAATTTATTAATGCTAGGGCATCTATCCATCCATCCATCATCACCCGCTTATCCGGAGTCGGGTCACGGTGGCAGTAGGCAAAGCCGGGTATTCCAGGCATCCCTCTCCCCAGCAACGCATTCTAGCTCCTCCTGGGATCCCAAGGCATTCCCAGGCCAGGAGAGACATATAATCTCTCCAGCGGGCTCTGGGTCTCCCTCGGGGTCTCTGCCCAGTTGGACGAGCCCGGAAAACCTCCAAAGGGAGGCGCCCGGGAGGCATCCTGATCAGATGCCCGAACCACCTCAATTGGCTCCTTTCGACGCGAAGGAGCAGCGGCTCTACTCCGAGCTCCCTCCGGATGTCCGAGCTCCTCACCTTATCTCTAAGGCTGAGCCCAGCCACCCTACGGAGGAAGCTCATTTCGCCCGCTTGTATACTCGATCTCGTTCTTTCGGTCACTACCCAAAGCTTGTGACCATAGGTGAGGGTTGGGACGTAGATCGACCAGTAAATCGAGAGCTTCGCTTCTGGCTCAGCTCCCTCTTCACCACGACGGTCCGATGCAACGCCCGCATTACTGCTGACGCTGCACCGATCCACCTGACGATCTCAAGCTCCCTTCTACCCTCACTCGTGAACAAGACCCCGAGATACTTGAACTCCTTCACTTGGGGCAAAGACTCGTTCCCAACCCGGAGGGAGCAATCCATCGTTTTCCGGCAGAGAACCATAGCCTCGGACTTGGAGGTGCTGACTCTCATCCCGGCCGCTTCACACTCGGCTGCAAACCGCTCCAGTGCGCGCTGAAGGTCACAGTCCGATGAAGCCAGCAGAACCACATCATCCGCAAAAAGCAGAGATGCGATTCTGAGGTCACCAAACCGACACTCTCCTCACCTCGGCTCTGCCTTGAGATCCTGTCCATGAATACCACAAACAGGACCGGTGACAAGGGGCAACCTTGGCGGAGTCCAACACCCACAGGAAACGTGCTTCACTTTGTGCCGAGAATGCGGACACAGCTCTCACTTAGGTTATACAGGGGCCGGATGGCTTGTAACAACGGACCCGGTACCCCATACTCCTGCAGTACACCGCACAGGGTTCCCCGGGGGACACGGTCGAAAGCCTTCTCCAAGTCCACAAAGCACATGTGGACTGGATGGGCAAACTCCCATGACCCCGCCAGCAACCCTGCCAAGGTAAAGAGCTGGTCCACTGTTCCACGACCAGGACGGACGCCACACTGCTCCTCCTGAATCCGAGGTTCGACCGTCGGTCGGAGCCTCCTTTCCAGCACCCTAGAGTAAGCTTTCCCAGGGAGACTGAGGAGTGTGATACCCCGATAATTGGAGCACACCCTCCGGTCCCCCTTCTTGAAAATGGGGACCACCACCCCGGTCTGCCACTCTGCAGGTACTGTCCCCGACCTCCACGCGACACTGAAGAGGCGTGTCAGCCAAGACAGCCCAACAATGTCGTGAACAGGGGCCTCCGCCAGACGTTCCCAGTTTACCCTCACTACACTTTTGGGTTTACCGGGTATGTCCGGCAGCCTCCCCGGCCACTTGATCCAACTCACCACCAGGTGGTGATCAGTTGACAGCTCTGCTCCTCTCTTCACCCGAGTGTCCAAGACATACGTCCGCAGGTCTGATGATACGACCACAAAGTCGATCATCGGTCTTTGGCCTAAGGTGCTCTGGTACCAAGTACACTTGTGAGCTACCCTATGCTCGAACATGGTGTTTGTTATCGACAATCCATGACCAGCACAGAAGTCCAATAACAAAACACCACTTGGGTTCAGATCAGGCAGGCCATTCCTCCCAATCACCCCGCTCCAGGTTTCTCCGTCATTGCCCACGTGAGCGTTGAACTCGCCCAGCAGAACTATGGAGTCTCCGGGTGGCACCCTTTCCAGGATGCCGCCCAGTGATACTCTGAACTGCCGTTTGGTGCATAAGCACAAATGACAGTCAGAGCTTTCCCCCCAGCGACACGTAGTCGCTTAGAGGCGACCCTCTCGTTCCCCGGGTGGAACTCCAACACAGTGGTGCTCAGCCGGTGGCTTGTGAGTATGCCCACACCCGCCCGGCGCCTCTCACCTTGAGCAACTCCAGAAAAGAACAGAGTCCAGCCCCTCTCCAGGAGTTTGGTTCTGGAACCAGTACTGTGCGTGGAGGTGAGCCCAACTATATCTCGTTGGTACCGCTCCGCCTCCCGCACTAGTTCCGGTTCCTTCCCCACCAGAGAGGTGACGTTCCACGTCCCCAGAACCAGTCTGCAATGCGAGGATCAGCACGCCCGGATCCCCGCCTTTGCCTACTGCCCGTTGGGCAAAGCACCCGACTCCGATGCCGACCCCTGCAGGTGATGAGCCCACAGGGCGGCGACCCCACGTGACCAGTTTGGGCTGTGCCCGGCCGGGCCCCATGGGATAAGGCCCGGCCACCAGACGCTCGCCAACAAGCTCCCCTCCCGGGTCTGGCTCCAGCAAGGGTTTCCCTTTTCCGGGCGAGGTAACTGGGTCATTGTGTGGCCGTATCATGGAGTCTTTGAATCGCTCTTAGTCTGGCCCCTCCCCCAGGACCAATTTGCCTTGGGAGACCCTACTGGGGGCTAACAGTGCCCCCGACAACCTAGCTCCCAGGATCACCGGGACACACAAACCCCTCCACCACGTTAAGGTGGCGATACCTCAGAGGGGCTAGGGCAGGATAGGTTTATTACTAACAATTACTAATTACCTTGTCAACTTGTCAATCCTCCACACCTGATTTCCATTCTCTTGCTGCTCTCAAACGAATTGTCTACACCTGTCTACACCTGCATATAAGCTCAGTTTCATGTCATGTCTGTGCAAAATTGTTTGCCTCCTGTTCGTCAGTGCATCTTGTCAAGCCATTTGTCTACCCGTTACGATCCAAGCCTGTTTATTGACCATTGTTTATTGACCATCGCCTGCCTGTACCACGACTTTGCCTGCTGTTTTTGTGCTTTGGCCCCGTGGAGCAGACTTCGGTCTTGACTCTTGCACCGTCATTGACCCTGAGCCTGCCTATCATCCGCCTGTACTTCTGCCCCGCTGACAGCTTTCCTGGCTACCGGACTTCCCACATGGTGTACCGACTACGGCACTGCCTTCTCCCTCGGTACTGCGCTTTGGTTTTCTGGCTGGATATTTACTTGTATGAACATTGTTTTTGACTACGCTCTCTGGATATTCCCCAAATAAAGCCCTGACGGGACTTTACTACACTACTGTTTCTGAGTCGTGCATTTTGGGTCCAAACCCCCCACGTACCCGTCTCATGTACTTTGAGTTTGGGCTTTGTGGGAGGGGCGGAGTGCACCACTGCAAAGAAAAGGGGTGTGCCGGATTTACAAGACAAAACGAGAACAACATTAATAGAATGCAGTAGAAAAACAGTTTTCCAAATTTTTTTATTTTCATAATTGTGGGAAGCCAAAATCATAATTGAAAATAAAATGTGTTTAATCGGCCAGCCCTAGCTGGAAAGGAATATTTCTGAACTCAAAGGATTCTGCAAGGAAGAGTTGAAACAAAACTCGAAAGAATGTTGGCAGGCAACAAGAAATGTTTGGAAGCTGTTATTTCTGCCACCGGTGCTGTTACTAAGTACTGATTGACAGTGTGCCAAAACCTTTGCACCTCAAATTTACGGTTTTATTTATTTAATCTTTTTTATCTGTTCAGCAAATAAAATTGAATTGTGCAGTACAAGTTATCGAAATATGACATGATTATCTTTGTACCTTCCTTTTACTTTTGAATACCACCCTATATACCTCATATTCATCCCATTGTTCCCCTATTCGATCTTATTTATATTTTATGATTTATAGAGCAATTTTCAAACTGGTGTTTCCTACTTTCTTCCTTTCTTCCTTTGCACTGCTTTAAATTCCGGACTTCATAAATGGTCGCATTTTCATGCATCAAGTAAGAGAATATGCTGTAAACTCAGTGTGCACTTTATTAGGTATTTATTAGACTTCTACTGCTGTAGCCTATCGACTTAGTTATGATGCTTTTAGTGTTCAGAGATGCTCTTCTGCTTACCACTGTTGTAATGTGTGGTTATTTGCATTACTGTCACCTTCCTGTCAGCTTTGACAAGTCTGGCCTTTTTTTTTTTTTTTTGCACCATTCTTTGCAAACTCTAGAGACTAGTGTGCGTGAAATCAGCAGTTTCTGAGATACTCAAACCACCCTGTCTGCCATCAACAATCATTCCATGGTCAAAGTCACTTAGATCACATTTTTTTCTGATGGTTGATGTGAATGTTAACAGAAGCTTCTGACCCGTATCTACATGACTGTATGCATTGCACTGCTGCCACACAATTGGTGGATTAGAAAATCGGATGAATAAGTAAGTGTAATAAAGTAAAAATGTTCCTAATTAAGTACTCAGTGAGTGTATACTACCTTGTTGGCCACAAATGGTTTATGACAGAATACAACACTTGTTATCCTTGATCAAGAACTGAATTCGGCCCCATGTCTCTCCAAAACCTTCACACACTCACCGTCGATGGCAAGTTTGAGGTCGGTGAGGGTACTGCGGACCCGTCCGATGATGCGCTGCATACGGTCAATCTCCTGTCGTAGGAATATATTCATGGGCTGGAAAAGTCCCATCTTCTGAAGACGGGCTTTCACCTAAAAACATTCCAAAACAATAGCAAACAATTATGCCAGTATTTAAACAGTGGTCCTGCACCACATTGAATTTGAAATGAAACAATGAATATGTGGTTAAAGGCACAGTCACCTTGGAGTATTGGTAATCATATATCAATATCAGTCCCTTCATTTTAGGGGACCAAAAAGTAATTAGACAGCTTCTCAGCTGTTTCTGATTAGTATTGTGTATTCAATCGCTTCCATAGTCCAGCTATAAGAAATATTTCAGTATGTAGTCTTGATTCTAGGCTTTTGATTGATTGCCTTTGGTTATTGCTGTTTGCCAACATGAGAACCAGAGTTATACCAGTGACAGTCAATGAAAAAAAACAAAAACAGATTTTAACATAAATTGTTTGGAACATCAGTAAGAAGAAAGAGAGCAATGGTGATCTCAGTAATGACAAAGGACCTGGTAGGCCAGGGAAGACCTGTGGACAAGAATTCTCACCATAAAGAAACAAAAACCCCAAACACCTGTCCAACTGACCAAAAACAAGCTTTAGAGTGTAGTTATAGATGTGACCACTATCCACAGAAAACTTCACAAACAGAACTACAGAGGCTACACTGCAAGATGCAAACCCTACTTAGTCCAAAAAACAGCATCCAGGTTACAGTTGGCGAAGAAGTACTTAAAAGAGCCGGCAGAGCAAGACATACCAGTAACAACTAAATGTTTTGGACAGACATAGGCCTATTACACCTTTAAAAGTACACAAACTTCCATTTTTATTCGACATTTTCCACCTTTTCAAACTCTGCTTTCCCAGGAGGTCTCCAATCCAAGTTATGGAAGTAAGATGAAGCTGCGGCAGTCTGCTCCTGTCTACTCAAGCAGGTGCAGCCAGCCAGTCCATGTTCGCAGGTTGACTTCCTTCTCACTAGCTGCGGCATTCCCTGCCTTCATCTGGTAGGCCATATTTCCTCTGCTACTAGTATGTCTCCTCAGATCCGAGCTCAAGTCTTGCAAGGTAAACATGGTTACCTTTTTGTTGCTATCACCTGAATGTCATAAACGGATCCTTGATTGTGGTAATGTGCTCGCACTGTCAAAACTGCAGATCCTCAGCTACAGCATTCTCTCATCATTGGCAAATTTGTTTACCATAATAATTTGTGCTGTTTATCCTGACTGCCGTCAAGAGTTGGACTCTTAGGCTATATCTCCCTAGTATGCGATTTACAATGACGTTACGGTGGGGGATCATTTCATGAGTACCACAGAACCTTTTCTGCGAAAGCTGCTTTGTTTATCTCACAGTTCAATGTTGATTGGTCCTGCCTGGACACGGAGCTTCTGATTCGCCATTGCAGTGGCCACAAAGCTCTCGCCTGCACCGTATATAGCGCAATCGGGCACTCAGTCAAACTTTGTCCAAACTTTGTGCAAGTTTGTTTAAGTTCTTGCTCTCTCGTATCTGGTACCAATGAAATGGGTCCATCTTTTAACCTGAAGCATCATGAGACCAACATACGGGGGAGGAAAGTCAATTATTTGAATCACTTAGTCACCTCTGTAACCATTTCAATGAAGGTGTTTGTGAATGGCCCAATTGTAAATTTCCCCATATTTGCGGTATATGCAAGGATCCTCACCTGAAATCAGTGTGCCCTCACAAGTGTGCCCTCACCTTGCAGGTAGACTCACTTTTGGATGCAGGAGTAGTCCACAAATATTTAACAATTTGGCAGAAGCACTATGCTGGATTTTGTTGAATAAAGAGTATCTCCAATTTGTGCTATACCTATTAGATTTCCTTTTGATTGATTTCCCATCTAACCATCCAAGCCCCGAGCTAGAATTTCAATAGTACACATTTACATTTACATTTAAGAAAACTATCAGGCCGGCTACTTCCATCGAGTTACTGGGTGTTAATCTAGACAGCGTTATGCAACAAGCTTCTCTTCCCCTTGATAAAGTAGACTGCATTATTAACCCTTCAAGTCTGGGCCGGTGTGTTTTTTTTTGTTGCATGAATTCCTTTTTTTGCAGTTAAATTTTCAATCATTATGGTATCAGGATATACCATTTAAATGCAATAAACTCATGGTTCTATCTGTATAACCTGTATGCCATTGCTTTAGCGACAACAGTTCCTTATGTTAAAACGTGAGTGGCAAAACAAGCACGGAAAGACTTTAGCTCCATATAACTGGCTAGTGGTATGGTATTGAAGAAACGACTGAGATGCATTTCAGCTAATGGCATTACATTTCCAACGATGTATTGTTTGTTAGGCTTGCAGAAAACAACACAGCATTGCTCTGCCTGTGTAACAAAACATTTCTTGAGATTTTATGGCCAAAAAGGTTGTCGTTTTACAATAATTCATGTATTTTTCGATGCCTACGTTGAAACAGAGGACATCCTAGAGGGCATTTTCATTGACATGACCCCATTTTATATCAGTGAGCATCTAAATATACTCCCAAAATATTTTTGTATTACTCAGTATGCTTATAAATAAGGAACACACCTGCTTTTGAATAATAAATAATGTGAAATTGTGGAATGTGTTTGACTTGTTGATGGAGGTTGCGTATTTGACAAAAATGTCAATCAATGGACCTCAATGAATATATTAGTATACAAGATGGAATTGTGATTATTGTACTTATTTTTTACAATCTTCTCAACCTGTCGCTGTCTGAGGAAAGCACAAGGAGAGCTAAAGGTAGGGGTGACAGGTGGGGCGAAGCGCAAACACTTTTTCTTCAAGATAAAAATACAGTATTTTACATGCCATAAGACTCATAATATAATTTAGTTTCCATGTGTCTTTTGGAGTCTCCAAATGTCCTTTTAGGAAAACAACTTAGCTTAGAAAAACAACACAGAATGCTAATTTCTGGAGATATTGTCATCAAAAAGGGGATTTGTTCTGCGTTTTACCTGTGACTTCTAAGTGTGCCAGGTACCACCACAATAATATGTATCCACTCAAAAACAGAAAATATTTTCAGTGAAAAAAAATCTTCCACTTCCACTGTGTTTGAGCTTATGTAAAACAACAAACTTCAAACAAACATGATGCAGAAGAATAAGCAGAATCCCTTTAGCTGTTCACAGATGCAGCTCCATCTGAGGGTTTTGGTGGTTTCCTCCAAGGTCAATGGTTTGTAGGTAAATTGCCAGCGAAAGTCCTAATTTCTGTCAACCACGAATGGATCGTATTTTTTTAAATGTATCTGATAGTATTCACATGCTTTTTGTGGGGTTCTATGCGGCAATGCAGCAGAAAAAAAACATATTCTGTTGTGACAATGACGCCATAGTAGTAATCAATAAAGATACCGATCTAACTCAAGAATGATCATGCCCTTAGTGTGACACCTAGCCTGGCTTTCCATCATTTATAACTTCATTGCTACAGCAGAGCACACTCTCCCAGCTCCGATTTCAGGAATTCCATCGTCTCTGTCCAATAGCCAATTGGCATCCAATACTGTGTCTATCTGTCAGAACTGTTCCTGACCTGAACTCTAATATGACTGTATTGCTTTTGGTTTCTCTGTATCTGGTCCTGGTTTCTACTGTCTATGCATTTCTTGTGTATTAATTTGTTGTTTGTCATGTGCAACCTTCTTATATTCACAGCTTGGTGGCAGGCATTCATTTCCATTTCTCTGCATGAGATCTCATACATAACGGCAAACGGAGCACCAATGAGCAGGCATTGGTTCAGCTTGCATCTCAGTGCCATTCTGGTTAAATGTGGACTATCGCCCTACATGGCCTATCCATCCCTACTTTAGAAATCCTAGGCCACTGGTCTTCATCTACTTACACAGCATACATACAACTCCATGTACAGTCCCCTCCTGAAGTATTGGAACAGCAAGGCCAATTCCTTAGTTTTTGCAATACACTGAAGACAATTGAGTTTGAGGTAAAAAATATGTACAAGAGATAACCAAGATCCAAATTTCAGCTTGTATTTCCTGTTATTTTTTTCTAGATTTGTTACAAAACAAATGAACATATTACCTTTATGTGATAACTTACTTTCATGTACTTAACTTACTTTCATGTACTTAAATACTACCTGTTCCATTACATTTGCTCACCTAAAAATTGGGTAGTCTGATACCAAAGCTGCTATGTTATCGTTTAACACATCTAGGTGTAAATACCAGGAAATGAAAGCTGAAATTCTGAACTCTTGCCTTGTGTTCATCTTTTTATCTCAAGCGCAAATGTATTCAGTGTATTGCACAAACAAAGGAATTGGCCTTGGTGTTCCAATACCTTTTGAAGGGACTGTATGTATATGGTGGTGTTGATGGTATAAGCATGGCATCACTTGGTTACCTTCGACTTTGCAAGTGTTCAGAGTTGCCAAGCTGGCAGACTCTTGGGGGGCTCTTCTCCAAATCAATGTGAATTCACATAATTTAAATTTAAATTTAATGTTTTTATTCCAGGCCTTGCCATTCATCGATCACTGCAGACAGATCAGCATCCCCCCTCGCCAGAGGGGTCATTTAAAGTGAAGGAGTCATCACCAAAATTTCTATTGTACTACACATTTCATTGTTAAATCTCTCAAACTTTTATTCTGGAGTCTCTGTGATTGAATTACCTAGCCTACACCTGCTTAGCACCAGCCATTTGGCACTCTTAAGCATGTTGACATGGAACGCCTGTCATTCCTTGCGAAAAAAAAAAAGGCATAGGCAGTATTCATTGATACTGATTGGTGCCTTAGTAAATAAGACATTAATCTCAGACAGACCGTGAACAACCAACATACCCATGTCATGCCACATTTTTCAGGTTTTATGCATGCAAAATGTGGCCCTATGTGTCTTCCTCAGCTTAAATTGCAGTTTCACAAACCTAGTCCTTCACAAAATTCAATTCTGCATATAAAACTCAATTCAGTCCAGGACTAAAGTTTAGTCTATGTAAGTGAAACCAGCCTACTGTATAGTGTTCCACGTATATTTTCTACAATTGAACAGACTTTCTGCCATAATGTGATTTTAGAGGGTAAATAATCCCTCTGAGCATGAAAAAGGTAGTTAAGAAATATTTAGCTTAATAAATGCAGTCAGGTGGAGTTTATCTAATGCTGCATGTATTCAGAGAGAGTTTATCTCATGCTGCATGTATTCAGAGAGAGTTCATACCTCATGCAGTATATCATCAGGGGTAGTTTACCTTGTGTGGTATGTATACAGGGGGAGTTTACCTCATGAGGTATGTAGTCAGGGGGTAGTTTCTCCAGCATCTCATCTGCCAACCTCAGTACTGTAGCCTCGCGGGTCTCCCCTCCCCCACTTCCACTGTCCTTGGGCTGAATGTTGACAATGGTGCTCAGTGTCTCATTGGCCATGTTGGTCTGATAGGTGATGTCAGCATTTGGATGGAGCCCAAAAACCTGTTGGAAATGCAAACAACAGCAATTTTGCTTTCATATACAGGTTTCGTTTGGTTAGAAGGGGTTTCCACCTTGCTACTAGGGGTAGGAATCACAGAGTAACTCACGATATGATACTATTACAATATTACAAAAGACAGTATCACAATATGGGTGATTCTGTGATATGCTATATATTGCAAGAAAATCACTTAAAATCACAATATCTGTGTCACTGAAGAAAAAAATATTTTTCAAAAAGCAGGAATCAACCATTTACTGTAAGTGGTGTGAGGTTCCCATAAATTTAGATATACACAAATTCTCACATAAATTAGATGGCACTATGCATAGATTGCATCGAGCTAGCCTAAATTCTAATTTTCAGATTTAATACAGTTCTTTTTTGGGGGTCTTGCTTATAAAATACAATATTCACAGGCAAAAACAGGTGAGTGTCAAGCCCTTTACTTCATATACCATGAAACTTAATGTAAGTTAAACCCAAATCTAACCCACAGAATAATATCTACCCATCCTGAACTGAAAGGCCTCCGTTTCACAGAAATAAGAGGAAACGTATTAAATATAATTGGCTTAAATAATGGTTTTCTCTGCAATTATTTCAATAAGACATTTAGGGGCTGTAGGCAAAAGGCAAAACCTTTGAAAACAAGTAATTCCCTCTCTGACATATCATTTCACAGAACTAAAGTTCCCAGTACTTGAAGTGGTCATTTTTACCCATGTAGGCCTCCGTTAGTACATATTGCAGACCGACAGAGTCTTACTAGACATACAGTATGCCACTGACTCATTGCACTCACTGCACTTTGTCTAAATGCTGAGTACCAAGTGCAGAGACAGTGAGTTTCAATGAAGTTGAATTTCAGAGCATACAATGGACAAATAGCAATTCTGTGAAATGGTCATTATTATTCACACCATGTTGATCTCCCTCACCTCTGGAGAGTCCACAAGAGGCAGGGTGTCAATATGCTGCAGGTAATCCTGTAAACTTTTTCCCTTGGGGATGGCATAGCCCTTGTAGAAGCAGAAATGGTCACCGAACATGCTTTCACTAAACCAGACCGTGGCAAAGGTGTTGAGCAGGTGCTTGTCCCGGTCGTCTGTCACGCGGCCTCCATACTGCACCTCACCCAGCATGTATCGCAGGCAGCTCCAATTCACCCCCCTCTTTACATCCATCTCATCAAGGTGGTTCTGAACAAACTGCACACTGGATGTGAAGTCTGCCTGGTTGAATTCATATGGAATGTTCCAACCCAAAGGGCCAAATTTTCGCCTTTCCTTTAATAACAGGGAGCAAAGAAAAAATATTTTTTCAGCTATTAATATTACAGCAACAGTGACAGAAAGTGACATTAAAGTGACAGCAAATGTAAAAAAAAGTTTTTTTTTATAAATATTAGCAAAAACTAGCTGCAGTCTTGTGCAGTACATGAATTATAGAAAACAATAATTCACTAACATAAATGAACCATTTAATACATTATATTCATGACCTATAACTGCTGCCCCATTGTGGTACTTTACAACACATTATTGTTTTGTTTAAAAATATAAACTGCAATGTAATAAAACCACAAAATGCTGATGCCAGAATTTTAAAAAGACTCCACTAGCAAGAACAGTAGTTTAGATGTTTAGCCACTTATTGCAAAACAGGACAATACAACTCCAGCCCCCCCTCACCACACTCAGACAATAAAAGGTATATTCTAAAAATCCTTGATACCATTTCTCTATGTCAAAAAGCATGTTCCAATATAAGAACAAAAATATACAATTCAGAAGTTGAATAAAGACATAGTTTTTTTTTCTTAGCTCACATTTATTGCACGTCTGGCCGACCTATTTCTGGTTTGGTAGAAATATAAGTTTGTTCAGCTAATTATTCCATACAGACATATTTATGGAACCAAATGTGCTTATGAAGCTATGACTGTTTTCTGACAAATGTTTATGTATATTTGGTGATCTGTTCAACCATTTTAGAGAAAACTATCTGCCTATCTATTTGCTGGGACAATACCCAAGCAAATGTCTTCTTGAACTGTTTCTTATTGTTGTGAAAATGCTAAATGCTAGGTCATTTCAGAACTGAACTAATGGAAAACATGGTAAGCTTATTGTATGGGGTTTTCTACCCTTCCCAAAAAGGTATAATGTGTCATATTCAGGTCACGGACAGTTTAGGAATATTGCTGCGGTCGCATAGCAGAATTAATATTCAGATGTGTGGAAAACATCCAATGAGTGCTTTGCCGGCAAATCTTTGTCTGACAAATCTGTGCAGAATACACTAAGCTTTCACCACAGGGATGGGCTATATCACTGTAAAACTTTTTAGTTTATCCTGGCAGTATTTATCCAGCTGTTATGCATATATGCCTGTAGGATACATCAATATCAGAGGACAGTTTTTTTCAGTGCGTGCATGGGTTGAAGATTGGTGGTACAGCCGATATTGACACTTTTATAGGAAAAGTACAAAATAAGTGGAAATTGCCCTCTAGGGGGGCAAAGTGGAAATAGTTAAGGTGGGTGTGTATAGTTAAGGATGAGATACTTAGTCAGACCTGTACAGTGGTGTGGAGAAAAGCCACAGCAAACAGCAAGGGTTTCCATTGTGGCAGGTTGCTGATATCCAGCTGCTCCTGGGTCACGCTATTGTATGTCCTCTTCAGCCCAGCTTTCACACCTTGAAATGAGGACAAAATCCCAGACTACAACTGAGACGTTTTCATCTCAAAGAATTAGAGAAGTCATAGTTTTAAAAAGCCATGATATTCCTATAAACTATGCAAAAATACATTTCATAAAATATGTACGTGTACCAAATTATACATCAAAATGGTTCCAAGTTAACCAAGCTTTCACCAATATTTCTGTGATGCTAAACAAGCACTATTAATAAGTGTATTAAGTTAAGTTTCCGCATGATTAATTAAATACATTCCCGTGCCCCACAATAATAATAATATAGGTTCCTGAGGCACAGTTGTTCATCTGAATGAGTAAAATCTACTGGCGTAGATTTATATGTTTGCTTTTTTAAATCATTTTCTGTTTTCCATTAACCATAGCCAAAGATGCACACTTGATTAGTGAATCTAGCATTGGATAACCGAGTTAGCGACATATATAATATAGGGCCCTGGTCTGCAGCCTAACTAGGGCCTACCTTGAGGAGGCTCATTGGTGAATTTGATAGAGGACTGCAGCAAGTTGATAGGAAATTTTGGGTGCACCTCAGTGGTGACCCACACCCTGAATCCATCGTGCATGCTCTCACACACTGTGACAGTGTCTAGCAGCTCATCCAGGAAGTCCAGCCCCAGATGACAGTTCTGCAGTAGCAGCCAGCCTCCATCAGCCATGCTCTGAGACAGCAGCCGGCGGGCATGCACCTCCTGGCCCTGCCCCATGGAGATGGCCCTACATGGTGTGCTCTGAGGGGGAGGGAAATGCTCATTCTAAGCAATATTCCCTTACATTGAGTCAAATGGAATTAAATCTAGACAAGAAAAAGTACAAAGATAATTCCTCCTAAAGAATCATAAAAATGAACTGTCCCCACTTAATTGTTTCAAGTTTTATTAAATGTTTGGTCACATGCCTTGTTACAAATGCCACATTTTCTTGCAGAAAATGAACAGCTGCCTGGCTCCAGGAATACATTATACTCTCTGGGTAATCTGTGACTTATAAAAGACGCATGCTTAAGAGCCATTTTGGATGTGAACAAAACCTCTTAGCGTACCTTTATTTTGGCCAACCTCTCTATGTTTTCTGTGGGGTCAGAGCCCATGGACAGGAAACAGATCAGGGGGGTCCTTTTGTCACTCTCTGCCAACATGGCCTCCATATCCAGTATGACACCCTCAGCATATCTGCTCCCTAGTGACTCAGCGATGTAGTGTCGGGCCTGTAACACAAAGCCCCACCACTCTTTAGTTTACGGTGTGATGGAACAACAACAATGGAGAAAAATCTTATTCAATCACTATTAAAGTTTTCTCTAAAGCAGTGGCTTGTATTTCAGGGGTGGGATTCCAATTTGCAGGATATTATTTCATTTATTATATGTTAACTGCCACTTATTCAATTACATAACTATGGAAATAGGCAGTATTGGACAGATAGTCCTGTAAATGCAAATATCTAGGACAGGTATGGACAAGTAAAGACAATACCAGGCAATACACTTAGTCATTGACGGGCATAAATGAAAGCACAATACATTTGATGTATAATTTCAGAGAGCAGTAGGAATGGAAGGTGACATGCTCGATGATACTGAGGGGATTAAAGGGATAAATACAGAGCTCTGGTTAATCCCAGGTGTTATACTGACCTCTGATGTGAAAAATATTTTTGTATGTAATTCAGTCCTTTGGCTGAAATGATTACATTATTTTGGGTTTGGCATTATTGGTCAATGAGACAATGACATGTCTTTGATTTTGTGGGATCTAGAATTCCTGCCTCAAACCAACATGCACCTCCTCATATTACATTATGAAATTCTGTTTTTTCCTTCTGTGCCCTGAATCATTATTCCTGCATTACTGTAATTTAATGTTATTGGATATTTTTACATTATATTACATTTAGCGACGTACAGTTGATTAGACCAAGCAGGAGACAATCCTCCCCTGGAGCAATGCAGGGTTAAGGGCCCAATACACCGGGATTAGAACCACCGACCTTGCGGGTCCCAGACATTTACCTTAACCACTACGCTACAGGCCAGCCCTACATAATAATACTGGAATTGTTATTGCCATTTGGCCTCATGGGGACCAGAGTTGTGCCAATGATAGTCATGGAAGCCATTATGAGGCTGAGAAATAAGAAGGAAACAGTGAGAGATATAGGGCAAACAGTAGGCTTACCAAACTCTTTGGAACATCATTAAGTGTACTTTAAAGTTTTCAATCCTGTGTTGGAAGCTCTTCACTTTGTGTATTATTTATGCATTTTGTGTTGTTTGCATTTTTGCTGTCCTTCTGGGCCAATCAAGAACATTGAATAATTACAGAAAATAATAATAATAATAATAAAAGAAAATACAGAATCTGAACTAATGCTTTTCAAATAAGGCCATTACAGTGAATTATATAGTGTATGTAGTATCCTGAATTAACAAACTATTTTGCTGGACTCTATAGACTCATTGACATGGGCTCAAAGCCTGTATGGATAGGCATATATCTCTGATTTATTTTGTGAAAGATTAAACTTTCCACAATTGTGACTTATGAGGTCTTTCTCCGTATTAAGAATAGTTTAACAGTGTGAAAGTGTGATGTTGATGGGCTGTGGGCAGATTTAAACTCAGAAACTTTGGCTATGTAAGCTGTCAGCTGTCATGCTATTTGCAGAAACTCTTTTTATAGCTGCCTCGAATTTTGAAAGACAAGACAGTTGTCTGTACCTCTGCATACATAAATGATTATAGCTCCCATCCTCCTGTGCCTACTGCCTCCCAAGTTGCCAAGCTGAGTTAATGAACCTTTCAAATGACCCCAATGAGTAAATGTAAAGGTACAATATCTAATATAATAGATTTCTAATGGTCAAGAGAGGAATTGCAGTAACAAACACCCTGAAACCACAACACGGTTTATCCTTCCCTCTTCGCTGTGAACGTGTTGACGTTGAAACCCCTTGGCTGTGACAAATAGAACCAATTTTCAACCAATAAGCTTGAATTATTGTACAGCTATACAATTTTTGAGTGTTGGTCTGTCAACTGCATATTTTGAAACCAGAATTTAAGGACTATAAACACAGGCAGAGGGTGAGTCAATATGTCAGTGAACCCTTTTCAATAATAGGAAGGGATTGTAGCAATGTTTTTACACAAAAATCTTATCTATTGTACATTTAAGAGGACGCAACACATGTGAAAGGCTGGACAGGTCAATTTTGAGATATTATATTCAGCTTCTACAGCTACTGTAAATTCATTAAATATATCAACCAATGACCAGAAACAATTTTAAGTCTAAATTTTTATACCAGCTGCGCCAATTAAACCAAGCACCAAAAAAATTAATAAATGCATTATTTCCTGTACGAAAAACAATTTCAACTTCCAACTTAACTTATAGATATTGCTACTAAATTTTGCTCGGTGCTTCTTAACAAATATAGCAGGGAGAATTACCAAAAGGTTTTTAAAAATATATTTTGACATTTCTATTTTACATATATATTTTCATAAATTCATGAAAAACCACTGTACTGGTGTAAAGCTTGCCATACTGATCAATATCCTCATCTGAAATGCTATTTTCCTTCTATACCTAGTTTTAGCCTAACCACAGAATGTCACCTATGACATTTTGTAAAGTAGTACAGGGTACCTTTCATCCACTGATTTTGGCACTGTCTGGCCACTTGTGAAGTGGAATAATATTGGCTGTGTGTGCTTGGACCTTGTGTATCGCCGCCTGCAGCTATATTTTAAAAAACAAATGTACAGTACATTTAATTTATGTACTGAAGTAGACCAAAAATACCACGCAAATGCTGAGTATTCAACTGCAAAGCCCTGATTGAAGAAAAATGCACAAGTCAAATGTCTGGATTGAACACACAACCAAAGCAGTCTTTTTCTTCAAAGCTATTGTTTGAAATGTATATAAGCATGATAGAGCTAAAACAAAACAAAAAACAGTTAGCATTGTCTGCATACAAAATGATATAAAAAGATTGTAAACAGGATTATACAACACTTGACACCAAAGCCATTTCATAAGCTCAGCTAATGCTCATTAAAACATGTTTTCTTCACAGATTTAAGAAATAGCTGATGTTAGAATCATCCATTCTTTAATTGTATTGCTATTTGGTCACTGCTTCTGAGGGCCTTGAAAAACTACCTGTGCTATCTTTGAATGCAGGGAAACTTTTCTGTAGTCAAGATGGTAACACACAATGTAAAACACAAATAAACCCAACCCTGCTTAGAGCCAGCACAGAAAAGAAGTGATAGGCCAGCAGCTAGATGTTATTGCTTAAACTAAATTTCCAGAAAGTGAATACATTCATTTTTAAATGGGTCATAATTTTATTTTCAAGCCTACCTTGACCCCTCAGACAAACTGGCACGAAAGTGCCATACAAACTTTATTTGAATTTTATTTGTGGATTTCCCCAGATTTATGTTTTAAGACATGCAATTTTGATATACTAACCAATTTACAAATACAAATATTTCAGTTTTGCTAAAATAAATGTTTAGGTCACCATTACTATAATACATATTTTAATACTCCAGTTCTTTCAATCAAAATCCTTTGAGCTCCTTTATTAAAATTGAGCTGAAATTCTCCATTTTAAGTCAGGAGAATTACATCCTTCATACTTCTGATGCTATCTTAAGAGTAGCTGTACTAGCCTGCATGCTGCTTGCCTGAACAATGATGCAATTATTCATGGTGGGCCAACATGTATCTCACCTGAGCAATTGTGCGGTCAGGGCACCAGCTGCGGATCAGTAGTAGCTTTCGGAATGTATCCAGTAGGCTGTCATACCCGTCAGGGATTGTAGCCTCCTCCGGGGTCTCTTCATCAAACCAGGCCTTCCAACTGCGATCATTGCGGGCCACCTGTCCCAGAAGCTGGGTGAATGGATACAGACTTGACAGCTGTACCAAGTTTAGCCAAGTCATATCCAGGATCCACCTCCTGGGCTTTGGCTCCACAGAGTTCAGGTCAAGTGAGGCCCCGCCTGTGGTCAGAAATGGCATCAGATGTAACAGAGTTATGCTACAAAAGACAAATCAAAAATCAAAATGAACTTTTTCCTCAATTTAGTCAATTCTTCATGACCATACAAACATGTCTTGATGTATATATTCCAAAAACATTATAACATTTTAATACTTGTGTGTTTTCACAGCAATGTTTTTTTCCATCAACTTCCTGGAAGATTTTAAGATTTTAAGATTTGGTGTGTATATACATACATACATATTTGTGTGTACTTAGATGAAATTAATGTCAATGTTCCATTCCCCTCCAATCAATGTCCTTTCATGCTGCAGGGCATATTCTTCCTCCCAGAGCCAGTGGCTACAGCTCTGTTTCCCCACCCTCCAGAAATTCCCCCGAAAGAGCCGTTTCACGCATGTATACGTCACATCATGGAAGCTAGTGCTGCTCTAACTTCTATTCAGTGTGTCTTTAATATTAAAACTACTCCAATACAGTAAATGCAATATGCTCCTCTTTCCATGACTTTTCCTAAAGTCTGTATGGAATTGGGCTGCTGTGGGTGCAGAAATCATGGCTGTAATGCTGGAGGTAATAAAGAGGTAGTAAAAAAAGCGCTGGCTTTTCTACCACTACATGTTTGTGTTTCTCTGTTTGGAACAACATTTACATTTACATTTTTACATTTTTGGCATTTAGCAGACGCTTTTAATCCAAAGTGACTTACAAGTGTATAGGCTCTTCCACAAGTTAAAGCATCACATCCATAACTAGTAAAATACACATGAAGTGTTGTTCTAAACATATAGTCATCATAAGTGCAAATCATTATTATTTTTTTTTTGTGGGGTTAGACAAGAGGCATAGAGATATCAGAAAGGGGGGTGGGGAAAATCAGGAGGGAGGACTAAGGTACAGTTTGAAAAGGTGTGTTTTTAGTCTGCGTCGAAATAGGGGGAGGGGTTCTGCTGTCCTGACAGTGGTAGGCAAGTCAGAGCGGAAAACAGGCGTGAACGTGCAGCTCTACCACCAGGTGCTCGTAGAAAGGGAACTATAAGGCGACCAGAGCTGGCAGACTGGAGTGGTCTAGCTGGGGAACAAGAAACTTACATCATGATTTAGCCCAGAAGACAAAATGAACATAATATTAGCGCAATTATTCAGTCAGTCCACGGTCACACAGAAGGCTGACTTCATTACTGGTTATGCCTCCCTCCTGTCCCTACAGTTTCTTGCCCTCACCGAGACCTGGATTACACCAGAGAACACCGCCACCCCCGCTGCCCTCTCATCCTCCTTCTCCTTCTCACACACCCCCCGGCCCTCTGGCCGTGGAGTTGGCACTGGCTTGCTGATCTCCCCTTCCTGGAAATTCTCTGCATTTTCCGACACTGTCCTATCCCTGGCCACCTTTGAATGCCACGCTGTCCCAATTACTCACCCTGTTAAGCTTTATATTTTCGTTGTTTATCGTCCTCCAGGTGCCCTGGGAAGTTTCCTTGATGAGCATGACACTCTACTCAGCTCGTTCCCCAAGGATGGCACCCCACTTATCCTCCTGGGAGATTTCAACATCCACCTGGAAGCCTCCCAGTCTACTGCCTTCATACCACTACTTCACTCCTTTGATCTCTCTGCAGCACTCTCCCCCAACTCACAAGGCTGGAAACCTTCTCGACCTGATCTTTCTGAGGAACTGCTCCTCTTCTAACCCCACTGTTACCCCTTTACACCAGTCCGATCACCACTTCATTTCCTTCTCCATCCCCCTAGCTCCTCTGCCTCCCTCCCCTTCTCTCACCCCCACTGTTTCTGTCCGATGTAACCTCCGCTCTCTATCACCCTCCTCCCTTGTCCCCAGAGTCACCGCTTCTCTCCCTCCTCTTGAATCCTTCTCAGAACTACCCACTGACTCTGCATCTTCCGCCCTGCTTTCCTCTCTCTCCTCAGCCCTTGACTCTCTCTGTCCTATTGTCTCCCGGCCTGCTCGATCCTCCCCTCCCAGCCCATGGGTTTCTGACCTTCTATGTTCCTCCAGGCCCAGCCTACATGCAGCTGAGAGGAAGTGGAGGAAATCAAAAGACCCACTGGACCTGTCTTCCTACCAGTCTCTCCTGGCAGAATTCTCCTTCCAAACAAAAATCCAGAATTCCACTTCTAACCCCCGTCAACTGTTCCCCATTTTCTCCTCTCTCCTCGGCACACCTCCCCCACCATCTCCCTCCTCCCTCACTGCTGATGACTTCGCAGTATTCTTTGATGAGAAGGGTGCAGATATCCGCAGCACCTTTGCCACCACCACAACCTCTGTGCCTGCCTCCCTTTCTGTGCCTGCCCCGTTTCTCCTCTTTCTGTCCCCTTACAGATGCTAATGTGTCTCACCGCCTGCTCTCCCACCGCCCTACTACTTGTGCCCTGGACCCCATCCCCTCAAACCTCCTTCAGGCAATCACGCCTGACATCCTTCCGTTTGTCACCTCCCTTGTTAACTCCTCTCTGTCCTCTGGCTGCTTTCCCTCATCATTCAAGAGGGCCTACATCCCCCCACTCCTAAAGAAACCCACTCTAGACCCCTCCTGCATTCAAAACTACCGTCCGGTATCTCTCCTTCCTTTTCTATCCAAATCCATTGAACGAGCTGCCTCCAACCAACTCTCTTCCTTCCTCTCACAGAATAACCTGCTGGAACCCCACCAGTCCGGCTTCAGACCTGGCCACTCCTCTCCGTCAATGAGTCCCTTCAGGCTGCACGAGCAACCTCCCTCTCCTCTGTCCTGATCCTTCTTGACCTCTCTGCGGTGTTCGACACAGTCAACCACTCCATCCTCTTAGCCTCCCTGGCATCTACAGGGATCTGTGGCACAGCCTTAGAGTGGATTAAATCTTATCTCTCTGGCCGGTCGTCCCAGGTGTCCTGGGCTGGAAGAGTGTCAACCCCTCGCCCCCTTGTTACAGGAGTCCCCCAGGGCTCAGTCCTCGGACCCCTCCTCTTCTCCATTTACACGAGATCCCTTGGCCCCGTTATCTCTGCTCATGGCATCTCATATCATTGTTATGCCGATGACACCCAACTCTTTCTCTCCTTCCCCCCATCAGACACACAGGTCTCTACCCGTATCTCCGCCTGCCTGAGAGACATCCAGAGCTGGATGGGCAACCACCATCTAAAGCTCAACCCAGGTAAGACGGAGGTAACCTTCATCCCTGCTCTAACCTCTCCCTTCTCTGATTTTTCCATCTCACTAGGGGATATAACAGTGACCTCATCCCCTAGTGCAAGAAACCTTGGAGTGGTGATGGACAACAGGCTGTCCTTCTCCGAGAACATCGCTACGGTGACCCGGGCGTGCAAGTTCTTCCTGTACAACATCCGGAGAATCCCACCCTTTCTCACCACCTACTCCACTCAGCTCCTTGTTCAAGCAATGGTCCTGTCCCGCCTGGACTATTGCAATTCTCTGCTGGCTGGCCTTCCCGCATCTGCCATCAGACCCCTACAACTGATCCAGAATGCTGCAGCCCGTCTGGTATTCAATGTTCCCCGACATTCACATGTCACCCCCCTGCTCAGCAACCTCCACTGGCTGCCTGTTATGGCTCGCATCAAATTTAAAACTTTGGTGCTCGCATACCAGGCAGTTAAGGGATCAGCCCCTGTATATATTCAATCCCTTATCAAGACCTATACACCAACAAGACCCCTCTGTTCTGCCACTTCATGCCGTCTGGCGCCTCCCCCTCGCCACACCTGCACTTCACGCTCAAGACTGCTGTCTGTCCTGGTCCCACGGTGGTGGAATGACCAGGACCAGGAGTCTCTGACCTCCTTCAAGCGCAGAGTGAAGACTCATCCCTTCAGGCTACACCTTTCCCTCCCTAACTCACCACCATGATTAGCCTTAGACTGTAATGGCACTTATGTATAGATTGTATAGATATTGTTACTTGTATAGATATTGTTGTTTTTTTATTGGCTGTTGTATTGTTGTACTCAGGGTATTCTAGCTGCCAACTGTGGCATGCTAGTTTGGAAGTTGATTGTACTCTTCAAGGGTTCTGATTATCTGTATGTTTACACTAGGACTCGGAACTGTACTGTCCTCTCAGGTCCTCTTTGCACCTATACTTGTGTTTGATTTGCACTTCGTTGTATGTCGCTCTGGATAAGAGCGTCTGCTAAATGCCATGTAATGTAATGTAATGTAATGAGTCAAAATTCCCATTAGAATTTGGTGCAAGATTTTTGAGAGTGTGATCTTGCCTATTGCACAATATGAGTGTGAAGCATGGAGTCCACTCAGTAAACTTGATTACACTATATGGCATCCACAACCCCATACATTACATTACATTACATTATTGGCATTTGGCAGACGCTCTTATCCAGAGCTGAAAGTTCGCTGAAAGACCCTAGAGGGAAGTACAATTTGAACTGCTATCTGTACAGCAAAGATAAGGACGAGGGCCAATTTTTAAAAAAAAATTTTTTTTTTTGAACAAAGAAACAAACAACAGAGCAAAAGTGACCAAAGTTCACTATCCAAACACTGCTTACCTAGCTAACTAAAAATACCGATACACAAAGCGAGTCACAGAGACAACAATTAAGGTTCACAGGAAGGTAGGGAGGGATGGGGAGAGGTGCTGCTTGAAGAGGTGTGTCTTCAGCTTGCGCTTGAAGGTGGGGAGAGATTCTACAGTTCTGACCTCAACGGGGAGTTTGTTCCACCACCGTGGAGCCAGAACAGACAGTAGTCGTGAGCGTGAGGTGGAGGTTCGGAGAGGGGGAGGTGCCAAGCGGCCTGTGGTGGCTGAACGAAGAGGTCTGGCAGGGGTGTAGGGTCTGTTGATTGTTTGTAGATAAGCTGGGGAAGACCCCTTAACTGCTTGGAAGGCTAGCACCAGTGGAGGGAAGTAAGCAGGGGGGTGACGTGTGAGTATTTGGGAAGGTTGAAGACCAGATGAGCTGCTGCATTCTGGATAAGTTGGAGGGGTCGGATGGCGGACGCAGGGAGGCCAGCCAAGAGGGAATTGCAGTAGTCCAGGTGGGATAGAACCATCGCTTGGACCAGGAGCTGGGTCGAGTAGGGGGTGAGAAAGGGGCGGATTCTCCGTATGTTGTATAGGAAGAACCTGCAAGACCGGGTCACCGCTGCAATGTTATCGGAAAGGGACAGTCTGCTGTCCATCACCACGCCAAGGTTTCTAGCACTGGGTGATGGCGTGAGTGTGGTATCCCCCGAGGGAAATGGAGAGATCCAGATGAGGAGAGGTATTAGCAGGGATGAGTATCATTTCAGTCTTGCCTGGGTTGAGCTTTAGATGGTGGTTGTCCATCCAGCTCTGGATGTCCCTCAGGCAAGCAGAGATACGGGCTGAAACCTGCATATCAGACGGCGGGAACGAGACGAAGAGTTGGGTATCGTCCGCGTAGCAGTGGTAGGATAGCCCATGTGCAGTGATCACAGGGCCAAGGGAGCGAGTGTAAAGAGAAAAAAGAAGCAGGTCTAGGACTGAGCCCTGGGGAACTCCTGTGGCGAGGGGCCGAGTTGTCAATACCAAACCAGCCCAGACAACCTGGAAGGAGCGACCAGAGAGGTAGGACTCAATCCAGTCCAGGGCTGTGCCACAGATGCCCGTTGCTGACAGGGCAGACAGGAGGATGGAGTGATCCACAGTGTCGAAGGCAGCAGAGAGATCTAGAAGAATGAGGACAGAGGAGAGGGAGGCTGCTCGTGCGGCATGGAGTGACTCACTGACGGAGAGGAGCGCAGTCTCTGTTGAGTGGCCCGATCTGAAGCCAGACTGATGGGGGTCTAGCAGGTTGTTGTTAGAAAAGAAAGAAGAAAGTTGAGTAGAAGCGGCTCGTTCTATAGTTTTAGAAAGGAAAGGAAGAGGGCGGTAGTTCTGGATGATGGAGGGATCCAGAGTAGGCTTTTTTAGTAGCGGAGTGATGTGGGCCCTCTTGGAGGATGCCGGAAAACAGCCGGAAGACAGGGAGGAGTTGACAAGGGAGGTGACAAATAGGAGAATGTCAAGTGTGATAGTTTGGAGAAGAGAAGAGGGGATAGGGTCAAGGGCACAGGTTGTAGGGCGGTGGGAGAGCAGGAGTTGAGAAACATCAGAGTCTGTAAGGGGGGAGAAAGTAGATATGGACAGGTCAGAGAGGGGGAGAACAGAGAATTTCCACGAGGGGGAAATTAAAAGACCAGTACCACCGCCACGGCCGGAAGGCCGGGGAGTGTGTGAGAAGGAGAAGGAGGATGAGAGGGCAGCGGGAGTGGCGGTGTTGTCAGGTGTGACCCAGGTCTCAGTTAGGGCAAGGAATTGTAGGGACTGGAGGGAGGCATATGCAGGGATGAAGTCAGCCTTCCGAGTGGCAGACTGGCAGTTCCATAGTCCCCCTGTGACAGCAAAGTCCTTACAGGGGGTCAGCGGTGGGTAGCTGAGGTTGGAGGGGTTCCGGCGCCGTGGAGGCCCACGTCGCAGGGGTTGTCTTCGGGGGAGAGAGCATACTGGGATGGGGTGAAACATAACATAACAAACTGGGACGGAGTGACGCTGGCGTCGCTCTGAAGACGCCTATTTAAAGCACCTACAAATCGCTCACAAGCAGTATCAAATTAGCGCTAATCTCCTGACAAACTCCTGACAAACTCAGCAATTTCAAAACAAACGTTCAATCACTCTACAGGTATGCAACCAGTATGAGCGATTAACAGAAATACAACAGCAATAGAGAACCTACATGCTTTATAATTCTTTAGAAATAGGCTATATTTAAAATCCAAAGGAAAACCCCAACAAATTCAAGCAGGGCAGAATTAGGCTCACTGCAGTAACTGCAACAGTCTCCAGCACCTGGTTCTGAAATTACCCAACCTTCAAGTCAAGACAGAGATGCACTTTTTCCTTCAATATTAAAAATTCAAAACAAACGGAGAAAATTATTTTGAGAAATTTGAGACTATATACCCTAATGCAGTGGATCCTTAGTATGATGGTTTTCATTCATTCCAAGCACAGAATTTGTATTCTTTGTTTATTTTTTTAATGCTTCTTTTTAAAATATTTTGCTAAATTTGAAATTCATGCCTCGAGGGTTTATTAACCCTCTTAAGGCACACCACGTAATAAATATCCAAGCACTCCATGAAGGATAAGAGTTTGATTTCCATGTTGTGCTCATTATGTTATATTGCAAACAATTACTTAAAGAGGTAACAACATTATTTAATTGATCTAATTAAAGACTAGGTTGAATCAATAGGCTACTAACTGGTGAAAGTGTGGACACACAGCCACTAGCACTAATAATTAGGTATAGCCAAATCTGCATTGTTTTAATAGGCTTAAGGAAAAATATGATCAGACTGAAACAAGTGTTGGACAACTTAATTAGGAGCCTATTAATTATCCTAATCTGATCAGTTCATTGGTTACCCTTCTTAAGTAATTGTTTGCAATATTGCACAATAAGCACAGCATAGGATATTCTTCTTGCCACACATAGCGATTTCTGACATGTATTAAGAGTAAATAATTCCTCTAGACATGAAAAGCACATAAAGTAACACTAACAGCCTTTTAAAATTCAGGGATTGCAACTTTGTTTGGAACAAAAACCAGCATAAACAGTATCAAGGTCATTGCCTTAATCTACCCAAAACACACTCTATAAGGTTCTATTTACTTTTTTTCAATTATATTTTTTTGCTTTTGATCATTTTGTTTTATTAATCTTCTTTTCTGAATTCCTCGACATGTCTCATTTTTATTTTTCTGAATGTAGCATATACACTCACTGAGCACTTTATTAGGAACATTTTTATTTTATTACACCTACTTATTCATGCAATTATCTAATCAGTCAATTGTGTGGCAGCAATGCATACAATCATGTAGATACAGATCAGGAGCTTCAGTTAATGTTCACATCAGCCATCAGAATGGGGAAAAAATTTGATCTAAGTGACCTTGACCATGGAATGATTGTTGGTAGCAGATTGTTCTGAGCTTCAGTATCTCAGAAACTGTCCTGGGATTTTCACGCACACTAGTCTCTACAGTTTGCAAAGTGAAAAAAAAGAAAAGAAAAAAAATGAGCAGCAGTTCTGCAGACAGAAATGCCTTGTTAATTAGAGATGTCAGAGGAGAATGGCCAGACTGGTCAAAGCTGACAGGAAGGTGACAGTAACGCAGATAACCACACATTACAACAGTGGTATGCAAAAGTGCATCTCTGAACATGTGATCCACTATCTAAGTGGATAGGCTACAGCTGTTAAGGTTGATTTGTGAGCATGTACCCATGTACGCATGCGAGTAGATTTGGCTGAAACTGCTCAAAGTGAACTGGATCGAGTGCCATAAGGCAGTACTAGTACAGTAGATTTTGAAATGTTATCAATTGTCTTGCGTACTTTTGGTGGAGCACCGATAAATTTACATAGCCTAAGTGACAGAAATAGCGATCTGAGAGATAATCGTTGTGAAAGGTAAATCTGTCTAGTGTTAACTTCAGCCAATTTCATGATACATTCTGAACAAATTCTAAATTTTAGCAAGCTCATAGTAACGTGGTACTTGCCTAAACCAACCAGCCGTTGTGGAATTTACTTTAGATGCACAAGTAGCATCTGCCACTTCTAGTAAACGTCCATGCCATATTCATTGTACATAAATTAAGCCCACTTGGCTCCTCTATAGTAAATCTACTTTTATTGTTTGTTTTCTTTCACTTTTTACACGAACTAGCTACTAGCTTACTAGCTACTTTCAATGTTCGAATTCAGCGGGAATTTGTCAGAGTTCTGCATCCACAAATTCCGTGTGGGCCTACTCATGGGTCTCATTTGTTGCCAACGTGGATTTGGGGAGTGTGTGAGAAGAGCAGGAGAAAGGAGTAAAAGTCTTGCATAGACACATAGGAACACGATAAAGATAGACATATTACTGCTTATATCAGTTAAATGATTTGCTTGTGTCATATTTTTGACATTGTTATATTCACATTGGTCATAATCAACAACGTTTAGCCTTTGCTAATAATCCCCATTACATTATTGAGGGCTACTAGTTAGCTGTTTGTATGGGAGCATTGGTTGTGTACCCTGTGCTGATATGTGCTAGATGAATGTAATATTTCCATTGGCAATAGTAACATTTACTTTGAAACATTTACTGTCATCCCATGCAACAATAGGTTACAACTATAGATTACAGCAAAACATTTAAATGATTCCATATTTAGGTATGTGCATCACAATGTGTCACAATGTGGTTGCATTTTCTTTCAATATGGTATCAATGGTTTCATCTTAAAGCATCAAAAGGGGTGATTTTATATACTTTTAATGAGAGGTTTTGGATACATTTTTAGACCATAAGATATCTTAAGACACAATACTTACTAAATGACAGTTGATTTGTATATTATTTTTGTATTATGTACAGCAATGTACAATTTAGCCAATTTGGATAGATTTGACACTAAGGGGCACCCGTTCCCTCATTCCCCATTAAAAAAGAACCATGTTGTTTAGTGCAGTCCTGCCACGAACCATCTGGTCCACTGCCATTGCAGCCAGATTATCTGGAAAATTATAGGTCTACAACAAAGGCTGAGCAATCAAATGTAATGGTAAAAACCAGTGCAAAGACTGCTGATGGCAAGTGTGTTTTGGACAAAATAATCTTCTGTGTCGACTGGAAAAGACATAATAGTAAAATGGCACACCACCAAGAAATTGATGTTTCCTGTGCAATCAGCTTTCCAAAAGCACAGGGAAGGGTTATTGGAAGAAATCTGAAACAAAGGAGACTACGAACACAATATAGATGTATTTGCAAGCCTGGGCATATGTTGTATGAAAAACATGGACATAAGTTCTAGCATGTGTGTATAAGTCAGAAGATAAACAAATTAGGTAGATTTGTGAAAGACATTGATAAGAGTGTGGAGACTGTATGATTTGTGTGCTGGCTCAATTTGGCAGTGTCAGGGGCTAGGAGAGTAAGCGGATTTGTCCATCAAGAAAGGAAATCAAGATACTATCTCCGGCATGCAAGATAGGATATTCCCTTAAGCAAAAGCAAAATGAAAGTAGACAAAGCAACTGAGAACAATGCAAAAAAAATTAATCCAGTTATTGGAGACAAACTGGAACACGTATGCGCCAGGATGTGCAATCGATACTCTGAAACAAGCTGTGATGACATGATTCCACGGACAGAAGAAATTATGAAGCTACAGTATCATCTGAAGGCATTGCAGCAAAATTAAGTTGAAAAGCTGACAGAAGGGTCTAATCCTGCAGTGTGGAAATCTGTGTTGAAGCCTGCTCACTCAGCGACAACTTTACTAGGCTAAAAATATGAGGCAAAAGAGAATAGAAGGTTCCGGTACAGTCTGTGTACTACTACACTTATTTTCATTCCAAAAACAAAAAACAAATGCATCTACGAAACTAAATTAGGAACAAGTGGTGTGTTTATTAAATTTCTAGGGATCATTCCAATTGCTTATTTTTTAGTTGCTCCTGGCCCAGAGATCTATTGAGGTCGGAATCTTTGAGGACATTCCAACCCGTTAAATGTTCCTTCTAGGGGTTAGAACTCACAATTTGTGCAAAATGATGGTCAATTACTGGTATTATCCTTGGGTGTACAAAAACGAAATTGCTATTATGCTTCATTAGCCAGTTAGCCAGTATTATTTTCCAGACTTCTTATGAATTAATTGTGTAGTTGTGTAGTTGTGTAGTTGATTAGACTAAGCAGGAGACAATCTTCCCCTGGACCAATACAGGGTTCAGGGCCTTGCTCAAGGGCCTAACGGCTGTGCGGATCTTATTGTGGCTACGCTGGGGATCAAACCACCAAACTTGCGGGTCCCAGTCGTGTACCTTAGCCATTACGCCACAGGCCGCACTATGTTGATATGGCAATAAAATATTGTATAGTATTTCCTTCAGTCCAATAAAGGAAGCAAATTCCTAAGGACTCGTTTTTGCAGCAGAAAGCAGCCGTTAAGTCGTTTAGCTGGCTGTTACTCCAAGGTGCTTGATGAGTAAACGGTGCAGCTACAGCTAACTTGCTATAATTAACAGCTTCAGTCCTGGAATTGAAAATGAATAGTAATTAGGTTCCCCTGTGTCACCCAACTACGGTTCAGAGACAGAAGCAGTAAAAAGTAACACTGTGAAAAGAATACCAATGCCTGATTCATGTCATCTATGAAGTTCTAAAATGCATAGAACTTGACGTCCCCACATGCTTGCGTGGTCACCGCACATTAAAGAAAAAAACGTTGCTAAAACAGCGGTAACGTAAAATCATTTATACAAATAGAACCGTTATTATATGTTTTATTATTTTCACTGTTAAAAAGAATTGAATGGAAATAAACGCAGTCTGGCCATGCGGTTAAAGTATTTTGTGGTAGAATGACGTCGTCATTATTATGGCAATGTTAGGCCTATTTCTTGTATATGTCACTGCGAACGTCATTAAATGTGCAGTTGAAATTGCAGCTGCCATTTATCCAATCTCCAGGAATGCGCAAAGCCTATGGTTAAAAGAAAGGACAATGTTTAAAATTAAAATAGAAGATCTCAGGAATCTCAGGAACTCAGGAATTTCAATTATAACCCAATTTTTTTTAATGAATCAAACATTAACTCCGAAAATGATGAGCCTTACATGTAGGCCAAGCAATACAAGCCTCAAAATAAAAATGGACACACGGTAGCCATGGAATTTCTAACAACGTCTAAACGCAAAAAAGCATGCTCGTTATGTGATGGACTGGATTAGGCAATTAATGCATCAATATACTTCACTCGTAACAGCTGGTAACTTGATTTTATTTATTTTGACCTTTATTTAACCAGGAATACCCGATTGAGATCAATTGATTAGAAATTATTATAGATTTATTTGCACCTGTTAACCTAGTGCTGTAACTGTCTTCAGTTTTCTGTGTGACTGTTCCGTCACTTCAGCCAATATTTTCCATTATAAACACTGTTTATAATCTGTAGAATTTCCCCTTAAATTCACAAGAAACTATATTTTCACAGCTGTTCTTTTAAATAATGTATTTCTGGGGGACCAAAAAAAAGAAAATCACCTGCAACTTCTGTGACCAGCCATACAAATAATTACACTTATGGGAGAAATAAAAGATGGAAATGCAATTCGTAGGCAGTCCCATTCAGTGATTGTGTAATGAGCTGTAGCCTTTGTAAATAAGACATTTGGTCGCAGACTGAAATGAACCAAAATACCATTGTCAGGCACAGCAAGTTTCATGTATGTAAATCTGGCCCTAAGTGTTAATATGGGAGGGGCCTCGTGTCTTGACCTTGCAGAAGGTGGGGGGGATTGGTTGCAGAATTGCGCTACGCCATTGAGCATCTGGAAATGCATCTCAGCGTACTGAGACACCAGATTGTCTCTTATTTCGTGGAACTTTAACACAGCTTTTCCTACATATAAAACTCTTCACACATCACACTGCAATGTACTTTCATGGCACTGCATGAGTTTAGGAATGTTCATGAAAGAAGATGTACATTACAACGACAGCAACGCACGCGTATATATCCGTGTGATTTACCTGCAGAATCCTGCGCTCATTTTAATTGACTGCATCTGTAATTGGAGCCCCGGGGATGGGTGAGCTGGTTATAGACATGCTGCTGGGCTTCCATCATGGGCTCCCTGTCCGGCATTACACTGGTAATTCAGTCCTGCACGTCCTGAATCACCCAGTATGGGTGTAACTACCCTCAAATGAAAGGTGACAGTCTGCACTTTAACCTCAGACTGATTGTTTCATTTCAAATCCAATGTGCTACAAAGGCAAAAGATTATACCACAGTCCAAATTGCAGACAGCACTGTACATTTGTAGGTGATTTCAGGAATCCCCTCCAGATGTGACCCCCCCAAATAAATGAATAATGAATTAATGAATTAAGAAAGTAAATGTAATAGAATGAATTAAATGAACTGCAGAAAGATGTAAAGCCTCTGAGAAGACATGAAAGCAAATTGGGACTGGTAACATTATATTGCATAGCCTACAGAATCTAATAGTGAGAAAAAGCTGGAGAAACCCCCTGTCTGGAAACATACCAATAATTATTTAGAGATTCAGAGTATTTCTTATTCCATATGAACCAAATGAGGTGCTACACTCAATTTAAGCATCTAACCTCTACTCAGGATTAGCTTCCATATCTTGGTCTTCTATAAATAAAAATAGCTTGAACTCATAGCAACTAAAAATACCCTGCTGAAATTTTCTAGTAAAATTGGAGAGGACTGGATCAAACAATGCGTATTTCTAGTTGAGTTAATATGGATGATCAAGGAGTATAGGCCTAAGGTAATGAAACTACTTCGGCCTTGGAAATGGAAATTTCAGTCCATCAGCTAAACTCTTTGGCACTCATCCTCGCAACACATCTTCAGTGAGGTCACAATGAAGTCAGCGAGAGAGGCATGATATGAAAGTGAAAAGGCAATACATACAGGTTACTGCCAATATATACTGCCCTTTGAAGTTATATCACATCCCAGCCGCATGCATCCCCAAGGTAGAAGAACAGAATATATTTGACACTGGTGGAGTGGTGAGATTTTGGTGCTAAAATAGATCTGGATACAGTCAGCAGTGATATGAAAATGAAAGCCTGCTCGAGATTAGGTTACCGACTGGGGGCAAGTAAGCACTGACGAGAGACACCTGAGAACACCACCCTACTAGAGATTGAGGAGTAGTGTCAAGAATAACATAGTCCCCTTCAAATGTATTGGAACAGCAAGACCAATTCCTTTGTTTTTGCAATACACTGAATACATTTGGGGTTGAGATAAAAATATGAGACAAGTGTTCAGAATTTCGGCATCAATGTCTATCAATATGCCCTGTAGGCATGCAGCTACAGATAAGGTACATTTTTCGACATTTTACTCTTTTTTTGAACATAATTTTAAAGATTATTGATTAAAAACGAAGGTCTTCGACCGAAAGGTCAGTACTAATAAATTATTTTGTTAAAATCTACCTATCTTTCAGTAGTGTAACCATGGAGAAAGCAAGACAATTAATTTGGTCTCCACACATCAAAAACCCGCAAGCCCTACAGGAACCTCCATTTCTTTAAATGCAATGCAAAGAGCAGGTAAAATTGAAATTATTTGAAAAAAGTATAATATAATATAATGAAAAAGTATTTCTTGGTTAGTGAGTGGGTGTGAACAGTTTTATCAGAGAAGATTAAATGCTAGATTCACTTATTAAACTGTTCACATCTATGAAATGGAGTAAGCCCAAATGGATATGTTGTTGATGCATGAGTCTGTCGGTGGCAGTTGTGTTTGTTTGCATTTACATTAAAACTTCAAATCATATTACATTAATTGCCATGCTAGAACGTGAAACATTCTAAATATATTTTTTCAAACCCTGCAGCTTTAATTCTTTCTTCCACAAACTCGTGTTTCACATGCCTAAAATAGTAGATAATTTTGAAAAATACTTTAGTTGGCTAACCAAGAAATTAAACTGAATCAGTAGCCTACAGTCGATCACTCGCATTCCACATATAAAAAACTGAAGTTTACAATGCCATCTCATTGCTTTGGTATATAATATTCAAATAAAACTCATATTTGGGTAAACAACTTCAAAACGATAAAAGTAGCTATCCGGGGAACTTACCTGCATTCATTTATCACAAGCTAGCCAACTAAGCGTCTCGTGAACTGAGAATGACTGACATTTAAAAAAAAGTTTTATACAAAAATACAGTTTAAATGTATGAAAAAATGCAACATGTAAAAGTTGTATCTGCTTGGAACCCATTCGCTTTGGAATCTCTGAAGCTTAATAACTTGAAACTTTCAGAACACAGATAAGACCTTATAATTCTAAGCTGACGGTCTATGAAAACTAACTAGATATTACCAACTAGTATCTTATAACTGTAATAATAGTTAGAATTGGCAAGTCCTCAACTGAGTCTGCACTTCCTGTACTTCTGTCTCACCTCAATCCCTGATTTGCACTTCTGTTTGCATTGTGAATTGCTCTGGATAAGAGCACCTGCTAAATGGCAGTAAAGTTATTGCATGTAACTGATTCAATTACGTTAAATATGTGCTTGAGGTATTCTGCAACCTTCATTATGCAACCTTCATTTATTCATATATTATGTACAATTTGTACAAAAAGCATATACAGGCATGCTCTTCAACCTGGTTTATTATATTGGTAACACTTTACAATAAGGTTACATGAATTGTAATGAACTAATATAGTTGTTAACTATCAAACTACTGAAAAGTTAAGCTGTTCAGCTTTGTTTATGCATTTGTGCACCATTAATACATGTTAACAACTACATTAGTTAGGCATTAACATCTGTTAATGCTTAACCAATTATACGTTCACCCTATGGTTTGCTAATGTATAAATATCCATGTAACTAATACATTAGTTAAGAAAGAAATACATTAAATAATGAGAAATTAATTTCAAGCTTAATGAATGCATTTGTAAATTATTATATGTTAACAACTACATTAGTTAATGCCAATGCATGGACCTTATTGTAAAGTGTAACCATTATATTGCTTAACAACTTCTTTTTTTGTTATACACTGTGTAGTGGACACATGGGAAGAACTATCATTTGTGATGTGACTTACCTTTAATGAGGGTCTGAAAATCATTGTGGGAGATGTTTTTTGCTTGCAGATCCACCTTCAGAGCCAGCAGTATTGTAAAGAGGAATTTGTGGTCCTCATAGAGGCTCCTTGCAGTGTATCGGAAAACCTCATAGGTGAGAAACTCAATGATATTTCCTATTCTCTTGGAGGTGATTTGGGACTTTGCAGATCTATTCATAGAAGTGTCAAAAATGCCCAAGAACTGTCGCAATGATGTCTGGTACATGAGGTTGACCAAGCTCATCTCCACAATCAGGAAATACAGGATGCTGCCCCGTGTGGCCACTGGCCGGTACTCCTCTCTTGCCAAGTTGATTTTAGCCTCTGTCTCGGCGGCAACTGTAAGTTTCTCACTCACCTGTGAAACGTGATTGTATTAATATGTATTAGCAAAAAGGGCTCATATTGTCAGATTTGATATCACAAAATAGTATCGATAGTATGCACTTTAGGACTAATCCCCAGCTTCCCATGGGTACATATTAAATTACATGATTCACAGTGATAGAACTGGAACTACATTTCTGAATGGCATTCACAATAGCAAGGAAAGATGTGTGAAAGCACATTGCATTTGCTTTGTATTATTTTAAAATGCTTGCTTATCCTAAAGTAATGCAATTAAAAATGTGGCCATTGTGTCACTGAAATGTCAAATATATATACAATCAGGTCCAGAATTATTGGGACCTTTGATAAATGCCGGATCCGTCATATCCTGACAGAGAAAGCCACCCAGATTTTTGACCATTCCTTCATGCAGAACCTTTCGGATCTTTGGTTTGAGCTATGGAAAGTTCAGACCATAGGTATTTAATTGTTATTTAAGTCTGGAGGCTGAGATGGCCATTGCACAATATGGATGTTGTTTTCACCTAACGGCCATCTAGTATAAACCATTCAGTATATTCTCAAGACAATGAAAACATTTGTGCAGAAACATTTCAAGATTTAAATATGATAAAATAAAAAACAAAGAAAGAAAGAAAAACAAGACATTTATAGATTTTCATGGGACTGGATGAGACATGGGAAAACCAATGAGACCTCAATCACTCTCACCTCTTCAGCTGTTGTCTTGGTGACCCTAAGTACTTCAATCAGGGACTCATCTTCCACCAAGGAGCCCTGGGTGCTGGTCAGTCGATATAGGAGATTATCTTCCAGCTCCTGCATCTTCCTCTTGTTCAGCGTCACCTCTTCCAAAAGCTTCACACGCTCAGACTCCAATTCCTTTGAGAAACATGGATGGGAAGAGAAGTACTTGAAAACACCAACATTTTTGGAACTAGTTGAGTCTCTCCATCAAGGGTACCTCCATAGAGCAAGTCACTGGGAGCCAACATTGATGGAGTAAATATCAATGAGAGTAAATATAGATAACATGCATGTTGATCTTGCATGGTTGACAGTGGAGGACAGATTAACATGCAGTCTAAAAAATAATATTTACTGAGACTAGACATGAACATGAGATAAGACAGGCGAGAAGGGGTCAGGCCACAATTCCAATAGCGCAAAAAACAAAACAAAAATCCAGTGAGCAGCAGTTCTGCAGACAGAAAGGCCTTGTTAATGAGAGATGTCAGAGGAAATGGCCAGACTGGTCAAAGCTGACAGGAAAGTGAGAGTAATGCAAATAACCACACATTATTTGTGGATTAATGTTTTTGTACTGTTTTTCACCTGCCTGGAGCTGTAACTCAAGCAGTTCAGCTATCCCCCCATCCTGCCAGCCCTGCCTTCCTTTTGTCAAGAACCAGACCTCCTGGATAATATTATAATCATTACTTGTGAAATTATTATTTATGTATATACTGTATATACTCATATACTGTATATAACTTTGTATTCACTCTCTCTGTCTGACAAATGCCAGTTAGAAGCAGATGGGCTCCCCTTCTGAGCCAGGTTCTGCTCAAGGTTTCTTCCTGTTAGTCAGGGAATTTTACTTGCCACTGTTTCCCTTGGCTTGCTCTGAGGCTTATATAAAACTGCTTTGTGACAATTTGTGTTGTAAAAAACGGGATACAAATAAATGTAATTTAAATTGTAAAATCTATGTTAAGACTGGCCTGTTTCTCAATGAGGATGACTCGACCCAGCAACTGGTCCTCCAGCCCCTTCATGGTGACAGTGAAGTCAATAACTGCTGTCTTTGCATTAATTTCTGGAGTGTACGCAGGGTTGGCCAGCTTGGTGGTGATGTAAAGGGTGAAACCTTTCATCACATCTGCCTCTTTGTCCCCCACTTTGACCTGAAGTTAAACACACAAAGAAGTGGTCACATGCAGGTTAGGTTAACACTGATTGGTCTTGCATTTATTTATCCCAGCACAAACCAGACTGACACTTAGAGCTCAGATTGTCAGTGATTAAGAAATTTTGTAAAGTCAGCCTGCTCCACGTTAACTGAGCTCAGCTCAAGTTTTAAACGCAATATTTTGGGTTCAGTTTATAACGGGATTTACCCCTTTGCACAGATGCCAAATCTAGCCAATCCTAGCCTATTTTGTTGGTGCCTTACATGGCACCCAATCGCCATTGGTGTATGAGCCAGTGGCTGCACTAGACAACGTAATATTGCATTTTGGGAACTCAGGGTATTTTATTTATGTTTAGAATTGTAAATTTTTTTATTTAAAATGTTTTGCGTTTTAGACTAGTGTTTTCACTTGCGTTATGATAAAAATAGGCTTAATATTTGTGGGATAGTAGGATAGTAACACAATAGTAACACCAGGATAGTAACACAATAAATGTATAGCATGCCCTCACACAGGAGGATAATTGGTGATACAATTACAACTTTAAAATACCAACATGACAAATATGAATAATCTGTTATCGTAGACAGCACCTGATCACATTACGATTAGAGCAACATTGTCACAGCGGGCATGAACAATGCAGTTTTGTCATTCTAGCTTAGCCTACCACTGATAGGTAGCTGTGGAGGAGGTAAGTCGGAATGCACTTTTTAGAGAGGACAATCTACAGTAATACCAGCCTTCTTTTTTTTTTTTATCCTGGGCAGTAAATTTTGATGTTCCAGAGTTGTAATTGGCTAAATACAAAGATGAAATGCACAGAAAACAATTGCAATAATACAAAATGCATTATCTTAAAAATAAATGACAAATTAAGAGTTCTTTCTTTGAATCGCACAATGATATCCACGGCTGTGTAAATATTATGAATAATACAAATGTCAGATACTGAAGACGATTGGCTCAAAGAAACCGGAGTAAACATTTTACTGTGGTTCACATTTGGGTCATATCCACATTTATAGAACCCAGTATATTTGTTTTCCCTGCATGTTGGCTCTCTTTCTTTGTTTGAAACGCAGAATTCCGCATTAACGCAATCTCTGCACACATACACCATTTATGAATACAAGATGTACAGAAATGGATTGTTGCAAAAAATAGCACAACATGGAATCAGCAACAGTGTTAACATTTGTGCATTGTACAACACTGTCCATTGTATAAAAGAAAAAAAGCAATGAAAAACTATGCTGAAGGATAACATTACGATGTTTCTTGGCTACATTGCTATGGCGTCATTGATGTACAGTGAAGTAGTAATTCCCCCTTCCCCATTCTCCCACAGAACTAAATTTCTTTTTGCAACCAGAGCGAATAAATATGAATCCGAATTAAATAGCAGGCCAAGAGTGACAAATTTCATAATTCTCATTCGGTTTAGAGAAAGTGTTTTCCTGTGGGTATCCTATGTTTGGCCTAGCATTCCTTCCAATTAATGGTAGTTTTTGTGACCTTCCCGAAATGTTTTAAAGCACATACAAATTATGGAGGATAACAGACTGATCACAAATGTCAAATTGTCTGAAATTTAGCAGTACCATTGAGTAGAATCCATACAGTAGAGTTTTCAATAAACTACTTTCACTTGTATTTGTTGAATGTTTAAACTCAGCTTAGTTACGTTTAATAAAAAGGGTAGTTTTCTGTAGTTAAAAGTTGTTACTCATTATTTTTCATTATTATTTGAATGTTAAGTGTAAATTCAAGATCCTGGTTTTACTTTATATGTGGATCCAGTTTTTATGAAATTCTTCTCCAGGATGTTATCCAAGGCTGGATCCAGCTCCTCTCCCACATCTTCAATCAACAGTGGGCGCCCAAGAGAAAGACAGTCTTCAAGATGTGTCCGGAAGTACTTGTGGTTGAGAGATGTGACCTGATGCACAGAAGAGAGAAATTATAGTGCTAACGTTCTTCTATGTTGCAATATGGCTTACTTAAATTCCAGCTTTGATTATGCACTTAATTGGCACATCAATTCTACTCATAATAAAAGCGTTTGTGTTTGGTTTTATCTTTGCAGACAGTTTGGCAGGTCAGCGATAATCAAATTTAACTTCCTGGATAATTATGCTTATGAATATAAAATCTAATACTTTCTTTTATTTTCAAATTGAAGGTGAATGAAGACAGGCCTTGGTCTTCCAGTTGATTAATGAGCTAAATGAAATAAGTCATTATTGGCTTCTTTCTGATGTCACTGCATATGCCATCAGCTTATAAAGCATACTGCTACTCATCTTCTCTATAACTAGCCAAAACACATGTATGTCATGCTTATCCTCATTTCCCTCCATGCTTTTTCAGTTTTGCCCTATGGGAATAGGCCCCGCCACTGCAAGTGGACATTGCAAGAAAAAAAAAAAAAAAAAAAACAGCAACAACAACAACAAAAAAAAAACAATCATGTGGAGGTCAACAGACAGGAGCAGTACAAAAGTCAGTGATTGAATTTTATTATTGGTAGCGCCCTAGTGTAAACAGAAATTAGTCAAAAAGACTATATTCCGTTTCAGCTTTCAGTCTTTAACACAATGGCAGCAGTGTGGGAAAGAAAAGAAGTCTGCTCTAGCTATACCTCTTAATTGTAACATGTTTAAGACATAAATATAGACGATGTGGGAGCCTACATTTAGTGATTATTCTGTAGTGAGGTAGATATGTTGTGTGTTTGTAATTAGGACGTAACCAACTCTTCTACAGAGATCAGACTGTTAAATCATGATCCCTTGGTGCTGCTCACATGTTCAGCTTTTATTTGATTGGATGTACTTTTTCTGTGTCCATATTCACAATCAAAACCAAAAAGAGTGCAAATTTAAAAAGAGTACAGTTCATCAGTTAATACTGTTGGGCAGATAGCATGCTTTTGTATTTAAGGATATAATAGAAGTAATCAGTTTTCCCCCCAAATTATACACTTACACTACTACATACTTGTAGTACTGCAAACCACTCTGGCTGCGTAAAAAGGATGGCCAGGTTACAATTTGATAAGTAGTACCAAAAAGAGCCTGCAGAATTGTGTAGGTGTCGACCAATATGGTTTTTCAGGGCCAATACCGATACATATTAGTAATCAAAAGGACTGATGACTGATACTTGCTGTAATAATGAAACACAAAGTAACAGTAACACAAACTCCAACAAAAAACTTCCTTCAAATGTATTAAAAAATATGTTTAATTAAATACTAGAAAACAGAACATTTCAATATTATATATTTTAAAGTAAAATGCAGGGAAACTGAACTGATCCATCCATCCATCCATTATCTGAACCCTCTTATCCTGAACAGGGTCGCAGGGGGGCTGGAGCCTATCCCAGCATACATTGGGAAAAAGGCAGGAATACACCCTGGACAGGTCACCAGTGCAAATTTTATCACAGCTAAGGGCGTTGGAGGCAGAATACCAAATGAAATACAAAACCACTGTAAGCAGCTTGGCCAAGCACCATCCCCCAATCCCCCCCCCCTCCAACCCCCCCCCCCCCCCCCAATATTGCCACACACACAATCACACACTATCGTCATAATATGGGCCCTGTTTTGAGTCTTCTGAAACATAATTCCTTAATTTCATCTCACTTCCATTAATCTCCAGCAGAGAGGGGACCATTATTTACAGTAGCTGCATATGTCAAGCGGTAAAAAGATGGAAGCAGATGGTCACCGAAACAAACAGCATCCCAATTAGCTAGCTAAGCCTATAGCTTACCAAAGCCCTGGTCTGACAACATGCCTAATCATCAACATACAATAACGTAGACTCACTGTGTCTGATATACCACACAGCATGACCACACACACATGCACACACAACACGCCTTCACTCACACATGCACATAGATGTGCACACACACTAGACTTACAGTGCATCCGGAAAGAACTCACAGCGCTTCACTTTTTCCACATTTTGTTATGTTACAGCCTTATTCCAAAATTGATTAAATTCATTTTTTTCCTCGAAATTCTACACACAATACCCCATAATAAAAACGTGAAAAAAGTTTTTTTGAGATTTTTGCAAATTTATTAAAAATAAAAAACTAAGAAATCACATCCGGATGCACTGTATGACGCATGACGCTAAAACTGCGGACCCCTGCCCTGCATTTATTATATAAAATACAAATTATAAACACCACCCACCAAAAGGGCACTCTTTGAGAGAGAGGGGAAAAGGGCAGGGGCTCAAGCCCCCCTTGGGGTCTATTTCTGCATGTACCTGAAATATTCAGAAATATTCATAATTCAATAGTCACCATCAGCAAGGACAGCCATCATCACCTGCAAATCTTGGTCCTTTTCCTTGTTTTTGATCCAGATCTTGCCCTGGCCTTGAGGGTCAATAAGAAGGGGGTAGCGTGAGGCCTTGGTGACAATGATGCCATTCTGGACGGAGAGGTCATCATTGGGCAGGCCCTGTAGGTTCCACTCCCCAATGGTAGCATTGTCTACCAGCATGCTGATCACATTAAGGTCCTGCATTGACCACAGAATATTAATGAGGTATTTGAATCAGAGGTAGCAAAGCATTTAATTAAAAATGTAAAATCATTTTAAACAAAAAACCATCAATTATAACTTTATAAACTTTAGATGGTTTTGGATTTTTTTCATGAAGAGCACTTTGCAAATAAATATGCAGCAGTTCACACAGGAAGCCATTAAAAAAGTGGAATGTTTAAAAATATCAAAGAGCGACCACAGACCAAAATGATGAGAAGAAAGCAGAAGGATGATTTGGAAAAGTGACACAGAAGAGTAATATAGACAAAAGGTAATAAAAGATCATTCAAGAAGGATGAGCTAAGCAAGATCTGTGGAGCAGAAGATGCCAGGAAAAACCACAAACAGCTTGAATGATCCAAAATCATACATCACTGTAGGGAATGTGGCTGTTGGTCATTTCCTTCCTCCACTGCTGCAGGAGTAGGTTGCGGTACTCTTGGTTGAAGGGGCCAGAATAGGACAGGAAACCAGTGGCCAACAGAACATCTCCAACAAGGCGTTTGATCTGATTTTGGAAGAGAGCACTGCTCTCCGTCCAGCGCGTCTACAATAAAGACATGAGAGGAGGACACAGCCTGGGTCAGAGGCATAAACATCACACTGACAAAGTTACATATGACAGCGGTCTGAACATAAAATGCCACAGGTGCATTTAAAGGTGCCATATTGTGGAAGATTTCCCTTACTTGTGGATTTTAAAGGAGTGAAAGTATCAAAACGAACAGTCCCCAAATAAAGGCAGCAATTATATCAAAGCTTTATTTTTATAGCACCTTTATTTGGCACACTTCATACATAAAATATAGCTCAAAGTGCTTTAAATTCAGCACTAAAATCACAGATTTCTGCATTCATAACAACCTATCACAAGATGAATGAAATAATATGCTACAAGTATTGTGTTTTTGTTGGAGGCTAATTAAGGGACAGAAGTGGAATTTGCGGGGGTGCTGTGGGTTATTTGTATAGCATACCCATTTTAGCAGTATCGCATTGTCAGCTTGTTGTCCATGCCCACCTGATCCATTTTCAACAAGTGACTATAAAATGGGCAGGCTAATATGGCTCAGCGAAATGTGTTCCTTGTAAAATTGTTCACGCACGTAGACACATCATTTTATATAAATGGTATCAGTTTTGAATTAATATTGAGATTAATCAGATAAAGATTTAATAGAGATTTGAGAATAAAGTGCAAAACTGTAGTAGATGTGCTTCAGGTGCTGTTTGGAACATCCTGAATAGGTGTTGGGAACATCATGAGCTAACATGGTTTTCCGAACACAAGGAAGTTGTATATTGATTTGTTGTTTTCTCTATAATTATTGTTCCAACTTACATCGATGAAAGTGTTTAAGTGTCTGGGATAGCCATAATGCAACCATAATCATGAACCACATTCCTCAGGGGAAAAACTACCATTGAACGGACATTAACTTCTGATGGAAGCGGTCAGTTCCCCATGTTCTGTTCGGAACACAGTGAATCTACGTTAGCCTATGTTTGTTGAAATAAACAATTATTTTAGTGTAGCCTATTGATGTGTAGCAAATTGTTTTATTTGGAGCATCTTTGAGAGAGACCGGCAAAGGTGTGTACAGACGCCAGCAACAAGCGAAGGAGAATAAACTGCAACATGGCACTGTACTTTGAAAAAAAAAAAATTTGTTCAAATTTGTATTAGTCACAATAATTAATCCCACCAATCTTCAACACCTTCGTCACTAGGCCCATTGCAATGCATTTCGAGTGATTGATTTTATTTGCAAAATTACTTTCAAATAACACTTTGCACAATTATCTTCAATGTGTGGGCCATTATGTTGCTGAATAGCGCGATAAGGCTTCTTGGTTTGCAACCAAAATTTTCTAACGGTTTCTAGTCCTTAAAGGCTGGTTGGTATCAATGGAAGATATGCCTTATCTGTGATGACTTTTAAAATATGATACTTTCCTTGCGAGTAAAGGCATATCACCCGTTTTGCTTTGTGGAAAAGTAATTTAATATCATCTCAAGAATATTGTTAAAGGCAAGTTACATTAGCCCAAATAATGATTATGATCAATGTTTTTAACATGTCTTTTAGTTATTCAGTCCAACTAATTAAGGTAGACAAAAAAATTACAAAAGTAATTAAAAAAATAACCTCCAGAGGATAAAGGGCATTTCAAGACAGTGTTACCAATATTTCACATATTTTCAAATTGGTACGGTTACACATATGTTTATGTTTGCCATTTTCACCTATAGCCGGTCGAAAACTATTCAGTTAAAAGACAAATTTCATCATGTCATGTCATGTCTGCCACTTGACAACATTAGCTTATTTGATTGTCTACAACTATAATATAAGCCTATATATGCTTGTCAGCGAACGTTAGGTACTCCGCTGGTTAATGTTAACGTTGGAAAGACTAACTAGATTAACTAACTTTTTTAGGCTGACTTTCTAACATTTGCATGTCACCACCATATTTGTACTAGCTTGTTCCCAGTCTAAAAGTGACATTTGGAACTGGGCAACTGGTTTGTTTTTGCCAAGACTTGCTCTGCTGCACAGTTCCCCTGACAGGATAATGACAATGACAATAAAGTTGCTGAAGTAGTGTAAACGTCAGCTAACGTTAGATTCGTTAGAGAAGTGCATTTTTTCCACTAGCTGTGTGTAGTTGAAGACCTCCAGGGAACTTAAGTATTGTTTCTGTGTTTTTTGCGTGTGAGCATTAGGTAATAAGGAAACCTTGTTAGTCTATCAGCTGTTGTAGATTTGTTCGTCAAATTGCCGTGTTAGTTAGACGAGGTGTGTCGCATTTTGTTATTAGTTAGCGAATCTAGTGTGTTTTTCACCAGCCTCCGGCAGTCTCGCTCGCTTGTTATTCTGATCAGGTGATCAGAATCAGTTAGATACTTTGGACGCTGCAATTGTTAGGATAATTACTAGATCGCTAGTTTGAATGAGTAATTAGCAGATTATGCCCTCTCACCTTCCTTCTCCTTCTCACACACCCCCCGGCCCTCTGGCCGTGGAGGTGGCACTGGCTTGCTGATCTCCCCTTCCTGGAAATTCTCTGCGTTTTCCCTCACTGACCTATCCCTATCCACCTTTGAATGCCACGCTGTCTCAATTACTCACCCTGTTAAACTTTATATTGTCGTCGTTTATCGTCCTCCAGGTGCCCTGGGAAGTTTCCTTGATGAGCTTGACACTCTACTCAGCTCGTTCCCTGAGGATGGCACCCCACTTATCCTCCTGGGAGATTTCAACATCCACCTGGAAGCCTCCCAGTCTGCTGCCTTCATACCACTACTTCACTCCTTTGACCTCTCTCTGCAGTACTCTCCCCCAACTCACAAGGCTGGAAACCTTCTCAACCTGATCTTACTGAGGAACTGCTCCTCTTCTAACCCCACTGTTACCCCTTTACACCAGTCCGATCACCACTTCATTTCCTTCTCCATCCCCCTAGCTCCTCTGCCTCCCTCCCCTTCTCCCACCCCCACTGTTTCTGTCCGATGTAACCTCCGCTCTCTATCACCCTCCTCCCTTGCCCCCAGAGTCACCGCTTCCCTCCCTTCTCTTGAATCCTTCTCCAAACTACCCACTGATTCCGCATCTTCCGAGCTGCTTTCCTCTCTCTCCTCAGCCCTTGACTCTCTCTGTCCTCTTGTCTCCCGGCCTGCTCGATCCTCCCCTCCCAGCCCATGGGTTTCTGACCTTCTACGTTCCTCCAGGCCCAGCCTACGTGCAGCTGAGAGGAAGTGGAGGAAATCAAAAGACCCATCGGACCTGTCTTCCTACCAGTCTCTCCAATTTTCCTCCGCTATCACCACTGCCAAAAGAAATTACTTCCAAACAAAAATCCAGAATTCCATCTCTAATCCTCGTCAACTGTTCTCCATTTTCTCTTCTCTCCTCAGCACACCTCCCCCACCATCTCAGTCCTCACTCACTGCTGATGACTTTGCGGTATTTTTTGATGAGAAGGTTGCAGATATCTGCAGCACCTTCGCGACCACCACCACTTCTATGCCTGCCTCCCTTTCTGTGTCTGCCCCCTGTTTCTCCTCTTTCTGTCCCCTTACAGATGCTGATGTGTCTCACCTCCTGCTCTCCCACCGCCCTACTATTTGTGCCCTGGACCCCATCCCCTCAAACCTCCTTCAGGCAATCACACCTGACATCCTTCCGTTTGTCACCTCCCTTGTTAACTCCTCTCTGTCCTCTGGCTGCTTTCCCTCATCATTCAAGAGGGCCTACATCACCCCGCTCCTGAAGAAACCCACTCTAGACCCCTCCTGCATTCAAAACTACCGTCCTGTATCTCTCCTTCCTTTTCTATCCAAATCCATTGAACGAGCTGCCTCCAACCAACTCTCTTCCTTCCTCTCACAGAATAACCTGCCCCACCAGTCCCGCTTCAGACCTGGCCACTCGACAGAGACCGCACTCCTCTCCGTCAATGAGTCCCTTCAGGCTGCACGAGCAACCTCCCTCTCCTCTGTCCTGATCCTTCTTGACCTCTCTGCGGCGTTCGCCATGGTCAACCACTCCATCCTCTTAGCCTCCCTGGCATCTACAGGGATCTGTGGCACAGCCTTAGAGTGGATTAAATCTTATCTCTCTGGCCGGTCGTCCCAGGTGTCCTGGGCTGGAAGAGTGTCAACCCCTCGCCCCCTTGTTACAGGAGTCCCCCAGGGCTCAGTCCTCGGACCCCTCCTCTTCTCCATTTACACGAGATCCCTTGGCCCCGTTATCTCTGCTCATGGCATCTCATATCATTGTTATGCCGATGACACCCAACTCTTTCTCTCCTTCCCCCCATCAGACACACAGGTCTCTACCCGTATCTCCGCCTGCCTGAGAGACATCCAGAGCTGGATGGGCAACCACCATCTAAAGCTCAACCCAGGTAAGACGGAGGTAACCTTCATCCCTGCTCTAACCTCTCCCTTCTCTGATTTTTCCATCTCACTAGGGGATATAACAGTGACCTCATCCCCTAGTGCAAGAAACCTTGGAGTGGTGATGGACAACAGGCTGTCCTTCTCCGAGAACATCGCTACGGTGACCCGGGCGTGCAAGTTCTTCCTGTACAACATCCGGAGAATCCCACCCTTTCTCACCACCTACTCCACTCAGCTCCTTGTTCAAGCAATGGTCCTGTCCCGCCTGGACTATTGCAATTCTCTGCTGGCTGGCCTTCCCGCATTTGCCATCAGACCCCTACAACTGATCCAGAATGCTGCAGCCCGTCTGGTATTCAATGTTCCCCGACATTCACATGTCACCCCCCTGCTAGGCAACCTCCACTGGCTGCCTGTTATGGCTTGCATCAAATTTAAAACTTTGGTGCTCGCATACCAGGCAGTTAAGGGATCAGCCCCTGTATATATTCAATCCCTTATCAAGACCTATACACCAACAAGACCCCTCCGTTCTGCCACTTCGTGCCGTCTGGCGCCTCCCCCTCGCCACACCTGCACTTCACGCTCACGACTGCTGTCTGTCCTCGTCCCACGGTGGTGGAATGACCTCCCGGTGGATGTCAGAACGGCAGAGTCTCTGACCTCCTTCAAGCGCAGACTGAAGACTTATCTCTTCAGGCTACATCTTTCCCTCCCTAACTCACCACCATGATTAGCCTTAGACTGTAATGGGACTTATGTATAGATTGTATAGATATTGTTACTTGTATAGATATTGTTGTTTTTTATTGGCTGTTGCATTGTTGTATTCAGGGTATTCTAGCTGCCAACTGTGGTATGCTAGTTTGGTAGTTGATTGTACTCTTCAAGGGTTCTGATTATCTGTATGTTTACACTAGGACTCAGAACTGTACCGTCCTCTCAAGTCCTCTTAGCACACAATACTTGTGTTTGATTTGCACTTCATTGTACGTCGCTCTGGATAAGAGCGTCTGCTAAATGCCATGTAATGTAATGTAATGATTCAAGAGTGGCATCTGAAACTTCATAATGCAACAAAAAGAGTTAATAGATGAGACTAATTTTGAATTAATACTCTTTACCAGTAGGTAGGTGGAGTTCTTCAGTGAGCAAAAGCCAGAATCTTGACGTCTAGAGGAGTGAACAGCCCTTTGTGACTGGACAATTGCTGTCAGCTTGAAGAAATGGTTTCTGATCTGTAATTTTCGTCACCACTTAATTTGCAAAACTACAGCTGATACACCCACAAAGAAGAAGGTGGAGGACAAACGGGAAATGCAACGAAACTCGGGTACATATTATATTTTTACATATAAAAATATATATATATTTTCTCACTGTGACACTCTAGCAGAATGATTGAAGAGTATTTCAAAATTCCGAACTGCGCTTATCTCATTTTTGACCGAAATCAAATCTGACACAATTAAGTATTCTGTAAGATTGAGAACTACACGATGCTACCCCCTTTACCACGCGGCGTCACATATTAATGAGTTTTGAGTATGTGATGCTATGTAGCTTCAACCAACAAATGAAACAATCAGCCATTCCGCTGTTTCATCAGTTGTGACTCAAAATTAGACTTACATTTAGGGCATATTTGATAGCCATTCTATCAGTAAGGGAGCTTTAAAAAATGTTTTTTAAATAAAATGAAATAATCTAAATTAATCTGCATTTTAAATAGATTATCAGTTCACAACCCAGAAACAAGCCTCCATATTTTTCATTAACATTTGGGGCATTTAGCAAATGGTCTTATCAAGAGAGACTTACAGAGCTTATCTTTTTTACTTTCAATCACTGAGCAAAAAGTGAACAAAATAAGAAAATGTGATTATTATTATTATTATTTTTGTCATTCATTTCACAACCCTCGTATATAGTAAGCACATACAATGCAAGCTTAAAAAATAAATGTGAATAAAACAGCAAATATAATATCACTCTCGAATGTCCTGAGACAAAATAATTAAAAGTTGCAATCAGCTGAGGTTTGGATGGACTGACCTTCTCCCCACCGAGTCCCTCAATAAGCGCGGTGGCATTGGTCATCTTGCGTCGGCATGCCTGGGCATCATCCAGAAGTGCCTGCTTCTCCCTCATGGCGCCATCATAGAGTGCCTGCACCTCATCCAACTCCTTCTGCTTGGCATCTAGCTGCTCTTGGGCCTGGGAGAGCTCTGCCTGTGCCACTGCCAAACGTGCTTCCTGAAGCGTCAGGTTAGCCTAAAATACAGGAAAAGGAACATTCCTGAAGTATACACTCGGATAATGATTCCATTGAATCATTAATAACACACACTACACATGTTGGAAAATAAAGCTTATGTAATTAATGGTATTATTTGTGAGTTTACAGTATTTTACATGCACATTTATCAAGGGTGATAAATCTGCCAATAATTCTGGAGCCCACTCATACTGAAGTTTCAGATCTTTAGACAATATGCAATACTAGACAAGTGGAACATGAGAACACAAAACACTTTTATTTATTTTTTTAAAGATATTTTTTAGGCCTTTTTCAGCTTTATTGGACAGTATAGTACAGAGAGACAGGAAGCGAGAGAGAGGGGAAGACATGCGTCAAATTGTCGGACGGTCGGATTCGAACCGTCGACGTCGCGGCTCGCAATGAGCATGCGGTCAGTGCTCCACAGGCTGCACCACCGAGATACCCCCACAAAACACATTTTTAAAAGTATTATTTAGTATAGTGAAAAAACACCCATATCACCCATGTGAAAAAGTAATTGTCCCCGCAATATTAATAACTGGTTTCACCAACTTTAGCAGCAATCAAACTGCCACCAAACACTTCCCATTATTTTATTTAATTGATATTTGTATGTAAAGATGAACGATATCATATTTCGTATTAATTTATCCTGGCTCATTTTTTTTTCTTTAAGCCTCATCACTACATGTAGACAAAATGTAGCCTACTAAAACATGATAGTGAACATGTATTTCATCCACTGTCCTCTAGCTAGCTAAAGCAGTTTGCTTATGTCATTCATGGCCGAGGTCATGAAAATTTCTGAATTGCTTTTTGTATTCTTGCAGAATTAGTGAGTTTGCTGGCTAAGCGTTGGGCAGACTAGGTGCATTAATCTGGCAATGGCCCGATTGGGACCGTGAGCTGGGGAGATTCGGACCACTGTAGTTCTAATAATCCATATTGTGTATGCATAAAATTTTTTTGAAAGTGCAGTTTCAAAGTTCCTCTTTCTGCAGACATAAGTGTGTGGAGTTTAAAGGCTGGGGCATTATCACACATAGCATTATCTTAATAACAATGGGGGGTGAAATAAAAGGAAGGAGAATACACCATAGTGACAGGCTTTAAATGTCTATTCTTTAACCATAACATTTTTGTGTCGATTTCAGTTTATAAAAGAAATAATCTAAGAGTACTGAATGCCAATGCATTTGCGGACAAACAGATCCTTATCAGAGGTGCGCAGACACTCACGGAGAAGCAGAAAGTGATATTGCTATGGAATTTTGTCATTCTCATAGGCAATCAATAGCCAAAATGACATGACACTAACAGCTGCACAGCGCACTACCAGGCCTACGGACACACCCAGTTACCTCGCGGTAACTTCGTGGCCTATAGCGAGTGGAAACTGGTGTACGCGGAACGCTACATCAGTTTACCCCTGCAAAGCTCACCAAAGAACAACAGCAACAAACTTTTCCACCCGGAAAAGGGACCAACGAACATCCTTCCAGCAACCGAGCGGACCAGACGACAACGCGCGGCTAAGACGCCCCAGCCTGCGCATCTCTCCAGGACACACATTCACAGCACCATCGCAGCTCCTACAAGGACAGCACGTTTTTGGATCCAATGCGTATGGACTCAGTAAGAGAACAAACATTCAGGCATAGCCAGTGTTTAGTTTAGTCTTAACTGTTTTTGTGAATCTGTGTTTCCATATTTGCCGTCTTATCATTGGAATGTATTTTGTTAGCTATATATGTACGTGAATTGATTCGCCGTCTTTTGCGCATATATAGAGTAAACTACGCAAGTAGTCTTCTCACAGCTAACAATAACTAACACACCCAGAACTCTAGCTTACCCAAGCTAGCTACTCCCACTTTTACCTTTCCTTTGTTCAAGCGACGCGCGCGCCACACACACGCGCACACACACACACACACACACATACCCAACTAAATTTCCTTACTAACTTCCCGTTAGTTTATCTGTTCTGTGTTTTACGTTTGTTTAATAAATATATTTTATTAAACCCCGGTGTCCGTTTTGGAATCACATAGACATGAGAGCCGAGTTAAAGCAGTCTTTCGAAGAACTTCCAACCTTCAGGTTATCGGTACGTTTAATCATTAATATTGGTTATTTTAATTATTAATTAAAATACTAAATTTGTGGTTAGATATTTCTGATAATAGTAATTTTATGAGACTGATTACTTTTTGCAGTTATACTGCTACACAACGTTTAACTGGCGCCCCGGTTTCGTAGAGAGTAAAATCCCTGCGTTATTTGGCGGCCCGTGCGAGGACCCTACATCATTTGGAGTCCCGTGCGAGGACCCCTACATCAGTTATCTAAATAGGCTACATTTTGTTCAATCATGCAAAACATTTTCATGCATGAGGTATATTATATTTAAGCCTATACTACATTTCCTGAGAATTTGAGATGATAGGATTACCTTGACACAGGTCTCAGTTCTCTAGCTTAATTCAAATGAATCCTGATGAATTATTGCGCACAGTAGATTCTTCTAGTAATGAGAGCTGTGTATTGTGTCATTTAGTTTTTTGCGCTTCGCTAGGAATTTGTTTTTCTTCTCCATCTTCAGTTTTAATAGCAAATATCGCCCCCAATTTTCAACACTGGCTGAACAAGGTGAATTAAAAATTTTGTGTTAAATGAACATGTTCTGCATTTTGTTTTAATAAGTCATTGTTTTAATGGTTGACCTGTTTCGCATTCTTGAGCTTTCGTTCACAAGTTTTCAGCTTCTACTGCTATAAGCGCCGGTAGGCCAACTCATGTCATAATTCAACCTAGTAATTTTTATTAAGAAAAGAACATTGGAGTCAATGAGAGCTGGAATCCAGCACTCTCTGCACTTTTGGGCGATTTATTAAAAAACCGTGAGTCCTATCTCAATGCAAGTAACATTGAATGAGAGAGGACAAGTTTCTCTACATTTGATATATAAATTGTTGTTGTAGAGTAGAAGCTGTGGGAGTAAGATGAGAATGTCTTGAATATTTTTGATAAAATTTAGAAAGGTTGAATGCTAGAGTGGGTGATGTCACCGCACTCTAAAGCCACGCAATACACACCCATTATAAAATCTGAAAATCTCAAAAATTTCATAAAACATAAACTGTGATTTTGTAAAAACCGTAGAAGATATCAAAAAGTGTCTTTAGACCAACACAGTTCAAAGTCTTGTGACCCGTTTAAACCTTTAATCACGTTTCTGCGACAAAGTATAACGACGTGGTGTGGCTCCAAAGAGGGGTGGGTTTGATCAATTTGTGAGTTTTTCTCATTCATTCCTATGGGCAAAAATCGGTCGGTTTTTCGGATTTTTGAAGAAAACGAGATGTCGCAGACTTGAGAAAAGTCTTTCCCATCGATTCCCGTCTATTCCGGTCGTTTTGATATATATCTTGCCTGGGATTTCTCAAAGCTGTGGGAGGAGTAGCATGCCAAACTTTTGAAGGAAGAATTTTAAGTGTGCTGCTGCTGGTGCCCATCCCTCACACAAACACAGATGTAACCCACAATTTGGCAGAGGCAGAACATACATACAGTTCAACAGCATCACAAACTACAGATAACAAACAACCAAATCAACACCTCTCTAAAATAATAAAAACTTTATAGAATATTACACTGCATTAGTTTTGGTAAATATAAATTACAGTGACAGTTCACTAATCAGCTGAGCTTAGTTAGCCAGTCAGCTAGCTAGTTAGTTAGTCAGTCAGTCAGCTAACTTGTTAGTTTGTTAATCATTTAGTAACAGTCACTTAGTTAATCAGTTAGTCAGACCGTCAGTTAGTTAGTTAAGCTAGCTAGCGCCGAAGCTAACGCTAACTAGCGCGCCGAAGCTAACGCAAGCTAGCGCAACGAAGCTAACGAAAGCTAGCACCGAAGCTAACGTCAAACAAATCGCTGTATCTTGAAAACTATACCTCACATTTAAAAAAAAATCATTTTGAGTGAACCGAGACTTCAGTGGCGAGATCGATCTATGAGATGTGTCGGTAGGATTTAGAATGCAGGAGTTGTGGCAGTTTAAAAATCGCCATATTTTATTTATTTTACTCTGCAGTTTACCACTCAGATAAGATGGGAAGCTAGCCAAGGCTAGCGCTAGCTTCGGCTACTTCCGGTTTTATTCCGGTCACAGGCTGTGAATGCTGCGGTTAAAACGAGTGATACTACATGTATTGTGCTTATTTGTGTCAGTTTTAGACTTCATATTTATGTTGTGGTCGAAGCTAGGGCTAGCCTCGCCTGAACATACAAGCATGTCGCAGCCTGCTATGTGTCAGGGCCGTTGCTAAGGCAACCAGCACGCGCGTGTGTCTCTGGTGATTCGTAACCAGAGAGAGAGAGAGAGAGAGAGAGAGAGAGAGAGAGAGGGGGGGGGGATGGGCGGTTGAGTGAGCTGAGTGTGCTGGGCTCGTGCATGTTCTGTGTGTGTGTGAGTCTGTCGGTTAGAGATGTAGGAACTAACTTTTTTTTCTGACATGCTCGGGTTTAAACACTTCTCTTTCCAAAACTATACGTCATATCTCTTAGATATTTGAATGTGAGTGACAGGGTGAAAACATGAACAGTTTGATATGTAATATGTCAAGGTACTGTGAAAATTGAAGGAGTAGCGGCAGTTTGTGTGTACAACTTTGTGTAAATGTTTAACTGCGTACAACTTTGTGTAAATGTTTAACTGCTTACGGCCTGAATGCTAGTGGTGAAGCTAACTGGTGCTGGTGCCGAACAAATCCATGTATCTTCAAAAGTATAGATCTAATTTATTTTTGTATTTTGAGCGACCCAAGACTTCAATGGCGATTCCGATCTATGAGACGTGTCTGTAGGATTTAAAATGCAGGAGCAGTGACAGTTTATAAATCACCATATTGTGCCTACTTTACGCCGCAGTTGACGCTTCAGATAATATTGGAGTCAATGAGAGCTGGATCCGGCACTCTCTGCACTTTTGGGCGACTTATTAAAAAACCGTGAGTCCTATCTCAATGGAAGTAACATTGAATGAGAGAGGACAAGTTTCTCTACATTTTGATGTATAAATTGTTGTTGTAGAGTAGAAGCTGTGGGAGTAAGATGAGAATGTCTTGAATATTTTTGATAAAATTTAGAAGGGCTGAATGCTAGAGTGGGCAATGTCACCGCACTCTAAAGCCGCGCTAAAAATCTGAAAATCTCAAAAATTTCATAAAACATAAACTGTGATTTTGTAAAAACCGTAGAAGATATCAAAAAGTGTCTTTAGACCAACACAGTTCAAAGTCTTGTGACCCGTTTAAACCTTTAATCACGTTTCTGCGACAAAGTATGATGAAGTGGTGTGGCTCCAAAGAGGGGTGGGTTTGATCAATTTGTGCGATTTTTTTTTACGAATTCTCATTCATTCCTATGGGCAAAAATCGGTCGGTTTTTCGGATTTTGGAAGAAAACGAGATGTCGCAGACTTGAGAAAAGTCTTTCCCATCGATTCCCGTCTATTCCGGTCGTTTTGATATATATCTTGCCTGGGATTTCTCAAAGCTGTGGGAGGAGTAGCATGCCGAACTTTTGAAGGAAGAAAATTAAATAAAATTAAATAAAATTATGAAGTATGGCTGAGAATATTAAGGTGTGTGCTTTTGCACTACAAAGCTCTGCTTTGTATTGCAATGCGCAGCACACAATTAAATAAAATTATGAAGTATGGCTGAGAATATTAAGGTGTGTGCTTTTGCACTACAAAGCTCTGCTTTTTTGTATTGCAATGCGCAGCACACTAGAAAAAATTCCAGCGAAATTTTAAGTGTGCTGCTGCTGGTGCCCATCCCTCACACAAACACAGATGTAACCCACAATTTGGCAGAGGCAGAACATACATACAGTTCAACAGCATCACAAACTACAGATAACAAACAACCAAATCAACACCTCTCTAAAATAATAAAAACTTTATAGAATATTACACTGCATTAGTTTTGGTAAATATAAATTACAGTGACACTTCACTAATCAGCTGAGCTTAGTTAGCCAGTCAGCTAGCTAGCTAGTTAGTTAGTTAATCAGTCAGCTAACTAGTTAGCCAGTCAGCTAGCTAGTTAGTTAGTCAGTCAGTCAGCTAACTTGTTAGTTTGTTAATCAGTTAGTAACAGTCACTTAGTTAATCAGTTAGTCAGACCGTCAGTTAGTTAGTTAAGCTAGCTAGCGCCGAAGCTAACGCTAACTAGCGCGACGAAGCTAACGCAAGCTAGCGCAACGAAGCTAACGAAAGCTAGCACCGAAGCTAACGTCAAACAAACCGCTGTATCTTGAAAACTATAACTCACATCAAAAAAAAATTTTTTTTTGAGTGAACCGAGACTTCAGTGGTGAGATTGATCTATGAGATGTGTCGGTAGGATTTAGAATGCAGGAGTTGTGGCAGTTTAAAAATCGCCATATTTTATTTATTTTACTCTGCAGTTTACCACTCAGATAACATGGGAAGCTAGCCAAGGCTAGCGCTAGCTTCGGCTACTTCCGGTTCTATTCCGGTCACAGGCTGTGAATGCTGCGGTTAAATCGAGTGATACTACATGTATTGTGCTTATTTGTGTCAGTTTTAGACTTCATATTTATGTTGTGGTCGAAGCTAGGGCTAGCCTCGGCTAGCCTCGCCTGAACATACAAGCATGTCGCAGCCTGCTATGTCTCAGGGCCGTTGCTAAGGCAAGCGCGTGTGTCTCTGGTGATTCCTAACCAGAGAGAGAGAGAGAGAGAGGGGGGATGGGCGGTTGAGTGAGCTGAGTGTGCTGGGCTCGTGCATGTTCTGTGTGTGTGTAAGTCTCTGTCGGTTAGAGATGTAGGAACTAACTTTTTTTTCTGACATGCTCGGGTTTAAACACTTCTCTTTCCAAAACTATACGTCATATCTCTTAGATATTTGAATGTGAGTGACAGGACGAAAATATGAACAGTCTGATACATAATATGTCAAGGTACTGTGAAAATTGAAGGAGTAGCGGTTTGTGTGTCCAATTTTGTGTAAATGTTTAACTGCTTACGGCCTGAATGCTAGTGGTGAAGCTAACTGGCGCTGGTGCCGAACAAATCCATGTATCTTCAAAAGTATAAGTCAGATCTAATTTATTTTTGTATTTTGAGCGACCCAAGACTTCAATGGCGATTCCGATCTAAGAGACGTGTCTGTAGGATTTAAAATGCAGGAGCGGTGACAGTTTATAAATCACCATATTGTGCCTACTTTACGCGGCAGTTGACGCTTCAGATAACATTGGAGTCAATGAGAGCTGGATCCGGCACTCTGCACTTTTGGGCGACTTATTAAAAAACCGTGAGTCCTATCTCAATGGAAGTAACATTGAATGAGAGAGGACAAGTTTCTATACATTTTGATGTATAAATTGTTGTTGTAGAGTAGAAGCTGTGGGAGTAAGATGAGGATGTCTTGAATATTTTTGATAAAATTTAGAAGGGCTGAATGCTAGAGTGGGTAGTGGGTAGTGCTAGAGTGGGTAATCACGTTTCTGCGACAAAGTATGATGAAGTGGTGTGGCTCCAAAGAGGGGTGGGTTTGATCAATTTGTGAGATTTTTTTTTACGAATTCTCATTCATTCCTATGGGCAAAAATCGGTCGGTTTTTCGGATTTTGGAAGAAAACGAGATGTCGCAGACTTGAGAAAAGTCTTTCCCATCGATTCCCGTCTATTCCGGTCGTTTTGATATATATCTTGCCTGGGATTTCTCAAAGCTGTGGGAGGAGTAGCATTCCGAACTTTTGAAGGAAGAAAATTAAATAAAATTAAATAAAATTATGAAGTATGGCTGAGAATATTAAGGTGTGTGCTTTTGCACTACAAAGCTCTGCTTTGTATTGCAATGCGCAGCACACAATTATGAAGTATGGCTGAGAATAATAAGGTGTGTGCTTTTGCACTACAAAGCTCTACAGAGATTTGTATTGCAATGCGCAGCACACAATTAAATAAAATTAAATAAAATTATGAAGTATGGCTGAGAATATTAAGGTGTGTGCTTTTGCACTACAAAGCTCTGCTTTGTATTGCAATGCGCAGCACACAACTAGAAAAAATTCCAGGGAAATTTTAAGTGTGCTGCTGCTGGTGCCCATCCCTCACACAAACGCAGATGTAACCCACAATTTGGTACTCACAAAAATGGAGAACCTCATCTATACACTTGTGTGTGTGTGTGTGTGTGTGTGTGTGTGTGTATTTGCCCTTATGATAAGTTCATAGGCCACATACACACACACACACACACACACACAGATCTAAAACAAAATTTGGTCCTCACAAAAATAGACATCCTCATCTATACACATGTTCTGGGCAGTTGCTAGGGTGTTCTGGGCGGTTGCTAAGGTGTTCTGGGCGGTTGCTAGGGTGTTCTGGGTGGTTGCTAGGGTGGTCTGGGCAGTATAAGGGCAGTACAATTCCCAAGGTGGCGTTCTCTGGCTAAGTATGGGTTGCTCAACCACACCCACCCTCCTGTTACAGTTAGCACAACCATTAAGACATGGACATAGAAATAAAACAGTTAAAAACCTCGGTATTTTCATATAATGTGGACAGGATGGAGTCAGTCAGTTAGCTAGTTATTTAGTTAATTATTCTTATTAATTACTTAGTTAGACGTGTTAGGCAGAGGCAGAACATACATACAGTTCAACAGCATCACAAACTACAGATAACAAACAACCAAATCAACACCTCTAAAATAATAAAAACTTTATAAAATATTACACTGCATTAGTTTTGGTAAATATAAATTACAGTGACAGTTCACTAATCAGCAGAGCTTAGTTAGCCAGTCAGCTGACTAGTTAGTTAGTTAATCAGTCAGCTAACTAGTTAGCCAGTCAGCTAGCTAGTTAGTTAGTCAGTCAGTCAGTCAGCTAACTTGTTAGTTTGTTAGTCAGTTAGTAACAGTCACTTAGTAACGGCAGTTTGTGTGTACAACTTTGTGTAAATGTTTAACTGCTTACGGCCTGAATGCTAGCGGTGAAGCTAACTGGCGCTGGTGCTGAACAAATCCATGTATCTTCAAAAGTATAAGTCAGATCTAATTTATTTTTGTATTTTGAGCGACCCAAGACTTCAATGGCGATTCCGATCTATGAGATGTGTCTGTAGGATTTGAAATGCAGGAGTGGTGACAGTTTATAAATCACCATGTTGTGCCTACTTTACGTGGCAGTTGACACTTCAGATAACATTGGAGTCAATGAGAGCTGGATCCGGCACTCTCTGCACTTTTGGGCGATTTATTAAAAAACCGTGAGTCCTATCTCAGTGGAAGTAACATTGAATGAGAGAGGACAAGTTTCTCTACATTTTGATGTATAAATTGTTGTTGTAGAGTAGAAGCTGTGGGAGTAAGATGAGAATGTCTTGAATATTTTTGATAAAATTTAGAAGGGCTGAATGCTAGAGTGGGCAATGTCACCGCACTCTAAAGCCGCGCTGAAAATCTGAAAATCTCAAAAATTTCATAAAACATAAACTGTGATTTTGTAAAAACCGTAGAAGATATCAAAAAGTGTCTTTAGACCAACACAGTTCAAAGTCTTGTGACCCGTTTAAACCTTTAATCACGTTTCTGCGTCAAAGTATGACAAAGTGGTGTGGCTCCAAAGAGGGGTGGGTTTGATCAATTTGTGCGATTTTTTTTTACGAATTCTCATTCATTCCTATGGGCAAAAATCGGTCGGTTTTTCGGATTTTGGAAGAAAACGAGATGTCGCAGACTTGTCTTTCCCATCGATTCCTGTCTATTCCGGTCGTTTTGATATATATCTTGCCTGGGATTTCTCAAAGCTGTGGGAGGAGTAGCATGCCGAACTTTTGAAGGAAGAAAATTAAATAAAATTAAAATTATGAAGTATGGCTGAGAATAATAAGGTGTGTGCTTTTGCACTACAAAGCTCTGCTTTGTATTGCAATGCGCAGCACACAATTATGAAGTATGGCTGAGAATATTAAGGTGTGTGCTTTTGCACTACAAAGCTCTGCTTTGTATTGCAATGCGCAGCACACAATAATGACCGGAAAAATAGATGGTGACAGAATTTTTCAACCCCTTCTGTCACGTTGATTATGATTTATTCTAGTTGAACCACTGGCACCGTGGATTCATGACAGCTGTGGAATAGAGAGCTCACATTTGCCACCTGGTGGTGGTTGTGTGAAAAACAACTTTAGGATTATGGGTAATCTTGCTACAAATGACTGCTCAGCCTGTTACTGGGCGGAAAAAAAGTCAACTGGGAATTTCATTCAAGGCACACTGTAATACAATGATTATAAATAAAAACTAATATTCTTCAAGCCAGAAAGAGCAAAGGTTTTTTCCACAAATACAAATTATAACTCCAAACCAGGCTTATAGCTAATTATAACCTACATTTCTGCAATATCTCTTCTAATTTCTAGTTGAACAGTTTTAATATAGCTTGCAGTAACTCTCTTCCCATGGATAGCAAGAAGTGCTTCATGCAGTGTGTCGATTGTGTTTGTTACCTGGAAGTTAGTAGTACTTTCCTAGGACACAAATGTTAAATTAACAGTCAGTACACTGCTGTATAAATGTGAGGCTATCGCTCACTATACTGTACCTTTAGAGGTAAGACCTCTTTGTTGATGCTGAAGAAGTCTACCATTGCCTCTGTCCAGGAGCAAAGGCCAGCCACATTACCACAGATTCTTTTGGCTGTCTCCAAATTGTAATCCTCCATGTCCAAATAAGGTGTGAGAAGCTCAACAACTTCTTCTGTGATAGAATCCTTGCAAAACATGGAGAGTAATCAGAAATAAAAATGAATTTTTGTGAATTCACATGTAATTGGGACAACATTAATGAAACATTGCAAAAGAACTGTATCTACATTGGCAGCATATTTCATTTGGGGCTTCCTCCATCTGCTGGACAATGGCAAATTAGCATTTTTTTTTTGTTTTTCCACAACTATCGCCAGGTGGCAAATGTGAGTACTTTAATTCATAGCTTCCTGTTTCCAGAAGGAGAAATACCAAAATAATCACTTTGACATTATACAGTTCTGTGGTATAGACTCTTTTAGAGATTACGCCATAATATAACCGTAAAAGGTAGACTTTACTTTTGCTACCATGAGCTACAAGTATTGTTTGCATAAAAAAACAATATATTTTTCATCAGAGCTTACAATTAAATTTAGGCATACTATATATTTTAAATTGACTCCTTTTAATTGGCTTTTCCTTTTTATTTTTATTGAAAGTGAAAAGATCCTCTGGATCTATTGTTTTTGTTCTGCAACCAGAAACATGAATGAGACCAGTCGTTGTGTATGCTATCCAGATATTGTTACCTACGTCCAAGCCAGGCTGGAATAAATCTGGGGCAAAAAGCGAAGAGAAAGAAGAAAAACGTCCAGTAATATTATGATGATTGATGACATTATTTTGAGTTATGACCTGCCCCTTCCTGTCCCTTACACTTTTGGGATGTTGGTTTCATGCATGTTTTTAAAAGGTCTCTGTGAGGGGCAAGTGAAGATCTTTAAACGTGTTTGAAAAGGGAGTTTTGTTGAAAAATGCCAATGTCCACCAGACACCAAATACACGAATGAACAAGCAATAAAATATAAATGTTTTGTTTTATTTTTAAGTAAAGTATACGTGTGTTAAATTGTTTAAAACAAGCAAAAACTTAGTTTAGTTTTATTTTTTTTGTTAAGTAGTTTAGCCTATTGAGTAGGCAGCATTGCGTGTATTAGCATGAACGTTTTTATGGCAAAAAGATTCTAAGCAAAGTGAAAACATGTTAAAATGTAAAAACCCGTTAAAATAGCGAAAACATCTAGTTACACATTACCCTTGTAAAGCTTGAAACATGCAAGTTATCATGCATGCTATGTGAAAACAGTTTTCTTTTAAAACTAAGATATTTTTAGAGACAGAAACAAGCACACGATTGCTTTTTCTATCTGTGCAAAGTCTTCTTCTCCAGACTCTTGTTCATTATGTGAAAAGCTGCAGTATGTGGAATCTGCAGGTGTTCTCTGTCCGCTGTCAGTGTGGCAAATGAAAGTGCAGCCCACTCCAGCCGATTCTGGAGTGTTTTGCCATGTGACGCGAGTCGGGAACCAATGAAGCGCACTGAGAAAGAGAGGGAGAGGTAGAGAGAGAGAGAGTGCATATAAACTATGCAGAGTTTTATGTTCATGTTTTAAACGCCATTGAGCATTTGATGAAAAAAGTTAATGAACTGACGAGCACCAATGATATTGTACAGTTAGAGTTGCTGGGGGATTTACCCTACAGGTCACCCCACCATAATCTTCCCTGACTCTGACCCAGTCAAAAGATATTTTGGTTTGGTCAGAGCCAGGGTGCACCCCCTTTTACTTGCCATTAATGTTTCCACTTTGCAGGACGTGTGATGAATCTGAGCATGAAGGTGGGTGTGAACATTCTGATGAATTGCATTCTATCAAAGATGCATGGTGTACCATCAAATTGGCTAAGGCTGTTGAAAAAGGCTATGAAATTAACAACATTTTTGAAGTTTAACATTTTACAGACTTTTCCCTTTAGTGGCTATATTAAATTGCATTTAAGGGGGAAACAAGAAGTATCAGGCTGCCCCTCTTAGATGTCTACTGATACTGACAAGGATGCGTACATATACAGTTACTGGGAGAAGGAGGGTGTCTGCTTGGATCCAAGCAATATTTTGGGCAACAAAGCCAAAAGACACATATCAAAGCTGTTGGCTCTGGTACAGTGGAAACATCCAAAGGGTTTCCTTAAACCGCCCAAATACAGCAATGTGTTCATAGTGGCATTCACCACCACTTATGCCCAGCTAAAGCTTTATTCTGTCATGGATACATTGCCTGACTGTATTACTATACGATTCTATAAAGTTTGTGTGCAGGCCTGGTCCCTCCTATTGGAGACTTTTTGGGTGAGCTGACCAGTGAGCTTGACCCAAGTGACCAAATTGTTGAATTTGTGTCGGCAGGACTGAAAACATAAATGGTAAATGGTTGGCATTTATATAGCGCCTTTATCCAAAGCGCTGTACAATTAATGCTTCTCATTCACCCATTCATACACACACTCACACACCAACGGCTGCCATGCAAGGCGCTGACCAGCTCGTCAGGAGCATTTAGGGGTTAGGTGTCTTGCTCAGGGAGACTTCGACACAGCCCGGGCAGGGGATCGAACCGGCAATCCTCCGACTGCCAGACGACTGCTCTTACTGCCTGAGCCATGTCACACATACGGATATAAAACACTGCTAGGCAAAACTTGCATGAAGGCTGAAGGTATAAGGTGAAAATAAAAGTTGCCAATCTTCCACATCTTGTCACAGATTTGGTGCAGTACTATGTATAAAAGCGAATAATGTTTTTATGGCCCGTTTTTCAGTGACTGTATATTCCAATGCTTGTAATAAGGTGAAACTTAACTTGACATGTGTCCCTTGTTCAAGAAAAAAACCATACCCTGACTTCTTATAAGATATAGAAAAATGTAAGGGTTTATTTATCCACATTGCAGATACAGGTTGGCAAGCAACACGCTGAAGGCATGTGTCAAAAAGCAAGCTTTTTACACCAATCCGTGTTTTTTTAAATATATACTCCATTTAATAAACATGAACTACGATTTGATTACTGAATCTAGCATTGGATAACTGCGCTAATTTTTTAAACCTCAGCTCGGTTCGAAGCATGTATTTTGTACTCTCATAATGTAACCTATGTTGTCTTTTAATGTTGCATTTATGTATGAAATGACAGGACAAATAAAGTTGTGAATATTGTATTAATTGAGATAAATGATTCCCTCATGAATAAATCGTAGCCATTCATGAAGTTAACATTTAAAAATGTTGTCGTTCCGAAAAAACATGTTCCCTTCTAAAAAGCTAACATATGATGCCTGGTGGTGGTTGTGCAAACAACAAGTAATTACTGTGGAAAAAAAAATTGAAAATCTCCTGCTGCCCAGCATATATGAAACATGATACCACTGTACAAATTATTAACCATCAGGGTTCCCAAACTTTTGCACAAGGCCTTTTTCATTTTTTATTATTTTGACACTGTAAAAAAAAGAAAATAAAAAAAAAGTAAACTTGCTTTAAAATTTTAAGAAATGTGTCATGTTTAACGTTGTACCATTTAGAGGTCATGTTCGCTTACGTTCACTGACATATTAATTGTAAAAGGCTTTTTGGCCAGGGGTGCCCAAATTTCTGCACTACTATATCACAGACGCCAGTAAACATCTGAAAATTTCTTTTGCAGATGTAATATTGCACTTGTAAGTTAGTCAATAAGATGCTAATGGGTATTTGGTTCTCACCCCATAAAGTTGTGTATTGACTCCCCCTTGTCAGGCTTACCTTCTGAAAGCTGAGTAACATGCTGAGGAAGGCTGAGTTGTTCATGAGCTTCTGGGCCTCGGACCAGGAGGGCCGCATGCAGGGCCGATCTGGGTCCATGGTGATTGAGTCCACTTTGCGCTGGAACAGTATCAGCACACAGTCCATGATGCGCATGATCAGGTGGGGTGGCTTGCCAAGCTTCCTCACCGTGGCAATGTCGGAAGGCTTGATAGTCTGTAAGAGGTAGACCAATCAGTCGGATATCAGATAGGGGCAGCTTTTGTTCAGAGAGCATCAGTCAATAGGAACTATTACCAATATCATCTGTTTGAAAAGGGGTTTTTCTTCACTTTAGTGGTCTTTCATGGTCACCCAGGTTGTATGCTATTACTGAGCTCACCAGTGCTTTCTTGCTTCCTGATAATGTATCAAACAGTTGACCCAGAGCTCTATTTTCATCATCTTATCACAAAGTCTTATCACAATGTGGGGAAACCTGTAGCCTAGAATGCATGACAATGGACCTAAATTGACCCATATTCATTTCCTATGGAATCTGATGCATAGCTGACAGTGTCTTTTATATTTCTTTTTTATTAATTTGTTTAATTTCATATTCAAGCTACTCATTAATTATCTTGTTTTTGATTATCACATATCATCATATGTATTTTGGGTTATACAGGACCCAAATTCATTTCCAATGTTATTTGATGTATTTTGTGGTGTAGTGGGTTTTTGCTATATCTCTGAGATAAATACTATTTGTTATGTAATCAAATAAATCAATTAAATATCTTGTTTTGATCATTAAGTATGTTTCCCAGTAGCCGTGGTGGCGCAACAGGCTAAGATGCAGCAGACTTGCGGTTGCAGTCCATTGCAGTTGCACACCGAGGACCGGGGTTCGGGGGTTTGGCCAAAAGCCAAAGTTTGGCCAGCTCTCGTGGTCTAATTGAGACGAGATGGCTTGGAGAAGGCATGTCGCTCTCAGGGTTGCAAGATCCTACTGGGCCGCCGAGGGACGATGTCGTAAGGCGGTGTATCCCCAGCTAGCACCAATTGAATTAGATGGGGTATAATTGGCTACCAAATTGAAAAATAGAAATACAATTCTTAAAAAAAAAAAAAAGTATGTTTTCCCATTTGTTACTGTGAGTGTGCATGCCCATGCTTGAGCGTGTGTCCCTGCATGTATGTGTGTTCAAGGCAAGGATGTAAAAGGCAAGTTGACCTCAGAGGATATCATGGGGCTACAATATTTCAATGATTGTGCCCTAGTAGCCACACACCAGAGGCCCTGCAAAACATTCTCTCAGCAGCTGTAACTGCATACAGGAGAATGGCACTGACCATCAACACCCAGAGAAACAGAGATAATCTGTCAGATTAGAGTGCAAGCCTTTCTCCACCACCCAACAACCTTCACAGTAGTAGGCCAACAGCTCCTGTTTCCAAACTTCAAGTACTAGGAAAGAATAATATCTGACAACTGCACAATGAACGATGATATCCAAAACTGCCTCAAACAAGCCTAAGCATCCTTTGGTCAGCTAAAGATAAGGGTTTTCCTGAAAAGTAACCTCAACCTCCCCACCAATATACTTGTTACCAAGGTGAGCTGCTATTGCCTAATAGAATGAACCCACACATCACTGCGAAAAAGAGCATCAAACACAGGTCTAGCATTTCACAGGACAAAAATACAACATACTTTAAACAACAAAGACCTACATGGCAGAGTTGCCAGAAAGAATGACCGCCACACAAATGCCACCAAATATTAAGAAATTCTAGAGTCTAATGTTCAAAGGTCAGTCCAGACATTGAAGTTGAAGAGAGGTTGGGTACTCCAGCAAGACAATGATCCGAAGCATACTTCGAAATCAACCATAGGAAAGACGAATGAAGGTTTTGGAATGGCCACCACAGTCCCGGGGGAGAGAAAAATTCCAAAGCGAGAATTGAAATACCCTTCGCTGACTGCAGGAAGCGTTTACAAGCTGTTATAGTTGGCCAAGGAGGAGTTACAAGGTACTAACTGACAGGGTTCCCAAACTTTTCCACAGGGCTTTTTATTTATTTACTTATTTTTATTTTGAAACTGTAAAAAATTTAAATAAAAAGTAATCTTGCTTTAAAATTTTAAGAAGTGTGTGTGTGTGCGAGGTCAGGTTTGCTTCTGTTCACTTAATTCTTAAAGGCTTTTTAACCAGGGGTGCCAAAAGATTTTCACACTACTCTAAGCACATAGAGTATATAATCAACAGTCCTGGATCAGCCAATTAGCCAACTCATTAAAACTGTAATGTGATGTAGTTACAGTATTCCTGTAAGAATGATTATCCATCAACACTCACTTGTAATGCAGCCTCAGCTGCAGCCAGAGCAGGCTTTGCTGCTTCCAGCTTGGATTCTGCTACTGATTTGTCGGCCTCAATTTCATCCACAATGGCCTGGGCTTTGTCCTTCACCTTCTGTACTTGCGTCTTGACCTGCTCAGCTGCTTGAGCCTTGACCGTCACTTCCTGTAGGACACAATCTGCCTTCCTGGATGCAACCTCAAGATCCTTCTCCTTGACTGCCAGTTCCTGGGACAGCTGGTTGACCGAAACCTCTGCCTCCATAAGTTTTGCCAAGCCTGAAAGAAAAAGAGATTGGGGTGACAACTTAATCCTAATACTTTAGTATTGAAACTAGGTGCAGTTGATGTAATATTCAGGACTCAATCAAGTATTTGTTTTAGGCTTTATATTTGAAGTCTGTTATTGCTGTTTGTGAACATGAGGACCAGAGTTGATGACAATCAATGAAGCCACGTTGGGGGCCACGTTGGGGACCTTACACTTACCAAAATCAACTGTTAAGAAGATCATTAAGAGGAAAGAGAGCGCTGATGATCTCAATTACTGCAAAGGGTCTGGTAGGCTAATGAAGATCTCTACAGCTGATGAGCAAAGAATCCTCACTATAATGAAGAAAAAACCCTAACACTTTTCCTGTGGCTTTCGTGGCAAAAATCAGATGTATGCAGTAAAGCAGTGATACGGGGACTGATGAGCCGGTATCTGCGACTGATAAGCTGGCAGTGGTGAATGAGAGGGAGTGAAGGTGCCTGGTTACTGACACTCCTAGGCTGGCGACTCAATAGCCTGGATGACAACTCACTCGCCTAAACAAGCGACCCACCCATCTTCCTAGGCTAGCAACCTAGCCTCCTAGGCTGTCTACTCCCTATCCTAGGCTGGCGATTAACTTTTCTGACCACTATTAGCCCACAAGCTTGCATTGAACAAGCTAATACAGGGAAAGGGGGTTTGCATCATTCACAATGTAACATAATCCTATCCGATCACCCAGTTGGTTAGCATTGAATATCCTCTTCATATTGTTATTAATAGCTAAATGTAGTAGGCTCACCTAGATGCTTACTGTTATTGTTTAAAAGCACTGATTTTGTTAGCATATGTACCCTGGGTAGAATTCAAGTCAGTAGCATGTTTGCATGGCTCCGGTGAAACATTTTATTTCATATTTAGGCTACACAACATTGCTGTTAAAATCATCAGTATTTTTACATTAGTCGATCAACAATGCAATTGTGCATCTTTTGACTGACAATGGTGTTGTTAAATTTCAACCTGGTTCAACCTGTTGTCATAGTCCAGTAAAATCTGAAAATCAAATGTAAGATTTTGTATGTGGTTTGAGCTGGCTGTATTGTTGCCCTATTATTATGTGTTCTGTGACACTGTGAAAAGGGGTACTTTATTCATGAACTTCATTTTCATTTTTATTTTTATATCAACTAGGCCCCATTCTCGCTTTGTTTTCGATAATTACAGGGACATCGTTTAGCATATTTTTTTTGTCTGTATTGATTTGTTTAAAAAGCTTGTGGCAACTGGTACAGTGTAGCAACATGTTACAGTTCATAGCCTATTGATCAGAATAGGTCAGCCAGCCAGCTTTAGTGCTGGTATCCTTTTGTTTAACATGAGACTTGTGGCAATTGTTACAGCATAGCAATGCCGCTGTTCATATTGATCAGAACAAGCTAGCCAGATTTAGGGCCGGTTTTCCCTTCAATTAATATGTGAAACTTGCAGGTAGCAATTCAGGCTATTGTATAAACGTCTTCCTAATTAATGGGCAACAAAGATTTTAAAGAAGAGACAATGTTTTAGTAGATTTCAAATCTCACTGGGAATCTAAAATACCATACAGTTGAATGCATACTAGCTTTATGGCCTAGGGTAGCTCCACATGTACCAAAATACAGAAAAAGAAAGACCGCTACTGGTGTCTAGTACACGGCCCAGGTATGGTGGGAATTGTATGTCTTTGTCCTAAACATCATGGAGAGAATTGTACAGTGCATCCGGAAAGTATTCACAGCGCTTCACTTTCCCACATTTTGTTATGTTACAGCCTTATTCCAAAATGGAATAAATTCATTTTTTTCCTCAAAATTCTACACACAACACCCCATAATGACAAGTTTTTTTGACATTTTTGCAAATTTATTCAAAATAAAAAACAGCCTTTGCTCAATACTTTGTTGATGCACCTTTGGCAGCAATTACAGCCTCAAGTCTTTTTGAATATGATGCCACAAGCTTGGCACACCTATCTTTGGGCAGTTTCGCCCATTCCTCTTTGCAGCACCTCTCAAGCTCCATCAGGTTGGATGGGGAGCGTCGGTGCACAGCCATTTTCAGATCTCTCCAGAGATGTTCAGAGATGATCGGATTCAAGTCTGGGCTCTGGCTGGGCCACTCAAGGACATTCACAGAGTTGTCCTGAAGCCACTCCTTTGATATCTTGGCTGTTATCTTGGTGCTTAGGGTCGTTGTCCTGCTGAAAGATGAACCGTCGCCCCAGTCTGAGGTCAAGAGCGCTCTGGATCAGGTTTTCATCCAGGATGTCTCTGTACATTGATGCATTCATCTTTCCCTCAATCCTGACTAGTCTCCCAGTTCCTGCCGCTGAAAAACATCCCCACAGCATGATGCTGCCACCACCATGCTTCACTGTAGGGATGGTATTGGCCAGGTGATGAGCGGTGCCTGGTTTCCTCCAAACATGACGCCTGGCATTCACGCCAAAGAGTTCAATCTTTGTCTCATCAGACCAGAGAATTTTGTTTCTCATGGTCTGAGAGTCCTTCAGGTGCCTTTTGGCAAACTCCAGGCGGGCTGCCATGTGCCTTTTACTAAGGAGTGGCCACTCTACCATACAGGCCTGATTGGTGGATTGCTGCAGAGAAGGTTCTCCTCTCTCCACAGAGGAATGCTGGAGCTCTGACAGAGTGACCAGTGGGTTCTTGGTCACCTCCCTGACTAAGGCCCTTCTCCGATTGCTCAGTTTAGACGGGTGGCCAGCTCTAGGAAGAGTCCTGGTGGTTCCGAAGGTCCATTGGGACCTTCAAAGCAGCAGAAATTTTTCTGTACCCTTCCCCAGATTTGTGCCTCGAGACAATCCTGTCTCGGCGGTCTACAGACAATTCCTTTGACTTCATGCTTGGTTTGTTCTCCGACATGCACTGTCAACTGTGGGACCTTATATAGACAGATGTGTGCCTTTCCAAATCATGTCCAATCAACTGAATTTACCACAGGTGGACTCCAATTAAGCTGTAGAAACATCTCAAGGTTGATCAGTGGAAACAGGATGCACCTGAGCTCAATTTTGAGCTTCATGGCAAAGGCTGTGAATACTTATGTACATGTGATTTCTTAGTTTTTTATTTTTAATAAATTTGCAAAAATCTCAAAAAAACTTTTTTCCCGTTGTCATTATGGGGTATTGTGTGTAGAATTTGGAGGAAAAAAATTAATTTAATCAGTTTTGGAATAAGGCTGTAACATAACAAAATGTCGAAAAAGTGAATACTTTACGGATGCACTGTATATACAGTATGGATTGTTTGGTATGAACCTGTGATTTGGGGGATGCATTTGAACATGAAATGTCTTGGATTACCTGTTTTCATACGGTCTGCAAGCATTCCGACATGTGCAATCTTTTCAGTGTAAATGATCTTGTAGCCCTCTATAAATGACAGGTAGGACTTAGGAGTGACATAGGTTTGGCGGCGAAAGCGTTCAAAGTACTCCACACACATCTCCGCAACCAGGTCCTGGAATGTCCCCATAGTGCCCACCATACTGGTTTTGATCTCCTCAGAACATTCAATGTGATATTGAGCCAGAAAGTGCTGGGCTACAGCTACAAGGGCATCCCGTGGCCAGCGCTGGAACCAGTCCATGGTGCAGCCTGAGATAAGGCCTGGGAACTTGAGTGCCCGGGTGCGGAACTTCTCTCCAACCGGAGAGAAACATAGAACCACGTGCAGGTTGCTGCGCACACGGGACAAGAAGTAGTCATACAGGTTCTCAGCGGTGGGTGGCCTGCGTGGGTGCTCCCGCTTCATGATGGGAATCAGCTCCTGAGTGATCTCGTCCACCTCGTCTCGGGCAAAGAGGTTGGAGACCTCACCAGAGGCCAACACATTGTTCATGTACTCCAAGAAGGACTCATCTTTGATCTCATTGTCGGTGAAGATGAAGGTCACACCTTTCCCTTTCTGACCAGCAGTGCGATACAGGAGCTTCAGGTCATCCATGAGATTGCTGATATTGTATGTTCTGCAAATAACATGAATGGCAGGGGATGTATACATCTCAGTCAGGGATTTGCTATCAAAGAATATAATAACATGATACAAAAAATGTCAGTCCAATTACTCAATTATAATATTAATTTATATTATGCATGCCAATCCACAGTACTTATCAGTACAGACTAAGCCACCCTGGTACAGTAATATAATTAGTCATCAGTGTAATTAGACAAATACCACCAAATTAGTTAAATAGATAGCTAGCTACAAAACAATCTCACAATTCACAATATCGGTCATATTTAGTCATAAATCATTAGCTTTTATGCCATGCAGCTTCTTAAAGGGGTAGTTCACTTTCTGGGTCTTCTTTATAGAGTATTCAGTTGTTATTTTGGCCCAGGCAATATATTTTAGATATTTAGAAATGGTTCTGAGAACCTGCCAGCTTTATTATGTCTGCTGTCTGACATTTTGGGGTTTGTGGTCTAAAGCAAGAAAATATATATCAATAGCATAGCAGCTTTTACACTGACATTATCCAAGATGATAAGCATACCATATATAATTTCCTGATATTAAAATATAATAATATAAAATATAAAAAATACATATTATAATATATAATAATGGAGTACAAGGGACAATGAATCCATCATGATTTCAGTATTCCTGTAAAACATACATGTAATTTGGCAGTAACATACTTTTATTTTCATCTTCATTACTGTGAGTCCTTAAGAGGAGCTACTTAAATTTACATTGTGTTTCACAGTAACACATTATTTACACATGTAATTCATCTTCATTTGCAAAATGCACAAAATCATCAAGATCACTTTGAAGATCCCATTCTTGGATTGTGTGGCCAACCTAGATGATGATATTCATGAAATTTGTTATGTTCCTGAATTTGTCTGTTAGTTTATCATTGTTTATTATTGTTATTCTTATAGTTTATTATTTTCATATCTTGTCTGGTTTTCAGTTTTATTCATACAGTACAATTCATTGCATTCGTCATCCCCTGTGATGTCTGTGTCGGTATATTTTTGAGCCCCAGTACCTCCCCTGTCTGCGTGCTTCACTATTCGTAACATAAGAGTCACTTATTTTGGGTAGCTTAGATTTAATCACGTAACTAACTTACTAACGATATCTCCTATTGTTCATGCTGTTCTGTAGCTCCGACTTCCTATCCTATCCCTGATTACTTGCTTAGTTTCAGCTAAGTGTTTGCACCTGTCTCTCGCTATCACTACGTCTTCTACTCTATGCAAATGTCCACTCCCTAATCTGGAGCCGTATGTTTTACGTGTTGGTCTATGTGTACTCAGTTTGCGTTTTTGTTTCCCCAGTCTTTGACAGAACCCTTGTCAGAACGTTGATCATCTTTGCAGTAAGCCTATATTGATTGAGATTCCTGAGACACCCTTTACCTGATATTGAGTTTGCCTTTGCCCTTTTGTTTTGTCGCCTTTGTGTTTTGTTGGTTTTGATCTTCGCTTCGTTTTTCTTGACCTCCCACTTGCCTTATGCCTTGTTCCTCTGCATATCTGCCTTTTTTATTTTTTACCTCGGATTGTTTTCTCATCATTCTTTTGCTACTCGATTTGGCATTGTGTTTATTGGAATACCTGGCTTGATTATTGGACTGAAATAAACAATGATTCTGATTAACCCTTGGTCTGCACTTGGGTCTGTGTATGGATGTCACAGATACAAATATGTCAGAGATTTACTATAAAATCTGGTTTACCTTGTCAGTGTGATCTGGAAGATCTGATACCCAGCAATGAAGGAGGCCAGTCGGGTAAGACTCTGTTTCCCTGAACCACCTACCCCCACCAACAGGGCATTTCCTAGAGGTGTGCAGATGATGCGTGAGATCTTCACCAGGTGGATCATGGCATCCTATTTAAAAAAGAAAAATAATCGGCAAAGAGTCTAGCAACCACTGACACAGCCAAATCTGACTAATCTGCTCATTAAAATATATTTTTATTATAATATAATATTACTCTGCGTTTGTACATCACTGTTACCTACTTTGTAACATAACTAAACATTATCATCTCACTGCTAGTAACCTACCAAAGTAAAACAAAATGAGTGAAACAAAAAAAAGTGACCGTTGACCTTCTAGGGGATTTGGAAAGGAGTAGGAACTAAAAAAATACAACTACGGCAACATCCTTGGATTGAAATACCAGCAAGAGCACCAAACCCAAGCAAAAAATGACTTATAATGACGCTATGAGTTATTCCAATAACTGCATGTTATCTGGAAGTGTCGAGATAAACGTCAACAACAAAGACAAATTACCTGTGTGTCAGTGTTGTCAGGTAAACTAGCAAGCTAGCGAGCTAACATTAGTGCAGTGGGGATATCTTATTGCTAGTAGGTAATGTTAGTACCGTAGCTTAGCTAGTGGAGTGGGGATACATTATTGCTAGTTAATTGGTATGTTATAAAAATAATTTACCATAAAACATAGTGTGGTGGCCCGATCTGGGATCAGTACACCACTGGAGTGGAACGGCCAGTGCTCCGGTGCCAGGAGCTAGGGAAATTGATTAACGGCTAATATTTCCCTGTGTCGTATTTGAATAGAGCCACACCTTGAAGAGAGCCAGGGGGAGAGTCAGCACCAAGGCCAGCACCACCAGGGCGAGGCGCGTGTGGAATGCAACCACTAATAATTTCTAATTGAACAGGCACAGCTGGGCCGAGTGAGAGGAGGAGAGCAGCACCCTACAAAAAGCCGCTTCCAATGGAGGCGGAGAGACGTGAAGCCAGTGCGGTCTAAGAATTCAGCCTAAAGACGAACGAAGCACCACTCAGAAAACGTGGAGGAATTCCGGGAAGAGACCCCGCGACCAAAACCTAAATCCGGGACTCATGTGAGCATAACCCTCCTGCTATCAGCCAGCTAACCTCTCCCTCTCTAATCCTAGACGGAATCACCCAAGGAGGGCGACTAGGCTGGGAAGGAGGACTACCGAGTCCGGGGAAACACGGAGATTGAGCGGCCCACCACAGACAAAGACGGACGAACGCTGTCACGTGAATTCCGGTTCCTTTTTCGTTATTCTTCTTTTTTGGCCTCTTTTATTTTTTATGGCCGGGAAGGGGGAGGCAGCAGTAGTAATCCACCACATTTTTGTATAAATACAGAAGAAAAAGGAATTACTTTTCTTTTCTGGACAATTGTGATGCGCGCTAAAGGCGCCTACCGAGAATGAGGACTGAAACTCCATACAGAAAATAAAAGAATTTCTGTTCACCCCCTACTCCACTTGTCGACACTGAGTTACTTCACTCGTGTTGCTCTCTCCCTCTCTCTCTCACCCAGCGGGTTACCACAATAGTTCCATTAAAAATACATTCATTTAAAGTTTGTCTTGTCTTTTTTTGTGAAATTTTCAATGATGGTAACCGTTGTAAAAAAGCATTTTGAAACTAATTAACTAACCACCTTGCTAGCTGTGCCAATATGCATGATATACCACAGGTTCTCGTTCCAAAACGTTTAAGTAACCATTCCTGTATTGTAGGGGCTCTTTTAACATAACTGTAGGGAATGTATTGCCAAACAAAAGTGATGTGTTGTAGTTCTCCAGGTATTATCCGTGTGGGAATGAATGTTCTGCCTAGCTAGCTTGTTGTCTTGCAAGCTACTGTGAGTGAGAAAAGAGTTTATGCCTATTTGATGTTTATTTGTACATTCACATTGCGCAAACACTGAAAAACTACAATAGAGGGGTCACGTCGCATAAGTCATACTCATTTTATAATTTGGAGAAAGCGCATTGCTTGGCATGGCAAGTGGTACTCTGCTTTCTTTGGTCTACAAGCTTGTTGTAAGGTGATTGACGTACATAGGCTTGCAAGTAACGGTTTATCATTTTCCCTGAATGACTGAAGTGATAATGGAAATAGAACTCAACAAGCATTAGAAGTCATAACAGTATTTTGAAGCATTTTATCACCGCTATTAACTAACCAGATTATGAGATTTGTCCTGCCTATTTTATGGTAACCAATAATCAATCAAGCAGGATCTAATTCGACCATTAACCATCAGACCACTTCTCCCCTGATAACTGGCAGACTTGCATAATTTGAATTGAATAGTGAAGACTGAGAATGACATGATGTATGCACACATAATAACAATAATCTATTGTTAATCTATTTTTGAAAAGTGTAACCAATGAAAAAACACAATGTATGCATATTCTTCCACATGACTTGTGGAATTATCCATCTACACTTTATATTTATTATTTTTACTTTATTACACCTACTTATTCATGTGATTATCTAATCAGCCAATTGTGTGGCAGCAGTGCAATGCATACAATAATGTAGATACGGGTCAGGAGCTTCAGTTAATGCTCACATCAACCATCAAAATAAGGAAAAATGTGATCTAAGTGACTTTGATTGTGGAATCATTGTTGGTGGCAGACCAACACTAGTCTCTAGAGTTTGCAAAAAACTTTGAAAAATCCAGTGAGCAGCCATTCTGCAGACAGAAACGCTTTGTTAATGAGAGATGTCAGGGGAGAATGGACAGACAGGTCAAAGCTGACAGTAATGCAATGGTATGCAGAAGAGCATCATAACTCTAAGTGGATAGGCTACAGCAGCAGAAGTCAAAAAAATAAGTCTATTTTTAATTGCATAATCGCATGAATGAGGTGGGGCGGCACGGTTGGTGCAGTGGGTGGCACTGCCGCCTCACAGCAAGGAGGTTCTGGGTTTGAATCCCCGTCGGCCGGGGCCTCTCTGTGCGGAGTTTGCATGTTCTCCCCGTGTTTGCGTGGGTTTCCTCCGGGTACTCCGGTTTCCTCCCAGAGTCCAAAGATACAGTTAAGGCCAAAATGATTAGCCCCCCTTGTGAAATCAGACAAAACCTTTGATTTCTCCATGGAAATGCCCATTAACAACAAGTGTTTATGTTTGTTTGTATCCAAAATATCAAAGACAAAATGCCCACTAAGTTTGATTAGAATATTTTATTGATGCACTGAGCAGAAACAAAAAAAGGCAAAAATGACACAGCCAAAATTATTAGCCCCCTGGCCATTAATAGTCAATAGTGTACCCTTTCTGGGCCATAACTGACAACAACCTCTTAGAGTAGTTCTTCACAAGGTTGGCACATGTCTCTTGAGGGATTTTGGCCCATTCTTCCATTGCAAATTGTTCCAGCTGGTCCAAATTGCATGGTTTCCGAGCATGGACATTCACTTTGAGCACCCGCCACAGATTCTCAATAGGATTGAGATGTGGGCTCTGTGCGGGCCACTCCAGGACCTTGGTTTTGGTGTCCTTCAAGAACTGTTGGACCAATTTTGAGGTATGCTTTGGATCATTGTCTTGTTGGAAGACCCAGCGATGACCTAGATTAAGAGCAGACTTCTTCATATTATCCCTCAAAATGTCAATATAATTTTCTTTTTTCATGATGCCATGCACCCGAACAAGGCTCCCTGTGCCTGAGGCTGCAAAACAACCCCACAGCATGATGATTGAGCTTTCGACCACGCCCAGGTTTGTTTCTTACAGAATTTGTCACCTTGTACTTAGCAATGATGCAACGTACAGCTGTTCTAGACACTGTAAAATGCTTGGAAATGGCAGTATAACCTTCCCCCTTATTATGAGCCTCCACTATCCTCTTTCTGAGCTCAAGACTGATTGACTGATGGTGAGTAAGAGTAGTCCCTCTCAATGTGTTCAAGTGCCCTGTCCTTTGGAGTCCCTTAAGTAAAGCTCAATGCTGATTGAATGCTCAGGTGTTGTTGGGATGCTAATTGACTGCACAGGTGTGGTTTGAAAGCTAATTGGTTGATTGTATGTGTTTTGAAAGCAAAAATGCACATGGGAGCTAATATTTTTGACCACCCGATTTTTCACTATATTTGATATAAAGCAAGCCTAAAAATGTATTTTACATTCCAAAATGTGCCCTGCGATGGACTGGTGACCAGTCCGGGGTGTATTCCTATCTTTCGCCCAATGTATGCTGGGATAGGCTCCAGCCCCCCTGTTCAGGATAAGCGGGTTAGGCTAATGAATGAAATGAATGAAGGTGTCCAATGAGGTGTAATAAAGTAAAAATGTTCCTAATAAAGTGCTCATGAGTGTATACACATACATATATATATATATATATATATATATATATACTAGGCGTGATCTGAGTCTGAGTATCGGTTTCATATTAATACTTGTAACAAGTATTGACTTTTTCCAAACACGAATGTTGTACGGGTAATTGGATTCATTATCCGTGATTGGAGAATTGGCCTGCTATATTTATTATTTTTTTTACATTGCGAATGTGTAACAAAGTTAACATTGTTTCATTCCTCCCTGGTTCCTCCCCCTTAGATCAATAAAACTACTGCCTTGCTGTTATTTTACTGACTTCTCTCTCACGCATGTCAAGAGACTGGCTGCCGACAGGGAAGACGTGACCTGAATAAGCCCATAACGCTCCAAACATTTCAAAGCATGAATGTTGGTACTTTGTATGGAGTGAGCTTTCTATCTGGGTCAGACTTGCTGCATTCTCCAGTCAGGGTTGTTAAAGAAATCAATTATACTTAAGTAGAGTGTTTTAATGATCATTAATGAATACATGTTTAGCTCTTAAAATGGTGAAGTAGGTGAATTGAAATAAGCCAGTAACGTTAACCTTAGGTGGTGGTTGGTAGCCTACGATAGGCTGACTGTAGTGTACGTGAAACATCACCCAATAGCAAGGTATGGGGCAGTTTAGTTCCAATATTACTTATTTTGAAACGTATCGATAATCCAAGCGAGCCCAGTGTATTGAATGAGGTGTATTGCCTCTGTCACAGATTGGCGTGAGAGTTAACGTTAGTGGTCCAAGGATCTGGACGGGAGTGTGGTTGCTGGTCACACAAAGTGTTTGTGATTGATGGTATGTTATTTGAGTGATTTATATCTGCATTAATTAATTAATGTAACTGTGTAACTGTGACAGATGTGTCGCTTAAGTATAGTGCTTTAGGACAATGTGGTTGTGTGTTTAAAGGGCGAGTGTGACGGCAATGCGGATAGGCAAAAGTGTTCCTTGTAAAATTGTTCACAAACACACATAATTTTTTATAGACGGTTTTGGTTTTTACTTTATGTTAAGATTAACAAGATAAAGATTTAATAGAGATTTACCTGCAAAACAGTGCAAAACTGTAGAAGTTGTACTTCAGGTGAAAGTCTTGGTTTCTGCAAATGTACTGCAAATAGCAATGTAGTATGAGGGGCTGTTTAAACAACACTAAACTTTCAAGTACGAGTAACGAGTAACGGATAATTTAATTGGTTTGCTTGTGTATGGGAACGAATACCAATAATGCATTACTCGCTCACTTGCTCACCCCATAATACCCTGCTTTGTTGCAAATTGTTATCCTCAGGTGGTGACAGCACACACCTGAATAAATCCCCTTCTCTCTCGCTTTTTTTAATGTACTACTCGCACACCCCTAATATATACACAGTGTATATAGATCTGTCAGTGTTTCATGATGCAGAATGTGATTTGGCAAAGTTAATTATTATAATTTGTTATTTAGCTGACACTTTCATCCGAACCCCAAATCCCAAAATCGGGGTTAGGGGCCTTGCTCAAGGGCCCAACAGCTGTGTGGATGTAATCGTGGCTACACCGGGGCTTGAACCACCATCCTTCCGGGTCCCAGTCATGTACCTTAGCCACTAGGCTACAGGCTGCTTTATGGCTGCCAGTGGCTGGAGTGATAGTGTGTCTATTTATATTAACTTAAAGGGCATGCGTGCTGAAACTGATTATGTTCATTCATTCATTCATTCATTATCCTAACCCGCTTATCCTGAACAGGGTCGCAGGGGGGCTGGAGCCTATCCCAGCATACATTGGGCGAAAGGCAGGAATACATCCTGGACAGGTCCATCGCAGGGCACACACACCATTCACTCACACACTCATACCTACGGGCAATTTAAACTCTCCAATCAGCCTATCCTGCATGTCTTTGGACTGTGGGAGGAAACCGGAGTACCCGGAGGAAACCCACGCAGACACAGGGAGAACATGCACAGAGAGGCCCCGGCCGACAGGGATTCGAACCCAGGACCTCCTTGCTGTGAGGTGGCAGTGCTACCCACTGCACCATCCGTGCCGCCTGATTACGTTCAGCAATGATGATTTTCCTCCACTAAACCCTACCTGCTACATGAATGCAAACACATTGCCTGTTGGTTAACAGCAGCCATTAAATCATGGAGTTGATGTTCTCATTTTAGCAGCAGCTTCAGTGGGCCAGTGAGAATGACAGATTTTAACATTGATATTTGGATGGAACGCCACTCAGCCCCTGAAAGAATACACATTCTGTTTCTAGTACAAATCAGGCTGGGGGATTGCATCACAGCAGAATTGGCAATATCAGAGATGTGCAGTGAAAGGTGGTGGTGTCTCACCGTGAAGAAGACCAGATCCATCGGGCTGCCTCGCACTGTCTCGTTGTACTGCTGAAGGAACTGGGCCAGGCGTTCTGACAAGGCCTCAAGGGATGGAATGGGCTCATAGATCTTTGGGGCCTCAAGGTCTGCATCTTCAGGCTCATCCCCTGTTACCTCTGGGGCATCCCTCAGGAAGTCCACAAAGTAGGTATCTTTAGGGGCATTATCTATTAAGGCTGCTCCATGGTCCTCTGTGGTAATCTGTGTAGGATTTTCAGACATTTGCTTAAAGTTAATTATGTAGTATACTTAAGGCTCATCATTTATTTTTTATGATTTTTATGACTTTTTCAAGTTTTATTTTTAATTTGTAATCTCGTCAGGCGAGATTACAATTTCAAAGAAGAACAGAGATGAGCCACAATCTATGACACATGGCGGAGGAAGTGTCATGGCTTGGGTTTGCATGGCTGCTTCCGGAGTGAGCTCACTAATCTTTATTAATGATGTAACTCATGATGCATCCAAACTGATTGGGAGAAACGTCATCATGCAGCAAGACCCATTATTTATTCATTTGCCTCTGTACTCCATAATTTGAGATTTGTAATAAATAAATCACGTGGCTATAGTGCACATTGTCAGATTTTAATAAAGGATTCGAAATTGAAGTTTGCAATTCATGGACATCACCAGTTGCTTGGTCCCTTAAAAGGTACAATAGGTGATTTCGGGCTCCTAACAGTCAAGAGTGGAATTGCAACAACAAACAACCTCAAACTACAACACTGTTTATGCTTCCCACAGTATTATGAACATAACACATAATATAAAGTGTTATTATACAGTTCAGTGTTCTCATGCACTGTTTTGGAAAGCTGACAGTTACAAATGCAACAGAGCCTACCGTCTTTTCGTAGTGTTCTAGTAAGAAAATGTTCGCTGGACAGGTGACTTTATGAAATCTTGACTTTGGTGTGCTACACAACACTACTTATATACTTTTTTGTCTTTTTGAAGTTTTAACTTTAGCTAACCAACTATATATTGTGAGCAAGCAAGTTATTTGGCTTTGTAACTAGCTGGCTATATAACTAAGATATTATATTTCGCAACTGTTTTCGGCCTGGTTGTGTGTGCTTAGTGGTATTTTCAATTATATTTTTTATATCTGTTACCTGTTTGATCCAACAACTATCAGTCTCTTCTAAGGTGAAAGCTAAATGAATAGTCAATGCCATGGCTCTTCTCTATTATAATGTTAAAATGAGACATAAATTAATGTTATTTATTCATGCTCATATTTTCTTGATTGCTATTCTTGTGGTTAATAGCTCCCAATTAGAGCAGTGAAATAAACCAACTTCATATTTTTATCAATGTGATGTGTGCTTTTATTAATATCAGTGCCGTGCACACCCCACCAGTGTCAGTCCAAACTTCCACCGACTATGGATCACCCACCTCAGAAATCCCAGCTTTGCATAAGTCATATACCTTGATGCTGGTACTGATGCTGGTAAACACCTGCTTTATACTGTATCAAAGTAGCTGAAACTAGATTAAGCTTATTATTCCATAATATTAGAATATCTTTTTTCTGTGAGTGTTTTATCTTTTCCCTTTTTATTCATGGCATTTTTGGACTATTCATATAAATGTTAAATTTCAGACTTCCATTGTTGTCATTCATTATACTGACATTCCATAAGTTCTACCCACATTCCACAAATCTACATCATTCCAGCCAAAATTGTATTAATTCAGACAATATTTACAGTGAAAATATCTTAGATATGTTCTGTCCATTTCTGCCATGACATTTTTTAATTTATTTTTTATGTCAGAAAGAACTGAATTAAAATGTTATTAATAACATGAAGCATTTCCACAAGAAATCATCTGTGCAAAAGACAAATGTTACAAACATACCTTCTCAAATGTTGTCTCAAACCAATCTTTATCTGTGAGGTTTGTGAAGCGGTCTGCAATGACACGGGAACACTCATGGCGGAAGAGGGCCAAAAGGACCTCTGGGGTTTTGCACACCTCTGCTGTCACTGTGAGGATACCCTGCCAGATTCGGCTCAGGTCCCGTAAGTTGAAGATGTAGTGAAACTTTGCAGGTGTTGGCAGCATCTGTAACAGTAATTTTAATAGGATTTTTTATAAACTACCCGAAGCATTTGATGGAAAAACGCAGTCTCTAATGCTCTAACACAGCTTCAGTTTTACCTTGACTTTGATGGCCTGCCACAGCTTCCTTGTAGTGGGAACGAGAGCACTGGCTAGTGCACACACCTCTGCTGGGAAGCCCCGCTCAGTGCAGAAGTAGCCTTGGGCCACGGTCTGGAAGATCTTGTCAATGGAGGAGTTGGAAGGCAGGGTGCAATTAAAGACACTAAACTGCCTCTTGAGACGCTGAGGAATGTCATTGCGGCCTCCTCCTGGGTGAATCATGGCAGCGGTGAGCTGCACATCAACCACACTAGTGAACTCCCCAGGCCGATCTAGGTTGTAGAAACCTCTCTGCTCCATGAGTTGCCGAACAATCTCATTTGTGATCTGTTTTAAAAATGGAACAATGAGGCACTGGGTATTCCATACTGAAGAAGAGTAATACCCAGAAATTACACATGAATAAATATACAAAAAACACTCTTTACACAAATAAAACATCTCAAGTTAGGATAGGTACAGTCAGGTCCATAAATATTGGGACATCGACACAATTCTCCTCTTTTTGGCTCTATACACCACCACAATGGACAAGATATGCTTTAACTGCAGACTTTCTGCTTTAATTTGAGGGTATTTACATCCAAATCAGGTGAACGGTGTAGGAATTACAACAGTTTCTATATGCGCCTACCATTTTTTAAGGGACCAAAAGTAATGGGACAATTGGCTGCTCAGCTGTTCCATGGCCAGGTGTGTGTTATTCCCTCATTATCTCATTTACAAGGAGCAGATAAAAGGTATAGAGTTCATTTCAAGTGTGCTATTTGCATTTGGAATCTGTTGCTGTCAACTCTCAATATGAGATCCAAAGAGCTGTCACTATCAGTGAAGCAAGCCATCATTAGGCTGAAAAAGCAAAACAAACCCATCAGAGAGATAGCAAAAACATTAGGTGTGGCCAAATCAACTGTTTGGAACATTCTTAAAAAGAAAGAACGCACCGGTGAGCTCAGCAACACCAAAAGACCCGCAAGACCACGGAAAACAACTGTGGTGGATGACAGAAGAATTATTTCCCTGAAAAACCCCTTCACAACAGTTGGCCAGATCAAGAACACTTTCCAGGAGGTAGGTGTATGTGTGTCAAAGTCAACAATCAAGAGAAGACTTCACCAGAGTGAATACAGAGGGTTCACCACAAGATGTAAATCATTGGTGAGCCTAAAAAACAGGAAGACCAGATTAGAGTTTGCCAAACAACATCTAAAAAACATCCTATGGACAGATGAGACAAAGATCAACTTGTACCAGAATGATGGAAAGAGAAGACAAAAGCAGCAGGATGAATTCTGAAGTGTTTCGGGCAATATTATATGCTCATATTCAGCCAAATGCTTCAGAACTCATTGGACGGCCCTTCACAGTGCAGATGGACAATGACCTGAAGCATACTGCGAAAGCAGCCAAAGAATTTTTTAAGGCAAAGAAGTGGAATGTTATGCAATGGCCAAGTCAATCACCTGACCTGAATCCGATTGAACATGCATTTCACTTGCTGAAGACAAAACTGAAGGGAAAATGCCCCAAGAACAAGCAGGAACTGAAGACAGTTGCAGTAGAGGCCTGGCAGAGCATCACCAGGGATGAAACCCAGCGCCTGGTGATGTCTATGCGTTCCAGACTTCAGGCTGTAATTGACTGCAAAGAATTTGCAACCAAGTATTAAAAAGTGAAAGTTTGATTTATGATTGTTAGTTTGTCCCATTACTTTTGGTCCCTTAAAAAGTGGGAGCCACATATACAAACTGTTGTAATTTGATTTGGATGTAAATATCTTGTTTGTTTCATTTCAAATCCATTGTGGTGGTGTATAGAGCCAAAAAGATGAGAATTGTGTCGATGTCCCAATATTTATGGACCTGACTGTATAATGATTAGGTTGAGTTTCAGTTTGATTGAAAAAAAAATGCTTTTTATTTGAGGATTTATTCACTTGAACGGAATCCGAAATGTTATCAGTACTTAGGGCCAGATTTACGTACACAAAGCTTGCAGAGCAAAATGTGATCGGATGAGAGTGTGTTGCTACGGTTGCAGTCTAACTTAACTTTTTTATTTCCGAAGGCTTACAGCTAATTACGAAATCAGTGAATGAGACTGCCTACGAACCGCATTTCGTGAATGAGGCAGATCTTAAACAGCGCAGCTAAAACGTGTGTTTAGTTCATTGAATATATTCACTGCATGTGCCGATAACCATGTATCGGCTGCCACTTAAAGAAGCACAATTATTTGTATGGCTGGTTGTTTGTCACTGAAGACTTTCCCTGTTCCTTTTCCACAGTCGTTTAGGAAGATCACTAACCAACACACAACGCTGCTTAGATCATTTTACCAATGCCAGTTGAGCATCCTCTGTTTCTAACAAGAAAGAAAAATGCTGCTTATAGGGGTCATATCTTTTTTTTTTTACTGGAGTACTGAGATATTTAATTGCATTTTCAAACTTTATTTTGGGCCATCTCAATAGTTCAAATGTCAACATTGTACATCAGATAATAGTAAGTCAGCCTAATTGCCAAATTAAATATTTACATTTACATTGACATTGTGCAGTAACCTCACAGTTGCAGAAATCTGCAGTTAAATCTATGTAGTTTACATCCAGGCATGCTGGACGATCGTGTGTCAGTTTTTTAAAAGCATCAGTTAAAATTATAATTGTATCCCTCTTCCCTATGGCTTCTGCCTGACAGACAGACTTGATTGGCATGGAATCTGTAAATATGCAGCTGTTAAGTACTTTGTTACAGACAGGGTTGTACACTCAAAATTCCGTGGTCACGCAATATTTGCCTGATATAATATAATAACACCAGGTCTATTTTACCATAGGGGACTAGTCTAATGATTTTACTTTCATGCCAATACAGGTCTTATAATTTATATGTAACGGTAAACTTGCATTTTACATGGATTGAAAGTAAATAGTGTATTGTAATATTTTGTGCAACATTTGTCCAATGATTTGATTATTCTTATGTAGATACATTATAGTGAAAAGCTACATTCAGTTTGCCGACACAGATCTTCTGTGAACCTTAAGAAATGACTTAAGCCATAAGTATTATTATTTGATAACTCTGTAGGATTCAATTCCCTGAGGTGTTTGCATTTTATGCAATCTGCTAGATTTCTTGATCGAAATACTGAAGCTTGTCGTTTGCTAGTTTAGAATAGTTTAGAACAGTAACAATACGCCTGGTGGTGAACTTGCAGTTATTTTAAACTGAGTTTACCGTTTCACCTTCCGGAAAAAAAAAAACATTGTAGATGTTAACAAATCAGTTGTTATGGTTAACCGGTTAAACGTTTAACTGTTCACATCCCTAGTTACAACGGGTAAAACTACACATTTCCTGGATCATAATCCCAGTGTGAAAAATCAGAAGGTGACAGCTACAGAGAATTGTGAAGCAAAATGCAGTGCACCTACCCTGGTGTCCCTTGGTGTCTCTAAATCTATGGCTAAATTGCACATTGCCGTCATCACAATGTCCATGAATGACTGTATAGAGTAGCTGGCCTAATCGTAGATTTATTTTGGGTGGCCAACTATCCAATGAAAATGCAATCATTACCCTCATTTCAAAGTAAATGATTACACAGTTAAACTGATTAAATTGATTACATTTATTAAAGTTTATTCTTGCTATTTGTGTCTCTCCTGTTAGTGCCTTTTGCTCACTTATGGAATACAGTCGGATAGGCAAATTTGTGTAAAAGGCAGTGTTATCTGCTCCAAAATGATCATTTTCAGAAAACATTTTTTCAGGGAAACTTGTTTGGAATTGAGCTTGCATTTTTGTAGGGCACACAATATAGCAGCCCACCATTCTTCTACCAATTAGCTGCAAATGTGATGGTTGTCCTCTCAATGGGACTAAGCAGCACCTAAAATTATCCTTCATTTCACTCGACTCATCTCATTCTCCTATCTTTAATTAAAGGGGGAAAAGTGGAGAAAAGGAGGACACACCCTATGCGAATGGCACTACAGTAGTGTGGAAAAATGTGGGCACCCCTGGTCAAAAAGCTTTTTACAATTAATATCTAAGTGAATAGAAGAGGACCTGACCTCTAAATACAACGTTAATCATGACATATTTCTTAAAATGTTAAAGCAAGATTACTTTTTATTTTAATGTTCTAGTTTCAAAATAATAAAAAAGGAAAAAGGCCCAGTGCAAAAGTTTGGGAGCTCCTCCTTGGGCAAATATAACAGCTTGCAAATGCTTCCTGTAGCCAGTCTTCTAATTCTCACTTTTGGAATTCTTCCCCATTTTTCCTGGCAGAACACCTTAGAAATTATTCAGTCTCCTTGCATTTACGGCATGTTTGAGGTCTATCCACAGATTTATATATTATTATTTATTAAATAATATCAAAATCTAGGGACCATTCCAGAAGCTTAATTCGTCTTTCTTGGAGGTATTTCATGTTTGACTTTGAGGTATGCTTTGGATCATTGTCTTGCTGGAATACCCAACCTCTCTTCAACTTCAATGTCTGGACTAACCTTTGAAAATTTGCCTCTAGAATTTCTTAATATTTGGTGGAACCCATTCTTCCATTCACACAATATTTCAAATAAAACTCTCTGTTTACTTCCAGAAACAGACAAATTTTACAAAATTATAATGCAAGCTCCTCATGATGAAAAAGAGCACTGCTGCCGCCCCTACTGTTGGAGCTTGCAAGTATTTTAGACCGCTATGGATTAGAGTACTTTCCACCTAGTGGTGGTTATGCGAACAACAAGCAGTTACTGTGGAAAAAACAAAAAAAATATATGCAAATATGCCTGAGGGAGGGGTGGCAAATGAAACGCGAAACCAGTGCACCTGAACTCACAGTTTTGGTTTTGGAGATTACTGAAGTGAATATATTTTTCAGTAAGTGGAACTTATTTACTACATTCCTAGTTTGGGGCTACTGGTGATTCAAAACATAACAATGTTGAAATCATAGGTTTGCAACATTGCAATGCTGTTCTGTTTCAAAGTAAAGAAGATGGTTTTTAGAGAAAATAACCGAGCTGTGATTGCAATTTACTTGTGCCCTACAATGTAATTTTTAATGCAACATTTTTTTGAGGGGGCCCAAACATCCTCATAATATTGGCGCTGCCATTGCAAATAAATTACATTTGCTCTTGATCAAGCCAGGCGGCATGTGACTTAATGGTAGAGGAAACACAGCTATATGATCGCAGTCTTTTGAGATGTTTATCGCCCATGTACACAAATAAGACGATAAGTCTTATATTGTACAGCCCTAAAGGCAAATGCAGTAGAAATCTTGCTTGTCCATTTATTAGTAAGACACTTAACAAATTAGCACTGACCTGATCACCCCATTCATTGATCACAGGCATGTTGATGTCATCAACAAAAACTGTCATCTTCTTGCCTGCAGGTGGCCCATATGTGGTACCCATCCTTTTGTCAATGTAGCTTTCAATGGTCCTCTGGAACATGTTAGGCAGGGTGGCCGAGGAGAAGTTCAGGCTTTTAGTCGAGTGTGTCTCAAGGTCATATTTACTTGTGTAGCCCTATAGAGCAATAGAAGCAGTGTGCAGTAGAGATTAAGATACTTTCAGTTTCAGCAAATATCCATGTGTTAAACTTGTGGCTTAGTATGAAAAATGATAGCTACACAATGGCATCTGCAAAGCGGAGAAATGTAGAAATGAATATAATGAAACATTAAATTCTTCATCAAAGTTTTTTTTTTTTTCCAGATTTTTCCCTTTTTCTCCCAAATTGGTAGCCAATTGTACCTCGTCTGATTCAATTGGAGGTAGTCGTATTAGATGTCCCGCCGTACCCCGTCCCTCGGCAGCCCGAATGAGAGCGACACGCCTTCTTCAAGCCGTCTCGTCTCGTGCCCGTTGCCGTGATTTCGAGGCGCCCGAGGTGCTTATTGTGCGGCGATCTAATAACCCTGCCAAGTCCCTCCCTCTGGAGCAGCGAGCCAATTATTGCTGCCCCACGTGAGCCGGCCAAACTTGGCTGGAGCAGCGAGCCAATTATTGCTGCCCCACGTGAGCCGGCCAAACTTGGCTTTTGGCAGGACCGAGAATCGAACCCCGGTCCCCGGTGTGCAACTGCAAGTCTGCTGCGTCTTAGCCTGTTGCAGTCCTCATAGCACAAGACTAGTTTAACTGCGTCAGGCACATATTCAGGATGAACCTCAAGGACAGTGTTCAGATGGATTAATCTAAACTCAAGTATATGACATTATTTATGTTTAGCTCATTCAACCAAAAGCATTCCCTCAGTTTGTATAGTTAATTGCATAGTTAATGCTCCGGGCATTACAAGAACAGGGACTGAGAAGGTATAAAAATGAATTGTTACTAAACCTTGATCATGACCGTCTTGGCTGTGCCTTGCTCGCCAATGAGAAGCACGGCTTTGCCTTGCTTCATGATTGTCTGCATTAGGAAGTCTGTCCGAACATTGTCCACATTGGGCACCAGGAGGGAGGAATAGTCAGGTATTGAATCTTTGGGATATATATATACCGGCACCTGTTGGAAAAAGCAAGTAAAGGCTGGTGTATCAGGGTATTTTTTGAGCAGTCACCCACTGCACAACACTGCGTACATAATTAATATGCAAATGCTTTTGCCAGATTTATAAAATATTTTAATACACATTATAAGTGATCCAAATTCATTCGAGTAGAAGTAAAACAAGGAGGCAGCTTGTTGTAGCAGAACTTGGCAGAACTGTCATCTTTATTCTTCAGAATCAGAACTCTCTAGTTACAGAGGGCGCAGCATTCTAACGTCACATGCTGCGCCATCATCTCTTTAAGGGACATAAGTCTTACTGGGGCGACATGGCTCAGGCAGTAAGAGCAGTCGTCTGGCAGTCGGAGGGTTGCCGGTTCGATCCCCTGCCCGGGCTGTATCGAAGTGTCCCTGAGCAAGACACCTAACCCCCAAATGCTCCTGATGAGCTGGTTGGTGCCTTGCATGGCAGCCAATCTCCGTCGGTGTGTGAGTGTGTGTATGAATGGGTGAATGAGAAGCATCAATTGTACAGCGCTTTGGATAAAGGCGCTATATAAATGCCAACCATTTACCAAGTCTATGTGTCTTATGTGTGTGAGTTGCGGTGTGGGAATTATGTATATGTATCCCCTACACAGGCCCGCCCAGAATTGATAAACACCGACCACGTTAGCTTGGCTGGGGCCTTGATGACTCTTCTCGCCCTGATGCAAGCAGGGTGCCAGCCGTTGATGGTGGTGCCATGTCAGGGGAGGGAATCTGGGCCACCCTTGTTGGTCTGGTGGACGGTGGGCAGCCTCTCCTAGGGGCAGTGGCTGGGACTACCGGCTGGTCCAAAGCCTGATGGGCGGGCTTAAGACGGTCCACTGTGAGGCGCTTGGGCTTGCCACCAACTTCTACGATGAAGGTATTGTCACCTGTCTCCATGACTGGCTCCAGTGGGCGTTGTGACGAATGAATACATACCCCGCTATTGACAGATTGGTTGGGATCCAGGCCTGTGGCAGCCCATGTTGTGAGGTGGGAACTGGGTAGAAGGGCGTTGGCTTTGTTAAGCAGGGCTGGGCATTGGCTAGAGACAACCCAGGGGGTTGTGGATTCAGGGATGAAGTCTCCAGGGACCTGCAGTGCCTGGCCAAACACCAGTTTGGCTGATGAGGACTGCAAATCTTCCTTTGGGGCAGTATGCAGGCCCAGCAGTACCTATGGGAGACGGTCCGTCCAGCCGTCGTCTTTCAGGCTGGCTCTTAGGGCAGCCTTCATGGATTAATGGAGACACTCATAGATTCCTTTGGCTTGTGGGTGGAACACTGTGGTATGGTGCAGCCGCACCCCCAGTGTTCGGGCCACCTCCGTCCACAGCTCTGACATAAACTGGGAGCTGTGATCAGATGACAAATCTGAGGGTGTGCCAAAATGGGAAATCCAGGTATCAATGAAGGCCCGCGCCACGTCCGTGTAGAGGCTAGAGGCACAGCTTCGTGATCACCACACAATCAAGAAATCAATCACAGCTCAACAACAGCCACCTAGTCATCCTGTGGCTCAGCCCCAAATGTATTTAAACCTTGGTGATGCCCCTGCTGGAAATAGGTTTATTTGCCATTATAGCCACCTTTCTTTTCTAACACTTGTTACAGGTGTTGTTACACGATGCAATTTCCACGCAACTTTGGTCACGGCAGCTCGTTGCTTGTGATGTCATTTTATGCAATTCCACTGTTACATGGGGCAATTCGTAATCAATTTAAATTGCACACAACGACCAATCAGACTCAAGTATGTATGTAGCGTTCGATATTACGCCGGATCCGTTTATTCCACTAGATACAAATATCAAGTCTTCATCGCAGAATTTAGCTAACGTTATTTTTTTCTCTTAACGTTACATTTAGCTAGTTACAGTAGTTTGCGATGTCTAAAATACTGCCAACAAGCAAACGCAAAGCCTTATGTGTGTTCATTATATTGGACCACCTTGAGAACGAGTTGGAGGAGGAAACTGTCAAAACTTTTTAATGTATTTAGTTGAGCCATTTTGTTACTAGCATATATAGGTATAAAGCTAGCCAGTTAGTTTAGGTAACATTAGTTAGCCAGTTATAGTTTATAATTTAGCTAGCTAGTAGCATTATAGTAGGCTACGCGCAGACAGGTCTGCATTCGCATGCGATCAATATTTCTCTTCTGATTGGTTATTGCATGCAATCGGTTGCATGAAAGTTGAACTGCTCCCAACTTGTTGCAACCAAGTTGCAGAGATATTGCAGGGAATGTTACACGAAGCAATCTATGACCAACTTAGCTGCAACTAAGCAATAGCAAATGCAAGCAATAGAAATTGCTTTGTGTAACAACACCTTTAGTCTCATATCTACGGATTCTGTCAGTTTTTTCATGTGATCGCACACAATTTTAGCTGAAGCAGTCACGAGAGATGCCTGCAGGCTGTTCAGAGATGTGTATGGCTTTCCTTGGCTGTAAATCTCCCTCTTTAGGAGGGCCCACAGGTTTTCAATTGGGTTCAAATCAGGTGAGCAAGGGGACCATGTCCAAATTTTACCATCTTTGAACCCTTTGCTGGCTAGCCAATCTCAGGCATACTGGGATGCATAGGATGGAGCAATGTCTTGCATCAGTATCATGAACCTTTTGAACGATGCAGGCTTCTTCTGGTACCACTGCTTGAGGAAGGTGGTCTCAGAAACTGACAGTAGTTTTTGGAGTTCATTTTCAATCCATCTTCTACTCGAAATGGTCCAACCAATTGAACAGAATATCATTCTCAACAGTGAATACCAGCCCATACCGGCCCAATCCAGCCACGGGCCCACTCATCAGGTCCATCCAGTGTCACTCTCATTTCATCTGCCCACAACACCATTGCAAAAATCTGTCTTCATCTATTCTTTTGCCCATTCTTGATGCTTTTGCTCATGTTTATTATTTAAGGTTTTCTGCCAGGTGGCATGGGTGGTGCAGTGGGTAGCACTGAATCCCATCCAAATTTTTGCCGACCGAATCCCGGTTGGCCGGGGCCTCTCTGTATGGAGTTTGCATGTTCTCCCCGTGTTCGTGTGGGTTTCTTCCAGGTACTCCGGTTTACATTACATTACATTAATGGCATTTGGCAGACGCTCTTATCCAGAGCGACGTACAACAAAGTGCATACCCATAACCAAGTGCACTGAAAGACCCTAGAGGGAAGTACGATTTCACTGCTACCTGTACAACAAAGATAAGGATCAGGGCCTATTTGAAATATTTTTATTTTTTATTTTTTTTGTAATCCGATGAAATAAATGAAATATGTCATTATGCGTGACTTTAGTGTAGATTTAGTGTAGGAGAATGGGAAAAGTTATTTTCCCGTTTATTGTTGTTTGAACAAATAAACAAACAACAAAGTAAAAGTGACCAAACTTAACTATCTAAACTTAACTATCTTTGGACTGTGGGTTTCCTCCCACAGTCCAAAGACATGCAGGTTAGGCTGATTGGAGAGTCAAAATTGCCTGTGGGTATGAGTGTGTGAATGGTATTGTGCCTTGTGATGGACTGCCGACCTGTCCAGGGTATATTCCTGCCTTTCACCCAGTGTATGCTTTTGCTTTTGCTTGTGTTTATTATTTAAGGGAGGCTGGTTTTCTGCCAGGTGGCACAGATGGTGCAGTGGGTAGCACTGCCGCCTCACAGCAAGGAGGTCCTGGGTTCGAATCCCGATCTCTCTGTGTGGACCGGGTCCCTGTTCAGGACAAGCGGGTTAAGATAATGGATAGAATGGATGGATGGTTTTCTGCCTTTCTGACCTTGCCAATCATGCAAAGCACTTTACACCTTGTGCTTCTGCAGAGTCCAGGAAGATTGCAGTTGTGGAAGATGATGGCACTGGATGCTTCCTGTTTAATTCTTCTCAAGTCTCTTGTGGTTAATTTGTGCATTTTCTTCTCAATGCTTTTTTGGCATCCCTGTGGACTCACACTCACAAATTTATTGATTGTGCAGTGATCACGACTCAACATCTTTGCAATTGCATTACTTTTTATCCCTCTGAAAGGCAGTTAAGTATTTTTGCCTTTTCATCATTTGTAAGCTCTCTTTTTCGTCCCATTTTCTCAGCTGCAAAAAGATGCCTAATAATTATGCACATCTGAATTTAAGCCCTGCGATGGACTGGCGACCTGTCCAGGGTGTATTCCTGCCTTTCGCCCAATGTATGCTGTGATAGGCTCCAGCCCCCCTGCGACCCTGTTCAGGATAAGCGGGTTAGGATAATGGATGGATGGATGGATGGATGGATGAATTTAAGCCATTCCTTGGTTTAACCCTCTCTCAATAAAGCAGTTAAGTCACCTGAAAATGTTTACACTGAGTGAATAATGAGGTTAATATGGTTTTCAGTTGAAGAAAATGCTCTAAGAGATGCTATTTCATTAGACTATGGACTCATTATATACAGTGGGATCCAGAATTATTGGCACCTTAATAAAAAATGAGAAAAAAAGGTTGCGTATAATAAACAACATGGATAATGATCTACATTTTATGAATACTAAATAAAATAAATAAATATATTTTTTCTGAAATCCACAGGTGCCAAAATTATTGGCACCCCTAACAATTATTGTGAATTGCAATAGAATTTTACTTTAATTCTGTTAATCTCAGTCTTAAGAAACTATATTGTGTAATTCCATCATTTCCTGTTTCGCTAGAGTATAAAAATGAGGTAACAGGCATGCAAATTCCCATTGTCAACCATCAGCATGGGAAAAGCCAAAGAACTGTCAATTCAGAAGACACAGATGGTAATTGACCATCACGTCAGGCAATGGGTACAAAAAAAATACATAAATGGTTAAACATACCACTTAGCACTATAAGGGAAATAATAAAAAGGCATAAAGATATGGAACAGTTGCAAAATTTGCAGGAAGACAATGTAAGTGCATATTATCCCCTCAGACGGTAAGGAAGATGGTGAGGGAGGCCATAAGTAACCCAAGGATTGCAGTTTAAGAATTGCAGAGATTGATTGTGTTTTGTGGTCACCAAGTAAAAAAAACGAACATAAAATGGCACCTCCATACAAACAAACTCTTTGGAAGGGTGGAACGAAGACAGCCCTTACTGAGCACAATAAACAAAACCAAACATCTTGAGTTTGCCAAACCTCAATGGAATTATGACTGGAAGAAAGTGCTATGGTCAGATGAGACCAAAATTGAACGACTTGGCCATACATCCACATGTTTGACGTGAAAATGGAATGTATACTAGGAGAAGCACCTCATACCTACTGTCAAATATGGCGGAGGGTCATTGATTGTTTGGAGATGTTTTGCTGCCAGTGGTCCAGGGGCACTATTTAAGATCAATGGCACAATGAATTCAAGAAAGTACCAGGAAATCTTGGTAGAAAATTTGGTTGCCTCTGCTAGGAAGCTGACACTTGGCCGTAGGTAGATTTTCCAACATGACAATGACTCCAAACATACATCAAAATCCACACAGAAATGGTCAAGTAAAAACAGCATTAATGTTCTGCAATGGCAATCTCCTCCATGACATAAATCCCATGATACATATGTGAACTTAAAAGGGGCATATTCAAAGGATATCAATGATCTTGAAAAGTTCTGCTTGGAGGAATAGTCAAAAATCCCTCAAAACCTTATCACAAATTATAGGAAAAGACTCATGGCTGTCTTCTTTGTCAGGGCTGTTTGCACAAAGTATTAAGCCAAGAGTTGTGGAACCAGTTTTTTGGGGAAATACATTTTTTATTAGAAAAATTTAAGACTTTGGTTGATTCCATTTAATCATTAATAAAGCACATTACTTTACACATGTTGGAAAATAAAGCTTATGTCAATAACTATATTTTTTTAGTTTACAGCATTTTTCTGTGCACCAATAATTCTAGAGCCCACTGTATACTATACGTATGTCTTTTCATGTTACTTATTTTGCAAAGCATAGATTTTCTTTATAAACACTCAGTTTTGGAGGCATAATGCAACAAAAAAGTATTAAATATAGCTGCAGGCACTGATATGGGGCCAAGCCACAAACAGTCAACATTACACATTTACTTCTCTAAAAAACTAGTCATTTTTCATGAATTTATTTATTTGTTGTTGAATATCACGCTCTATAGCACCACCATGATTGATTGATGATTCAATTCGGCCAATAATTTCAAGTTTGATGAGATTCCAAATATAGGCAATAACTCCCGTTTGGGAGTTATTCTTATTTCTGTGATAAGATCATTCACATTAATATTTATTGTCTCCTTATTCAACCATATTTTAATGTATAAAAAGTTTGTAGTCTTTCATGGACCTTGGTAATAAAGACCCAAAGCATCACAGTTTAGGAATTGCAGAGATTGGTTGCATCTTGGGGTCACCGAGTCTCAAAAAGAACCATAAAATGGTCATTTGCTTTCAAAGTCTCCAACATTTTGTTAGTTCCCACTCTTTGTCTTTTTTTTTTTTGGGTACCACATTTGGTAAATCCACAATGTGCATCTGTATTCATGCACAACCCCTCTGCTGATTCAAAAGAGTGTAGACAGCCACAGATCTCCTCTCTGCTGCTTATTGTCACATCACAGACAATAGCTAAGCTCACACAGAGTAGTGTCAGAGGAAGACCTTTCATATGCGGCTTTAACAGGCAGCCCACGGGTGTCTGTTTCACCACCTGCTGAATACCCTGGGCCACACAATTGGTAATTGCACACCGCCCAATGGAGCTACCTATCCAAGACTATGGTGTGGTGCCACTCTATTGTATGTGAGATTATATCCTAGCAACTAGCCTGCAAGGCATACTGTATATACTGCCTTGTGCTTGATATATACCTTCTTAGACCAGTGGTCCCACTCCCCGGCCTCATTCACCAGAAACTCAAAGATGGTCTCATCCCCCTTAGTCTGAGGGAGCTCCAGAGGTGCAGAGTGGGTGCAGAGGAAGTCCTCCATTTTGGCACGGTCCTCCAGCTCCAGCAGGGCACCCACTGACCACATGACCGCAAACACAAAGAGTCGGGCCACATGCTGCCGGGCTGTTTGCTTCTCTTCCACTGAGGGCAGCAAGCCCTGCAAGAATCAGTCCTCCATTAACATCCCCATTGATCCATTTTACACTCACGTAAATCTGCATTTATATAGTGCCTTTATCCAAAGTGGTGTACAATTGATGCTTCTCGTTTACCTATTCTCACACACACTCACACACCAACCATGCTGCCATGCAAGGCACCAACTAGCTCATCAGGAGCAATTGGGGGTTAGGTGTTTTGTTCAGGGACACTTCAACACCCAGGGTGGGATCGAACCAGCAACCCTCCAGCTCTTAACTCCTGCCTGTAAAGTATTCGGCCATATGTCTGCTCACTGAAGTGAAACAGGACCGATGTAATCCGATAAAATAAATGAAATATTAAGCGTGACTTATATAGTGTAGGAGAATGGGAAAAGTTATTTTTATGATATATTGATCAGATCTAGGCATATGCTCATTTGGAGTACAGGTACCCTTTAAGCCTCCCACTAACAGTTCTCACCAGCATTTTGAACCTAGTTGACACCCCCAAACCTATTGTCCTCCCCCAATCACTCAGACCCCACTATAGCAGTGGCTGATGGGCAAGTTTTCACACTGAGGGGTGGGCCTTTTTTCTGTAGATAATTTCTGTGTTCATACATAAATCATTATCCGGCAGAACTGGAAAATGTGGCTGCTGACTTACTTGCAAAATATCAATGGCCTGTTTGATGTACATGCACTCCAGAATGTTCATTTTTGGAGACACAGTAGTGGAAACAAAGTTAATTAAATCCTGCATGGAGAAAAGAAAAAAGATTACAACCGATGACTGTTTCTGATTCAACAACATTGTGATTCTGTAATAATCATGTTGGTGTCTAGCAGGAGTGGCAATAATTCCTAATGATGCGATTTAGGAGACAAATCTAGTGTTTCTCTGTAATATCTAATATCATGAGCCTAAACAGTTTCAGTAATCAGGTAGATTGGCATTGTTGATTCATTATCCACACCCAGGTTTCTTTTTTATAAAACAATAAATAGATGTTTTAATAAAACAAAGCAGCTTTGGCCCAACAGGATTCAGGTCACTATAAATCTGTGAAAGCAAGCTGGAGAAACTGGATGGGTTCAATTCCCTCAAGTCATTCCACAACTTCATGACCTAAGCATTTAGGAAGAAAACGGTGGACCATGTGGGAAAAAAACAGGTTGCCAGGGACATGGGAGAAAGGTGACTGCTGCTACATTATTAGGACATTTCAGACAAAGACATGGGAAATGTTCCATTGAATATGAACTGCTGCTTTGCTATTCATTTGTGCTGTCTTGGCTCTGTACAGTCTTTTAAATATATATTTAGGGCTTTTTCAGCTTTATTGGACAGTGCAGTGTAGAGATGCAGGAAGAATAGGAGTGAGAGAGAGGAAAAGACATGCAACAAAGGTTGTGTGCCTCGATTCAAACCATCAACATCGCCATCTCGCAATGATGTGGACAGTGCTATAGGGGCTATGCAACGGAGACACTCTAGCTCTGTACAGTTTAACAGTTGGTATTTTCTCTGGTATTATCATATCAGTACATACGCAGACACCTACACCACTGTGTAATGAAAATAGTTGTCTGTGTAAGTCATTCCCAATCTACCTATGTACAATCAGGGAAGAGATGTGTCCTTTAAGTTTTTTTTGTGCAGAACATAAATTAAGTTCGCTTTGATAACTTATGTTTATGTGCCTAATTGTTTTCAGCAAGAAATTATAAGCAGTTAGCTGTAAACGTAGTTTACATTTTCATAATAAATGAAAAGCAGGTTGATGGTCCGCTTTTTTTCGCCGCTTTACCGAAAATACCAGAACCATGCAGTTCAAACGGAAGTACGTACCACACCAAGATTTTTGGTACAGATGACTGACATACAGATGGGTAGGGCCAAATTTAATAGCCTCAATCAGATTAAAGAAAACCTGAGTTGAAGCCATTTAATCAAAATGGTGGCTAGTTTATTCAGGTCACGTAAAGCCAGGCTGTGATATGGTGACCCTGTAGAGGCCTCAAGAAGCCATGGTTTAGAGACAAGGCAGGTAGAACAGCTTGAGACAAGACATATAAGGGGATCAAGGGTAAGAAGACCTGAAATTAAAATTCACAGTCTCTGCATGGAGCAGCCAAAGGAATAAACATAATAATAAACTCTAAAATAAGCCGCAAGTCAGAGCAGAGACACATGGATTGGGGCAATGGGTAATTTCTTGTTATTTTTAGACAGATACCTTACTGCTAGATTTTGAAACTACTTGAAAACATGACAGGACATGGCAGCTTTCACAGGTATATACTAAGACATTAGTCGAGCTAGGATTACATTAATGTCACTTAGACAACAACAGAGAACAGCTAACCAAAGAATAATGAATAATGGGGAACAAATGTGGGTTAGAGTAATAGGTCAAGTGTTCTGACCTGGAAGATGCTGCTGAAGCAGGTCCAAAGTGTGTCAGAATGTGATGAGGGCAGCGTCTGTAGCCATGCTCGAAGGATTGGCTGCCAGTCCAAAACAGAAGAGCTCATGAACACCATGCCATTACGAGAAACAGTGGCTGGCGAGGCATTGTCGATGTTGTGTGGCTCAAAAACCACTTTGCAGTTGGGTGCCATGGGGATCCGGTCCCCATTGGCCAGGGTGAGGGTCTTGTTGTCGTCCAGGACTGAGTTCAGGTTCTCAATCCAAATGGCATCCACTGGACCATCCAACACAATCCATATGTGCTCCCCCTGAAAAACAATTACATGTTTAATTAATTGATGACATATTACAGAACTTACTCATTGTAACCATGGGTATACACATGGGACTGAATTAGAAACCATATTCCATCACACCATATTCCATTAAGTACTGTGGTTTTTAACCCTGGTCCTGGAGTACCCCTGTGTAATTAAGATGAATATAGGAATGATTTTTAATGATTTGTAACTTTCATTATACTCTGTTCTAATTATTCTAAAGAGATGCCTTTTGATCACTTCAGCAATGCATTTTACCTATGTTGTTTTAATGGCATATGCCTCATTACATTGAGAGGAAAATGTAAATTGACATTATGGGCTCTATTTTCCATCCAGCACATCATCTACACAGTGATGTTCCAAACAGTTTTTTTTTGGTAAACCTATTGCTTTCAGCTGTTTGTATTGTGTGCAGAATGAAACACATGATTGTAAAGCTTGTTTTGTTATGTTACATTTATTATTCATTCATATTTTATTTTGATTTAGAGTGACCAAATGAATGTAATAATTGAAATTAGCGAATTGAATATTATAATTATTAATATAATTAAAAAAACGCAACTGGATTCAACATTAAATTGGGTGATGTTTCACTCTGGTAATCCTGATTAATGGATGCTTAATTGGAGTTGAATATAAATTCCATAAAACACGTAAACAAAGTTTGCTGTAGTCATAGCTTAGACCTTTGTTGCTATAGCTGACCTCTCTTTATAATACATTTACATTTATTGCTTTACTAGAAGATATGGTGCATGGTGTAGCCAACATCAGTTTGAGCACATCTTCAAAGACTGAGCCGATTTCTTTGGTGAGGCTTACAAGTCGGTTCTGACTGCCCTGAAACCTCATTCTGGGTTTGCGCAACACACTGGAGCCAGAACATCCACATGCCTTTTCTGTCCAATTCCTGTCCTCAGCTTCTTGGGGGCTGGCACAGGACAAAACATATAGCTGTTGCCTTGTGTAATTCCAGACAGCTCTACAACTACTCTCCTATAAATTAGCATCCAGTTTAATGTCAAACCATTTTTATTTTAGTAGGCGAGACCAGGGTACAAACTAACACAGGGCATGTTGAAACATTGGGATTTTGCGTTGTTGCCTTAGCGCAAGAATGATGGGTTTGTTTTCACTTATGTATTATAGCAACGTTCTCATGTGTGAGTGGCAGGACAATTTGAAAACTTCATCAAGAGTTATTAACTGATCGGTAACATTTACAAAAGGTTAAATGAATTGGCATAAACTAATAGTTGGTAACTATCTAACTACTGAAAAGTTAAGCTGTTCAGCTTTGTTTATGCCATTGTACATTAGTAATACATGTTAACCACAACATTAGTTCATGCCAATTCATATTAGCCAGTTAACATATCTGTTATGCTTAACTAATTATACGTTTATCCTGTGGTTTGCTAATGTATAAAGATTCATGTCACAAATACATTAGTTAGGAGTTAAGAAATACATTAAATAATGTCATACTTAATTAATGCATTTGTAAATCATTCATCCATTTTAACAACGGCATTAGTTAATGCAAATTCATGTGACATTATTGCAAAAAAGTGCAATAATGTCAACTAATCTGTTCTGTGCACGCACTTTCTGTTTATGATTGATTGGCATTTGTCAACATACACACATACACAAATAAAGCTGATTCTACACGTTTGATAAATCTGGTGGAATTTCTTAGTTCCGGTCACACAAATTTGCACACGGATTTACAAAAATATTGATAAATGAGGCCCAATGAGTTGAGGCATTTGGTTGGATTTGAGCAGATAAGTTTCTGTAAACTTCAGAATTGTTTAATCTCCAATGTGGTGGACTACAGAGCCAGAGCAACCAAAAAATGTTTCACTGTCCCAATACTATGCATTCATATTGTGTGGAATACATGTACATGTACACTTAAGGGATACCTTTTAAGCAATCATATACATGCTTGTGTCTGTTTGTCAGATGAAGTTGTTTTTCCCAGCCATATGATGAAGATGTTTTGTTTAAGAATTGATTCAGCAGGAACAAAAATATGTACATGGCTGGAACAATGTAGAATGTGCTAAGTTTATAGTTTAAACGTAAAAAGGCAGAGAGCTTGCTGCTTTGTTTCAGGTTATGTGTTGATGGATTGTGAATTCTCTCCATGCTGCATGTAATAAAAAGTGTCTTATCACAGTGGTCCTTTCTTCAACAATTGAATATAAAAAATATTATACAGTTGCATAACTACAGTAGAAAGCACACCTTCACTTCAAGATAAACAATGAAGACCTGGATTGAACTTTTGATTGTGGCTACCTTCTTTGCCTTCAGAGTCTTCCTCCACAGAGTGGAGAACACCCCATCTGTCCAATCATTGGTGGCCACATCCAGTGTGCCAAACATTTGGGAGGCAGTGATGGCCTTGGGGTTCATCCTCATCTCCTTGTGTGGAACACCACAGTCTGTCATGGCTTTCATTAGTGTGTGGATGCAGGTGGTTTTCCCGGCTCCACTGGGTCCCAGCGTCATCATGCCTGGGCACAGAGGGAACAAGAAGGGTGGATGTATTGGTCTGGTCACACTTTACACCAATGGATACAAACGTAATGTTCTCTGAAAGGCCATTAAGTGATAATGTTAACATTTACATTGCCCTTTATCCTCTTGAGTGCATGTACAGACCTATACATTTGTATTTTGTATTCAAATATCATTGATGGAATGCTGGTAAAACGTGCATTTAAAAGCCACAAAGATTCATTTTATCATATAAAAATTTCACATAAGAACACTTATTGTCCACAACACATTAATTTAAATGATATTTTAATCACAATATTCATGTTGATTTGCACAAATACATTTTTTGGTTGCCCTCTCTAGTACAAGTCCACATGAAGAATAGGGGTGAGACAAATTTTTAGGCAAATTTTTAGGGGAATTGGGTCCAGAATTGTTTCACCTGTTCGCAATTGATCCGCCCTACATAAGCTACTGTGAGAAAGCTTGTCAGCATGGAGTCCACTCCTAAAAACCCAGTGGAAGCCAGTTTTCTGGAAAAATCTAGTTTTACTAAGAAAAGCTGATTTATTAACATTCACAGCTAATCGTGTTAAAAGGGGATGACATAAAGGATGTTTTTTTCTCAGTCAGACAGTTCTTCTGATAGTGAAACTGCAGGCGAACATATGAAACTGAAATTAGCCTTTGAAATGAAAAAACCCGCTACAAAGATCACAAACCTAAGGCTATCCTCAATGTCTGTGCAATTGATTTCCCCTCTTTTCTAAGCTTAAAAATGGCTTGCTTTTCTCCAAAGACAGCTCTATGGTTTTCATGTTTATCTTTTCTTCCACAAATGCAGGCAAAATCCTAAAGCCAAGAGTAGACATTCAGGACTACTTACTGTTTAACCAATCAATCTAACAGGACACATCTGCACAACAAGAAACACCTGTCAGCTCACCAAAAAATAGGGTGGTTTGATACAAAAGGTGATATGGTCTAAGTTGTTTAACAAATCTAGATACCAGGAAATAAAAGGTGAAATTCAGATCTGTCATCTCATGTACATCTTTTGACCTCAAACTCATTGCCTTTTGTATAGCAAAAACAAAGGAATTCACCTTTCTGTTCAAATATTTTGAGGGGACTGTATATAAACCACCTGGTGAATCACACTCAGACCGCAGAAATTAGCTCAGCTGTTGGAAGCGAGCATCTTGGCGACAAACCAGCCATTTAGTAGCGATTTAGTAGCGAGGGAATCATTTACATCCAACGATTAATAGAAGTGAACCTTGCAAAGGGGAGCGAACCCTGCAGATACTGCTCCCAAATGTCCTGCGAGTTTAACCACTTGCCCATTACGGTGTACAAATTGGTTACAAATGTACAAATTTATTCATAAGTATTTGGGGTGAGCCTATACTGATATATTTTTATTTGCTATTTTAAAGTTTGTATTGGTAGGCCAAAATGCAAGGTTTAAGTCTTTGATGAGCCTGTCAGTGAGGCTACCATAACAGCGGAAGGAGCGGTATCCCCACTGAATTGTAATAGAAAAACAATTTACATCCGTATTTCAATGAATATGAACCATAGCACAAAACATGCTCGCTCACGTACATTCTTAATTCTACATTAATATGTGCCTATTCAAAAGAAGAAAGGAGGTTTGACTTCAATTCCAGAGAATTTCGACGGATAAGGGTTAGATAGACGTTTTTACTGTAACCAGAAGTGTACTTGAGTATTTTGTATCTGTACTTTATTAAAGTATTTCCATTCTTGGAAACCTTTACTATCACTCAGCTACATTTCAAAGTAAAAAATCCAACTTTTCACTCCACTACTTTCTGCAGCATGTATCACGTATCATTACTCGTTACTCTTAAGTGTGAAAAAAATGTGTTATCTCTAAGAAATCCCAAAGAATAATGATGCACTTTTAAACTGAATCTTCCGATCTGCGTGTCGCAGCCAACTCACTCCTTCAGTAGGTGTTGATAACGTCTGTGTATGACCCGCTATTCAGTAGCAAACTGAACGAAAGAGGAGGGGAAATCAAAAGTTTGTATTGGTCATCCTACATTGCAAGGTTTAAGTCTTTGATGAGCCTGTCACAGAGGTTATCGTAATAGTGGAAGGAGCGGTATCCCCACTGAATTGTAATACAGACAAATTCTCTGAGGTAGATTATCCATTGACTTCATCCATATTTCAGTGAAGGTTCACCAAATGTATTCACAATGCATTCATCATTGTTAAAGTTCAGAAATCAAATAAATAATTGATCAAATTGATAATTGATTATTAAACTGAGATGGCCCCTTTTTCTCTGCACAACAGCTGTTCGAAGGAAGTTTCCCAAATGGAAATGCATGCATTTGCAAATTATATTATAGAAAGCCCATGAGCCCACAGATGTCGTCAAAAATACATATGTGATATTTCTCATTTTTAGAGAAGCACTACTGAACTCTTTTGGACTCATGAACTTGTTCACATGTTTCCTGGCCAAGAAATTTTTGGTGGATTAAATTAAACAATGAGCTTCAATCATTCCACTCATACTGCAATTGCCTCATTCATGCCCCCGCATTGTCAGGATAGTCACAGATTTCCTCTCATTAAACATGGCTAACCTTACATCGTGACACACAAGTGGTAGTTGGGGGGGATATTAATCACCAGCACAAGGTTGTAATGTCTGTGATTACTGACCATGTCGGACGCGCTGGGTCTCATAGAGCTGCACCAGCTTCAGCACCCAGGGCTGGTGGGCAATGAGCCCAGCACCCTCTGTCTGCTTCTGTATGGCAGCCTCCAAGTCAGGGTAGCCAGCCTTATCCAGGGTGATGCCAGGAAACAGGTCATTGATCAAACTCATAAAAAGCGGCTCATCCTCATCCACCTGAAGAACAAACAGTCAGCAAGAGATCGGGTATAATGACTCATTCCCATTTTTGCCCTTCCATAACAGGTACTGTAGCTGGCTTTGACTTGCATCATATTAAAGTTTAGGATTGCATAACCAAGGTTTGGGAATTAAAGGGTATTTTTTATACATTTTGGTTTCACCATGTAGAAATGACAGTGGAGCTTAGACATAATCCCCCCATTTCAGGGCACCATAATGATTGGGACACAGCAATGTTATGTAAATGAAAGTAGTCATGTTTAATATTTGGTTGCATATTTTGCATATAATGACTGCTTGAAGTCTGCGATTCATGGACATCTTTTGTGGTGATAATCTTCAGCTCTTGCTTGTTTTGGGGGCTAATCCCCTCAAGTTTTCTCTTCAGCATATGAAAGGAATTCTCAGTTGGGTTCAGATCAGGTGATTGATTTGGCCACTGAAGAATTTAGCTTAATTTTTTGTATTTAATTTTTAGCGACAAATTTTACATACACAAAAATGAATTTTAAATGCTGTTTACATAATCTTGTTCTCATTGGGTCAGATTCACTGACACAGATTAAGCCTAGTTTCTCCTAAACCTAGACTAGAGATTCTCCAAACAAAACTAAATTTATTCCAGGACTAAGCTTAAACTGTGTCCGTTAAACCAGCCCATAATTTGTCTTGATACCATATATAGATGCGAGAGAAAATTAACTATTTTTTAATTAACCAGTTAACATTATCTGTAAAATCTCAGATATTTCTAACCTTCATTCTGACATCATTTTAAAAAAAAGGTGTTCACTACTCAGGTCAATGTGATAGTGTGGTGGGGTTCACCCGAAGCTGTTAAGTTTGCCCGGTATAAGTCTCACACGCAGCTTCACTGGTATTAATTGTTTGACTGTACCAATTTGGAGAGGTTCATGTCTCGCAGGACCCTCATCACCACTGTCTTCTCCAGCTCAGTGGGATTGGATCTCTTCACTGCCCCCAATGTTCTCAACACAGAAAGGATGTTCCGCAGACCAAAGTCATAATGAACCTGGGGAAGATTAGTGGAATTGTGGGAAGGATGTGGGACTGATAGTCAATGAGTCATGGAATCAGACCCCTCCTATGGCAGTTTTTCTCTTGGGTAAGGTCCAGGAGTCAAAGCCACAAAATAGCATAAGCATAGTTTGCTACATACTATATATACATTCACAGTGATTGCATATTTGGATTAGCATAACCCATGAATGTTGCACTGATGGAAATGACAATTTACTCTTCAAAACTAATATTTAATAAGCTACTAGTTCAATATAAGCAAAGGACCGTTCGGATTAAACCGACTTTCACCTGCAGTTTAGATTTTCCTGTCGTCTGTGAAGTTCTAAAATGCCTGCTGTTTGTCAAAACGAAAAGGGCAAATTACATCATAAAGCAGAATATAATTTTTTAGACATATTATACCTGCTTAGACAGCTGTTCCTCACATAGCTTGTATAGAGTGTAGAACTTGCGGCTCAGCACCTGGTTGTCACGGAAGCCAGCACTAGCTAACTTCACCCTCATGATGATGGCCCTATCTGGGACCATCATGGCCACTGTGCGAAACTGGATTTTCAGATTCTCTGGCAGCTCTTGCCGACCTGCGTAGCCTGGGTTCTGTCATGGGAAAACAAAAGTTGTACAAAATGGAGCACTTTGAGAGCATCAGGGGCTGTACAGGCATTCCAGTCTCTTAGCAGTGGTCTTAGTAATATTCAGAATAGCAGGTAGAATCTATACTGAAAGCAGAATGAATAATTATGGAGGTAGTGTAAATAGTAACAGAAAAGCCTGCATTGATTTAAATTTCAATTCTTTAAAGCAGCACCAATGACAAGCATTACTGTCTGACCTTTGACATTATCAACAGTGAGCAAGAATCTTCCTGTCACAGCTCTTTAATTATTTACAGTGAACCATTGGATTAGTACTGAAAACATGATTCAGAAATGTGGCCCCTCTTAGAATATTGGGTTGAAGTGTTCTTAAAATGCATACATGTGTTCTGGGTCTTGATTGCACAGGAAACATCTTCTCTCCACTAACAAAAATGTACAGTATGTCGGCAGGTATTGGATATGGTTAGTTATTACAGTTCTGGAACTACAAGAAATCTGTAAAATTGGGCCCAAAGTAACTATTTTGTTACAATACTATAGTAGAAAATAAAAGGTATATTAAATAATAAATAAAAGTAATATATTGAAAGCAGGTACAGTACTTCCACAAGGGTGTGGTTGAGGAGTTTTTGAAGCAACTTCCCAGCATGCACAATTTTGGCCCAGTTGCCCATTATTATTGTTGATGTTTCATGAGGAACATTAGCTGAGGTGATGTTGGCATGGAAGACCAAGTTGCCACACTAGGGGCAACTGTGGTCACAAGTACATAATTCTCGACTGTGATGTCCACGCATTGGTCCGAGATGCAAGGCAAAAGATGAGCAACTTTGCTTTAGCTGATTGAAAAGATCAGTCAAAAGCAGGGAGTTGGTGATGCCTATACTTCACATTCTAGACTACATGCAAAATGATAAGCCTTGATTGCCAAAATGGCCTCAACTTTAATAATATTTATACAGTAAAAACTCAGACACTCAAATGCATTGGGTTTCTTTTTTTTGTTTGTTTCTGATTTCCTCCCGATTTGGTTGCCAATTGTACCCTGCTAATTTTAATTCCCCATGTTGAGGAAACACTACATCAAAATGATGCCTTCATCAAAGTCTGACACCTTAGCTGTGGAATTAAGGTTAAGAAATTTAAAATAAATTAGTCATAGTCCCTTTGAATGTAATTAACAGAGGTGGGTGGGAATACATTAGTAAGTTTTTTAATAAATTGTACTTCTTTTATTTGTAAAGGAAAACATTTACTTTTGCACCGTTACATTTAGCTACATTGATTCAATCACTAATGTGCAGATAGGTGTCTATGAAATATTATGATTAATGTCTGTTAAATTGAGTAGGGGCTGCACTCATTGGGGATGCACAAACACAACATACAGGGATTTGTGTGTCCCCTGATAGGATTAATGAGGAACAGACAGCATATTGGAAAACGTGTCAGTAAAACATGGCATTATCTTCATTAATAAATAATAGAAAAAGGGTATGCAGTCAAGGATCAAGAATCATGCATCATATGATTAAAGCCAATTGCCTAATAAAGTATGGAAACTGGATCTGATCATAGGCATTGCAACACTGACACTTCTAAGACTGATCACGATTGTGTGTTCTCACCATTGTCAAGAAGATCCCAAATTCCCGGTCCATGTCCACAATATCCCCGTCTGTAAACACAAACTGGGCCTTCTTGTTTTTCTTACACTGCAGCACAATGTAAATCTGTTGTGCAGCCACAGACAGTACCGGCAGCTCAATTCGGTTGAATTCATCAAAGCAGCCCCATGCACCAGCCTGCGCCAAACCTGTTCACAGAGACCCCATTTAGTGTTTGACATCTCTTAAAAATCTATTAACATTGTTTCATATTGATACTGTATGATTTTTCTAATCTTTTAATTTGGTGGGATTAAATGGTAAACATGCAATAAACATACTGCTATACTAAGTCGTGTACCAACTTTGCATACATATGTGTTGTGCAGGGGTCTTTTCACCCTCTGTAACTGTATTAAATGTAAGATTGTACAACCATTGTACAATAATTGTACAACCATTTCAATTATATTATTATATGATATTTCTCAGATTTCTTTGCGGATGATTCTGGTGGCACTTTCCCATACAGGTGCCAGACTTTCACTTACTCTACCTTAGGCTCTAAAATGAGATTTTTTTCTCAGATTTTTCATATATAAGGCTACATATTTTGAAAACAATAAGAAGGCAACAACCAAAAAAAAAAAAAAGTGTCAAAATATTTCTAGTACAATATTTGTGTGTTTATTTAAACTGTTGGGCTTAATTAATTGCCAAACATAAAAGCGGCCATAAAATGTTTACATAATAGGATGTCAGTCCTGTCATTTCACATTTCCCTCGGTGAATTCTTAGGTAATTGAGTTATTTCTATGAGACCATTGGTACCAGGTACTGGGTTTAAATGATAAAAGTACTCCAAATATAGTCATGGTCAAAACTGACTGATCCATTCATAGCAGTACCAATCCTGGTTATGTACGTTCCTTCATTTCCATTAATTTAATGCAACGGCAAAACTTTCATAGATCCATGAATTGTTTATGGACCAGAATGTATAAAGCCTTATGTCATCATGTTGCATGCTGCTGATAAAGTCTGTATCATACAGTAGATGATTTTAAACATTACTGCCATGTATATGCCTGTGTGAGGGGTATGGAAGAAGAATCCATAATGACATGAAATCTATAAATTGCCACTTCACCACATTCTCATATGGGCAGCAATCCCAAATAATCTGTTCCACAAATAATATTCGCACTATCAGAGGTGGGTAGTAACGCATTACATTTACTCCATTACATTTACCTAAGTATGCTTTTTAATAAATTGTTTAATAAAAGAGTTGTTTCAAAGGAGGATACTTTTTACTGTTACTGAAGTGAATTTGTAAATGAAAAAATTTACTATTTTAGTTGTTAGTTACATTCGCCTACATTTCCCATGTTACATTTTAAACTAATTGTTAGTTCTGTATGATTTGTTCTCACAGAATTTTAAAAAGCAGAACATTTCTGCCATGGCTCTCAAATAGAGACGAGTAAACATACACACAATAAATAATTACTTGTTCACGGGTACACTCTCCGGAAATAATTTCTGCTCTCATCATCTCAATGTATTTCTGCATCTGTATTTCAGTTTCGAGGCTGAACGTTCCAAGACCCCTTTGACCAATTTGTTGTTAACCTTGTCATACATTTTTTGGATGAAATAAAATAATGCTCAATAAAAAAGCTAGGTGTAACTGATATTCAGAGTTGCTCTAATATTAGCTGGGGCTGTATTTAGCTCTGCTGGCGGGTGAAGCTGTGAAGTATTTAGCTAAAAATGTAGCACGTTTAGCAGTTAATGTAGCACACATCTCGTTTTTATCGATTACTATGGAGGAAGAAGCAAGTCCGTGGAGCAGGCCATGCCACCAATTAACAGACAGCTATGAATTAGAGTGCTCCCATTTGCTACCTGGTGGTGGTTGTAATAACAACCTGTGGAATAAATAAAAAATATATGCTTATTTTCCGCCACCCAGAATCTCTCCGGGTGGCAGTGCCAAATGAAACAAGAAACCACTGAGAATTCAACAAAAAAAATTATACCCTGGTAAGTTGATACCAGAAGATGTATTCATTCTACCTTAGATAGAAATGAGGACATACCTGGAATGACAAAAGCAAATAAAGAAGCATAACGGTGTTGTACTATTGTACCTTTGTAGATGCGCCCCAGGCCCCGGTAGTCCATCTGGTCAGAGCAATTGAAGACCACAACATATTTGCCCAGACAGCGGCCCATGTCCTTAGTAGTCTCTGTCTTGCCGGTGCCAGCAGGTCCTGCAGGTGCACCTCCCATACTCATCCCTAGGGCCTGGGACAGAGTGATGTAGCACCTGTGGAAGGTTCAGTTCAGTTCAGTTCAGTTTTATTTGTGCTTTTTAGAGAAACTGCCACAAAGAGCAATACAGTAAAACCAGTTTGTAAGTAGTGTTGGGAAGTAAAGCAGGAAAAATATCTGTTCTGAACCAGGAAACATAGCAGACTTAAACAGCGAAAACAATGTAAAAACATTTTGGACAAAGAGAAAGAATAGGCCTCAATATCTACTAAACTTGGGGCTCATAATTTTAAATTCATGTCTTCTGACCTGTTTGTAACTGGGAAAAAATTCATGTTAGAAGCCGGAATTCATGTAGCAAAACAATTAGTTAAATACCAAAAGCTAGCTAACTACTAGATAGTTAACAACACAACATATCAGTGGTTGTGCTAGCAATATTGCATTTTTGGAACACAGGATATTTCTATGTTTTACATGAATTCACTTGTGTTCTGATAAAAACAGGCTAACTATTTGTGCCATAATAGGTCCAAAATAATAACACAATAAATGTACAGCATGTCATCGCAGAGGAATAAAATAATGGGCAATACAAATGCAACTTTAAAAGACCAAGAATGAGAAACATATTGTTATCGTACAAGACAGCAGTGATGACATTAACACTCAACATTGCCACAGTGGGCATGAAAAAAGTAGCCTAGAATTTCAATTCTAGCTTAGCCTACCAATGACAGCGTATTGTGGAGGAAGTAATTCAGAATGCACTTTTTACAGATTTTATCTTTGAATCTCGCAATGTTATCAACAGCTGTGTAAATATTATGATCTATAATTAAGCCTACAAACATCACCCAAGATGACTGGCTCAAAGAAAAAGCTAAAAGCTTTTGTATGCTTTGAAATGGACTTTCTTCAAAATACAAAAATAAGTGTTTTTATAAGTTTCAGAACAGCTGAGTCCAACTGTTAATGGACTACTTAAACTTCCGTCTCAAATTACAAATTGTTAGTAAACATTATTATTCAAAATGTGACTACTCGTGTAGCAGTGCACAAAGTGTCCAGTGAGTTGTCGAGGACCCGGCCCTAGGCCCCCCTGATGAGAGATTGACGGGGATGGGTTTGGAAGGAATGCATTGTTAACCCCTCGCACACGCCATCGAGGTGGTAGTAAGAACGCCTGTAAGAAGAAAAATATGTGGTTCACAGATAATGAGCAGCCATACTTGTCAGTAGAGGAGTCTGAAGTCCGGGGACTTAGATTAAGGGTTTTAAGGAGCAAGGTTAAAGTTCTGACTGAGAATACCCCAACCCTACAGGGGAGGGGCACAATGCCTGGCTAAAGAAAAAAATAAGGAAAATGGAAAGGATGTCAAAACCGAAAGAATATTAAGAGGCTTTAAGGGCCTTCCTGATTATAGCACAAATAATTTATCGGATAGATTCAAAGGACTAACAGTGGAGGAGTTAAATGATGAATTACACTCAGCTATTAGCTGGATGTCCTTTGTAGATCCCTTAAGGCGCCACAAAAAGGGGCACCTGAAGAGTGTATTGAGATGGTGGCAGGCTTTAACTTCTGGCTTGCATGAGATCAAAGTTTGGAGGAAGTCAAGGAGAGACTATGAAATTGAAACAGACACCAGTGATGAATAGGTTCATTAAAAATTACATAAGAGCTAGTGTTTTTCCACTCGTATATTAAGATGGTGGAAATTCCCAAACCGGAGGGGCACATGAGATAAAATATTGGGGAAATTTCTTTTGAGGTATGAGAAAATGACAATTGGAAAAACAGAAATAATTAATATGATCATTAAAAAACAAGTTACATAAGAGATAAATGTCTTCCCGCTTGAAATATTGGGGACATTTCTTATCAAAAAAGGTATACTTTTGTATGCAAAAAAGATATATAAGGAATAAGCTTTTAGACCTTAGAGTGGGATCTTAGAATTTTGCTTCACAAGATATCTACGAGCTGTTGAAGAGAGAGCAACGCAAGACAGCTGTAGTCAAGCTGGAGTGGCGCGCTCCCTCTGCGCGCCACTCCAGGATATGGATATGGAGAGAGGAGTGACGTACGCGGTGCGGACTTAGCCCAAGAGTTGTGGCAGCGGGACCGATGTCGAAGAGGTGTTCATGCGCATCCCTCATCATACAGAAAAGCTGGTGAAAGAGTTAAAGAGCTTTTACGACATGCTTGGAGCCGTGAACTGCACCTGGAGGCCAACAGACGGGACGCGGGGTTCCTCCACGCTACAGAACACCTTCCTGCTGGACCCACGCAAGAACCTGAAGCCTCCCCCCCCCTAACCTCAGTGTCAGTGAGGAGTGACACATGCTGCGGCTGCACTGCAAAACCCCCGACGTGTTCGAAGACATACCAGTGCACATCCCATACAACAGGCAGGAGAAGTACGAAGTGCAAAGTCACGTCTTTCGAAAGTCTGGGTCCTGATCCAAACCAATGCAGCTGTTCAAAGAGCTCATCAACAGTAAGGAGGAGGGATCAAATCCCGTGGAAAACAAGATGACTATATTTAGGGCATGGGTGGTAATTATAATCTATATTACTTGTAGAAGTAGGAAAAGTAATACATAGAAGTAATACATTATAAGTTTCCTTTTATTTTTATGTCTTTATTTTTTAGTAAGATACTATATACGATATAAATAAGTAGTAGACTTTAGGGGTGTTCGTACCCATTGTATTAATGGAAGTTCAGTAGCTTTTATCTCCATGAAGGGGGAGCCATAAGATAAGGTAAAGGCCAAAGAGGATGATGGGTATTTGAGGGGTGTACCTTGACTTTTAAACATCATGGTGGAAAGGTAAATTAGAAAGAGCTAAAGGGGTATATGTAACTTGCATGTGATCAGCAAACTGAAAGATGATATTTACACTGTAATCTGTATAACTCTATTCTTTTGATTGATTATAATAAAGTATATCTTACTATAATTATATGTGATAAAGATTCTTTAGAGGAATACATTGAATACAGGACATCGAATACCAGATTTGCATCACACCCTTCACTTCGAGACTGGGCTGGAAGTTCAGTAGAACTTACCAGGGCTCCAGAACGTTCGGAGTACTTGAGTTCGTCCCCGAGACACCTCATTGTGAGGTACTGCTCGTGGGAACGTGAGGTCTGAGCTCGGCAAGGGGTCCGTGGCTCACGACAGAGTGATACACCTACCTCAAAACTGGCTCATGAGCACAAATGAACGCAGTCTGTCTGAAGCCAGTGAAGTAAAGCAAGTCTCAAGAAAGTTTATTTTTATCGTCTAGGTGATTTTCTCCCCATTATTGGAGCTGTATGGTATAGCCTCCGAAAGCAAATCATATTCAAGAAATTCGGAAGGAATACTGTGGTGGCCCAATCGAGGATCGGTACCCCACTAGAGTAGAACGGCCAGTGCGCCGGCGCCAGGAGCTGGGGAAAATAATTGACGGTGAATATTTCCTTAATTCGTATTTAAGGGATCGGCACCTTGGAGAGAGCCTGGGCAGGGGGGAGAATCCGCACCAAGGCCAGCACAACCAGGGCGTGTGTGGAATGCACTCTACTAACCAATTCTCATGAACCAGGCACAGCTGAGCCGAGTTTGAGAGAGACCAACACCCTACAAAAGGCCAAACTCGAGTGCAGAGCGGGGCTCAGGACGGAAGAGGAGATATGCAGAGCCAGTGTGGGTGAACGCCTCGACCGAGCCACGACTGAACTCCACTGGAATGAGACGTGGAATACTTTTGGGAAGGACACCGGGAGAACCCCATGATTACGGAAGAAACCCCGTGGAAGAAACAGTAACTTCCCGGGATTCACGTGAGTCAATCCTTCCGGCTAGAAGCCAACTAATCTCTTTTTTTAATCCTAGACGCAACAGACAAAGAAGGGCGTCTAGGTGGGGGAAGAGGACTTCCGAGGCCGGGGAACCACGTGGATTTAACGGCCCCACAACGGACAAAGACGGGCGAACACAGCCGTGTGAAGTCCGGCTCCGCTTTTTGGTTTTTACCATTTCGGAGTTCCTAATTTTTTGGCTGCTTAATTTATTTCAATTTTTTCACTAAATTTTTTTCCCTTTCTTTTTTTGAAAAAGGAATTTTTGTTCTGGACAATTGAGAAGTGCCCTGAAGGCACTAGTAGAAAAAAAATAAAGAAATCATTTTTGTTCACCAATTTTGCTCTCTCTCTCTCTCTCTCAACCAGTGGGTCGCCACAATACATATTCCTATATAATGCATTATTTTGCCGAATTTCGTATTTGGAAACATCCCAGACAGCCAGCGACTCCAGGCCAGATCTACGCCAATTCTGACCCAAAGTCAGTCGCTGGCTATCTGGGTCCCAACTAAGCATTCCCTGTTGAAGCCACAGTCAAACAAAGAGAAAATGACACAGTGAAATAAGAGAAGGGTGTAATGGCTAAACTGATGTTCCATTCTGTTTCAAGTACTATCACCAGGAACATGCATTTAGTTAAATACATTTTGTAATTGTGCCCCAGGCATGTTTAGTCTTATGAAATAAAAAAAGCTAGTTGAACAGAATGTCCTGAAAAGACTTCATTTTGAGATGCCTGTCTGTGATTCATGTGTTTGTGACTTGGAAAAGCAAGTTTGCACCTGTGCACTGGTATTATGCTTGTGTTTGATTTTATAAGCAGCTTTTATAAGTAGCTTTCCTTTTCACAGGCATTCAATCTCAATACTGCATGGCAATGTCTGATGTTTGAAAAGTGTCGATTGAAAATATATTGATGCTTTTCTGTTCATAATTTGTTGGACAAACACTGAAACTCATCTACACTGCAGTCCTTTTGGCTCTGTACTCCAGCATGTTTGGATTTAAAATTAAACAATGAATATAATGTTAAAGTGTCACCTTTAATTTGAGGGTATGTACATCCATATTGGTGTAGGAATTAGATCCCATTTTATCAATTAGTCTTCCCATTTTAGGAAATGGTCAGTTGGCATCTCAGCTGGCATCTCAAAAGTTACCTTTTTTGGTAATATCTACTAGTTCTGTGTAGGAAACAGTCACCCAAAAATACAATTAAGGCTTCTTATCACTTACCCAGAGTACCATCTATCCATCCAGATAGTTTCGCTGAGATTTGTCGAGTTTTATAGCTATCGAGTGCAGCTCACCCTGATATAATGGACCTCAAGGGACCCATATTTTTGTGATGATGAATGTGCCGAAAATGTACATTTGGAAAACTCAGAAGAACCACTTCTTCCACCCAAAATACAACTGTATATATTTGAGCAAAGTCTTGTCCAGGCGAACTTGGAAACAAATTACTTTATTAAATTACACAACAACTTCGGAATTCATAGAACAAAACACCCATTAATATCTCAAACGTATAATTTCAAAGATTATAATTTCCCATAAGAGCATAGTTTTCCCATGAAGTAACACTTTTATGTTGAAGTTTCAGGATACATTGTATTTCTCTATAATTGAAGGCTTTTGCATACCTGTCAGTCAAAGGAGTAATGACCAATCTGTCAGTACAGCCCAGGTACTCATTGCAGTAGCTGAACTCCACATCTGTGATCTGGATGACACATCTGTCAACATCCTCGATGAAGTAGAAGCGGGACTGCTTCTGCCACTCAAAGTCAGCCGTTGAGCGAATGTTCATACGTACCTATGTAAGTATAAAATCACAAAATTAAATTTTATTGAATTACTGGGAACCTTCAAAAAGCCTAATTACTGAGAGATAAAGAAAACATATTGTTGGCCAACATATGTGATTTATATTAATGAAGGTAATACAAGTGTAAGACTGAGCATGAGCATAGTTTATGTTGTGTGTTCTCTACAAAAAATGTATGATCGGAAGCTCACCAGGTCATCAAAAATGTCTTTCTGATGCACATGGATTGTGATCAGGGTCTCATACTTTGTCCGTTCAAGCTTGCTCAAGTCCCGAGTCGTCATGTCAATCAGTTCATTCAGGATGTCTAAGAACTTCTGATTGGTGGTGTGCATGACCTGTTGTGAAGAGTAAATGCATGGCTGTAAAATTCATGAAGCACAAACATTTCATAGAAATTGCCCAAATTTCAATTAAATGTTCAAACGTCTCATGAGTCTTTATCCATTTTGGTGTCGTCACTAACTATTGAATCACAGTACTAATTGAATTATTCCTTTTGTAATTCAAATGGAATATTAATTCCATGAAATGCACTTTAGTTATGACATGCATTGATAAAGTGGAATCCTAATCCCTGGGTGGAATAAAGCTGAGCAAGCAGAGGGTCATTTCAGCACCTTTTTGTCCACCTTGGCCACACTGAGAGCCTCCTCAGAGTCCCTGGTCCAGATCATCTGAATGCCAAGCAGGCCAACCTGGGCTGGGAACACGGACTGAAACTCAACCAGCTTGAGTCCTGAGTCACCGATGGCAATGAAGGCCTGCCGAATAATGCTGTGGAGGGTCTTCCTCACCCCTTCAAGCAACAATCCAAGCCATGCCTCCACATTGCCCTGTAACAGACAGACAGAAGGAAGCTGGAACCTCTCCTGGAGACTTCCCACATCATGGTGCCACATAGTCACTATACACTCTTCAGACTCAAATATATACCACCTGGACAGAACATACAGTGCCATGATAAAGTATTTACGTCCAGCCTCTATTATTGCATAATTGTCATACTGAATGGTTTCAGATCTTTACACAAAATGTAATATTAGAAGAGAACCTGGGTAAACACATTTTTTGATTTATTATTTCATTTATTCAATGGCTTATACCTGTGCTAGAACTGGTTCTATCAGATCCACAGTCTCCCCTTCCTGGGACTGGAAGTTGAGAATCTGATCATAGTTCTTGTCATGAAAACCAACCCGGTTCACATTGTCAAAGAGACTCAGCAGATGAGCCTATGTAGAATAAAGACAGGTCATTCACCTGTTAGATGCATTCTTATGAATGTGTTTCAACTGAACACCACTGTAAAGTTACTCCTCAATACCATTTAACCAGTAACATTTAATTTGCACATTGTTTGAAAATATTCAGACCTTAATTTTCAAGAATGGCAACCCTATCCATTTAAATTCAATCAATAACACAATGAAGTGCGCAAAAAGTGATGGGCTCTGAATACTTTTTGAAGCCACTGGACTTATGTTCTTTAAGTGTTATGTCTGCCCATGTTTTACTGCATTTTACAATGTTATAGTCTAATAGTCTACTCAGAAACGTATCTTTGGATTACACCAATGCATATTTTCCTAATGGTTATGTAAGGGATTTGGATTGTTCCATCCATTATCTTAACCTGCTTATCCTGAACAGGGTCGCAGGGGGGCTGGAGCCTAACCCAGCATACATTGGGCGAAAGGCAGGAATACACCCTGGACAGGTCGCCAGTCCATCGCAGGGCACACACACCATTCGCTCATACACTCATACACTCATACACTCATACCTATGGGCAATTTTAGACTCTCCAATCAGCCTAACCTGCATGTCTTTGGACTGTGGGAGGAAACCGGAGTACCCGGAGGAAACCCACGCGAATACAGGGAGAACATGCAAACTCCACACAGAGAGGCCCCAGCCGACCGGGATTCGAACCCAGGACCTCCTTGCTGTGAGGCGGCAGTGCTACCCACTGCACTATCCGTGCCCCCCGATTTAGACTGTCATGATATCAATTATAGTTAGTCTAGTAACGTGCTCATGGTCATTAGCATGGTCATTCCAGTCCTTGTACCTGGATTGTGTGGGAATCAGAGGCCTGGCCCAGGATCTCAAGCAGGGCAGGATCTGAGACGAAGAAAAAACGAGGAAACACCAGCCTCTTTTTCTCTAGATATCCTGTGAGGGACTTCTGGCAGACCTCCAGCTGCTCCAGTAGATGAGGCAAAAGCTGTGCCAGGGTTTCATCCCCCACACAGCACTGTACCATGTTGGGAATCTCGTGGGCTCGTTGCATGATCTTTTGCCATGACTTGTCAATGTTCTGGAATCTTTTAGCCTCCTACATAAAGGATGGAAATTGTTTTTTCATTTCATAGCAAAAATTGATTGATAGTATCTGAACAAGACTTGAAAAATCATAATAATAACAAACAATACATTTGATTTATTAATGTAAATAATATCTACATAAATATTTATATTAATTAAATATTAATTTCTCTCAGCACTGCATACAGGTGTATATTAAAAACAACTTAAAAATACGGAAATAAATGTTCACCCCTCTATCCACAGGGGGAGAAAATCATTATGTTAGGTTTTTGTTGGTATAAAAATAGAAAATAAGATGGCAGGCTTTAAATAGTGACTGGCAGATTGACAAATGTTTTGATTGGTCCCATAATGAATCGGACCTGGGGAAGCTGCTTGGCAATGTCTCCTCCCACAAACACAGCCTCAAGGTAGATCCACAGGTTCTGTACAGTCAGCCACTTCTCAATGATCTCCGTAGTGTTGGACAGCTTCTGAACCCAATGCTGAATAGATGGCTTGAACGGTGCATTATACCTGGGACAGCAGAAAACGCATTATCAAACAGATCGTTTGCCAATAATTAGGGTTCACAACGGGAAGTAGAATGCTTAATTGTACCTGACCATTCCTTACTTTTCTGTAACTTGTATTTTCTCATTTTCATTTCAAAATCTAGAAACCAAAATGTTATCTGATAGATATACCTGAATTTATGAACCATATGGAGTAGTAGTATTTTTACTTTCTTCTGTGAGTGATTGAACTTTAGAACAAATTACAGACTGTTCTGTAATGAGACAAGTTGTTGACTGATGTTGCCTTCACATGAACATGTAAAAATATGCTTCTGTCAATCCTTTCATGTGAACCAACACCATGAACTGGTGGACAACAAATGGGAAAGCCATATAGCATACAGTGCCATGAAAAAATATTTACCCCCTTCCTGAGTTCATCTATAATATATATGTATATATATATATATATATATATATATATATATATATATATAGCATAACATAATGACAAGAATGGGCCATTCAGCCCAGCAATGCTCACCTTTACTGTCCCCAATGCTTAGTTTACCTAAAAGCTACAGTAGATGGTATCTACAGTAACACCATATCAAGCTTGGTCTTGAAAACCCTGGAAAACTATTCCACACAGTGACCACTCTCTGAGAAATACTTACAGTTGTGGTCAAAAGTTTACATACACTTGTAAAGAACATGTATATTATGGCAGTCTTGAGTTTCCAATAATTTCTACAACTCTTATTTTTCTGTTATGGAATGATTGGAACACAAATCTTTGTCACAAAAAACAGTCATGCATTTTGCTTCAGTATGACAGAATCTGCTGGGTCAAAAATACACAGACAGCAACTTGAATTCTGGTGATGTAGAAAGTTGTGTCGATCAAAAATTCTTTGTGGCATGGCCTCTTAACACTACACTAGGTAAGATTTTTGTGTTAAAACATTGTTACAAGACCATTGTAAATCCCTTCCTAATATTGAAAAAGGCTCACTGACATGTTGACTCACCTTCTGCCTGTGTTTATAGTCTTTAAATTCAGGTTTCAAAGTGTACATTTGCCGGGCCGTCACTCTGCATCAAAACATTGTACAGCTGTACAACAATTCAAGCTCACTGGTTGAAAATTGGTTCTAACTGCCACAGCCAATTGGTGTGGGGGCTTTTATTGCTTATTATCCAAGCAAAGACTACATATCTAGTTATAAAACAATACCAGTTCGCTATCGATAGCAACATGCAAATTAGTTATAGTTAGCTTGACAAATTTACAAATTTACAAAGTTATATTCATAGACTGTGGGAACAGTGCTGTGGTTTGAGGTTGTTTGCTGCTGCAATTCCTCTCTTGACCGAAATTACCAATTGTACCTTTAACCACTTTAACTTCTTAACATCAGTGTCAGAAAGCCAACAAATGTAGTTGAACTGCACCAATTCTGTCAAGAGGAGTGGTCAAAAATTCAACCAGATGCCTGCCAGAAGCTTGTGGATGGCTACCAAAAGCACCTAATTGAGGTGAACATGGCCACTTGAGGTGAGGTGAACAGGGACAATCAAATATTAGCATTGCTGTATGTATATTTTTGACCCAGCAGATTTGGTCACATTTTCAGAAGACCCATGAGAAATTCATAAAAGAACCAAAATTCATTGTTTTTTCTGACAAAGAAGCATGTGATCCAATCATTCCACCACAAAATAAGAGTTGTAGAAAGTATTGTAAACTAAAGACTGTCTTGAGACACTTTACAAGTGTATGTAAACTTTTGACCACAACTGTACATCTGTGCGGAATTCATCCTATGCCAATTTCAATTTACGCCCCCTCATTCTGCTAGAATGAGGGGGCATAACTCAACCTGAAGAATCTCTCAAAGTTCACTTTGCTAACCCCTTTAATGAATTTAAAAGCTTCAATGAAATCTCCCCTAAGTCTCCTTTAACTGAGCTGATTCAGCATCTTAAATCAAAACCTTTATCATTTATAAATGGAATTAATTCATACATTCTTTGAACATTTTTCAATGCCTCATTTCAATGCCTCATTTTTCAATCTTCCTTGTAGTACAATTACTTTTTCACATGGGTGTATGATAACTTTTTTCATTAAATAAATTAAATAATAATAATAAATAATGTCAAGTTTCCCTCTAATATTACATTTTGTCTAAAATTCTGAAATCTGAAACCATTCAGTGTGACAAATATGCACTAATATAGGAGATTTGGGAGGAGGCAAATACATTCTTGTGGCACTGCATTATTGGATTGCAAGGATAAGCTTTATGCCTCATCTTCAACTGTTTCCTTAAACCCATCTGAGGGGGATTTGATTCCCATCACATTTTACATCTTTGCATTATATGTAACATTATCTTATTCAATATTCATCAAGTTTTACATCATATTTAAGAAGCCAAACAATTACACTATTTTTAAAAATATTTTTCTTTTATTAAAAATATACAAGTGAAGTGGAGAGAAAGAAATATCTTTGTACACCTGTTGCTCATGAGAGAGGCCAGCACCATCAAACTATCCTCCATGAGGGACACCTTCTCAGCTGTGTCGGAGCCCTTCAGCAGCAGCTCTCCACGACTTTTGAATGACGAAAAGGTAAACATGTGGCCACTCCACTCTCCAATCACGGCCTTTAGCTTGGCCTCAATGTCCTTCTCCTTCACTGCACTGATGCAGATGTCCTGTTCAGAGGAAATTCTCAATTCCAGTTTACAGAATAAACCATACTTCACAAAAATAATTTACTTGAATAGTACTAGAATATATGATACAGTGCTCCTGTGTTATGCCACCTGTTAAATCTAAAGGTCTAAAAGTGGCAATAATCAGGGGGTGGGTAATCATATCTCTGAAATATTCTTTGAAAACCTATAAAACGTGAAAATATCCTGTACTACTCTTTTTTTCATTATTCTAATATATATATATATATATATATATATATATATATATATATATATATATATATATTCATAAATAAAAGTATATATGTACTTATAAATTTACATCAATCATCAAACTAATTTAAGCAGGGATGTCTTCAAACATTTGTCGGCTTTCTGCAAAACATGGCATGAGATATTTATTTAAATATTCCCTCATGTTTTTATTTTATTTACTAAGGAATCTATTTTATTTTCCTGAAAACCATAGGTGACAAAATTGCTGGCACCCCTAACAATCTTTGTAAATAATTGTGAAATCAGTTTTTTTGGGGGAAATACACTCAGTAAGCACTTTCTTATGTATTTCACTTATTTTTTAGACTTCTACTGCTGTAGCCTATCCTCTGAATTATGAAGCATTGTGTGTTCAGAGATACTCTTCTGCATACCCCTGTTGTAATGTGTGGTTATTTGTGTTACTGTCACATTCCTGTCTAATAAAATAAAATAAAATAAAAAAAACTGCGATGTAATAAAACTGCAAAACGGCAAGGCCAGATTGTTAAAAAGATTTCTCTGCTCGAGAGACCAGCAGTTGCTTATCAGCTTCTTATTTGCAAAGTAGGGCAATAAACGGTTCACCTCACCTCACGACAGACTCAGACAATAAAAGGCATATTCTAACAATCCTCAATACCATTACTCTACGTGACTATGGTCTAATATAAGAACAAAAATATACCATTCAGAAGTTGCGTGAAAAAAGACATTGTTTTTTTTTCTTAGCTATTTCATACTTCCAATTTGGTAGAAATATAAGTTTGTTTTGCATTAGCAATTTGATAGACATATTTATGGAACCAAATATCCCACATGGTTATATAAATGGTAAATGGTTATAAAGCTACAATTGTTTCTGTTCATCTGCCTCCTAAAATCCAACCGCACATCCATGTCGTATGAGGTGGTAACAATTACACGATTTGGACTTGGTATAGATAAACCTGTAATTGTACTGGCTAAAGGGCTCAGGTTCCATTTTAAATGTGACACAGGTTGGTTAGAAAGCATTAGGGTGAGTAATCCTTTAAGTAGTTCTGGGTTGGTCTGATATAATTAATAGAATTATTTTCCCATAATATCTGTGTAAAAGCAGGGCCTAAAAGTTAAACTAATTTAAATCCTTTCAGAAGGTTTCTGCACATCTCCAAAAAATATTAATTCATAGTCAGTTTGTGTTACACAATTTCCATGCAAGCTAGAAATCAAACTATTGCAACACCAATGATGAGTGTGCCGTGTGGTGTTTTGAAAGAGGAGAGATGATGTACCTCAATGTCCTCTTTGTTCTTGAGCAGAGGAGCCTCCATGATGTTCCTGAGAGCAAAGTTCTCCAAGTCCACATCAAAGCTGTGTCCTGTGAGCTCAGAAAGCCGCTGCCAGTGTCTAGCCATCATCGCCTGAGAGGATGACAGATTCATGGGTATACAATGTGGCTTGGTGTACATGATTTACAGATAAGCATTACAGTTTTTTACTATTACTGACAAGCATTTTTCGATATCGAGTTTGTTTAAAAGAAAATCTTGGATTCATTTCTCACCCACCAAAAAAACTATATTTCTATAGGCCAATTTGCAAATGTTTGCATGCACTATTTAAAAACTGATACACTCAAATTCAGAATTGGAGAAAATTCAATTGGAGAGCAATATCGAAAACCACAAATGCTATATTGTAGCTATTCCCAAACTCGGCTACACGTAACAGCGTCAGGGGTACATAAAAAAAATCTGAGATTTACATTTTTCCAAAAATAAATACATATATTTCAATATCCATCCAATCTCACTGCCAAAAATAAACATATGCACCCCCTAGGGTAAAATAACATGAATAACCTGTATGTGAAATATTGATGGGATAATCCCCTATGAACAAGTCAGTTATGAGGAAATAACTGCCTGGCAGGGTGGTGCTAGGGCCCAACGTGAAACAGCCCGACGCAAAGCTGGGAGTAAAGACATCCCTCAACTACAGTGTGTTGTATGGGCAAAAGTACTCTCTTGCAACTGTATGAAACCATGAAATGACAAACCATGTGGCCAAATGAAGTAGACTGGGTAGACAAAAACATTACTTTTTACTTCAAAAAGACTGACAGAAAATGCATCCACTGTAATGCCACTTGTTATTACTGTTTTTTTAGATCATTGTGCTATGATTGACAAAGTACACTTGGTGTTTTGTGGATTTTTTATTTAATTTTTTATTTATGTTTGCAGTGTTTTGCAAGTTGGGTTCATTTTGGGAATGAAATGAATGTTGCGCCAAGCTGAATGTTTTCAAAAAGTGCACTCAGTATTGAAACATGCTTGTTAGCAATTGTAAACAACTGTAAGATTCAAAATATTAAGATTTTGTATATGCTGCCCCAGTTCACATAAAAAGAACACTTATTAAACAAAAACAATATCAAGTGTAGTGAAGACTGACTGAAACCATCATTTTCTTTATGTCACAATAGTCAATTGTACAGTGCAATACTCCCAGCTACACACCCACTCCGTCACTGCAGAGAGGACTCAATTTACATCAATACCAGTGCTTTGGCTGGACGTTTTCCCAGGAAGCCCGATTCACAGATTTAATTTAGTTCTGAAAAGAAACCGACCCCTAGAACTGCACTCACCTTGTTGGCCATCATGTCCAGGAGGGGACAGGTCTCACTGAAGTCATCAATCGTCTTCTTCAAATCGTTGAATGCCTGCCATTCCTTCAGGGCTTTGGGGAGCTTCCGGATTCTTCAGAAGGTGAAAATCATTACTAACAACTTTGCAGGTTTGCGAACACATTTTATGAGTAATATGGAAGAATCTAATAAAAAGTATCACATCTTTTAAAATGCCGTTTTGCTTCTTCTCCCCTGTTCAGAATGCCAGTCATGCTCACACTGCAATGCTTGTTGCAATCGTCTTTGCTGATTTGGGAGAGCACAGAATAGTCTGTAATCTCCTCCAAAGTAGTGATGACAGCCATTCTTATTATACCACAATTTGCAATAAGGGGATTACATATCCTGTGCAGCTTGTGTGCGGCAAAGGAACGCATCAACAGATGCTGTCATTCTGACCGTCCCAACCCTCGCCAATACTAGAACCACAGCTGGCACTGGCATTATCCGATACCAGACCGTGGGGCCCATGCACTATAACATAGCTTTAACAGGAGAGCGTTCTATTAGAGAGCTCTTTGTCACTGAAAAAAGATGCCCATTAAAAGGGTGAATTCCATGTACAACAGTACAAACACTGCTATAATTCCAATATGAAATACATAATAAATTCTACAATGAAAATACCTGAGATACATTATTCGGAATTCAAGGGCAGAGTATCGAACATGACAATACATTAAAAAAATATACCGATTCTGGAAATCCTGAAGTTCATTGTTGACCTTCTCTATGTCAAGCTCGCACCACTGTATGTCATAGTAGCCACTGACACTTTCGATGACAGAGTTGTAGAGGTTGTAAAGCTTAGACAGAATAGAGAGCTCACGCTTGATTCTCTGAAGGTCAGGATACTCTGCAGAAGACAGACAGAAAGAGCAAGGACACACCAATTGCCTCATGTAGCACTACATGTTGGCTGAATGAAAAAACACACAGACATACTCTCTTATGGATCTGAGCAGACATTTCTGTATGCTGCAGAATTCATCCCTGCAATTGCTTTTGGCTCTGTAATCCATTACATTGGATTTGAAATGAAAAAATTAATAATGAGGTCAAAGTGCAGGCTGTCACCTTTAATTTGAGAGTATATACATCTATATTTGGTGATCTGTGTATAAATTGCATACCTTTTTATATGTAGTGCCCTAATTTTATGGGACCAAAAATAATTGGACAGTTGGCCTCTAACTATTTCTGATTAGTCAGGTGCATTCAATCCCTTCCCTTGTAAACATACAAGAAAGCTTTCAATATTGAGTCACAATTCTAGGCTGTTGATTGGCTTTGGTGTTGTTGGCATTTGTCAATATGAGGGCCAGAGTTGTCAAGGAAGTCAAGGAAGGGCCAGAGTTGTCTAAGTCAAGGAAGCCATTATGAGGCAGAGAAATAATAAAAAAACAGTCAAACAAAAACAAACTATTTGGAAAATCAATGATTTTATTTGCTGTCCAGGGTGTATTCCTGCCTTTCGCCCAATGTATGCTGGGATAGGCTCCAGCCCCCCTGCGACCCTGATCAGGATAAGCGGGTTCAGATAATGGATGGATGGATGGATGGATGGATGATTTGATTTGCCACAATTTTAGATTTGGAATCACACAATTAACATTCTCAGATGTTATTAATTTTGGCTTCACAATGTAAAAATTACAGCAGTGTAAATACATAGTCCCCCAATTTCAGGGCACCATAATGTTTCGGACTCATGGCTTCACAGGTGTTTGTAATTGCCCAGGTGTGCCTAATTGCCTCCTTAATGCAGATAAGAGAGCTCTTGGCACCTTGTCTTTTAATCACCTTTGGAAACTATTCTGAATATATCTTAGGCTCAACTGTTTTTAATGAACATAATTAAGAAGAGAGCACTGGTGAGCTTGCTAATCACAAAGGCTGACAGGCCAACAATACAGAGGCTTCACTGCAAGATGCAAACCACTGGTTAGCTGCAAAAACAGGATGACCAGGTTAGTCTGCCAAGAATGAGACAAAGCTTAACTTATATCAGAGTGATGGCAAGAGCAAAGTATGGAGGAGAGAACTGCCCAAGATCCAAAGCATACCACCTCATCTGTGAAATACGGTGGTGGGGGTGATGTGGCCTGGGCATGTATGGCTGCTGAAGGTACTACCTCACTTATGTGCATTGATGATATAACCGCTGATGGTAGGAGCAAAATGAATTCTGAAGAGTACATACACATCCTATCTGCTCAAGTTCAAGTGAATGACTTAAAACTCATTGGCCAGAGATTTATTCGTCAGCAAGAAAATTATCCCAAACATACTGCGAAAGCAACAAAGGAGTTTTTCAAAGCTAAATTCTTGAGTGGCCAAATCAATCACCCGATCTGAACCCAATTGAGAATTCCTTTCATATGCTGAAGATAAAATTTAAGGGGACTAGCCCCTGAAACAAGCATGAGCTGCAATACAGGTCTGGCAGAGCATCACCAGAGAAGACACCCACCAACTGGTGATGTCCATGAATCGCAGACTTCAAGCAGTCATTGCATGCAAAAAAACTAAAATGCAACATAACATTGCTGTGTCCCAAATTATTATGGTTCCCTGAAATGGGGGGCTATGTATAAACACTGGTGTAATTTCTACATGGTGAAACCAAAATGTATAGAAATGTCCTTCATTAAAAACTTTAACCACGTGCCATTTATTTTATTACAAATCTCAAATTGTGGAGTACAGAGGCAAATAAATAAATGATGGGACTTAGTCCCAAACATTATGCCACAAAAAATAAAAAGAATCCATAAAGCAAAGGTGCTGTCAAAAATAAAGAAATGATAAATTACGAAATATTGAAAAATGTACTATAAAGGGCAATTAAAACTCTCTGCACTCTACTGTAGTTTTTTTTTAAGAATGTTCTCGAGGCTGGTAGGTTGTCCTTAACACATTTGAGAACTCGCCTCAGTTTGTCTACAGGCTGGCTGTCTCGCTTGCTTCTGGCTCTCCATGTAATCCCAGACAGTCTCGATTAAATTTTTATCTGAAAAGTAATCTATTACGCCATATTTTATTTGTTATAAAGAAATACAAAAAAATTAGCTGTAACATTTTTTGGAAATCTCAAATTTGCTCCTTTCAACTGACACACTAATGCAGAAAATAAAATCTAAGACTACATTTATATGATCAAACCTAGCATTCACCCAAAAAAAAGAAAAAAGGTGTGTGGGCAGGTGGAAATGGGCTGGATTATGCTCACTATATTATTAGTGCATCATATTCATTCATATCCAGTTAAATTAACTCTTTTCATTACCATTAAGATCCATGCTTATTGCACAGGTTGGATTGACAATTTCTGTAGTCTCTACGAGTACATTGGAAGACATGGATAAGGCAGATGTTTCTCCCCAAAATCTCAAGCCAGTTGAGTCACACTAATGTAAACACAAATTCAATCTCAAAACAGATTATAGGACATGAACAGTCCCATTTTGTGTGTGTTTTTATGCATGTATGTGTGCGCATGTGTGTGTATTTGGGTGGATGAGTAGGTGTTCAACTGTTGAATTTAAGATAGACTGGATGAATTTAAGCTTGACTCATCCATTCATTCCTATGGCCAGTCATATTTAACCATAACACTTCAGGTGGGTAAACCTCTTGCAATGCACAATATTTTTAGGACTGAATCCTTGCAATACTAAAAACTATTGATTACTGTAAAATTCATGATTTGTTTTTGGATGGAAACTGCATGGGACATGTACCTTTCACAGTGAGTCCAAAGAGCTCCTCTCCTCCAGAATATGTGATGTACTTCCTCCACAGTTCATCAAATTGGGCCTGGAAAGTCTGCAGCCGATCACTGGCTTCACGCGGAGCCACACCCTCTACCCCAGGGCCACTGAAAATAATTGTTTGTAACCCAAATCCCTGCAAATCACTGCTCTGCAGTGATAGCTCTGTAGGTTCATTATCACAAAAATAATCAGAGCCAGGATCACAATTACACACATGTTCTGACCCATATTTCAGTGTCAAAAATATTATTTTCTCAAACAGTAACCACCTATGTATATGAATGCTACTTTGCCTATTTTTCCATTTACTCGGTAACTGCTGCCTTTTACTTAATTTTCCAATTCATGTGAAATTTGCAGCCATTTATCAACTTTGCTCATTAGTCATTTATAGGACAAGCATCGCTGATGTCACAAGCCTTTTCTCATGCATCCTAAATGAAACAATACATGCTATTTTATATACTATTAACCTGATGTTAACATTTTTTAGATACTTTACCTGATATTCTAATGGGCTTACCGTTCATCATAATCAGAATAAAAGATCCGCACAGATGTTTGAAAAGTCTCCACACCAGCCAGCAAGTCTGCCTTCATCGTGGGCTGAATGCTCACCAGTGTATTCTGGGTTTGCATTACCTGTAAATTTATATATATATATATAATATATATATTTAAAAAAAAAATATATATATATATATTTATATACAGTTGATGTGTTTTGGAGTTTGTGTAGCTGGAGTGTTCATGAAAGTAACTGAACTTACCATAGAACATTTTTTCCATAAATAAATGAGTACAACAGAGATAGAGAGTCAATTCCAAGAGTCGATTCTCAAGTCCAATCTGCCAATTCCATAAATCCCTTATAATATTAACCAGAATTGGCCAATTGACCGATCCTAAGCTCCACCCAATTTTGTGACCTTGGTCAAAACATTTCTTCAAGATGGCGCTACCCATACCATTAAGCCAGCCAACAATAGAAATAATAGATTGTTGCTGGAAATCACAGATACCATTACTTTCAAGTGGACAGCAAGCCTTACTGTAATGTTCCTGAGTTTGTTCTGTTGGTTTTAGTGTTTATTCATGTTTATTCTTGTTATTTATTAATTATCTTGCATATCTGGTTATTGTTCCCATTACAAAAGCACTATTCTTACTAACAACTACTAATTTTGATATTGTACAGTACTAATCATATTAATACTGTCTGTCTAACTAACAAACTAACAGTCACTAATTTGGGTGGTTTAGATTTAATCATGTAACTAACTGACTAACGTTATCTCCTATTTTCCATGCTGTTCTATAACTCTGCCTTCCTATGCTATCCCTGATTACTTGCTTAGTTTCAGCGAAGTGTTCACACCTGTCTCTTACTATCACTACGTCTGCAACTCAATGCAAATGTCCACTCCCTAATCCGGAGCCGTATGTCTAACATGTGGGTCTACATGCATCCAGTCCGCCTTTTCATCTTCCCCTGTTATTGTATCATTATCCTATTATGTTTCCCACCTCATGGGTGAATGAGAAGCATCAATTGTACAGTGCTTTGGATATAGTAGCTAACATTAGCTGACAGGCTTATATCGTAGTTTTAGACAATCATATAAGCTAAAGTTGTCAAGTTGTCAAATCCACTCATTATATTTCAGAAAATGTCTCTAGGTTTGGAAAAGGAAAAAAAAAATGCAATGCCCACCACACGATCAGGGTATCTTGTGTCACTATTGCAGGCACGTCTTTTGACCATTTTGAATGATAAAAATGTATTTGCTTATCACTATAATTACAATTCATTATAATGTAATAGGCAGCAAACTGGACCTCGGTTGTGGGCTCACCTGTGATTGGACCTTCAATGACAAAGGGGCAGGGCTTAGGATCGGTCAATTGCAGATTTAATATAAGTTAAGATTAAGTAATTCATTCATTTTGATAGGTCTGTACTTGAGATGCGTAAATATTACACGATCTATGTATCTCTATTTGTTCAACCAAAAAAAGACCTGCACCTGTATTAGGAAAATAACATGGGGGTAGCTTGAACCAGAAGTTGTATGAACAAAATATATTGTCAATTTTTTAAAGATAAAACCGTTTTTTTTTTGGTGCTTTCAAACCCTTGATGATACCACAAACATATTATTCATGAATCATAGTAACAGATAATTTTTAAAGTAGTTTTTAAACCCTAGCATAGATGATTAGTCATGATCTGCAACTACATCCACTACGTTCTGCACCAAATGCTGAAAGTCCTTGGAATTTTCAAGAACCAAGTAGAAGAATTCTGGTTCTGGTTATCAGTTTCTAAACGCGCATTTTTACTCAAGCATTCCAAGAACTAGGTAACTGGGTAGGAATTTTTATTTATGCCTTGATGAGGCTATTTAAAACTTGGGCTGTCACTTTGAAATTAGGGTAGGAAATATTGGTTAGTTTGAATATGTTCCAACTTTAGCTAATATTTTCTATAAAAACAGTTTAATAAGACTGAACCACAAAACATAAGAATCATAAACATGAATATAATAGTCTATGCATACACTATCAAGTTCTTGCCAGCTCTCCAACCTCATGTATGACCATTCCATCCATATAATGCTATTAGTGAAGAGACTTGCATTTTACCCAAAGATAAAACCATTATAACAGTAATAATATAGTTAATATCTAGTTACTTTTCTTAGGAGTTTGCAATAAATTCAGGTAGATAAGTTGGTTCCCTCTATAGCTCCCTGTGTAGCTCCATCCCCCAACCCAGTCACAGCGACAGCAGGTAGCTAATGTTACTGTCTGCATGCTAGCTAGCTTAATATTAAACCCGGCCAAAATGCCAAGAAAAACGGTAACCATTAATTTATAAGTATAAAGTGTAATTACAAGAAATAAATTGTTAAATTCTCATGCCTTTGCCATGAAAAAACAAAAGTGTTTTCATTTGCTGCCTATTTTAAAGAAAGGGTTCAAGCGTTTTAAATGTAGCCTAATAAAAAGCAGCCATTATCGTAGTTAGCCAGCTAAAACAGCGATAGTGACTGTTTTAATTAAAATTAACAGTTAGTTCCAATGTCTAACAATTAAGTTAGGACACCTACAGGGCTATCTTTGGCAAGTTAGGATGCTTCTGTAATACACTTTTCCTATCTGGAGTTAGGATAGGAACATTGGAACTTTTCAGTTACAGTTTCTGTTACATGGCCCAAGATGCCCAGTACCTGCACTTGTTGTTTAGTTTACTTTTTTCTGTTGTGTTCTCGAAGGTGTCCAATATTTCTCATGAAATATTGTGTTTTCTTTCTTTCTGTTCATGTGTTTTGTGACATTTTTTTCAGTTTGTTTTTTGTGGTTGTAGTGTTTTCAGTGTTGCAATTATATTTTGTGAAAATGATTGCTGTTTCACCAAAAAAAAAAAACTTGGTTATAAGTTGTTGTGTGCATGGGTCAATGTGTTTTATGAATTTTTTTTGTGTTTTCTGATTTGTTAATTTGTCTTGCCCTTCATGGCCACTTACTTTCTTTAGCAACATGGGATGCCTACACCTTTTATAAAACAAGAGATTAGAAAAGGGAAACCCTTCCTAATATAAATTTGTCTTGATACAATGTATTATCATTTCCAAATAAAACAGTGAATTACCAATTCACTGTTTTATTTGAGTATACCAAACATAATTATAGTCCCAGATTTCTTTAATTTGTTTTTGTGTGTGCATATTAGTTATATGAATGCAAATTTGAATCATACCTATACTGCATGCCTTCTAGTATGTGCAAGCATTTCATAGTATTGTGTGCCAGCACTTATTAGTAGTGTGTGAAGGAGTATAAGCTTAGCTTGCTCTTTCTTAGTAGTGGTTTATAAAGTGAGGGGGGGGCTATCCCATATGATTGAACTGGAGCTCAGTCCCCTTACCAGCGTGTTCAAGTTCTTCCAGGCATATGCCAGACCGTCCACCTTCTCAGCATTCCCGTCACTGAAGGACAACTCATGACGGTTAAGCAGAGCAAAGGATTCCTCCACAGGGCCAATGGTCCTGTCAATCCTGATCTCCGCCTCACGCACCTCCCGAAGAGCTGCCATGGCCCCTCTCACATCTTCTAGGTCTTTAATGGGACGCTGCAGCCGCTTGCTGATGCCGTCAACAAAAGAGTAGATCTCAGCCATGTCAACCAAGGCCTGCCGGTTAAGTGCTGCCCCGAATGCACGCTTCCATGCACGGCACTCCTGGGTCAGAGAGATCTTGAGAAGTTCGGTGTCGAATTGGACTGAGCCCACAGTGCACGAAGCAAGCAGGTCCTCAATCTGGGCCTCCAGTTTCTTCAATGGAAGAAAAAAGTATGGGGTTTAGAGGTCCATTTGTTAATAGAAGTGAACTATCGTAAATGAGATGAGAAGCGCAGACGAGTATTTACATCCATATCAGGTAGGAATTACAGCCCTTTTTATACATAGTATAGGGCATAACATGTTAGAGTTAGCTAAAAGGTACATTTTAAAAAAATATTGCGGAAATAAGTCTGATGGAAAGAGGAATCTAGGAAAAGTAGGAGAAAGAAAGGAAATGCTCATGATCCAAAGCACCTGCCCTCATCATTAAAACATTGTTTTGTTATTTAAATATCTTGGTACGTACTGGTGTTCATGATGACGTCCCAATGAGTTTACAAGATTTCCATTTTCAATTTCAAAACTTTAGAATTCACTTATGATTATCTCCTTATACAAGTACACACATCACATACTATACTATTAAGTGTTTATAGACACGTTCATACAGCTTAAAGTATTTTTTATCATAGTTTAAGTAGACGGTTTTAATGTTGTGGCTGTATCTAGTCAACATTTATTTTTTAGACTTCTACTGCTGTAGCCTATCCACTTAGAGTTATGATGCGTTGTGTGTTCAGAGATACTCTTCTGCATACCACTGTTTAATGTCAAAGTCACTTTTTTCCCCATTCTGATGGTTGACGTGAACATTAACTGAAGCTCCTCACCCGTATCTACATGATTGTATACATTGCACTGCTGCCACACAATTGGCTGATTAGACAATTGCATTAATAAGTAGGTGTAATAAAGTAAAAATATTCCGAATAAAGTGCTTGGTGGGTGTATATCAATAACTTAATTTCATAGGTACAGCAGTTTGCACAGTGAGGATAATTTAGAGGGGATTGTGGCAAGTAACGTCAGACGGGAAATACTCACAGAGTAAGAGCTGATCTGAGAACTAAACTCTGGTAGTGATGGGCTGGTTTCCAGGAACTCTTTCACCTGCTTGTCTGGATCCTAGGAAAAAAGAGCAATATTGGTCACTGAGTAGATACTTAAAACTTTTTAAGTCTATCTTAGACTGAAATACAATTCTCGTTGGTAGTTTCTGACAGTCGCAGTTTCTCAACCACCACCTACGCAGTTAAGATGGCAAATTACCATGTGGGTGGGTTAGCCTTAAAATGAGGTGTGGTCATGGAAAATATCGGCATATTGCTATTTTGATGGGGCTGAAAGTGTTTGCATTATGACTAATCTTAAGTAATTTTACAGTTCCATTCCATTCCATTTTTAAGACTTCATTATTCAGATTGCAATTGGTCTACATAGTACAGCTGGGTGATACATTATATTTTCAATTACAATTTTGGCTTCCCATAATTATGAAAACAGAAAGATCAAGATAAAATGATGTTTGTACTATATTCCATTTATTTCTGTTGTTCTTATTTTGTCTTGTGCTGTAAATCCAGCACACCCATTTCCTTCACATTGGTGCACTCCTGCCCTCCCACAAAGCCCAAACTCATAGTAAACACAGTCTTGAAAAAATGGAATATAGAAAGTTAATTGTCAAGATGGAAAAGCACCAGGAGTCGCAAACTATGACCTTCAGCTCACCGTAAAACAGAAACAGCTTGGGGTGAAGTTATGCATCTTCTATATGCATATGCTATTGCAGCAGATATTGCATGTAAAAAATTGAAAAATGCCCTGTGTAAAGGTTTGGGAATGCTGTCACTTCATACTTTGAACTCCTCCTTGGGAAACTTTAACAGGTTGTAAATGCATCCTGTAGCCAGCAAAGAGTCTTTTAATTAATTAAATCAATTAAATAATTATTTGGCCTCCCTGCATGTACTGCATGCCGTCTCTCCACAGATTTTCAATAATATTAAAGTCTGGGCACTGTGGGGGCCATTCCAAAACTGGTATTTGATGGTTGATTTTGAGGTATGCTTTTGATTATTTTCTTGTAGGAATATCGAACCTCTCTTCAACTTCAGTGTGTGGACTGACCTTTGAATATTAGCCTCTAGAATTTCTTGATATTTGGTGGAATCCATTCTTCATTCCACTTGCACAATATTTCCTGTGCCCCCAGCTGCCACACAACCCCAAAGCATAATGGATCCATCTCCATGCTTCACAGTTGCTAAGGTGTTCTTCAAGTCCAAAACACATTGTTCCAAAAGGCTTCTCAATGTTTTCTTTTGCATACTTCAGACACTTAATTTTTTTTTACTTAACCATTTCTGTGTGGATTTTGATGTACTGTAGCCCTGGAGTCATTGTTCTGCTGGACAATCTACCTACCACCAAGACTCAACTTCCTAGGAGAGGCAACCAGATTTTCTGTCAAGATTTCCTGGTACTTTGTTGAATTCATCGTGCCATCTTAAATAGGGCCCCTGGACCACTGATAGCAAAACATCTCCAAAAAATCTACAATGTAGAGGTAGAGCTGAGATTGGTGGGGAGGAGGGGGTGGCATGGTGTTTTATGCAATTCAGCCCTATCAGCTATCAGTCCAACAGAAACTTCACAGGGCTTCGCCCTTGCTAAATAATATCCAAAAAAAAACATGACCCACGGCATGTCATTTTCTACCCGCACCTAAGTCTAAAAATTAGCCCAATTTGGTGAGATAATTGCAAACTTAACAACCCTGCTACCATCCCCCTCCAGACACTCACCTGGTTCCAGAGCGTGGAGAAATGAGAAAATTCATCCAGTACATCGCCAGCATCGGCCTTAAGTGATGAGACAATAGAGCCCAGCTGGACAACAGCTTTGGTGACATCCTTGTGCTCGCTCAGCTGCCTGTCAAGTGGCTTTAGCACAATCTGCTTGGTTGGAAGGCTGTCATCTCCTGCGTCCCTCACTGCCAGCTGTTCTGCCTAGGACAATGGGGGAAGGCTCAGTAGAGTAAGGGCCTGGTTACTGTTTCTTTTAATTTCTTTCAGATTTCAACTGTCACTTCCCAAAAATGTGTAATCCAGACATTCAAATTAGTAGTCCGTTGATTTGAACTTAATCCTGAATAAACTGTCATTGTGTTACTCGATGGGGCACTGTATCTTGACATGAATGTGACTATACCTGCAGCTGTTTGTGATGAAGATGGGAAAATGTCCACAGTGGAATGTCCTTTGCCATGGATAGTGTTGTGCTCACAACTCTGTTCAGAATACTCTGGAAAGCAAGTAGCAAGCAAGATGCTTTTATTAATTATCACATAAAAACTTGATCATCATCATAATAGTAACCTGCAAATTAAAACATTAAATAAATGATCTATACCTGGAGCAGTGTACAGCGTAAATGGTGCAACAATGTTATCAAAAATCCGGAAAGTTATACAGACAACTGTTGCTGGTGTCAGAGATGTATTCTTGTATTAGCCTGTATTATCATAAATCTCAAGTCACCCAGAACATCCAGCTTTCAGCATAAGTATGAGCTAATATTTTGGCATTATGAGCAAAATAACATTTTGCAACAAGGGGTAATCATCAAAAAACCCCAGGAGCGATTTATTATTTATCCTTCTTGACCTCTCCGCGGCGTTCAACACGGTTAACCACTCCATCCTCTTAGCCTCCCTGGCATCTACAGGGATCTGTGACACAGCTGGATCCAATCTTATCTCTCTGGCCGGTCCTCCCAGGTGTCCTGGGCTGGAGGAGTGTCAACCCCTCGCCCCCTTGTTACAGGAGTCCCCCAGGGCTCAGTCCTCGGACCCCTCCTCTTCTCCATCAACACGAGATCCCTTAGCCCCGTTATCTCTGCTCATGGCATCTCCTATCATTGTTATGCCGATGACACCCAACTCTTTCTCTCCTTCCCTCCATCAGACACACAGGTCTCTACCCGTATCTCCGCCTGCCTGAGAGACATCCAGAGCTGGATGGGCAACCACCATCTAAAGCTCAACCCAGGTAAGACGGAGGTGATCTTCATCCCTGCTTTAACCTCTCCCTTCTCTGATTTCTCCATCTCACTAGGGGATGCCACAGTGACCTCATCCCATAGTGCAAGAAACCTCCCCCTCGCCACACCTGCACTTCACGCTCACGACTGGTGTCTGTCCTGGTCCCACGGTGGTGGAATGACCTCCCGGTGGATGTCAGAACAGCAGAGTCTCTGACCTCCTTCAAGCGCAGACTGAAGACCCATCTCTTCAGGCTACACCTTTCCCTCCCCAACTCACAATCACCATGATTAGCCTTAGACCGTAATGGCACTTATGTATAGATATCGTTACTTGTATAGGTCTTGTTGTTTTTATTGGCTGTTGTATTGTTGTCTTCTAGCTGCCAACTGTGGTATGCTAGTTTGAAAGTTGATTGTACTCTTCAAGGGTTCTGAATTTCTGTATGTTTACACTAGGACTCGGAACAGTACTGTCCTCTCAGGTCCACTTTTGCACTTGCTCTTGTTTGATTTGCACTTGTACGTCGCTCTGGATAAGAGCGTCTGCTAAATGCCAAGTAATGTAATGTAATGTAATGTAATGTAATGTAATTCCAAACAGACATACAGAAGTATTTTTTCACAGAGAGTGGTCACTGTGTGGAATAGCTTGCCAGTCAAAAACACTGGGGGTTTTCAAGACCATGGCTGATAAGGTGCTAGAAAATATATTAGGTTTCATGCAAATTAAGAAGTAGGTACACTTTATCATAACATAATGACGGAGGGCTCATGTGGTAAGAGCAGTCGTCTGGCAGTCGACAGTCGGTTACCGGTTCGGTTCCGCCCTGGATATGTCGAAGTGTCCCTGAGCAAGACACCTCACCCCCAAATGCTCCTGAAGAGCTGGTTGGTGCCTTGCATAGCAGCTAATTGCCGTTGCTGTGTGTGTGAGTGTGTGTATGAATGGGTGAATGAGAAGCATCAATTGTACAGCGCTTTGGATAATGGCGCTATATAAATTCCAACCATTTACCATTACCATTTACTATGATATGCTAGTGTCACACACCACAGATGTGGCACTTCCCGGATGTTTGATGCATGGAGAAAGAAAGCGCAGCTCAAAATAAATAAAAAGACTTCACCCCTCACAGGTTCTGAGCAAAAATAATAAACTAACACAATAAACTAAAATAAAAAAGGCGAAAGGAAGTTAAAACAAGTGACAGCTTTTCAGCTTGCCACTCAGAGCTAGCTACTGGTCGGCCGGCCAGCTGGGTCTTACTCTTTCGTACTGAACTAATGAAAAAAAAGTACAAAATGAAATTAAAACCGCCACATGAAAATGCCGCTCTTGGTGTTCTCCCGGTCTTGGCCCCGTACTGTAGAAACGAGCACACTTTCAGCACCTGGACTGACAACACAAGTGCATGTGCCCTCTCCACCAGTAGGCAGGGCCGAGAAACTGCTTCCCCAACAGACCAAATCTCACAGTTACTTTGTTACTTGTGTCATAAGTAAAATTGTAACCTATAGCAAAACCAATGACAAATTAAAAGCCTAGAATCAAGACTAGATACTGCAAGCTTTCTTATACCTTCACTATGGAACATTGTCTTGAGTAGTATATATATATATATTTCTTTTAATGCCTCCATTTCCATTTTGAAGTGCTCTTTGACACCATTGCTAAGAAGCCAACTGTCCAATTACTTTTGCTCCCCTGAAACGGAGCAACTATGTATAAAAAGGATGTAATTCCTAAACAGATCACCTGATATGACAGTCTGCACTTTAACCTCATATTCATTGTTTAACAAATAAAAATAAGATCTGTGCTAAGATATGCTATTTACCACGTTCCGTCACATATTTTAAGTAAACTGATTACTTCTGTTAACTGAAATAAAATTAGATTATTTTATTTCATTTAGCAATACCTGGGATTTAGTTCAGAAAAGTGTACTTCAGGCATATTTTTATTAACTTATTTTTGTAAGGGAAATTATTTGGATCCACAGAGCTGCAATACCTGAATGTCCTCGAGGCTAGGTCTCATGACAATGTTGGGAATGGCCAGCTGGATAGTAGCCCTGAAGAGGGGGGTCTGGGTGGTTGGCCGGTTTAGCTGGGAGGATGCCTTATACTTTGAGCTGGCATTATGGAGCCGTCGCCTTAGGGAGTCCAGTGACAACTTTGTAGCTGAGAAAAAAGACTCAGATGATCAACTGGAGAGAATGTCGAACACTAGCTTTACAGGACTGTAGCACACAATCGTTCCTCACCTTTAACCAGGGCATCAGTGTTCCTTTGGCATAGCTGCCCCATCACTGTGTAGAATCTGCAGGGAAGGCAGGCCTGGCATCGCGTCTTCTGCTTGGCATCAGGGTGCAGGCACTGGAAAGAGCCCTTGACCACAGAAAACAGGATTTATATTATTGATTGATTTACATCCTATTGAATATGCCTACTGTGAAAGAAGCAATGTTGACCCACCTCCAGGTTTACAGTTTCTGCTGGTTTCATCTTCCTCTTGAGGTCTTCGATCATCTCATACATGGATCTCTCCACCTGCTTGCTTTGACTTGGCAAAAATAACATAGGCAACCAATGTGATAGAGTGCATTGTTCAATAAAATGAATAATGAGGACACTTAAATCATAGAGTATGACATTTAGACTCCATATTCATGTCTAATGGAGGTATGCTGCTGCAGGTTTTCAATTGCACCCCAGTGACAAATTGGGATAAAAAAACAGCCCTGGCATTCGTGACAGACCGGCCTTATTTTCAAACCCACTCTCCATTGCTGTTACCATCCATCAAACATCCATAATCAGTTAGGAAGACCAGATGCAAATAGTCCAAATCCTGGTGGACAAACTGTAAGATTTTGCAGGACAATGCGAGACAAATTGATAATGTCTATTATTTATATATTATAGGCAAAGATCTAGGCTACATTTTTTTATAATGCACATATATAAAATTAACTTAATTAAACGCATTTCCCACCTGAAATTACACTATTGCCCACACAGTATAATGCTTGAATATGATTAGAAAATAAATTCAAGGTGGCCAATGGTAAATAATAAGCACTTAGTGCAGGTTTAGCATCAGTGCAATTATTCAGCTGACCCTATGTTATCCGGCTTTGTGATACATTCTCCTCCATTCAAAACTGAAAACAAATATGCTCTCTGATCATCGCCTGGGACCAGCCTCACGCAGACGTGTCAATTGCCATTCTGGGTTGTAACTACAAGTTATTTTCATTCCGCTAGTATCCATCTTCCTGAGATATTGCTGGTAAGCTTTGAATTTGACTCATTAATGTTTTTTTGACTGGAGAAGAGTGTATTCATTTACAACCAATCAAACTGCGATATGAGGAACGTGAGGTCATTTAATGTTAATGTGGAGAAATGTATCCCTTTGCTTCAAAATGCAGGACATATGTGGGACATTGGGCAAAGGGTCAAAATGCTATGCAGTGCAGGTCACCTGCTCACCCTACTTTCAGTCTCAAACGAAACAAAATATTATCCTCGGTAGTTCACACACTTTCACGGTTGAGGATGCCTTGTAGCAAACAAAAAGTTTGACAAACAACGACAGTATCGGGGGGGCTTATCTGGTGCTTTAACGCCATTTATTAAAAAGAGCAAAAGATAGGGCCAATATAAAATGTTTCTGGCCGATGAAATAAGTTATTTTGAATACAAATAATAAAATCTTATTTTGTCTTTTTTATGTTATTTAACTTTTTAGATCAAAGTAATAATACATTCTGAGTGCCCCAAGCAGCCTGTAGTCAGGTGGCCTTTGTGGAATTTGGCCAGCCCGTCACTGATTGCAACCCTCAATGTGGAAATATGATATTATTATTTCACTGAGATTAAATTCCTGAAAGTGAGGAACAATTTGCACACAAGAATGTTGGAATAACCTCACATTTGAAATATGCTCTTAGATGCTCTCACATACAGCTCTACTCTGAGATGTTAAGCATGTGAATCAGTTTTTAAAATGTATCCACACTCTAGGCTGCATTCTTCTTGAAGTCCCGCCCCAGTGTTAGAAGTGAGGCTTACATGCTGAGAGTCTGCCCAGCGCTTCTCACAGTGCTTTCGGCCTGCCTCTGGAAATCGTGGACCTGGATGGGCTCTTCCTCAGGCAACACCAACAGCGGTGTAGACGACATCATCTGTAAGGCTCTCTCAATGCGACACTCCAGAGTATCCCTGGCCACCTTTCCGACCTGCTCCAGCTCCTGTAGTGCACTGTACACGTTCTCCAAGACTATCACAAAAAATGAGAGGATTCATTGTTTGGTCTGGTTATCAGCAAAACTGGATGATCTGAATATTACTTGTGAGTAGCCAGTAGTTGTGAATGTCAATGCCATATTAACAGTACTTTGTTGGACAGCTATGAAAACAATAATATACTGTAATTACAGTAAATTTGTCAATACATTAACATAATTAAAGTTAGCTAGCTTAGGTACATGTCAGAAAAATAACAGGTTTGTGGGTGCACATGGTGACATTTCATTACGCAGAATTAGCACAGAATCCACTAAGGCAATTCAATAGTAGATGTTTAGATTTGTTAATGTTTTGGTTGATTAATAATTATCAATACATGTCTATACATTACTGTATATACTGTAATCATGTTATTGGCTGGTTAAACTCGCCAATATGCCTGTGATCATGCTAAAGTATAAAGTATAAAATTTTTCTTGTTGTCGGGAGGAAGGTTACTGTTTTGGTGCAATACAGCCTTTTGACCATAGCCAATGCTGTACTGTAAATATTATGCAAGTGAAATAGCTACTGTAATCAGAGAAAGACAAACAGTTAGATGTATGAAAATGGAAAAAAAACTGTGTTCAAGCACTTCTGTGGACATCATCAATAAACCTCATTTTCACCCTGTTCAGACTGGTGCGTGGATCTGTGGTAGCCTGCTTCCTAACTGACTTGAACAGGGCATAGTGCACAGAACAGAGCGTAAGGTTACGGGTCAATTCTAAGCTTGAAACTAATTCAGCTCCTAAATGGCTATATTTTCCAGTAATTTTGTCACAACAACAACAGTGGTGTAAGGCTGGAATACCCTTCAATAGTAGCACTGTTACACACTGTCAGTGAGCAGGTGAAGTGGCTTTCCTCTGGTGGTGGTGCCATAAAAGTTTACAACCACAACAACACACAATTCTATTTCAGTAGGCCATAGTCCCTTCTCATCTTGTTAGGGCGCATGAAGGGCTGACAAGACATCTGTTCTCCTGTCAATCACTCTGTCTCAGTACTCTCAGGGTTCAGTCACCGCAATGAATTAAGCATGGGATGTTTCATGACAAAGCAGGTTTAGGGTATATTCATGTTTAGTATTGTTTTGCTTGTTTCAGTGTGACTGGTGCAATGGTCTACTTTCCACAGCAGTATACCAAGGTAACCATCCAGGAACCTAGGGAGAACTGTGGAAACCTGCCCCCGTGAAACCATCTGTCTCCATCTCTTGACCCCAGCACCCACCACCTGGAGAACAATGTTTCTAAATCCAAATTGACCAAATTTTGATTTGGACCATTTTTAGATGGCGATCAAAGGCTTATAAGCAGGAGAAACCAAGCAATTGTGGGGGTGTCTGTAGCCAGACCCCCATGCACATAGAGCATGTAGTTTTATTAACTGGAGACTGTACCCAGCGTCCCATGCACATAGTGCATGTAGCTTTGTTACCAGGTATGGCGGCCTGTAGCGTAGTGGTTAAGGTAAAGGACTGGGACACGCATGGTCGGTGGTTCTACTCCCGGTGTAGCCACAATAAGATCCGCACAGCCATTCGGCCCTTGAGCAAGGCCCTTAACCCTGCATTGCTCCAGGGGAGGATTGTCTCCTGCTTAGTCTCATCAACTGTACGTCATGGATAACATGGTCTGCCAAATGCCAATAATGTAATGTATGACTTTCATTATGAGACTCTGTAATTGGGTAATGTTTTTATCTATGTTTAATTTGGAATACAATGCGATTAAGTGAGTAACCTGCCTGGTAAAATCAAGTGCTAGTCTGTCTGTCAGTTCAGTTCACTTCATTCATTAGTTTCACCTGTGTTTCACTTCCTGATTTTTGTCCCATACCTGATTGCCATTCCCTCATGTTATAAAAAACCCTTTGTTCGTCTAGTTGTGTCTTGACCATACTCTCCAGCGTTATATTGTGATTGATACCCGTTATGACCTGTTTTGTTTTCGACTTCCGCATTTAGCTTTTCCTGTCTGTCTAGTTTTGATCCACAGTTTATCGACCTGTTTTTGTTTTTCAACTTCTGTCTTATCTGCTCTGCCCGCTCTTTATTGAACCTTCGCCTGTGACTACGACTTCGCTTTGGATTACCCTTGTTATATCTGTATGCTGGGGTATTAACCCTTTTCCTGGACACTTACTTACAAACTGCCTATCCCCTGCTGATTCTGTTTGCTGGCTATTGACCTCTGCTTGTTGAACCTGCCAAATTTATAATAAAATCACAGAGAACTACTCCTGGTCTTCACAACTGGATCCTGTTGTTCTGAGCCCTGATACGTTCTTTATTCTATATTTTTATTTCCATTTTGTAATTGCAAATGCTCTTTTGTGAAGCACTTTCGGCTACAAAATCATTGTATTAAGAGCTACATTAATAATTATTCATTACTATACTCAATAGTATCCATGTACATATAAAAATCAGTTGATTTATATTCCACTCTTTTAGTATTGATCAGAGACATGAAACCATGGTCTTACATCTTTCTGTATTGAGAGAGGTCCAAGAGAGCACGGTCAGTCCAGGAGAGAGGGCATCCTCAATGTGGCTGATGAAGGGCTGCATAAGAGGCTGGAGGAGAGCAGGGATCCTGTTGTGGACCTCCTGAAACTCTTGCAGCATCTCCTGTAGTCTGAGGAATAACATGTCTCTGTATGCATTTACAAAAGACTGCTGCTTCCTTAGAACTTTATAGATTTACAGGTTTTCTTTGTACTTTGGGAAATGTATTTTATATTCAATGAAGCTTCTCTGCTGAGTTGCCTATTATGAAATATCTTTGGTTGGACTAGCGGTGAAAATAAATGTGGCAGAACATTTTTATCCTGAATTACGCTATTTAGGCAAGTAATAATATTATTTTTTAATGCATCCAAAATTGTACACATATTATCAAATTATTGCTTAATCTCAATAACATATTCGTAATGAAGCTATGTGTTTACCTGCTAATGGATTATTGAGATTGTTGGCACACTAGTTAACTGAATTAATCAAAACAGGTCAAATTAAATGATTGGGTTAAAGGGAAGTTTTATGCCCTGTATCTTTTCAGCTCAAAAGCTGCCACAACTATCAACACTGGTGAGTCTGACCACCCAGGCAATTGCATTCAGTGCTGTGTCTTTTATCAGATGTGCAGTCTAATAATTGTTATGACAGCATTTAAAAAGGCCTGTACTTCAGTGATGTCGGCATCAGTCCACTGCCTCAGAGATAATCCCACCCATAATTTAATAGGATGATGATGCAATTTTTTAAAATCATATATATGTCTACTGAGGAGGTCCAGAGTTGAGTGAAACAATCAAAATCTCAGGCTAATCACCCTGGCTAGGCAAATGAGTATAGAACTTAAAGAGAATGTGTGACAGGAAGAATACCAAATGGTTCATTCAAGGAACATTTGATACAGTTTCTTCAGTTGATTTAATAGTAAATGCCCTTACTCAGATAAATTTTAAGTTGCAATGCTTATTTTTATACGATTGGTTTCCAGTACCAGTATTAACTTACCGAACACTTTATTAGGTATTTATTAGACTTATTTTTTAGACTTCTACTGCTGTAGCCTATCCACTTATGTTATGATGCATTGTGTGTTCAGAGATGCACTTCTGCCTACCACTGTTGTAATGTGTGGTTATTTGCATTACTGACACCTTCCTGTCAGCTTTGAGCAGTCTGGCCATTCTCCTCTGACCAAGGTGTTTCTGTCTGCAGAACTGCTGCTCACTGGATTTCTTTTTGTTTTTTGCACCATTCTTTATAAACTCTAGAGACTAGTGTGCCTGAAAATCCCAGGAGATCAGCAGTTTCTGAAATACTCAAACCACCCTGTCTGCCACCAACAATCATTCCACGGTCAAAGTCACTTGGATCACTCTGATGGTTGATATGAACATTAACTGAAGCTCCTAACCCGCATCTACACGATTGTATGCACTGCACTGCTGCCACACAATTAGATAATCGCATGAATAAGTAGATGTAATGAAGTAAAAATGTTCCTAATAAAGTGCTCGGTAAGTGTATATCTAGTCCAATCTACATAAGTATGTCATGTGTCACACTCCATAGGTAGAGCTCTCCACTCACTTGACATGTAGAGCCTTCAGCTGAACTTCATTGGAGCACATGTTTAGAATCACATCTGGAACCTCAAAGCCCAACTTGTGCATGTACTTGGCTTCATGTAGCAACTCAGGAACAAGTGGGTCTAGATTAACGTACAGGTCCTAAAGCAGGAAAACCAGACTGATTAAGTATCTGCTGTTACCTTAATATCAAAATCATACTGGTGCTCAAACATGTGGGTTACATACAGTATGGCTTTCTCTGAAAAAGTAAATGAAATCAGAAAACAGCCAGCACAGACACCTGACTTCAAGGAAACATTTTCTACATTTTCACCCAACATACATGTTCCAACATACAATTTTGAACCTATTGTTTAGCAAAGTACTCTGAATACGCATGAACTGGTAGTGTTAGTATTTGACAACAGGAACTGCATTGACAACAGGAGCTGAATCCTCAAGCACTTGTTTTAGACTTGGTGCTGTTTTTTTGTGCTATAAGGGCTTGTCAGTGAATCATGCAATGGGTCCAAACTGGGTTTGGGGCAACAGTCTGAACCCGTGCAACCCGTCATCACACAGGTTCCATCACATCAAATGCGTACACAGCACTGCGAGCCCAGACCATTGTCAGTAAAAAACAAATTAAGTATTGGAAATAGTTGCTCTGCAGTTGCATAATCGGTTAAAGTTTGGCAAAATAAAAAGTCCTCCTAAAGTTGTCCATCATGATCATATTGCTTGTTTGTCAACAGCTGAGCATCAGAGGAGATAAATCAGGCTTAAGGCAGCAGAGCATTCTTCGCGATAGATGATCCCTTTAATGTGTATGGTGAGTTTGATATGCACTTGATATGCTTTTGGCAAACTGAGATCATTAAATCTTTATCTGGTTAATCTTAACATTCATTCAAAACTGATATTGTCTACAGAATATAAAACGATGTGTGTATGCGCGTGAACAATTTGACAATCACAACTTTTGGTTGAACCATACGTATAAGCCTAGTCTCCTAGTCTCCCTAGTAACAGCTTCCCACCCCACCACACTGTCACTGGGGAGCACCATTACCATGTCACTGTATGCTAAAATGGATTGCGTACGTGACTTGCACGCAACTTCATGAAAACGGAAGGAATTAGACTTTACACACATGAAAGTAATTTATTTATTCGTCATAAAAGTTGCACTGTTCGGAACATCGTGAACTAACTTGGTATGCTGTGAATGTATGCTCACTTACAATGTGATCTGCAGCTAAATAACTGAAAACTATGGCTAATGGCCAATCAAAAGTGTTTGCTTTTAGATGGACTAAGTTATGCGTATGTAATTAACATTAGACGCAAGCCTCTGATTGATGAAAAAATGATTGAAGACATCCTGGGGAGGCCCCTTCAGCTGCAGCCCATGTTGTCCATTGATTTAACGCGGCTGTGGTATTTCAGGTCATAACTTTTTTACATTTATTTTAGTTTTATTTGTGTGGTCGCTTTCTGTCTGTCTTTTGCCTGCATTTGCCTCACTCCCAGAACCGCTCCTAACAACATTTTGGCACACCAACATCATGTTATGCATGTAGGCTAGTAGCCAAAATGAGTGTGATTCTGTTTAATCTGTCAAAAATAAAGATAGCTAAAAAACTATAATAAAAATGCATGTTTTGTTTTTCATTTAAACAAAAAAAATAATGGACTTGAATAAGCCCGATGTACCTTACTGTTTCTTTATTATTTCTCAGCCTCATAATGCCTTCCTTGATTGTCACTGCAAGAACACTGGGCCTCATGTTGACAAACACCGATATCATACTTTAAAAGCAATCATGAGCCTAAAATCAAGACTAGATATCACCCGATATAGATCATTAATTCATACGAATGATATGGCTTACTAAACTGAACTGAGCAATTTTTTTTCAAGTGGAAAACAGGCATTTCGGGTTTGCAAACATTGCTTATGCGACTTTCTCCTTGGTTGATTTTCTTGATTTTTAGGCTACCGATCAACGTAGCCTGCTCTTCAGACAAAAGATAATAACAACACATCATGTTGTTTATTGGACTCTTTGATATGGAACACAACCAAATTATATTTTCTGCGAGGAAGATATGCTAAGAGATAATTAATGCACTTAAAGCAGTTTGCATATACAGTACTGACAGAAATTGGAAACACTATTCAGTTTAGTTCTGTTAACAGCAAGACTGCTCAATGATGTTGGCAGTAACCATTGGCTACATAATGGTAGGCATAATGATCATTCCCTGTTTAAAACAAACGGTAATTCTTCACATGTACATAGAGGAGACCAGGGCACCAAAATATTTTTACATTGACTGATGGCGTGTGAACGACACAAACTCCAAATATATATGTATTGTGGGTTATAAGGCTGTATAGTTTTGATATGTTACTAGCAAGCAGAAACTGCGAGCCATGCAGGAGGAGTCCAACTAGCACCAACTAACTAGTAATGCTGTGTTCCAACATGCCCCAGCCGATTATAAATGCATCAGCTACAATAACTTTTGTATGTACCATGCACCTATTCAGTCCTATTTAGCAATCACTCTTATCCATTTCTTCCGAGACATTATATATTTATGTTGTCATATGTGGTTACCATAGACCAGGGGTCTCTGGTCCTGTACAGATCTTCAGGATGCATTTGCAGTCTGCAGCTGTAGCTTTTACAAATCAAGATATCATTGAGTTAATTATGGAGTACAGGTTAATTATGAACAGGTTGGCACAAAATCCTGAAATGGATCAGCCCTTGTTGTGCACCCCTGCAAAATATAGACCATTTCTAAAGAACAATTATCAGATCAAAAATGTAAATGGTAAGAAATTTTGGTTTCACAAACTTTATCTTTAACTTTAACTCATGACACGCCAAATGCTGGCCAGAAAATACGGCACTTAGTGTTCCAAAACATTCTGGCATTGAAATTCAAGACATTTATCATGTTTTTAAACCAGGCAATGACTATGAGGCAAAAATTACATTTGAGTTTTTTAACAACATGAAATAAATAAATTAAAAAAAAAAAATAAATGCATACTGGATGTTGTTGTTGTGCTACAAATTTGATTAGTACAGCAGAAGAACTGCCCAATTTGCCAAAACTGTCCCAATATTATTGCATTTAACTATATATGTATTACCAAAATACAGGTAGAATGCATGATACAATGTTGAAAGAAAACAAACTGTGGCACAAATGTCTTATTCCACCCAACAAACTACTTTCCTTCGGTTTATATCAACACTGGAGTGGCGCTCTATGTGGTTATGTGGTCACATCAACTTTTTTATTGTGTATATTATGCCATTTAATTTCTTGCACAACCTTGGCAGCAGCATTTTCCCTCTCACTCTACCTTGGTTTCTGGATGTCTGATGAGCAGCGAGGCATTCAGGGCAAGCCGTCCCATTTCTACTGCCTGGCACCAGCCACGGTGGTACAGCAGCTCATACTCCATTAGCACTGCTGCCATCTTGTTATAGCTACTAATGATTTTCTTCATCTCAGGGATCTAACCAGCCAGAAAAGAGCAGTCTTAGCCTACCACATGTTTATTTAACTAAAACAAAAACAACACTTCTCATACTGCCTGTGTGGAACAAATGTTTTTACAGTAATTGCCATTGGCTATTGTGTCAGGCAACTGTGGATGATTTTAGAGGGATGTTACGCTGAACAAAGTACATAATCATATTATTGACAAAAGGTTACATTGTTTTGAAATAGATGTTAAGATAAATTATTGTTACTGTACATACATTTAAATTATTAAAATTGATTGTATAGGTTAAATACAGACAAATATTCAATATTCCATATTCCATAAAACTTAAGGATAGATAAACATAAACTTAAATAGCACATCTTTGGGCTGAAATAATATGAAAAGCATGTATGTTATAGTTGCTTTATTAATAAGATATTGACATACCTTTTTCAATTTTCTACTTTTCAAAAAGCATGATGCTTTTGCTGAATATATATGAAGATTGAACAGATACCCTATAATTTCTATGTAATTAGCTTTTTAGTGTGGTGAGTATTCTGCTGCAAAATGGCAGACATACATCACCCAGGTGAGTGATATACATTGGTGGTGGTTGAAGTGAGCTTCCTTCCTTAACTGATCATGAAACCCACTACATTAAGGCGATCCATAATTATCATCCTCATGAACAACTGCTTAAAAATTCTGTGTTGAGAAATACCTTTAGTATATCCATTTTATTTTTCAGGACCTTCATGGGTGATTCAATCTTTCTGAAGAGTTGACGAGACCACATTATCTTCCCAGCAACCTGTGGTAAAACATGTCTCGTGTTACCAAAACAAGAAAATATTCAGTTTAAACTGAATTGGTGCACAGGCAAATGTGATACAGTCCGTTACAGAGACTGCATAAAAATAAATTGTTGAGGAACAGTTGTGAAACTATCCACTTAGACAGGAGACAAAATATATGCAAAAGGAAAGTGTAATTTTGAAGTCAAGTGAAGAACAGATGCATAGAGTGAAAAAAAGTCCACCAACCAAAAAAAATGCCAGTCACAAAAAACAAAGAAAAACATTAAAAGAGAACTTACCAGAATGGAAAAAAAGATTGAGGAGACTACACAGTGGGTCAACACCTTTAATGGGGACCCACATGATCTTAAGACAGTGGTGATAAGAGAACATAACCAGCTATCTACAGTGGAGGAAATAATAGACAGACTTGCCAAAGCAAAATACTTCTCAGTACTCAGTACACAAGCTAGATGATGCCAGCTCTCATCTATGTACATTTAACACCCTTTTGGCTACTTTTAAGTGCCTTCGTCTTTCAGTGATAGATGGAATTCCCTTTAAGAGAGAACAGATCAATGAGCCTCATGCAAGAACATTTTCATATTCTAACCATAAATTCTTCTTACGTTTTTCATACGAAGGGTTTGAATTAGTGTGCCACGTCATAATGTCTCCTTAACAGTCACCTAAAATAAGTTTCTGAAAACATTTCAGGTGAGAAATAAGCAATGTGTAATGTATATAATTGTTGAATACTGATTAATATTTTATCTGCAATGCCTAGTTTGAAACATCTGAGTTCAGAGCACCAGGTGAGCTGACATGCACTACAAGGCTCTCCATAGGAACAAGCGTACAAACGATTTAAGAACAAATCTGGTCATGTGAGTGGTTCTTGCATGAGGTCCACTGTACCAGCATCAATGAGAGACAAAATGCTAAATCAATTCACAAAAGTCTCTTATACATTGAAAGCTGCAGACGGAGAGTGAGAAAGCACATAACAGAGCCGCTAAATCCACAATGTTCCAGGAAGCCCCTGGAGGAAGTTTGGTGTTGATCTATTCACTTTCAGTCAGCAAGAGTACCTACTCTCAGTGGACTATTTATCAAAGTTAATTGAAACAGAATGGCTGAATGTCACCAGCCTAAATGCTGAAGGGTACATTGATATGAGAACAGATGAGAATAAGACTACCAACTGCACTACAATTGCTGAAGCCTCAGGATGGCAGGATGGCACCTGGATTCTGGCTCAAGTTAGTGCCCTTGCAGAGCAACCAAGATCATATGTGGTAAAGACGCCTGACAGACAGGAGTATAGATGGAACAGGACGTTTCTGATGAAGACTGTCACGTCCCGTGCCTCCTTGCCCTAAGTTTCCCCAATTCTACAAGTTCCGTGTCCCGTTCCATGTTCTGAGTTTACCCTGTTCATTTCCACGACCCCCGCACCTGATATGTGTTCCCTCATGTTTCAATGCACTCACCTGATCCTCATTGTCTCCTCGTTAGTCATGTGTTATGTTCCTGTGTTCTGTGTGTCAGTGTATCATTGTTTAGTATTATTCATTCTTGTAATTTATTATTTTTCATATTTCATGTCTGGTTCTGTTTATTTTCATTAGTCTTTGCACTCGTCCTCCCCTGTTATGTCTGCATCGGAATGTTTTCCAGTCGAGTCACTCCCCTGTCTGCGTGCCCCACTATTCAGGTGTTTATGGTATTTTCAGGTTTCCAATTAATTCCTCACTCGCGTTTCTTACTTCCTGCTTTGTCTTGGTAGGTAAATGTTGTAAAGCACTATTCTTACTAACCACTACTAATCTAGGTTTTGTACAGTACTAATCCGATTAATACACTTACTGTCTGTCTAACTAACTAACTAACAATCACTTTTACTGGGTAGTTTCGAAATATTCACGTTACAAACTCACTAACGCATCTCTTAGCATTTCTGCGCTGTTCTATAACTCCGCCTTCCTATGCTATCCCTTATTACTTGTTTGTTTCAGTGAAGTGTTTGCACCTGTCTCTTAACTATCACTACGTCTTCAATCTATGCATTGTCTACTCTCTAGTCCAGAGCCGTTTGTTTTACATGTGTGTCTTTGTGAATCCAGTCCACGTTTTCGTTTTCCCCCTTGTTATTTTCCTATTACCCTTTCATGTGTTTCACCTGATGTTCATTTGTTAGACCGCCCTCACTCCCATGCCCCGCCTAGTTTGTCTCATTTCCCTGTGTATTTATACCTGTCCTTTTCAGTCGCACGGTGCTAGTTCGTCTTGTCCTGTTTCTGTTCCCGAGCCCTTGATTCCGTCCCCGAGCCCTTGATTCCGTCCCCCAGTTCTAGCCTCCTTGTTGCCTTGCCCTTGCCCTTGCCCTTGCCCCTGCCCCTGCCCCTGAGTCCTTGCCCTAGTTTATTTGGTTTTCTGGTTTTGACCCCTGCCTGCATCCCTGGACTGCATCCCTGGAAAATTCTTTGCTTTTTTGGATTTTTGTACCTCTGCCTTTTTGGACGGACCCCCTGGTTTTGACCCTGGTATGTTTTTCGACTCTGCTCTGTCTGCCCCTTTTGATATTAAAGCGCCATTTTTCTGCACCCCCGTCTGCTTCTGGTTCCTCTGCTCCCCCCAGCATAACAGTCATGTATTTATTCTGTGTTCTGTCAGATTCTGTGTTTTTCGTTGTTTATTTTTGTCTAAGTTGTTAGCGTTCCTTCCTTCTGGTCTACGGTTATTAATCCCACCTGTGTCTAGTTTGAATTCTCATTACTTATGTGTATTTAAACCCCAGGGTGTAACAGGGTGTTACTGCAAAAGAGCATGCATGCAACTTATCCTCTATAAATGAAGGTTAATAATAAAATAATGCATTTTTTATGCATAGAATCCATTGCTGGCTGAACCATTTGGACTATTTTGAAGGTTTTTACTGCCTTGCCCTTGCCTATGCCATGAAATTATTAAAACGCTAAAGGATATTTTTGTGTCACGTGAGGAGTAGTTCCAGGTCAGAAAAGACCATTAAATGCCTTAATGAACAGTGTAATAGTTCAAATGTTTGTTTAAAGTGAATGATGAAGCTGAAACACAAAAGTTATGCCTGAAACACAGTTCAGGTTCTCCTGTCTTCTTGCAATGTACAGTGTAACATGAACAGCCAATCTTCACATTGCATCCATTAAAATTAAATTGTTCCACATTGCCTTTACTGACAGTGTGGAATCTAATAGTGCATGTAATGGTAAAGAAACTGGGACTCACGGGGGGCATATTTCGAGGGGTAGTGGGATTGTCCCTCTGTTTCTGATATAGCTTTCGCACCAGCTCAAGATCTCTGCTGTAGCGCTGCAACATTGTCATGTACTTCTCCGTCAGGTCCAGCTGACCATGAGCCACATTCTCAAATCGGACCAGTAGATCCAGCATTCTTTCAGTCTGTGGACAAATAACCAACAACTCCACTTAAACCACATTAGCGAACATCGATCTTCTCAATGTGAAAAAATGCTCTAAAATAAGAATGCTTTCAAAAATAGAAATGTTAACAGTTTATTTGTATCAATTAACAAAATGCATGAACAGAAGAAGTGAATGAACAGAATAAAAATCTAAATCAAATCAATATTTGGTGTGACCACTCCCTGCCTTCAAAACAGCATTGATTCTTCTAGGTATACTTGCACACCGTTTTTGAAAGCACTCGGCAGGTAGGTTGTTCCAGACATCTCGGAGAACTAGCCAGTTCTTCTGTGGATTTAGGCAGCCTCAAATGCTTCTATCTCTTCATGTAATCCCAGACAGACTTGATGTTGAGATCAGGGCTCTGTGGGGGCCATATCATCACTTCCAGGACTCCGTGTTCTTTACGCTTAATGACATTTGCTGTATGTTTTGGGTCATTGTCCTGCTGCAGAATACATTTGGGGTCAATCAGATGCCTCCCCGATGGTATTGCATGATGGATAAGTATCTACCTGTACTTCTCAGCATTGAGGAGACCATTCATTCTGACCAAATCCCCAACTCCATTTGCAGAAATGCAATGCCCAAAACTCATTCTTGTACAGCTTTCCTGCCCTTCAGCGAACAAACTGCCTTCTGCTACAGCCAAATATTTTCACATATTTTTTTCACATGTTTTTGTGCATAGTTGAGACGCTTGGCCTTGTTTCCACGTCGGAGGTATGGCTTTCTGGCCGCAATTCTTCCACGAAGACCACTTCTAACCATACTTCTCCACACAGTAGATGGGTGTACCTGGGTCCCACTGGTTTCTGCCAATTCTGAGCTGATGGCACAGCTGGACAACTTCTGATTGCGAAGGGAAGTAAGCATGATATGTCTCATCTGCTGCACTAAGTTTCCTTGGACAACGACTGCGTCTACGGTCCTCAATGTTGCCCGTTTCTTTGCTTCTTCAACAGAGCTTAGACAGTACATCTGGAAACCCCTGTCTGCCTTGGAATTTCTGCCCGGGAGAGACCTTGCTGATGCAGTATAACTACCTTGTGTATTGTTGCTGTGCTCAGTCTTGCCATGGTGTATGACTTCTGACATTAAACTGTCTTCAGCAACCTCACCTTGGAAGCTGAGTTTGGCTGTTCCTCACTCAGTTTTAACCCTCCTACACAGCTGTTTCTGTTTCAGTTAATGATTGTGTTTCAACCTACACATTAAATTGATGAGCATTAGCTCCTGTTTAGTATAATTGGTTAATCACACACCTGACTATATACCTACAAAATCCCTGACTTTGTGCAAGTATACCTTTACAGCATTTTTTCACACCTGCCTAAAACATTTGCACAGTACCGTATGTTGCCAATGTTAATCTCATTGGCTATTTATCAGACCATATATACTGTATTATAAAGGATATCTTCATTTAGGACAATTGTCTGAAGTTTTTGCATTTCTTGAATCAGACGTGACACATTTGTTCGAGCCCTTCGTACAAAAAAAAAACTAAGTTCTTGCATGAGGCCGATTGTTTAAATCCTTTGTCGGCCAGTTGATGTTTTATTTATAGTGTGTATTTATATAGTGTGTTGGTATATACCTGAAATGCAGGTATTATTAACACCTCCTGGCCAGACATCTCCCTTACCACACAAATCATTATCAACATGGATACAACGGGGAACTTAGGGGGTGACATTGGCTCAGGAGGTAAGAGCAGTCACCTGGCAGTCAGGATTCCAGGTTCGATCCCACCCTGGGTGTGTCGAAGTGTCCCTGAACAAAGCACCTATCCCCTAAATGCTCCTGACAAGCTGGTTGGTGCTTTGCATGGCAGCCAATCGCCGTTGGTGTGTGTGTGTGAAATCAATTTTACAGCGCTTTGGATAAAGGCAATATATAAGAGCATGCATTCACCATTTAACACTTTGTTGTACGTCGCTCTGGATATCTATTTAATATGTTGGTAACCTGATTATAGTCAGCAAATAATACGGTCATAAGAGTATGACTATGTGTGTTTAAGTTATATTTGCATCTATTTGTGACACTTATTTGAGGTATTTCAGCTAACATTAACTTAAGAGTAACCATTATTGGTACGTACTTGCCCAGTAGATCAAGACAAATGCGGATATGGGAAACTTATTTCTAAGGCATGAAATCACCAAGAAAGTTGTACTACCACCAGGGGGTGCTATAATGCACAGACATTACAGTAGCCTATGTAACCTGCTGCGACTTTACATTTTTTTGTTGCTAACTTATTATTCCGGTTTTGTTCAATGGATATTTAACTACTGCAATTATTAAAACTGGTATTTCTTTGAGATATTTTATGCATTTTTTTTCACACTTCAGAGATTTTACTTTGAAATGTAGCTGAGTGAAAGTCTCCAAGAATGGAAATACTGACATGAAGTCACAGAAAATGGTTATTCCATTTTTGAGGTATTGTTTTGGAGAAATTAACAATGTGACAACTTGCCCAGATGACAACTTACCCGCTCTCACCTACACTGGGTTTAACATTCCTACTCTTTCAGAATGTTAAATGGCCTTAGTGTGTCGGGTCCTTTGTTCAATATCTGGCAGTGCATATTACTTTATTAAAATTATTTACACAAATTTTTTTATTTTTGTCCCATTTGGTCCACCACCTATTTGGTCCACCACCATCTCTTCTAGCAGCAACTTGTGTCTCCCATTCAGATACTTAGTCCTACCCAGCTTAGGTTCAGTAGTTTGAATGAGACAGTATAAAAGTGCATTATAAATGTATATGGAAGACTTACAGTTAGTGTCTGTTCAAACCAAGTGTCAAGCAGTGTCTGTAGCGACTGGTACAGTCCTTGGACCTGGTAGTTGAACTCTGTGTAGTCATTGTCAAACTGGACCAAGGAAAAAAGCAAGTAGAGTAGAGTTAAAAATATACATGTGAGAAATATTCAAGCTTTACTTCAGATAATTTCACATCAAGAATATAACCTCCAGTTTGCGGTGGTCAAGCACATCATATGTCTTAGACTTGGTGCTGGTCGCTATGGTAGTGTAGCGAACATAGATCTTCTCAATGCCCTCAATCTTCAGGTGTTGCAGAGCAGAGAGGTTCTCCATGGTGGAGGTCATCTCTGCAATCTTCTCCAGACGCTTACAAAATGTGTCAAATTTTCCAAAGATGTAATTCTCACTGTGATACAGGGAAATGTTGTTAGTGGCTATAGTAGGTAGGCTTGTTATTTTGGTTCTGTACTTTCTGTTTGAAAGGATACAATGACAATGAGGATGAACCATTTAGAAATGACAGCACCTTTTGTACATGGGCCCCCCAATTTAAGGTACTACAAGCATTTGTTGAATTGGCTTCACAGATTTTCTTTGGCAGGTGTATTACTTTCTGTTTGGTCGAGGAAGACCACTGTAGTAGATTACAGGAGAATACTCTTTAGGGTGGAAAAAAAAAACCTCACAACAGGCCAGCCGCTCAAAAACCCTCTCCTGGATGCAGGTGTAGATGTGTCAAAGTCTACCATATGGAGGGTACACTACAAGATGCAAACCACTGATAAGCCTGAAGAACAGAAAGGCAAGTTTGCTGAAACGCACCTAAAAGAGCCCCAAGTTTTGTGGACAGATGAGTCAAAGATTAACATGTGATCGAAAGAGGAAAGAGGAAAATGTGGAGAAAAAAAGTTAATGCCCCTGATTCAAACCATACCACCTCATCAGTGAAACATGGTGGAGGGGTTGTTATGGCTTGGGCCTGTATGGCTGCCAGTGGAACAGCACCTGTCTTCATTGATGATGTTAACTAGAACAATTAAATCTGAAGTCTATAGACATATTTTTTCTGCTCAGATAAAACCAAATTCCTTCAAACGTATTGGACGGCACTTCATCAGGTAACAAGACAATGACTTGAAACAATACTGCTAGAGCAATTCATGGGTTTTTGATGACCAAAAAGTGGAAAATCCTTGACTGGCCAAGTCAATCACCGGATCTCAATCCAATTGAACATGAATTTTACATGCTGAAGAGGAGACAGAAGGCATAAAGTCCCCAAAACAAGAACTGAAGATGAAGAACTGAAGCCTGGCAGAGCAGCACCAGGGAAGATACCCAGCATCTAGTGATGACTTCAAGCAATCATTGCATGCAAAGGATATGCAACTAAATATAAAAAAAAATTACTTTATTCTACATTATGTTAAACTGCCCATTATATTTTGATACCCATAATAGGGGGGGTGGGTGCTATGTACAAAAGGTTCTATAATTTCCAAATGGTTCATCTAATATGGATGACAATTAACGTTGACAGTTGCACTTCAAACTTCAAAATTGTATCCTTTCAAAGTCCTAAGTCTCAGAGTGTGTGATAAAGGTGTTATAAAAGTTCCTGCACATTCACTTACCTGAATTCAAACTGCTTGTCATTTGGGTTTTCACGGAGCTTCTCCCGGACTCGCTGGAAGCAGAGCTGGTATTCATGGTTCAGCTGAGAACATTCTTTAATCCTGTTCAGCAACTCATGTCTGAGAGGAAACATGAGATTAAGACACTGTCACAACAAGAATAATAGCTATTATGTATGGCAAACATATTATAACCACCTTCAAAAATCATTCCATCTACCAAACTTCCTCAGAGTGCTGGACATTTAAACAAGGGTGTTGATGGTTAAAACGGCTGGATTCAGGAATTGCCGTTTTAAATGCATCTTAATTAATCCTCGCTTCCCTGACAACCCTACAAATCACACCGGCCCTCGGGTTCATTTACATTGATTCCTTTCTTCCCCCAGAGTGAAATTTCCAATCAATATGGTTGCAGGATATACTGTTTGAAAGCATTAAAACTCAAGGTTCTATCATATGAACTATGTTATAATACCTTAGATTTCGTGATAACGGTTCCTTATTTTGTTACAGGTGAGGTGAAAAACAAGTTAATCCACATATGACATCACATACAAATTAGGGTAAATTTGGTGTTCTTTTCATGGCATGGTCCAGCAAACCAAGACCAAAAAAGATTTAAATTGTTTCCCACTGCTGCACAGGAGATCTATTAGGCTATATAATAAATAAATGATTGTTTTTCTTTCTTTCACAGTTTTCTGTGATTTTCATACATTTTTCTGTGATTGCTCTGTGACTTTAGTCAATAGTTTTCGTGACAAATACCCAGCTTTAATGGTGATGATTATTATGATTAAATGTGTCCTTTATTTACATTCTTTGTTGATGTGTTATTGCCTCTGACCTCTCATTAACAACACGTTTTCAGCAGTTTCTGAGATACTCAAACCACCCTGTCTGGCATCAATAATCATTCCATGGTCAAAGTAACTTATATCACATTTCTTCCCCAATCTGACATTTGGTCTGAAAAACAGCTGAACCTCTTGACTTGCTTCTACTTGACTGGCTGATTAAATATTTGCATTGACAAGCTGGTGTACAGGTCTACCTAATAGTGCTCACTGACTGTATTTTATTATTATGAAACTGAGCAGCACCTATTGGCATATGATCATAACCCTATCAACTTTGTGCCCTTGTGGTTGAGTTCTCTCAATATAAGTCACAAATATAAAGTAGTAGAAATAGGGATATTCAGTGCTAAACTATAGAAACGCAAGCTGTTTTGTCATTTTTTTCATTTTAGTGAATCTTTTGTTTGTTTAGAAAAGAGGGTGATACTTAAGGCATTAACCATCTAAAGATTCATTAATTCATTCATTCATTATCCTAACCCGCTTATCCTGAGCAGGGTCGCAGGGGGGCTGGAGCCTATCCCAGCATACATTGGGCGAAAGGCAGGAATACACCCTGGACAGGTCGCCAGCCCATCGCAGGGCACACACACCATTCACTCACATACTCATACCAATGGGCAATTTAGACTCTCCAATCAGCCTAACTTGCATGTCTTTGGACTGTGGGAGGAAACTGGAGTATGCGGAGGAAACCCACGCAAACACGGGGAGAACATGCAAACTCCGCACAGAGAGGCCCCGGCCGACAGGGATTCGAACCCAGGACCTCCTTGCTGTGAGGCGGCAGTGCTACCCACTGCCATTCGTGCCGCCCCATCTAAAGATTAAATCCCCTAAACAAGTGTAAAGCATATAACATTATAAATTGCATGAATGAGTACCTGTCATGGTCCCAGACCTTTGTTACATCCTTGCAGAGGTAGGCCTTGCAGGTGCTGATCATTTGGTTGGTAATCTTGACAAAGAGTGAAGTCATGCGCTCAGAGGTATTATAGTACTGGGAGATGCTGTGAATCATTCGTATGCTGTTCATCAGTCTTGGGATGTGCTCCAGCATATTCGTCTAGAAGGAAACAACATTCCATTACATTACATTACATTACATTATTGGCATTCGGCAGACGCTCTTATCCAGAGCGATGTAGAGTTGATTAGACTAAGCAGGAGACAATCCTCCCCTGGAGCAATGCAGGGTTAAGGGCCTTGCTCAAGGGCCCAACAGCTGTGCGGATCTTATTGTGGCTACACCGGGATTCAAACCACCGGCCTTGTGTGTCCCAGTCATTTACCTTAACCACTACGCTACAGGCCGCCCTGTTCCTCTCCCATTACCACAAAATTACTTGCAGTAATACCATGTATCCACAGGTACAACTGGCATACCTCCAGTTACTCTCAGCCAAAATAATCAGTAAGGGGCACTGTGCAATGCAGAAGAGTTTGAAGGCATTGCTAAGTATATACAGTGAAACATTAGTTTGCAAAACCGATTCCCAAATCTTTGGAATATACACTGAATTCTTGCAGAGTGGTACTTAGTGGCAGGGGTAAATTTTTTGCCACACATTGGGTGGGATTTAGTGCCCCTGAACCAATGGCAGCAAAACATATCCAAAACATCAATGACCCACCGCCACATTTGCCAGTAGGTATGAACTGCCTCTCCATGTATGCATTACATTTTGCCAAACATGTTGATGGTGTTTTGTTTATTCTGATCTGTAATGGCCCTCTTTGTGCCACCCTTCCAAAGAGTTTGCTGGTATGGAGGTGCAATTGTATGTTTTTATGTTACTTATGGCCTCCCTCACCATTACCCTTACTGTCTGTGGGGATAATATCTTCTTCTTGGCAAGTTTGTAACCATTCCATATGTTTTCATGCTAAGTGGAGCTAAGTTTAATCCATATATGTATGTTTTTGAACCCAGTACCTGACTTGTTATAGTACATATTTTATAACCTATTTTTTTTTTACTCTAGTGAAACAGGAAGTGATGGAATGACACAATATAGTTCCTAAATAAAATAAAAAAATAAAATAAAAGTAAAATTGTATTGCCAGTTCCACCTTGTTTGATTTGATCTACAAGAAAACAATGAAGGGAATAAATAACTCCCAGCAATTAGCTAACCAATAAAACAATCTTTCAAAATGGTCGAGACTTGAGCGAGGAAATAACAAACGGCAGGGAAACTCTCACGACCTACTGATTACGGTGGTGGTAAAAGATGAGGAGAGTAATTAGGTGCGCAAACAGTGCCAGGGAGAACACTTCACATGCTCCCAACTGCGATATAGCCTACCTAGGACCAGGAACAGCAAAGTGATAATAAGACACACAAGACATCCTGTCTCTCACAGCCTTGACGAAGCAGGAATACTAGCCCTAATACTAGCATCCATGAAAAACATCAACAATCGAATTCAACTGACGAAATAGGATTATTTATACATAGGCGAGAAGTGTACACAAACAACAATGGGGTTTCTCAGACACAGAACCCTCAGCTTCACAAGCTCTTCACTGAGAGGGAAACAACTCCAATGACCGTGTATTTAGAACTAGTGAAATGCATAAAATATTTACAAACATTCAGTAAGAGGAAAAAGAAGACAGTGAGCACCTTGGCTCCACTGTCAATGCAGATATTACTAACACTAACCACCGAATACACTGTGATTCTAAAATTGTTATCAAATCACATTGAATCAACATTTATGCAGACCTTCATTTGGAATGTCTCAAATTTCCAATGAAAATAACACATAAAAAACCTTAAGAGCTGCCAAATGTTGCAATACTGCAGATGTAAGGAACTCATGACATTGATAAATCTGCCCTTTTGTGGCTTTACTTACTGGTGTACATTTTCCAAGTGGACTGAAAAACTTCTCCAGTGTGTAGAGGTACTTCACATTGTCTTTTGCCTCATTAGCTGCATTGGTGATATTTCCATCCTTTGAAAGATAATATTGTCTGTCACATACACAAAGTACTAGAATTCTAACATAATATTATGAAGTTACAGGCTTAATTACTAAACCCAGATTTACTAGGCATGTGTAATTTACAGCTGAAGCACAACTCCAGACCTTGAAATCTACGTAAAATGAAGAAGACTCACTCACCAGCTCTTTCCACCTCCTCAATGTCCTGGACTTGGCAACCTGTAGTACTCCCATGACCTTCTTCACATGAGGACTTTTAATCTCATCCAAAAGGCTGACAGAATTCAAACAACCTTTTCAGAAGACCTGATTTACACTCATGCTGTGCATGCAATGTAGCATTTACATAGGATATAGTATTTGCTGAATGTTGCACATTGCTTGACCTATGCACACTGGAATATAGAAGGTGTACCCTGCTGCTTGCACATAAGCAGATCCATTCAGTGATGTCAATGCATATTGCAGTAAAGACATACAAAGTGAAATGTTTTTTTTAAAGTTATTTCTTCAGTCATAATGAATGCATAATGGGAGCAAAATGACTTTTGATAGCGCTTGATTGAGCAGTTTGTCATTCAGTTGCTGAATAGAATGAGGAGAGGGACACATTCACACATTTAGTTAATTTTTGGGAATTTCTAAAATGTATTCCATAGGATATGCTGAGGTTACTGAAAAATAATTACATAAAATACTAATAATGTATTTTCTAAATACAAGTTAATTGCTTTACATAACTTTGCCATTTTATCTACATTTAATTTCTCTCATTGGTATAGGTGGAGTCCAACCTATTTAAAATGCAGTACTGTATTTTGAAAGGGGAATGGCAGGGAAGCTCACCTGTTAAAAGTGGCCATTCTGCTTTTCCAGTGCTCCAGCTCAGCTGAGGGCCCGATGTCATCAGCCTCCTTCCTCATCTGCTCACTCTCTGTGAGGACCTGCTCGATCTGATGGGCCCAGTGCAGGAGGACCCCCTCCAGTGTCTCTACCAGCTCAGAGTTACCCGCTAAGAGGCAGAGAGGGAGTGTGACTCCACACTGCTAGTCTAATTCCCCTCCACTACCCCTGCTCCTCCCTCAAGCTTAATACACTATCCTTTATGGTCAGCATGGTGTTGCCCTAAAGGATAGTGTGTGTCTGCTGCCCCTTCATAGTCTTATCCATTAATGTTTATATGGATGGCCGGGAGGGCTTCCAGAACAGATTCTAACATTGACAACAGTGGTCCTGACTGAATTTAACCTGTACCTCTAATCTGTACCTTTATATTATTTAAATTGCAAAAAGAATACTAAATATAAAAGTATTGTGACTTCACTTAATTGCAAGAATTGAGATTGAATTGGTTCAGGAATTTAAACACAAATGTACAAAGTGCACACGATCCTGAAAGACTAGATCCAAGCATTTAAATTGAAAATGTTCTAATTGTATTATCTGCCATAGATAATCCTGTATACAAATTCCTCCACTATCTTATTTGGCTAAGTCATTGCAAATCAAAATGGTGGCAATCATATACTTCTGTGGGATTTGATAAAAAATGTTAACGGGTCTTTGTGCTGAACCCAACTGCACCTGCAGTGGTGTAGTCCGAAGGGCCGAGCAGGTTATCCAGGTTATGCACAGTCTCCATCGGCTGTAGCTCAAATTTCCCCTCCATATTCTTCCTGGCTGAAGATAGGCTGCAGACAAACTTATCCACTGAAGTGAGGAAGTCCTGAATCTGAACACTCTTCAGCCCGTCTTTCACTGCACCCCAGTTCTACAGAAACACAGACAGACCATATATGGTTCCAGGTATTCATTAGTACCACAATCAATGTTCTGTGATAGTAGTTTGATATTCAAAGAACTTAACAATATAATGGTGTAACAGACTTTATTTGGTTGTTAAATTGTACACACAAGCAGAGCCCTCCCAGTCTCTGGAAAGAGATACTGTATTTCCTTGACGTTTGGCTTGTGTTCAGCTTACAGTAGGTGTCTTATTCTTATGTATTTTCACTCCAAAGCTTCTTTCCCTGCACTTCCTTTAAAAATGATTGTAATTGTGATTTTACTCTCCTCTCCCTCCTCATCAGTCTGTTCTGCTCACATACGTAGAGGGATCAAGATTTACTTGCATTATATTTGCATTATATGTAGGATTAAAAAGGCCACATATATGTAACATGGATAATGATCTATATTTTATGTTCAGACATACAGGAAAACTATATACTTTTATTTCAATACATTTACTCCGATGTTTCAATGTTTTTTATTTAGTAATCTAATTTTACTTTGAAAACCACTGGTGCCAAAATAAAGGAACTATATTGTGTCATCCCATCACTCTTTCACTAGAGTATAAAACATGAGGTAACAAGCATGCAAAATCCCTCTGTCAACCATCAGTGTGGGAAAAGCGAAGGAACTGTGAATTCAGTAGACACATATGGTAACTGACTATGACCAGTCAGGTAATGGGTACAAAAAATACATAAATAGTTAGACATACCACTTAGGTCCATTTAGCCTGAAAACATATGGAATGGTTGCAAACATCAACAATTAGTTACATCTTTTGACAATAATATTTGATATTTATTTCATTATATGTACGACAAGCTGAAAGTACTTTGAGCATTTCCATACCAAGTTGACATTTTTACGATGAGTAGTTTTTGAGAACGAGAGCTTTGTTTCACACCTGCACCAGACTCCATCTGCATCTGCTCTATTGTCAAGTACACTGATGTTACGTTAAATCATTTTTACATTATAGGCATTTGGCAGACGCTCTTATCCAGAGCGACGTACAGTTGATTAGACTAAGTTGCAATGCAGGGTTAAGGGCCTTGCTCAAGGGCCCAACGGCTGTGCGGATCTTATTGTGGCTACACAGGGATTAGAACCACCAACCTTGCATGTCCCAGTCATTTACCTTAACCACAGGCCGCCCGTTCATTCTCACATTCACACATTCTCACCGAATTGATCGATAGACAGACAGACACCAGTGGATAATTAGATAGATAGATGGATAAATAGATTGCCTCAGCACCAGTAGCAAGTAACGTTAGCTAGCTAGCTAGCTAGCTCCGTGTCTTGTGTGTGTGTATATACATATATATATGAGAGAGAGATCTTTTATTATTATATACATTTCTATATACATTCATTTGACACAATCTATCAATATATCTATCTATACAAATTATATACAAGGCATGGAGCTAGCTAGTTAGCTAACATTACTTGACATTGGTGCTGCATCTATATATCTATCTGTAACATTCTATCTGTTACCGAAACACAGACCACAGAATATTAAAAATGTTGTTTATTTCAGGCCAAGATTCAAAGCCAGGTAATACAGTAAACAAAAACAGTCCAAAGGTCAGAAATCCAAGAGATCAGAAAGGCAGAGGTACAAATGAATAGGTGCAAGGAGAGTCATGAACAAAGCGAAGATCAAAACCAAAAAAACTTGAAGTCAGGCAAAGGGTGTTTCGGGAATCTGAAGTATAACAGGCTTATAACAGGTATAATCGGCCCTGAAATATTGATTAACAAATATACATCAGGTGAGAAACATGAAAGGGCAATAATACAATAATAAGCGAGGAACGTAGACACAGGATTGGATTCACATAGACACATATATACAGCTCCGGATTAGGGAGTAGAGAAATGAACAGACTTAAGGAATGCAGTGATAGTAGAGAACAGGTGCAAATAGTTTGCAGAATTAAGGCAGGCAATCAGAGATAGAACAGAAATGTGGAGCTACAGAGCAGTGCAGAAATAGGGAGAATGTTAATATGTTAATTACGTGATTAAACTATAAATACCCAAAACTAGTGAGTTATTTAGTTAGACAAACATATTAGTGTGTTAATATAATTAGTACTGTACAGAATCTATGTTAGTCGGGATGAGTATTTTAGTGCTATCTACAAAAATGAATGGAGAGAAGCAGGAAGTAAGAAAAGCGAGACTGAGAAGGAATCATGGGAAACCGGAAAATTCCGTAAACATCCGGCTATGGCGGTGACGTGTTGCCGGTCCGGCCCTTCACCTCATCACAAATTATAGGAAAAGACTCATGGCTGTCATCTTTGCCAGGGGTATTTGCAAAAAGTATTAAACCAGGAGTGACAATAATTGTGGAACTTGTTTCTTTGAAAACATTTCAGTGGTTGGAAAATAAAGCTTATGTCAATAACTATTATTTTGTTAAGTTTACAGCACTTTCTGTGCATATTCATCAAGGTTGCCAATAATTCTGGAGCCCACTGAAATGTTACATTGCAACCAATGATCGCACACTGAAGATCATAACCTTACCAAACTGTTATTATTTTTCATTATGCTACTGTAAATGTGGAAGGTTGGATAGGACTATGTACCTGAAAATGAAATTGGTTATCAATTCCAATTATGATTTAAAATAGTTGTACCTCTTGAGACTTGAGTGCAGGCAGCATTACTTGAGAAAGCAACTTTTCTAAACTCTGCAGGATATTCCCCTTGGAGCAGTCAAGCATTCCAAAATTCACCTCCTGTGATGAATGAAAGGTGCTGTTAGAATGATAGAACCTCACAATAATTCAAGACATATCCAATTTCGACATACAGAATTGTGCAGAGAATCTTGGTCAAATAAGGGTTAAATATAAAATGTAATAGAAAAGTGACTCATGCCAGTGACCGAGTGTGGCCAGAAGCCCCACAGCATAATTGGCTTTGCATCATAATTGGGATATAGCATTGTTCTTTGAAGTCAAAACAACAATGTGTGACTGTCTAAATACCTACATACTGCACAATATGATTGGGCATTACAAAAAATGGGAAAAAGCATTATAATTAAAAGTGGTATGTAAAGTACAAAAATTACTGAAATAATCGGGTTGAGTGCATTGAATTTGAATTTGAATTTGAATGTATTTGTTTATAATGTCGTGGACAGTCCCCATTAATTAACTGTAAACAGTAAATGGAGCAGCTTTAGCCTACATGGCTAATTTCCAGCTATAGTCCCCGGCCAGTTGACAATAGGCTCCTTAAAATACATTATTGATAAGTGTTGTTTACCTGAGAAACATTTGCAGTAGTTATGCCCTTCTCTGTGGTTCTCAGGAAAAACAAACATGTTCCAAGTAATCCCTGTGGACAAAAAACAAATACACTTTGTTTGTTAAGTGTCAACTTTTTAAACAAACACTACTTTGGGTGGATGGGTGTTGTTTATGGATGGAGCTCAAATCTCCTCTGATAGAAATAATTTGGTCTATCCTCTAATGAGAATAACAATGAATGTTTCTCCTCCATGTCATTCTTCATTTGCATGAAAAAAGGTTAAGTTCACATTGACAAACAGTAACTTACCTCAGCAGACCCAGTGGTAACAAAAAGCTTCTTCTGCCCCAGGGCACAGTTGGCCGCATCTGACCACGACAGGTGGGTGGAGTGGCGCTACAGACAGGGAAATGGAAACAATGAGTTTGTGAACCAAATACCACACGGAGACTGGCCAAACACCAGTTTTTATCCCCCATTGTCTATTTTAAAGGGGGTTTCCTTTTTACTATTTTAACAAAGCTGGCTTCAAAAGCTAAACAGAGACATTAAAATGAACAAATTACCGACTTTACTTCTTGGTAGAAGAAAAGCAATCTCTTTGATCCATTTGGTGCAAAGAATTCTTCAATCAGGTTGAACTATAGGGAGAATTATATATTATGTTGTGGCTAATAGTGTATTGGATCACATGAAGTAGTTTCATCCTTTAGTTATCCCACAGGTGTATTCCTACATGAACAGAATCAGTTGACTTCATGTGACGCTTTGCATTTGGCCTAAATGAATATAACACTGTCCATTAAAATCTTGTGCTTTTGGTTATGCATACATTAAGCTATTCCATGAAAATATAAAATATTAACATATTTGCATGTCATGATATAATATTTAACTTTATAATTCAAAATATTCAGTGTCATAAAATAAATAGAAAGCTGGTTTATAAATAGACAGCCGTCATTGGATGAGTAATTTGTAGTCTCACCTTGTCATCAGAAATGAGTACCTCCTCAACCTCTGCCTCTCCCAAGTTAACACCATCAGCCAGCTTGGCAATGAGATATTTATGTCGGGCATCCAACATAGAGCGGCGCTCATCCTTGGCAGCTTTTGCTTGCTTGGCCATCTCTTTCCTGGCTTCATTGGACAGTACTGCTGTCCGTTTGCCAGAGGCCTAAGACAGGGAGCAACAATCAGATCAAAATTTTCTGGTTCTCTGCCTGTGTTGTCCTACATGTGGCCTTTCCCCATTTTATTTTACGCTAGTATAGCAGTTCACTGCATATAAAATTAATGATTTCACATTTACATATTGTATTATTTTATTTCTGATGCATATTTTAAAAAATCCAATAAATATTCAGCCCTCAAAATACAAATAAAAACTTTAAATTCACAAAATGGAGCTTGTACAACACCAGTTTGACTTTAAGAATTTGGCATTTTTTCATTGATTATTCTTATACTCCTTTCACACCGAAGCAATGACCCGGGTAAAACCCATGTTTGCCTTTGGTGCGAAAAGGGTCAACCCTCATTATCTGATCCGGGTCATGACCATGCTCACGCCCTGGGATTTATGCAGGTCTGACATGGCTCAACTTGAAAGAGGGGCTACTCTATGCAACAATGTTCTGAAACTTATATAAATTATGGAAACTGTAGTCGTGTAAATTTATATTAGAACCAAACTCCTCAGGAATTTTGTAGATACTCACAGCTGTGGCAGTAGAGGGAGAGGATATAGCAGAAGTAACTGTGTGACCAGTGCTTCTGGGTTTGGTAGCACCTATACGTCTGTGTCCTCTGACTCCTGTCTCAGCTGATGGGTACAATATTCTTGTGGTTAGTCATTCAGAAGAAATATAATCTATCATATATTGTGTGTTTAGTGAAACATTCTAATTGTTAGCAGTTAACTTTTGGAACAGTATGTCCCCGACAACCTTTGACATTATTCATATTGAAATATTGCAATCTCATCTCCAACTACTGTGCCTTTTGAATGAGACTGAGGTTATCTGCCCCTAACAAAACACCTATCATTGGTCTCTCACTGTCACTCGCTGCAGTGAAAAAAACCACTCTGCAGTCATGGGTAAACCCTAACTTTCCTTTATGTAAGTGTGACGGGTGGGAGGGGGATAAGCCAGAGATGCACCTCGTTTCATTTCACATGATCAGGTTTAATGAGTCACCTGACGCTTTCTCCTCATGTGACCAGAAGTAATGCAGGTAGAATAGTATGCCGGGCAGCCACTCTTTGTTTGAAAGTAGTTGGTGTGACAAACGCAGTGATAAGAGCACTGTTTGCATAGGGATTCTGCCGGCGGTGATCTAATACGAAGCGGGTAAGAGAAGCGCCTTTGTCTAAACCGCGTCTTTGTTGAAATTCTTTATGCATAGATCCGTCAATACATGCCATAAGCTTACCAACTGCGTGATGTGTTTAAAACATTACAGTGTATCAGTCGTCTGGTGCCTGGTTGTCATCTTTGGCTGTAGTACGTGCATGGTGCACCAATACTCTCAGGTACTAAAAAAAGAAAAAGGATTTTTGGTCGGGCCATTTATTGGGGTTTACCCATTAATGATGTACGTTTTTAAAATTGTAGCTCCCTCGTTCATGTCACGACCCAACAGAACGAAGGACGGCTAGCACCTGATTGTGGCACTCTATGGTGTAGTATATACCTAACTGGTGTGTGCAGCTAAGCCGACTATAGCACTTCTATGGTATAGTATATAGGTGGCTGTCACCTCTGGGTGATTCTGATCTCGGCTGGCGCTCCCCTTTTGTTTTCCTCGCCCTTATGGGAATGATTATGATTATGTATTTTGGTTTTCCTCAAATTGTAGTAGGCCTAATAGCCTAACTGTAGCTTAGGCAATGACTCATTGTAGTGGGTGATGTCAGGTATGCTATTGGAATAGTATGTGTAATATTTATAGATACTATTTATACAACAACTCGTTTTCCACCTTGAACAAAGTCTTTATTGATATATATTCTACTTCAACCAAAATACTCCAGAAATTAAAGTGCATTATTTTTGCACACCGTCTCCTCGTGCATTCATTCATTTGAATACCTGATAGTGGGGAATACCGGGTTACTCCCGGACCTAGTTACTCAGACCCTTAGTGATCTCTTTTAGTGTGGTCTAAGGTTACATAAGGTAAGGCTATCATGATTATAACTGACAATGACAATTATTCTCTGGAGAGATTTGGAGCAAAAGCTGAACAATTAAAGTGCGTTACTTGTGTATAAATGAGCACATACATACGTTTGTCTCATGAGTCCCACCAAATTTTTTTTATATCTTTTTTTTTCAGACAGAGAGAAAGCAGTGAGGGTAAAAGAGCCAAGAAAGTACCCCCCAGCATGGGGCTATTCACATATGGTTTGAGAGTCATCTCACTTCCATTACTTTTTATTATGCATTTCACATTGGGAACATTCAAGCTGCCCTCTATAATAATTGCCATAACCCCTTAACCCCTTGAGTATCATCCATTTTTTTAACACTAGTGTGAAAATGACATACCCAAAATGAAATGCCTACTATTCTTTTACAATCCTGGGGCCTCATTTATAAAACTGTACTTAGGATTCACGCCAAAAAGTTGCGTAAGCATGAAACCTAGGACGTGCGTACGCAAAAAAATATTCTGATTTATAAAAAAGTGCATACGCACGTCCCACCCCAGTTTTCCTTTATAAATCACAATCAACTCTAAATGTGGCGCAACTTTGCCAGCTTCATGTCCCGCCCACAGTTGCCTATAAATAGGCAGTGAAACACCCCTAATGAATATGCATTTCACGAAGACGACAATGGCAAACGCTTAAAAGAAGGCCAAGAAAAGGGATTTCAGCCATTTGATTGCCTCTGAAAAGCTACAGGTGTGGGAATTATCCTGATTGATTGTAAATGACGAACAGTTCTGCACAACGAATGTGATGATGACGATGATAATAATAATAATAATAATACACGTTATTTGTCTAGCACCATTGAAAACACAGTTACAAAATTAAGAGATAAAACGAACAAAAATTTATAACAATAAACACATTATAAAACATAATATATGAATATGATAACAATATATGAAACTATGCTCGTATCTGCCCGACTGACGCATTGTAAACGGCATCAGTGCAGCGCAATTTGTCCGACTGTTCACCATATTATTTATGAGAATACATTTAATAACATGAAGTATTGTTTAACAATTCGTCTACATATTTGAGGGATTATTTTACAACAACATCTCTGTTTATATTTATCATCCTAAATCATATTTTTTGGGCACTCCAGGGAGCATCAATCAAACAGCTGTTTGTTTATTCGTTGTAAGAGAGGCTTTTATCCGTTTTTGCAAATTAACTCTTCGTATATGATACGTGAGAGGTAATATTTAATTACATTACATTACATTACATTGCATGGCATTTAGCAGACGCTCTTATCCAGAGCGACGTACAACAAACTGCAAATTAAACACAAGAACAAGTGCAAATAGGACCTGAGAGGACAGTATAGTTCCGAGTCCTAGTGTAAACATGCAGAAAATCAGAACCCTTAAAGAGTACAATCAACAACAATCAATTTCGATTTATTTTACACAGTGGTATCTGTCGTATATCATTTTCGACTTCTCTCGTCGCCAAATGTTGTGTTGCACTTAGGAAGGGCGAGAACCCGTATAGCGAGATTCAACAACACAACACTTTAATAAGTATAACAGGGACGAAGCACGTCCTTACAGCAGCCATACCCAGCCACAACTCTTTATACCTTTTTAAATCCTGTTTCACTTCCCGTTTTCCTGGTCTTACGTCATGAGCATTAAAGGCACAGTTTCTCATTTCTCCAGTTAATGTGCGTACGCATGGGTCAGAGTTTCCGTGGAGGACCGCACATTTTCCCGTCAAGTTCGTTTTTTATAAATGCCAAAGTTTGCTTAGAAAGTGGCGTACGCATTCTTTTGTGCCTACGCAACGTTTATAAATGAGGCCCCTGGTATCTTCTGAAAAGTAACCTTTCAGTATTATACAACAGTTACAAAAGCTAAAAAGTGCACAAATGTGCGCAGTGAAAGTGCACATTTTTTTTCTCACTGAAAATATTGTCTGTTTTGAGTGGATATGGATTATTGTGGCGGTTCCTGGCATGCTTAGAAACACAATGGAGCCACTGCCAAAACACTGGACAAATGAGCATTCTGCATTGTTTCTTCTAAGCTATGTCTAGGAAGTTTTCCAAAAAGGACATTTGGAGACTAAATTATATTATGGGTCTTATGACGTGTAAAATACTTTATTTTGCTTACTAAAGGATACAACAGGAAAGAAGTGTTTACACTTTCAGATGCCTGTCACCTTCCCCATACCTCTCCTTCTGCTCTCATCAGATAGTAACAGGTCAAGAAGATTGTAAGAAAATAATCACAATAATAACATCTTGTATACTAATTAATTGAAGTCTATAGATTTTTTTTGTCAAATACCCAACCCCCATAAGCAAGTCAAACACATTCCACAATATTTATTTAATATTTATTATTCAAAAGCAGGCTTGTACTTATAAATAATACTGAACAATACATAAATATGTTGAGAATGTAATTAGATGCTCACAAATGGGATTATCACTGAAAATGGACACTAATGGAGGCAAATGTGTTTTCACTGTTCTTCTCAGAAATATTTATGGAGGAGTGATTTGACATCCCAAATTATTGTTGTGTTCATATCAATTATAATATAAACGGCAAGGTAATAAAACCACAAAAAGATGATGCCAGATTGTTAAAAAGACTCTCCGGTAGCAAGAAGACTAATTTAGATGCTTATCAGTCTCTTATTTGCAAAACAGGGCAATACAACTCCAGCCTCCCCCTCACCACACTCACGGTTTACAACTCTCACCTCACCACAGATGCAATCTTTGATACCATTTCTCTAGGTCAGCGAATGCATAAATAAACACATAGTTTTTTTTTTGTTGCTCACTTTAATTGCACATCCAGCCGACATATTTCTGCTTTGGTAGAAATAAGGGATGTTTTTCAAACTATTCGATACAGACATATTCATGACACCAAATAACCCATCTGGTTATGAAGCAACGACTGTTTTCTGACTAATGTTGAAGTTCATTTCATAATCCCTTTAGCCATTTTCGAGGAAACTATCAATTTGCTGGGACTATACCAACTGAATGTGATCTTGAACTGTTTCTTGTTGTTGTCATTTCAGTACCAAACTCATGTAAAACATGGTAAGCTTCTTGTACAGGGTTTCCTACCCTTTTCATCAAGGTATAATGTGTTATATTCAGGTGACGGACAGTTTAGAAATATCGCTGTGTTCACTTAGCAGAATTAATATACAGACATGCATAAACAATGAGCATTAACGTTGCTGGCAAATCTTTGTCCAACATAAATCTGTGAAGAATACACTAAGCTTTCACCACAGGGATGGGCGATATTGATGTAAAACTATGTTTTTAGCTTATCCTGCACTCTAAAAAGAAATGCTGGGTTGTTTCTGGAAACGCATTGCTGGGTTGACATGCTGGGTTGTTTCAGTTTGTTCACTGGGTAGCTTCATATTTATTTTCACCAAAAAAACCCTTAATTGTTCAGTTTTTACTCTGCAGCTGGGTTGTTCAAGTGCCTCAAGCTGGGTAGCTTCACCAAGCGGTTAGTCTAATGTTACAATAGAATATGTTTTTTGTTTTTTTTACAGTGAATCAATATAATTTCTATTTTTAGTATTTACCTAGCATTGTTAATATTGTAGTGTCTCAGGGCTGTTAGGGCCAAATTGGTCAGAAACTCCCAGCATGCCTTGGGCACTCTACTGAAGTACACACACATATCTACAGATAGATCTGTAACACTTTACATTTGTATATCAGGTGACCAAATTGATAAAAAATGTCCTCCTTGGAAAAAAAGCATGAATGCAAAATAAACCTGGTCATAAGTTTAATTCCCAAGTGGAGCACTAATGTTGTACCTTTAATCGCTTCAGAAAAAATATACAGTTGTATAAATTGATTGTATATAAAGAATTTAAGTAAGTCAGTATGGAGACTTGTGGCTGCTAATTCCCTAAAATGTATATTTAAAATGCAAACAGAATTCTATACTACACTAGTCACAGTGACCTACCCTTCTGTATGTAGATAAGTGGAGGATCAGTCTCTTCGCTAGAAGGTTGGTGTGATGGTGGCTCGTTTTCCTCTTTCTTCTCTGCCTCTGTGTTTTCAAACTCCTTTTCCTCATCAACCGTTGCCCCCTGCTGCTCCTCCACAGGATCAGAAATCCCATTCTGGGGCCCAGCGGGTTCTTCCAACCCTGTCTCCATCATCTCATTGTAAGACATCTGTAGCCACACAGAGATACAGGATACATTTCTGTTATTTATTATTTTATTTACCTTTATTTAAAAGTCTCATTGATATTGAACAAATAAACATGAAGGTTACATACATATAACAAAAAATTTACCAAAGATTATCCAGTTAAAAAGTCAGTTAAAAAGGTCTAGGCACAAAGACAATTTCTACATTCTTTAACCCTCAGTCCTTTAGGGCTGAAACAAATTCACCGTACACGACACAAAAAATTCACAATAAAAAAAATAAATGAATAATTATTATTTAATTTCTATTAGTGTAAGCACCAGATTGCAGCAAAATCTAATAGACATAGAAGTTGTATGATGTTATGATCCGGACAATTGAATGATTTTATGTTTTTTTGCCACGCCTCCCATTTTCAGCTATCTTCAGAATGACCATCTAGCTCATATTTTGTGACATAGGGGGAGGAATTATGATACTGTAAAATTACCATTAGGCCTTTTTCCATTAAATAATTATAGTGTTACAACTTCATGTGCATAAGAACATTATTGCAACAGCACTTTTGGATATGGAGTTAAATAGACTAATAGACAGCTTGCTAGAGCTGGATTACAGTTGTAGGGACCGCGTAACTACACTTCCCATGACTCCACAGAGCACTTCCACAATGTCCACCCTGGCATGAGGTCTAGTTACGGTTAACGGCGTGAGCAATAAACTTTCCCAGTTTAAGAGCTAGGACAAGCATTGTCCAGCCCCCTCTTTTTGCTCTTTTACTCTTTTGCCCCTTTTACCTCTGCACTCTCCAGCTTCCGGCTCTGCAACTGCACCACGTCCTGCTCCCAACACTCGGACAGAGGCCAAATTCTGCACAGCGCACCACTATGCCTCACGGACACACCTAGCTTACCGCGCAGTAACTTAAAGTGGCCTATATTGAAGTGGAGGCGGTTGTACGCAAATTGATTAATCAGCTGACCAATAGAAACTGCAGCAAACAAACTTTTCCACATGGAAAAAGGACCAGCTAACATCTTGTCAGTGGACCAAACGACAGCACACAGTACACAGGAACACCCCAGCTTTGCGCACCTCTCCAGGACATCAATTCACAACACCATTGCTGCTTCTATAAGGACAGCACGTCTTTTTGATCCAGCAATGCATACGGACTCAGTAAGACTAAACAAACATTCCAGGCATAGCCAGTTTTAGCTTAGTGTTAACTGTTATTGTGAATCTGTGCTTGTATATTGGTTTTCGTTTATCATTTCAATGCATTCTGTGAGCCGTATGTTTACGTGACTAAATTTGATGTCTTTCACTTATGTATAGAGTCTCTCTTCTCACAGCTAAAACTCTTAACACTCCCACCCAGAACTCTAGCTAACTACCCAAGCTAGCTACTTTTACCTTTCCCTTGCTTGCGCACATGCACGCACTCCTACCATACCTTATCCTACTAACTTCCTGTTTGTTCAACCCCATATCTCTTCTGAGGATTATTATCACGAAATGACAAATGTATCAATTCTTGCAATCTACACATATAGTGTAGGGGTGTATCCCACACAATTTGTGCACTCCATGCAAGGACTGGGATGTATACATTTCTAATAATCATCCTCACTATTTCGTAGAGTAAAATCCCTACATTATTTGGCGGCCTGTGCGAGGACCCGACACAGTAGATTCTAATTCAATTTAGTATAATGAAAATTCTGTAACGAATGTAGAGTAAATTGTCACATTGTTTTTGCTGGCACCAAGTTGTTTCTTGTTGTTTGTTTGACGATAAAAAAAATAGTCTCCTAAACAGCTAGTTAGTTGGCTAGGTAAGTTAGGTTGTGTGCGATCAGGCATTGTTCAAGCTACATCATAATTCATTCATTCATTCATTCATTCATTATCCTAACCCGCTTATCCTGAACAGGGTCATGGGGGGGCTGGAGCCTATCCCAGCATACATGGGGAATACACCCTGGACAGGTTGCCAGTCCATCGCAGGGCGCACACACACCATTCATTCACACACTCATACGTATGGGCAATTTAGACTCTCCAATCAGCCTAACCTGCATGTCTTTAGACTGTGGGATGAAACCAGAGTACCCGGAGGAAACCCACGCAGACACGGGGAGAACATGCAAACTCCACGCAGAGAGGCCCTAGCCCTGGATTCGAACCCAGGACCTCCTTGCTGTGAGGCGGCAGTGCTACCCACTGCACCATCCGTGCTGCAAGCTACATCATAATATACATCATAAATGCAAAGGATACTTTTTTTCCTCACTAGCTTTATGCACAGCACAGTTATTAATACACAGTTTGTGGTTTAGCTAGCGCATATTGTTAAGTTAACGACGTTAGGTCTAAGTTAGATTTATAGCTCGGCGATATGACGGTGAATAGCACCGTCATATTGCCTAGTTAAGTTACATAACATTGCTAGTTAGTTAGCTATTGTAAATTGTCCCATGGCGATGTTAATGTGCTACAGATAAAATTCCCATGCTCATTTTGTGCTTATTGTGCTAATTGCAAGTAATTACACAAAAAAGGCAACACATTTTTTACTGATCAAATTAAAGACTGTATTGAATCAATAGGCTCGTATTTGGTGAAATTGTGGATACCTGCCCACAAAAACTAACCTCCTGGCAGGTAATAAATTAAAAATGCAAATGACTGAATTTTTTTGATAAAGGACAAAATTATTAAATAAATTAAACTTGATAAGCTACCTAATTAGGAGCTTATCGAGTGACCTCTGTCTATCATTTGCTTAAAAAAATATTACCTTTTTTGATGAATGTAATATAGAACAATAAGCACCATACAAATATATATAACACTGCTGGCACCCGATTGGTTGGCTCCACCCTCTATTCAGCCCCTGACACAATTTCAAATTGATTCAATAATTCAATAAAAACACCTTCACCTTCAGCCATCCAAAATGAGCAAAAGGAAAATTTACAATGAATTTACAAGTCCAACTATGCTATGTTGAATGCTGCCTGTATATTATGTATATGCAACCCTGGGTTAGAGAATACTTTATGCATAGAATGCATTTTTTCAAAATTGTGCAGATTGAAGCCAAGCTGAAACATTGAGTGCAATTACATTTAAACTTATATTGCAAATCCATTTAGACAAACTGAAACAGAAGTTAGAGCAGCACTAGGTTCCATGATATGACATACACTAGTGAAACGGCTCTGGAAGATTGGAGGACAGGGAATCGAGGAGCTGTAGCTGCTGTGAAAGGATATTGATTGGAGAGGAGAGGAACAGAAAATTGACAGCCATTTCATGCATGTAGTGTATAGTTTCAATGAAGTACAAATTAACTCATTTTTAACAGAGAACATACATATACAACAGTGTCAACACAAAATGGCTGGTAAAATCATTGTATTCTCCTTATTATTCAGGTTTTATGCATTTGTTATCATAATTTCACACAACCAGACTTCCATTTGGTAAAAATTACTGAAACATACTGCATGAATTGTTTGTCTACATTTTATACTAACGATTCTCTGTAACAAGTACACACACACTCATACACACACACCCTCATACATTATTGATGTATTGTATATTAAAATGGGATCCCTGTCCTCATGCAAACATTGCAAAGCAATCTACTTTGACAGTTCATCAAAGTTGTCAGTCTGCCATACACATCAAATATGACATACTTCCCGCAGAATTGAGGAACAGACCTTTGTAAATGCTTCAAATAGAGAGAAGTTATTAGTGCTTCCGTTTGTCCCGCTGTTCTTCAAAAGCACAGCTGAGGCTATAAGTGTGTCTTTAAGCAACAGAGCTAGATTTCTCTTTCCCTTGCCTCTCCTCTAGCAATGTCAAAGTTTGGATGGTGCCATGGAAACCGTCATTGCCATGAGCCCTTCCTAGCCAAACCCAAAACAATAGTTCTTCTACTAAACCATTCACATGTAAGTGGCCAGGGGAGCTGATTTGTGTTTGTTGTTCTTGATAGAGCTTTGTAGTTTACACAGTTACCAGTTACAAGTTATAGCAACTTTGGATTTCAGTTTTTGGAATGTGGGCCAAATACTTGGGTTCACTGACTTTTCACTACAAGCATTTAATCAAAGCACAATTGTAACCCTGTCAAACACAGTCACAGGAAAAAACTGGTCAGACCAGTGTAACCCCAGCTATAAAGAATGAATGAATGAATTATGTTACACTCTAGATTTGTTCCCAAAATAGATTTCCCTTGTTTACAAAGTTTCAGAAAGTAAGAGTATGTATTCAGAAATGTCAAGTATAAATATAGTAATACATTTCCTTCAATATAGCAATAAGCAGCATATGGGTCAGTGACAGTAGGTATGTGTCCACTATGATGTGCTGAATTACTGTGATTTGCTGCCATGTTGTAAAGAGTATTACTTATGCATATGTGTGACTATGCCTGGTTTGGCACATGCTGCTGAATGAAAGTTAATTTACTGGGACTAATAAATGTATATTCTATCCTGAGAGATCATATGACCTATCATATAACATGAAATAATATATTAGGCTTGCCAAGAAAAATATGAAGATCCTGTAAATTACATTACATTACATTATTATAAATACTGTACAAAGGTGTTTTCCTTCTGACTTTCTAAAATAAACTTTTGTGTATGAACAAATTGCTGGTGACTGCATCTTTTATTGGCAATTCTGAAATTTTCTTTGTAGGTGAGGGCATACTTTTATACTGGTGGAAATGCAGTTGCATCAGAGATATGATATGCACTTTGTTTGTATAGTATCTACTAACTATGTTCCTTTCCCCCTTGGGACACATTTTAAACATTGCTGAGAGGTTAACTGTCTCTTCGCACCAGCTGTAAACAAACATTGAGGACGTATATTCAAAGTGAATGCACAGTTGAGCAGCTATGTTAGGTCAGTAACCTCTTAATCCCAAATTGCCAGGAATAATAATATTACAGAGTATATAATATTGTTTTGTACCACTAAAACGCTTTGAATTCATTAGGTTTTTAGTGAAAACTGACATCTACACGAGTCCCCTGAAAGCGTTGTGGCAAAGGTGAGTGGTTCCAGTCTGTTTTCAGGCACTGAATAATCATTTTTGAAATTTGATTTAGTACTGTGCTTATTGAGCTATATTACAAACAATTGCATAGAGAGTGGTAACACAACTTTTTACCCAATCAAATTAAAGAGGTGAATCATTAAGATCCTAATTACATTCTTGAAAACATGTATTTCATGATTTTTTCCAATTAACCCAATGCAAGTTTGGCTCATTATCATTCACTTTGTCTTTGAATTCTTCATCTACCAAATTGTTCGTTTTTGTGGCCACGTGTCAGAACTTTCACCAATTAGGGGACTATTGATTCACTTCAGTCTTTAATTTGATCAGTTAAAACATTTTACCTCTCACATCTCTTCATTTGTTTGTAATGTATCACAATGAGTACAATGAACAGAGGACCTTTGTTCTTCATGGTGTGCATTGCTATTTCTAGCACAATGTGGTGATTGAAAGGGTAAATAATCTATTGAAACACGAGAAGAGTGCTTTAAAAAACAGCTTGTTGAAATACTGGGATTGCAATTGTGGTTGGAATGAAAACCAGTTTGCACAGGTAACTAATTACTATGCCATGTGCAATCCTCTTAGCATATCTCCAGAAGGATAATCTGTATTTGAAATAAAAATACTGTGCTCTGAAACTGACATACTGAAGCTGATTATTTTAATAATTAATTTAATAATTTAATAATTGTTTGAATACATTGAAATGGTCAAGTAACATTGTATTAATCGGTGCTCCTGTCCACCATATATGGTTTGAACAAAGTACAGAAAAACTAATATTTGACAGAGAACATATACAATAGTGTCAACAGAAAATGGCTGGTAAAATCTTATTCTCCAAATTACTTAAGTTTCATGCATTTGTTCTTGTAATAAAATGAGAGAACCATATGAATCATTAAGATTTCTGGTAAAACATTTTATACTAACAATTATCTGTAGCAAGTACACACACACACACACACACATACACACACACTTATACTGTCATACTGTATATTAAAATGTCATCCCTGTCCTCAATACAAACATTGCACCACAATCTACTTTGACAGTTGATCAAAGTTATTAGTCAGTTATACATGACATACTTCCAGTAGAATTAAGGAACAGACCTTTGTAAATGCTTCAAATATAGATTAGTTGTTGAGTGTTTCTCTTTGTTTTGCTGTTCTTCAAAAACACAGCGGAAGCTGCATATGTGGCAAAGCAAAGGAGTTACATGATATTTCTTTCCTTCCTCTCCACTAGCAATGTCAAAGTTTGGATGGTGCCATGGAAACCTTAATTGCCATGAGGCCTTGTTTACAAAGTTTCATATCCACAGGGTATTTATTACATTAGAACATGCTAAATTCATGGCTAGCATAGGTTTTTAGTGGAAGCTGAAGTCTAATATTATCCCCTGGAATAATATCTATTCTTTAATTGATTTAGTATGGCATATGTATTATTTCACAATCTAAGAAATGAGGTAACTCAAAAGTTCATGAACAGTCCACCTGAGATTCTTTGGACTTTGGGACCATAGTTCTGATATTGTTATCTAACAACCCCCCCGCCCCACACACACACACACACACACACACACACACACACACACACACACACAAATGAAAGGAAAAACCAACATAAAGTTCCTCAGTAGGGTACTGGACCACAAGCTCTCTGGAACTCTACTGCTGGGATGGAACACCATTCTTCCAAAAGATATTCCCTCATTTGGTATTTTGATGATGGTGTTGGAGAGCGCTGTCTAACACATTGGTCCAGTATCTCCCATAGGTGTTCAATTGGGTTGAGATCTGGTGTGGTGTCTTAAACAGGTGATTTGAATGAGGCAAACCTGTTCAGAGGAACCGCCGGCATATTAAATAATATGTTTACTATCAAGGGTGTAGCACCTGAAACAATTCATTATGCATTACTACACAATTGGCTTAACACCGCACACCGCACAAACATGTGTGTGCTTATTCTAATCAACTGTACATCGCTCTGGATAAGAGCATCTGCCAAATGCCAATAATGTAATGTAATGTAATGTAATAAATGAAACAACAAAACCCTTAAACAAAGTGCAAATACACCTACTTATTCATGCGATTATCTAATCAGCCAATTGTGTGACAGCAGTGCACTGCATATAACCACACGTTACAACAGTGGTATGCAGAAGAGCATCTCTGAACGCATCATAGCTCTAAGTAGATAGGCTACAGCAATAGAAGTCTAATAAATACGTCTATTAAATACCTAATAAGGTGCTCACTGAGTGTACATTTTTTGATATTGCACAAGAGAGCTGCCTTATATCTAGCAGCACTATTTTTAGCACCGTTTTTATTATTTTCTCTTTGTCTTATTTAATTTATTTTTATTTTATATCTCTTTGAGCTATATCTAGTTTTATTTCTTGCTTTTAACTTTGTGCTATGTCCAACAGTATTGTTTTTAGCACTGTTATACTTTTCTCCCTGTTTTCATTTTGAATACAGTGTTGGTTGTAGGGAATGACTTAAAAATTTCCTCAGGCAGAACAAGCACATCAGCTTCGTCAGATTCAGGAGACCAGAAAACAGCTAAGCCCATTATTTTCTTTACTAAAGTATTACTATTATATATTATACATTATATTATATATTATTATTATTATTTAATATTACTCACTGATTGATTTATTCACTGATGTACTGATTTATATTACTGACTAATTGACCGATTAGCTAGCTAATTGATTTAATATATACCTATTATTACTTATGAATTATTATTACTTATTTTATATAATTTTCATAACTGACTGACATTGTTGTGGAAAAATGGTGGTGTCACTTAATGGCATTTTCCTCTATCCCTCTCAGGGGACCTATGGAAATTAAGGTTTCCAAAAATCTTAGGCGGAATATCCGGACGGACCTTTTCTAAACATGCATTGCTATTATAGGTGTTCAAGCCACTCAAGAGAGAGATTCGCTTGCTGGACTCTCAGTTTGCCCTTTGGCCTTCAGGTTTTGGTGATGAGGAGTACAGTGCCATCTTTAGGCCCTTACATACCAATTCTGGTCATGGTTCCATTTTGGCCAATTTGTTTTCTTGCTATCTTCCTATTCTGCCCATGTTCCTATGGGCTAAAGTACATCTTTTGATATTTGCTATACGTTTGGTTCTTTTCTTTTTTATTGTTTTTAAAAATGTTTTGGCTATGTTCCATTGGTCTTTTCATTTGATCAGTTACTGATCGTGTTTGTTTTAGAATATTTTGAGATTTATTTTTGACAGAATTTTTCATTTTATTGCAGGAACATTGCAGAGAGCATTATTCCAGGAAGCTGGAGTGAGAGGACTGGAAGGCACATGCAGGTATAGTATTTTTTTCAAGGAATCAGGCAGAAAAAAAGATAACCGCAGAAGTTTCCCTAAAAGTCCATTGGAAAGAAATTTCAAGAAAGTTTTGATATTTTTAAAAGAAACTTATGCTACCACGTCAATTTGTGAAAATATTCTATGATACACGTGATTACCTAAAAAAAATGTTTTATTTCCCCATACAATAGAAATGTGTTGTAAAATCGAAGAATATACACATTTTCATGGTGCAAATTTGTGTTACCAGGATATCCCATGCCAGACATCCAGGAATGACTGTGGGATTTTCGTGCTCATGGTAAGTTGAGCTATTAAGTAAATATTGCACATGTGCCCAGGAAAAACTTTCAAAGAAATCCCTCCCTTTTTTTCCCTCAGTACATTACATTACAAGGCATTTAGCAGATGCTCTTATCCAGAGTGGCGTACAACAAAGTGCAGATCAAACACAAGTGCAAGTGTGAAGAGGACCTGAGAGGACAGTACAGTTCCGAGTCCTAGTGTGACCATACAGATACAATCGGAACCCTTGAATAATACATCAACTTACAAACTAGCATACCACAGTTGGCAGCTAGAATACTGGAGTGGACACAAGGGGACCACAAGAAGGTAGGGGGCGCTTCGGTGGCGCCACAGATGAAGGGCGGCCGCACCGTGGGGGCTGAGCCAATCTGACGGCCTGGTCCAAATCCAGATGGGCCGGTTTGAGGTGGTCCAGGGAAATGTAGTCCAGCTTACCACCAACGTCCACGAGGAAAGCCTTGTCCCTAGACCATCATAGGGAGGGTGAAGCGGTCCCCAATTTGTGTTGTGGCGGATGAAAACCTACTCCCCCGTCGTTAGGTCGGACGGAACATAGGACTGCGGGAAACCATGCTGCAATGTAGACACTGGTGCAAATGCCCTAGCGCTGTCCAGGAGGGCGGTTTGCTGTTGTGTTGCGGACCAAGGGCTCGTGGTGTTAGGGACAAAATCCCCCGGCACCCACAGTGACTGACCACAGACCTGAGGTCCTTAAGCAAGTTGCTGCTGTTGTCTGCCACTCAGTGCTGTTGTGTTTTGAATGAAGCAGCAATTTAGGGTACATCCATATTAAGCCGGGTACATTTAAAAACACATACTTATCTCTCCGTTTTGGCCTCCCGTCCACACTAAGCCGGCCATTTTACCCAAAGCGGAGCTTTTCAATAATGCTCTCCCAAGAGGATAAATTTGAACGCCAGCTACCCATTGTAGTGCGAAAATGCCATTTTCAAATGTACCCGGCTTAATGTGGATGTAAATTAGTCTTAGGCAACAGTGTGCTGCTGCAACCTACCTTAATGGCGGGGCTGTCATTCTGTTTAATGCTAACGTTACCTTAGAACGTTGGGATGTAACGTTAGCCGCGGTAACATTGCTGTTAAAGAGCACCTTAAGCACATTTTACCAATGTGATTTCACATGTTTAGCTTTGTCCTAAGGTTACCACACTGATGGTGAAGATTAAAAGACATAACTACAGCCAGTCGGGAGTTCAGAAACGTTAGGCATGGCCAGTCTACATGGGAAGACTGGCCCCTGAGACAGCGGGGAAGGTGAAGCTACAAGCCATTAAATAACGTTCGTCAATTAACACTGGTATACTTGTGACAATTACCACAAACTAATTTTAAAAAAAAGTTGAACAAGACAAACATTGAATTCATCGAGCATTTAACTTGAGAGCAACATCAAGTTAGGTTCTAATGTTAACGATACTAACATTAATTAACACAACTAAGCTAGCTGCTGTAATGTTAGCTTGTAGTGCCGAGAGATGGGAGTCGGAGGCGGAGAGCTGAAATTAAGAGCAAGGCGTTTATTCAACATCAGCAACAACAGCATTTTAATACCGCAAGTCTCAACAGCAGCAAAACAGAAGAAAGAGTGCGAACAGTAGTTGTGCAGCTCTAAAAGGAACCCAGGCGAAAACCCTTCACCTAACCTAACAGTTCTGTTGGTGAATTATGATACAAAATACTATCTCCACACAAGCCCCCCCAGAATTCACCCATAGTCAAAGTCCATGCAGCAGAGGGCCGCGGTGGTGCAACAGGCTAAGATGCAGTGGACTTGCAGTTGCAGTTCACTGTAGTTGCACACCGGGTACCGGGGTTTGATTCCCAGTCCTGCCAAAAGCCAAGTTTGGCTGGCTCACGTGAAATGGCATAATTGGCTCGCTGCTCCAGAGGGAGGGATTACTTTAATGAGTAGTCCCCCATTTCAATGGTTGATAGAAATTAATACGAGTCAAATATGAGCCATGTTTTGTATTTGGTTGCATATAATTTGCATGCCATGTCTGTGTTTTGACCATGTTCAATTACAAACAGAGAAAATAAAATATTAAATTAGACTCCTCAGGGGAGATTTTAATAGCAGCCAAAACACAAAGCAAGTGTGAGAATCAAGTCCATGCAAGGGTCAAACAACAAAGTAAGCAATCCGTGAAGGCTTGGTACAGTTGGGCAGGGCAGAGTTGTAGTCGACAGTGGGGCGTGGGTCGAAAGCCAGAAGAAACAATCAGCGAGGCAGAGTGCAGAAGGGTTGTTATACAACAAACTATAACGGTGAGTTCAAGTTCAAGGTACACCTGCAGACATCATGGAAGGCTATAGAAGTGGCATGACGCGCTTGTTTACGAGGTATTTTTTTGGCCTCGCATTATAGTTTGTTGTATTTTTTGCCCTCATTATATGATATGCGTACTTATATAAGCAGATAAGTGAATTGCTGTTACATCCGTGCATAACATATTTGATGGTGTTGAGTGTGCTTAGTGTAATTAATGAGGGCCACACAAGAATTAAGTTAAAGTCTATATTATACAAACATGTGCAAGTGTTATTTACAATGGTTACACAAGTGTTTACAGACCAAAGAACATATTTGGGTCACAAGGCCAAGGGACACGGATGTTGCTGAATAAATGAAATAAACAAAATAAACAAAACAAGCTAGAAATAAAGATAGGCTGACTGACTTATTCAGCAATAAACGAAAGCCTATCTGACTACTCTAACATAACATAAATTACATCGTTGGCAACCACCCCTTTCCTAAAGTGTCTATGCACAAATTCCACCTACATGTAGCAATGGTGTGTAAAGGCTTCTGTCTTATCTGCCCCAGATGAGAGAGTTCAGAGAGAGACTGAGCGGCAGCAACATCTTGGGGAGGAGGGATGTGATTGGTGGAGGCAGGATAATGATGATGGACAGGTGGGACAGCAAATGGAATTGTGATTAGCTAGTAAAAACGGAGGGAAAACAGAGGGAACACAAGATACAATTGCATTCAAAAGTTGAATTTTTATTTATTTATTTATTTTAATGTATTTCAGATTTTTCAATTTTTCTCCCAATTTGGTAGCCAATTGTACCCCGTCTGATTCAATTAGAGCTAGTATTAAATACACCGGCCACACCCCGTCCCTCAGCGGCCTGAAGGAGAGCGACACGCCTTCTTCAAGCCGTCTCGTCTCATGCTCGTGACCATCATTCCAAGGCACCCAGGGTGCTTTATTGTGCGGCGCTTGGCCAATTATGCTGCTCCACGTGAGCCGGCCAAACTTGGCTTTTGGCAGGACCGGGAGCCCCAGTCCCCGGTGTGCAACTGCAATGAACTGCAACCGCAAGTCCACTGCATATTAGCCTGTTGCGCCACCGCGGCCCGCAAAAGTTAAATTTTTTAATGAAAATGGAAGTTGTGTAAGCTCACGGGGGGGGGGGTGTGTGCATCGTTTTGCTATTTAAATATCTTGGTACGTACTGGTGTTCCCGATCCCGATGACGTCCATCTTAACAGATGCTCCAGGACCTGTAGAATTTTTCAAATTTAAAAAGAAATTAAGATCACCTGTCATATTTAAGAATGCATGGCATCTAATCCTACATCAGTTTCAGCCTTCTTCCCTCTGTTGATTGGTGTATATTTTTGGCTCGTTGTACTTAACAGAACTTCAATCTCTGCTTCAGAGATGCTTTTTTCTTTCTCAACTATCTCTTTTAAAAGCCGAAATTCCGTATATGGTGTTTTAGGGGCGTCAAGTTATACTAATCACAAATTTTGTGCACGTGTCTTTGATTTACGATTGCTTGGTATTTATCAACATACACACGTGGATACAAAAAAAGCTGAGTCTACGGGTTTTTCATGAATCTGGAGAACGTTGTTCAGATTACCCATACATTTGCACACAGAATTCCGAAAATATTGACAAATGAGGCCCAATATGTCTTAGTGGACCCTGTCATTTCATCTATTACACTAAGTGACCTGTATTGACACCTTAGGAAATGTAATCCTCAAGTTACATATATTTTTACTTGTTTATGTTCATTACAAAACTGAAAGTTAAAGAAATGAATTGTGTTAATGAAGCATGAAACTGCCGTTGAATGCAAATTACTGCAAACAACCTGTTGAGGAGTTGTTCGGCATGTGATTACCCTCTTTGCACATAAACAAACCTGAACAAAAAATAAATAAAATTCAGTAATTGGGATAAAAATATCTTTGAACTATAAACATATGATTTCAAGCCACATAAATACACAATAAATAACGTCTTCATTATTTCAGTTAATTTAACAATGTACATTAGGAATCCTAAACTTCCATTCTGAGCAACATTTCCCAGAATACATTCTGCTGTTTTGATAGGTATTTAGTCAATGCATGCAGGACAGAAAAGCACTTTGATGGCTATAAAATGGAAATACTGAAATTCTAGAACTTTTAATTCCTGCATTAAAACAGAATAAAAACATAGTTCACAGATCAGTTAATCTATTTCTCAGGTTTTCTGCCTTTATGGCAATGCAGTTGAATTTTTTAATAATACATTTATCTCAAATAGCAAACAAGGAAACAAATAAGTGTTTCAAATTGAAATCCCACTCTCAGGGAAAAAATATATATTTGATATAAATATATATTAAATATATAATGTACATTACTCAATAATAGTTTGAAATGCAATTGAAATTGTACAAGAAGAAATTGAATTCAATGGCCGTTTTCAGGAATTTGCAATCCCATAATTCGACATTCCTACAGTGAAAATGCACATAATCAATCGGATGTATACTGGGGATAGTCCTCTTCCAGAATGTTGTGGTGTTTCCAGAAAATAGTTTGATTTAAATAATTTAATGAAATTTAAATAGTGGCATGTATTAAATGTAATGTTATATAAGGTGTTTTTGCAAGTTTGCCATCCCTTAATTCCACGTTCATACAGCACAATTTCACAAAAATCTACCTGAAATCTAGGGATCGTTAGATACTGGAATTTATTCAATTGAATCATGATTATGGTGGAGTTTGCAATCCCATAATATCAATTTCCTTTCATTCACAATTCACAGTGTCAATGGTACCTATAAGTGGGATTGTGTTCTTCAAGATTGTTTTTTTCCTGAAAACAGATTGTTTCCATTCCATTCCATTCAAAGTTGTTTTAATTGTGCCATGTATTGCAATCCCATAATTCCAAATTCATCGGTAAAAAGTCTCACAATCAATATGATGCCCACCTGGCATGGTGCTCCTCAAGGCCTACCAGGAATTTCCTGAAAACAGTTGATACATTTTTTTTTTTAGAGATTTATAAAATGTCAACATATTGGATACGTCTACCATTTTGGAGATCTTTGCAATCCAATTCCAAATTCCTACAGTAAAAAGTCACGCAGTCAATAGCATGTCTACCTGGTATTTCCTGAAAACAGTTTGATTTAACTTTTTTATATATATTTTATTTTGCAGTCCCATAATTCCAAATTCATACCGTAAAAAGTCACACCTGGCATAGTGTTCTTTAAGATGTATGTGGACTTTCCTGAAAACAGTTTAAATGTTATATTGTGCCATGTATTGAATGTGTCTACAATTTTGGAGGATTTTGCAATCCCATAATTCAACATTCCTACAGTAAAACGTCATGTAATCAATGTTGTTTATACTTGGCATGGTGTTCTTTAAGATGTATGTGGACTTTCCTGAAAACAATTTGATAAAATGTTGAAAATGTTGAAGTGTTATGTACTGAATACATTTACCATTTTGGAGGATGTTGGAATTATATCCTTCCAAATTCCTACAGTAAAAAGTTACACAATCAATAACATGTATACCTGGCATGGTGCTCTTCAAGGTGTACCGTGGATTTCCTGAAAATAGTTTGATTTCAAGAAACCTAGAGAGATTAAATTACAACATGACTAGTTGCTTGCAATTCTCAGTTCCCAAGTCTGACCTAATTCTGGTGGGTGTCCCCATTCTCTCGAACTTCATCAATGAAGTAACCAGCAAGGACCCTTGGGTCGTTATTTGTTGACTAAGCATGGAGCCAAATCACCATTCTTGAAAAGGCATCAATTGCACTGTTTATCCCATAATGTAAATCCCATAGTGCTTAAATTTATAGTAAGAGTCAACATGACATATGAAGTTGGGCCCAGGGTTCCTATATAGCTGACGGCGATTCCTCAGTCTCAGTTTGATCTCCACGGGGATCCAAAACTTTGAATAAATGCCTGATGGTATTCTGGGTCATGACATAGCCCGCTTGTATCCATGAAGTTTACCATGCCAATCGAGTTGGTGCATAAGGAATAATCTAGTGACATCAGATTTGTTCTTTTGTCTGTATAATCATTGAGATTTAAGAACCCTTAACAGTGTCAGCATGCCAATAACTTCTTAATCCAAGAAGAAAGTAAAAGTTAATCAACTATATCCAATGTGCCATAATGTAGAGTAACAGAGTGAAAGTGAAAACAATTGCAGCTGTAGACTGCATGAATTAATGTGATGAGGTATAGAAATGTACGTTATGTGATCTCTATGTAATAACGTGATATTTATCATGAAATAACAGGATCTTTTCAAGTAAGAACGTCATAACTTCATTAATCTTTTTTTTTTTTTTTTTTTTTTTTACTTGGCAGCAATAAGCTTGTAATAATCCAAATAGCAAGGGAAATTTAATTTTCCACAACATGGGACCTTGAAAATATCTTCTTTCCTCCAAACAAAAATAATTGATGAGAACTGTTAATGGAATCGAATCGATAAATTAATTTGTCAAAAAATGAAATGAGTGAATAAAACAGGAAAAAATGCTCATACTGTACCAAAAATGTAACCTTCAAATAAAACACTTCAGGCAAAATGGTATAAAATTAAGTATTATTTTTAATCAGAGGGAACAAATATCAATGGTCATTTTTGCACAATGAATATCGTTAGCCCCATTCAACACTAAAAATTCTTATTAAACATTCCAAAAAAAATGACCAAGAGAACAATATTGAAGTTTGATGAAGTTGAATGGAGAAACTTAACATTTGGATTTTTCAACATTCTGGTCACAAAAACAGTATATAGTTGATAAATGACAAAAATATGGACAGGACAGCTCAAAGGCAAACAGAAAATAAACAGTAAGTCAAATATTAGTTCACACTATTGCAGAGGGGCAAGTTATTTGTTCAATTTGTTCATTTGTTCATAAGCCAAAAACCCCGCAATATTTTAAAATAAATAAGTGAAGAATTGAAATTCATGGCTTCTTTAACACTGCTGATAAGATATGTAAGATTTACTTCTTATTCATTACACACATCACGGCAGAATACATGTGTATCCAATGAGTGTGATTACAAGAACCAGTAGATGTGAGTTCCGTTGGTTAAAACCTCTAGACAATGGTCTGGACAAATGGGGGCTAAAATTAACTTAGCTTTTTCCTCAACCATGACAACTTTATTCAGTTTTCCAGTCTGCATATGTGGCATGAGCAAGATCAAGACATTTAAGTGGCATATGTACATAAAGTAGATTACTTATTAGCTTGTCCATGAAACTTTCAAAATAAACCTATCCAAATTCTGGAAAAATGTTCATTTTAATTTCAAGCCACACAGACAAAGAAGGTTTTTTTTTATGCATACACTTCCAAGATTACATACAGTTGGGAAAGTAAACATCATTTGTAAAAAGAGCAAATCAAACCGATCTCATCTCTGTAATACCAATCCAATCATACAAGAGACTAGATTTACTCTGAAATTTGTAAATTGTAACTCAAGACAGAAAAATATGTATAACTCAAATAAACACTGACTGAAACAAGGCACAAACTGGTATGGCAGAGAATTACTCTTTGTATTCCATGAACTGTTGGAGCCTCTTTCGATGCTCTGCTGACATTTGCACAGCACTGTAAGAGAGGAGAAAGAGTGATGTAAGCAGTACTTTAAATAGCAATGAAAGGTACCCTGGAAAAAAAATACATATTGGCCATTATCTACAAATAAATACTTGTTCTCAGCTGGGTCATTCCAAGTCAACTCAAGACTTTTGGACCACATCGATTCAGCATGCCGATTCGGCCTGGAACCAGAACAACACCATTCGGATAGTTATTATGGGAGTTACTGACTAATAAGTCTGCACTAATTAGGATGCCCCAATGATTTTGACTTTAGTGTAAGTTGCAGAGTAATATTTCTTATATCACTGTATAAGTCCTCACAATGGGCTCCAGCATTATTGCCATCCTTACTAAAAAAAAATACAGACCAAAGGCTGTATACAATAAACACACACAATACAACACCACTTAATTGGGAACGCTATACTAATACTGGGTAGGGCCTCCCTTCGCTCTCAAAACAGCCTCAATTCTTCGTGGCATGGATTCCACAAGATGTTGAAAACATTCCTTCGAGATTCTGTTCCATGTTGATGCAATTTCTGTAAATTTGTCAGCTGCACATTCATGCTGCGAATCTCCCGTTCTACCACAAAGGTGTTCTATGGATCATTCTTAATCATGTGACAATTTCCTTGGAGTACAGGCAGCCATAGCAACCATAGCAACGTATAATGTATTTAAATTAAAGATGGTTCTAATAACAGAATTGTCTGGAATTAAGTATCTGAATGAGACTGATTGAAACAAATTACTCTGAACCTATAGTATGAAACAAAGTCAAAAACTGTGATACAAGACCTAATATAAAGACCTCATTGATCAGTAGACAACAATTGCCTGTGACTCCATGTCACAGAGCCCAGTTCAATCCCATCAGTTTTTTTAAGCGGTCTGAATTTTAAGGACATTAAAGCACTAGAATTTTAATAACCAGTTGCAAACTCTGTTCTGACCATGCATATTTCACTTCAAAAATACAGGTCAGAACAGAGTTTGCAACTGAGTTTTAATCACTTATATTTCAAAGCTGCTCAAAAAATATATTTACTTCCGCTGTTGTCTCACCTTTTCTCACCAATTCTAATACTTCAGTGAAATCAGACATATACTTTTCTACAAATTGATTTACAAACAAGGTACTTAAATTAGTTTAAATAACTATTTTGACAGGGTATAGGGTATACACATAAAACCTGGGTGTTCCTGCACAAGGAACTGAATAACTCATGGATTCCTAATAAACAACATGTATGCACCATTGATGGTTTTCATCCCAACAATAACAGTTAAGGCGAAACACAAAACTTACTAGATGTGCTGGCCAAAAGTGGTTGTAATCCTATAGATGGCAGTCTTCAGGGCAGCTCTCAGTGCGAAACGTAGAGTTTTGTAGGTTGTATCCTCAAGGTTGAAGGAAGACCTTACAGGTTTGCTGGAGGCATGTGGCAACTTGAAGTGTTTGTCCACAGCCTATAGATAAAATTATAACATGAGTCCTATTAAGGTGAAGCTTATTAGCAATGTACAAAATCTTCAGCTTCATTTCTCAGCCCTAGTCCAAGGACAACTCAAGTGTTCCCATGCAGTGCTCATTATAAATTAGGTGTGATTTGAATCTTCAAGTATCTGTATATAGAAACAAGTTCAGAATTCATAATATTAATCACAAAAAACGTTGTTTTAAGTGAAATGTTTGCATTTGCTGAAAGCCTAAAAAAAACGGGAAACTAACCTGACAAGCCCTAACGGTAACATCTGCCTCCTCTCCAAGGTATCGGCACAGCATCAGTATATCAGTATCTCTGACTGTTATCTGCGACAACCCTGTATGCTGTATGTCATACAGGTGCTCACCACTGGGCAGATTTAAGATTGAAAGAACTCATCATCTTAGAGTAGCGCACTTTGAAAGTACCCTGGTGCCTTGTGTCTGGATCCATTGGATTAAAATTGTTGTTTTTGTGCAAAAATAGTTCATAGGGGTATCCATGACACAAATGGCGCAATGTAGCTATAATGCTGCCGAGCCTGTTGCCATTATAGTAGACCTGTGAAATGTCATTGAGTTTGGTTTTAAAATGAGCAAGATATTGAGGTCCAAAGGTAGCCATTTTTAATGGAAAGTCTACCGTAGGTTAGGGGTCAGTTTCTTATTGTAACTGTGTATAGCCTAAAGTCAATGAACGTAACCACTAAGAACGCAACCACGGTTACAGTCGAATTTGCTACCATGGCAGCAGAGCACTTAACTGTTCCCCTCACCTCAGAAAAACATTTAAGAGTTTACATGCAACACCCTCAAGTAATTCCCTAAGCTAAGGGGGAATCAACCCTTAAGTGTCAGAGTTAAACACTTAAGGTGTTTCATGCAACCAGGCACTGGTGTCTGGAAGTTAGGTACAGTTGGATTACTGCTTCATAAGTGTCCCCAGGCTACCAACTAGGGGTGTACTGGCTGCAGACATTAGTGACAGCCTATTCTAATCAGTGCTACCTGTGGTACACAGTAAGATTGTGTGGAAAACGGTCACTGACTGGTGGGCAAGAACATTAGGAGAGCACACATTGTTCCATGTAAAGAGAGTAACATAGAATCTTTCAATGAAAGAGTCAATTACTCAGAACAGGCAGTGTGCGTGTCATGACAGTATTATTGTTTTTCTATTACACTACTACATCTACAAGTAAATTATTTGCCATGCAGAAATATCACTACTACTAATAACAGTGGTTCATCAGGTTACTGATGTTGTATTGCTATTTTCTTGAACACAACTGTATATAGCTTAAAACTGATTTTCTGCCTTACCTCTTGCAAAATCAACATACAGCTCAGTATACTGGAAAATGTAGTCTGCACCACACCAAACCGGTCTTCTGTGTACGAGGCCGCAACTAGATGGGACAAGGCTAGAAGCAAAAAAAGAATAAAAAAGGGGTAAGAATGGCGGATGGAAGAGAGGAAATGCATAAACAATCCACATAAAATATAAGGATAAACAGAAGAGGAAATTTCCTATTTAATTACCTACATTACTTTTTTACCTTATTTTCATCTTTGACATCCTCCTAAAGTTTCCCAGCTAACTTGCAAGTTACTTCATAAACAAAACAGGCCACAGCATTAAGTGTACCTCCAATTAACTGATTAGTTGGCATACTTCACCGAAAACACCCAGAGCACCTTTTTTCAGCCACTGTTCCTTGTTTAAAATTTCAGCAAACAACAAATGTTCTATAAAAAAACACAAATGAACATATTCATTTCTGACCTTCCAATGCCCAAATGTGAGCTTGACTGTCAGCAAAAAGGGCTTGACTGGAGGCTTCTGGAAGCTGCAAGGAAAGAAGGGAAAATTAGTCATCAAAATAAAGCAAAAGTAAAAATAAATAAATAAAAATTTAATCAACTGAAATTCTTTTTTTGCAATTCAATATTTTTTAGTTGAGTGCACACTTCACGATTCTTTAAGACTGCCATGAAGTTTAATGCTAGTTAACCACATTTGCGCAAGACCCCTAGTGGCCATGGCGCCAGCGTTCTGAGACTGCTCAACTCAGACATTCAGTGTTCCTGCAACCAAACTGAGTGGAAGCAACAAACACTGCGTGAAAAACGGAGTGCTACCATTGTTTATTGCATATTTCATCCAATTAACACCCTCTGCCCAGTCTCATCTGATACAAGCATGATGCATTGGACAATAGACAACTGCTAGTCTTTGATGATAATGCTTGGCATATACTCTGGCTGCTTTGTTAAAGTTCACACCACTGAAAATGAAATTGAGCATCTTTCAAGAGGTTTGCACTATTCTCTAATACTACTTTCTGATTTCCACACAGCAGACATCATAGCAGATAGCAAAAAATAACAGCCTTGTTTGTGGTGGTGAATGGATAGTGCTTGTTCACTGGAATGACAGCACATTGATACAATTGGCCCAAACGGATTACAGACAAAGTCAGAAAGTACAGAGGCAAAGCACTGAATATTAAGTGCTGTAGAGTCATAGAGCAGGGGTGTCAAACTCCACTAGATTACAGAAGGGTTACTTGCCATTGGCAATAGGAAGCCCATCGAGGAAGTAACAGCAGAAATTTCAAAACTGGTTGATTGGAATGTGGTGAACACCCCAAAGATTCAAGCTTTTTACAAAATAATTTATAACTCAAGGCTATAACCACTCACTCAAAAAAAATACAAACAAAAATAAACATCATATTACATGTTTAGATGAGGTACAATTTCAGTGTGTCTTTGGCAAATTGAGTGGCATGTCAAACATAAAAATCGTGAAGTGTGCACAAGGCTTTAGTGTTAGTTTTTTCTAAACTAGTCAGGTTTTACAGAAAATTAGAATAAGTGATGCTAAATGCTTGTCAAGGCAGCATGATTAAACTAAAGAAGCAAATAGCTAAAATAGGTTGGGCATGCAGCTGACGTACAGTTTGAAATGCAGAAACTTTACCACAGCACCACACCCACACACAATTTTCAAACCAGACATTATTCTACAGCTGAACAGTATTGTGCTTGTTTAGGTCAGATTTCTAGGGGGAGGACCCAATTGCTTGAGCAATGAACTCCTCTGTCGCACCCTCATGACCACTGGCTTCTAGCAGCTATGCTAACAAAGGTATGGTTTACATAAAAAATGTGTTATTTAGCTAACACTTTTATCCAAAGTGACTTCGTTCATTAGACCAAGCAGTGGACAATCCGCCCTGGAGCAATTTGGAGTTAAAGGCCTTGACTTAAGTGGAGCAGTGAATCTCAGCATGTTCACACAGTAATGTCTTGCTATGAGCCAGGTCCAACGGACATGAGGACAGAGCAGAATGCTTAGGGTCGGGACAAATTCATTCTAAGCTACTAGAAGTGTCAGAAAGGCATGCAGAGAGCCTCTTCCCACCCACCTCTGAGCATGGACGTCACCTTACCTTATTAAATAAGTACATTATCAGTACTCGCTTAGCCAAGAAATTTTTAACCTGAATGAAACATTTGAGAAAATAACAACGGAACAGAATATTTTTGTATCATAAGAATAGAAAATGTATTGTTGCAGGGAATTTCAAACCATTCAAGATTATCAAGTCAATTTTATGAATTTAATTAACTAATTAATAAAAAGATGACTAAAAAGTTAATTAATTTGACTAAAAGCTCATATGGAAAGCAGAACCAATACACAGAGTGCCTGGGCTCATGAGGGAGAACTCTAATAATACTTTACCTGCTCCCGTCTGTTATGGACCCACAGGGAGAGGAAGCCTGGCTTGTTGGAGTCAGGAGTAGGAATGGGCGCTTGAGCAGGGGAAGCTAAAGGACTGCCATTTAGAGGAGACTCTGCAGTTGAAGACAAAATTAATTCAGAGTACAGCATGCATTCAAGTAACTGTGTCATGCGGTTTTAACTTGAGCAGCACCAGAAGGTTTTAAAATGTAGAGTGTTTATCATATGAATTAGGGCTGGGTTTAAAAAAAATAAAAATAAATCCAATTCTAATCTTGAATGATCCGATATTGGGGCAGGGCGGCCTGTAGCGTAGCGGTTAAGGTAAATGACTGGGACACACAGGGTCGGTGGTTCTAATCCACAATAAGAACCGCACAGCCGTTGGGCCCTTAACCCTGCACTGCTCCAGGGGAGGATTGTCTCCTGCTTAGTCAAATCAACTGTACGTCGCTCTGGATAAGAGCGTCTGCCAAATGCTAATAATGTAATGCAATATTGATTTATAAAATCCTGCTAGATTGTTTTAAAGGAGTAACATGGTGGTTGGTCATACTTTCTAGGGTTTTATATGCAATTCGCACAAGAGCGCATTGAAGAAACACAATGAAAGTAATAAATATGTCCGTTCTCTAGTTTTGGAGAAGAATTTTACATTTATCGTCCTATTTTCAACTGGTTGAGAATTATCTCCTTGTAGTACATCAATTCCTGAACAATCAAGTCATTTTGGTACTCTATTGTACCATTGGTTTTCTTGTGCCAGGTGGCAAGGTAGTGTGTGGCAAAGTAAAAGGTTTTGATGGACCTAATGCCTCATTAAAAAAAACTTTAAATGCAGTGGCATGGTTTCTTAATGAAAAACAATTGGCAATAATCACTTCATCTGCAGGAAAACGTTTGCTAATGCAAGCATGGTGTAAACTGAAGAGGCACTTAGAAACTAAACATCCCCACCACAAAGATAAAGATGTGGCCCTCTTCAAGAGGTCAAGAGACCAAAATCAATAGCAGCAACACTGCATGCTGACCTGTGTGAAGGTATTGGATACAGCACAGGAGGCTAGTTACTTAATAGTGGAGCTTATTGCAAAGCAAAAAAATAAAATAAAAAACCTTGCACTAGCAGAGAGACCCTGCCTGCATGTTGCAAAATCATAAGCATTATTCTTGGTGATAAGGCCGCAGAAAAGATATAAAAAGTCCCTGCATTTAAATCACAATAAAAAGTAGAATAGATAACATGTCTAACAAAATAATTCTGACAGAGAAATTGAAAGTTGCACGTTCTCTTTGCAAATAGACAAAGCCACGGATTTCAATTATATTAAACCACAGCCTTTGAAGTCCCACCTCTTCTCCATTCAATGAACTGAAAAGGGAGCGGACCAAAGTCTTCTCCTACACACCGAAGTGCTTTGGCTGACACAAGGGAAATATGGAAAAGGTATGAATTTGTATGCCGCCAGGTGAAGGGGATTACGGTTGTACGGTCTAAAACAGGTAGGCAGACATTAACATGTTATCTAAAGTTACCTTCCCTGTACAAAAGTTATTTGGGAAAATGTTAATGCCAACAAAAAAAAAAAAACATGTGAAAACATTTTTTATTACATTATATATTTTTGTAAAACCATTATCTTTTGGTATTAACCTGTTTTTATTATTGTCATATATTTTGTATAAGTGATCATATAAGCTGCATATCCTCCTGTATAAGTAATCAGAATCATATTCTTGAATACAAAGAGCTTATTCTAACTGCAAGTAGGGGAGCGGAGAACAAATTAGCAGCATGCATGAGGACTAGAGTTCTGAGAAAGTTAAGAGAAAAATATTTGATCGACTTAAGGCCCTTAGTCAAGCAGTAATATAACATCGACTTACTTCAAACGCATTGATTGAAAGCATAATGTTGTTAACAGCTAGCAATAGCAACACAAACAATTGCACAAAGCATGCTAGTTGTCTTCCAACTAGTATATTGCCATGTACATTTTTTGGAAAAATTATACTATTCCAGAAAATAATGCCCATCAGAACTTGGCATTGGGCCATTGTTTTAGGTTATACATAGCATTTGACTGTACAATAAAAAATTGCAGCATCTATAGCAAACATATGAGCAGTTTGTCCAGTAGCATGAGAATATTGGGAATTAAATATAAAGCCTCTGGCAGTTGGGAGTCTCTATCATTTACATAAGAGTATAACAAATTTTTAATTATTCCTACCCGTAGAGGAAGTCCACAGTTTGGGCCTCCTCCTTGTCATATGAGGGCTCTGAACTGAGCCATACCAGGGTGAGAAGGGGTCCTGCACCCCCACCAGGCGCTTCATGACAGGAGAAGCAAAGGGACCATCAGACTTGGTGGCGATGTTCGCTGCCTGGGGGCTGGACATGCTTGTCACAGATCTTAAGGACACAACTCCAGGGGTTTTGATTGCCTCAGTAACCCAGGGAGTTTTTGCCAGTTCTTCCATACCTGATGACACTGAAAAATTGACACCAACATTTCACTTAAGATACTTTTTAAAATAGAAAACAGAAAACTATAAACTGTACTGTACCTGAGCCGTCTGAGGAGGTGGACTTCTGATCTTTGGTGGTGGACTGTGACTTGGCCCTCCCATTGGAGGAGACAAGTTCATGGTAAGCCACCAGCCTCTGAGTGAGGTCATTGATAAGAGACATACACTCCTTACATATGGCACTCCAATTATGAGGATGACCACCTGGAAGGAAATATTTTAGTCATTAAAGTGCCATGCACAAATCCTTTTGTCTTAAAAAATACACTCAGTGAGCACTTGACCAGTATCCTCATGATTGTATGCATTGGATTGCTTAGATAGATAATCGCATGAATAAGTAGGTGTAATAAAGTAAAAATGTTCCTTGTAAAGTGCTCGGTGTTTATATATATATATATATATATATATATATAAACACCAGACTTCTTTATATCTAGTTTGCAATCAATGGTGGTTGCCCACTAAATATGGCATAGCTAGAAATTGCACACACAAATGCAGAAAGTGCAAGCCTGAAGTATGATACATACCAGGCTGACTCAGGCTGAAGACTTCTTGTCTTCTTGATGGGGAGTGTTGAGACAACAAAGCCAAGTCTTGTAGGGCTAAAAACTTATATTTGGTGCAAGAGAGAGAGAACAAATTATACAATTAGTATAAAAAATAAATACATCAAGAAAAGTTATGGACAAACCTTAGCTGATTTTGGCGTAAGCATCACTTAGAGTTATGAACCTGAAAGTAATATTTTTTTGTACATAAAATTCTAAACAGCAAGTTGGTGAACATCTTTAGCCAAGTAGCCACAACTTAGCTACAGCAAGCTATGTTACCAAATTAATTGAATCAAGATCAGGGGTGCACAAGAAGGGCCGATCCGTTTCTGGATTTTGTGCCAACTTCTGGTCTTAATTATTGAATTGACTCAATCATATCTTACCTGACATATGTACCAGAGTTGTGCACCCCTAATCTAGATTAACAAGACCGGGCGAGCCTGGTTCAGCCAGACCCTGATGTAGCTCAGTAAATAACATGAAGAATATGAGCTAAAAGTGCTATAATTTGAGGGTATTTACATCTCAATCGGGTGAACGGTGTAGGAATTACAGCTCTTTTTATACATAGTCGACCCCCCAATTTTAAGGTCTCAAAAATAATTGGACAAAAATTAACATTACATATCCTTTGACCTATCAACACCATCAGAGTCAGGATATCTTATTTTCAGGTTGTCCTACATGGCTCAGGCAGTAAGAGCAGTCGTCTGGCAGTCGGAGGGTTGCCGGTTCGATCCCCCGCCCGGGCTGTGTCGAAGTGTTCCTGAGCCAATCGCCGTCAGTGTGTGAGTGTGTGTATGAATGGGTGAATGAGAAGCATCAACTGTACAGCGCTTTGGATAAAGGCGCTATATAAATGCCAACCATTTACCATCCTACAAGCGATACTAAAAGACTTTGCATTTGAATGGATCTCTATGGGAATTGGGGGGTGGGACTAGGTTTAGCTGTAAATTATGCTGATACAGTATAGATACATTTCTTGGCTAAATGGCTTTACGTCATGAAGGGTCCAAGGTATCACATGAGCCTCAAACCGTCATGCTGCCACTAGATATGCAGTAGATGGATGGATCACTTCAAGGGTTGTTTCTCCTGAATAATTCTCCTTCAGAACCCAATGGAAAAAATATTCAGGAGAAACTACCCTTGAGGTGATCCAATCATCTACTGCATATCTAGTGGCAGCATGATGGTTTGATGCTCATGTGATACCTTGGACCCTTCATGACTTAGCCATTTAGCCAATAAATGTGTTCTATACTGAATCAGCATAATTTACAGCTGAATCTAGTCACACCCCCCAAGTCCCATAGAGAGATCCATGTACATGGACAACCTGAAAATATGATATTCAGACTCTGATGATGTTGATAGGTCACATACATCAAGAAGTCACAGCATGTAAAGGATATGCAACCAAGTATTAAAAAATGACAATTTAATCTATGTTTGTCTAATTTGTCCAATTATTTTTGAGCCCCTTTTTATACTTGGGAGGGACTAAGTATAAAAAAAATTAAAGCTGAAAGTCATTATTTACTTCCAACTCCAATATCCTGCGGCAGTCAGCTAAAATAACATAAGCTCACTGACATGTTGACTCACTCTGCATATTTTGAAACCCGAGTTTAAGGACTATAAACACAGGCAGTTGACGGGCCGGCACTCGTATAGCTGTACAATAATTAAAGCTCATTGGTTGAAAATGTGTTCCAATTACCACAACCAATGGTGTTTAAATGTCAGCACGTTCACAGAGAAGGGGTGGGATAAACAGTGTTGTGGTTTGAGGGTGTTTGTTGCCGCAATTCCTCTCTTGACCATTAGAGGTCCGAAATTACCGATTGTACCTTTAATTGAAGCATTTCCATCTCAGTAGGCTACGCGTTTTGTAGTTTTAAAAGCATTGCATTTGGTTTTGGTTGTGGTAGAGCAACAGTAGCTTAGAGATTGCCTTGGCAGAGAGAACCGATTGCCATGGGATATCGTTTTGAATGCATTGATTCCATTAGCTAAATTGTGAATACCGTGGAAACAAACAAGCCGGCAAATAAAATTTGAATAAAACAAATATGAAGATAATGATTAGCTGACATTATACTAAATAAGTAAGCCTAATAAGTAAGCTAGCTAGCTAAGGTTTGCAACAGCAAAGCTCGATAACTACCAATTATCATTTATTCAATAGCCAACAGAACAACTTGTGGGCTATCGGAAAAAACTGCCAGCTTTTCATAAAGAGAAGCATTGTACAGTATTGCAATCTCCACTGTTGTATGAATTGCTTGCCTTCTCCTAACTAGTGTAGGTGAAATAACTACTTGAACAGTCTCATAAAATTAACTGGAAGTCAGCTTCTATGTTGACTGGGGCTCCGAGAACGCGACTTAGAACTGTGAATGATCAAAGTTTCTTTTCAAATTTGTTTCAGATTCCCCCCCCCCATTTTTTCCCCAATTTTGTTGGCCATTGTACCGCTCCCATGTGAGCCGGGCAAACTCGGCTTTGGCAGGGCCGGGCCGGGATGCAAACCCCGGTTCTCAGTGTGTAACTGCATCGGACTGATGCCTGCATCAAGGTTCGATGCCTTAGCTGTGTGTCACCACAGTGTCTGACTGAATGCACCTTGAGATGATTAAAAGATATGCATGTATCTTAAGTAAGTAAGAGAGCGAAAGAAAGGAACAGGATAATGGTTGTGCAGTTTCCCTAGCCTAAATTCCATTATCTTAATCGTTTCTGCTATCACACGGGTATCAAACAATAACTTCCAATGATGAGTCACTGTGAAATGAAACTGAACTGTGAAATGAAACTGAACTACACTACGCAGGACTAGGAGACCTTGATTGTCAGAAGAAGAGATCCAGCCCTCTTTTCCTGATTTGTGCTTCTCGTTGAGTTCCATTGCGGGAATATGAATCTTGTGCAAGCAGGTTTTAACAAGTCAGTCACTTCATAATAGAAACATACGATTATTGTGGATTATAAAGGTGTTGAAGGCATAATGAAAACACAGTGAAAGTATCAAAACGCAAGGTGCGCAAATCCATTTGAAGAAAGCGTGCATTTAAACGAGCTGTTTGGACTTTCATGAAGTTATGACATCACAACAATAAATTAATTTGCTTCAGCATAGCCCACCTTGTAGCCAGAACAAATCCAAGCGCTCAACGCAGACAACACTTGTAGCAAGCAGGTAACACTTAGTTTTATCCTGTAACACAAGTAACACAACTACAAAGTACAGGTGGTTTGTATCATAGTAAATGTAGTTTAGTTATTGTAATTGTTGGAAGATTTGTAACAACCAGGTTAGAATTTTAAAGCAAGCCCAATAAAGTTCCAATAATGTTAAAGGGAAAATGTCCACCGCAAAACTACAGTCCTCTCCATAATGTTTGGGACAAAGACCCATCATTTGCCTCTGTGCTCCACAATTTGAGATTTGTAATAAAAATAATTATTTTACATTTTGGTTTCACTATGTAGAAATTACAGCAGTGTTTATACATAGTCCCCCCATTTTAGGTCACCATAATGTTTGGAACACAGCAATGTTATGTAAGTGAAAGTAGTCCTGTTTAGTATTTTGCTGCATATCATTTGACTGCAATTCATGGATATCACCAGTTAATGGACGTCTTCTCTGGTTATGCTCTGCCAGGCCAGTATTGCAGCCATCTTCAGCTTGGCTGATTCAATTGGCCACTCAAGAAGTGACCATTTTTTAACTTTGAAATACTCCTTTGTTGCTTTAGCAGTACGTTTGGGATCAGTGTCTTGCTGTAGAATGAACCACCGGGCAATGAGTTTTGAGGTTTGTAGATAATACTGAAGGGACATAGCTGGATACTTTTATGAACTGCCAGCCAACGGTAGTTCGCAGAAATTTTGAATTTCTCCCACCAGTATAAAAATAATGACTGATAATGACATGCACTTTTTTCTGAAACCATTGCTATTCTCACGCAGCATTTTGAATGTTTGTAAGGTGTAACCACAACGGGGCCTGTACAAACAAGTATCCATTGATTTAATCCAAGTTGAAAAGGTTTAAAAAATATAGGGATGTTGATGGTTTTTCTAGCTTTAAAAAAATAAAAAATTTACCTTTGGCAAGCCAACTAATAACTAAAATATTTAACTCTTGGCTGAAAACAAATTTGCACTTACCTTTAAAATGATTGTTTCTTTGCCACTTAAAACTGCAGGTAGACATTGGAATGTCTCCTCAGAAAATGATGACTGCACAGGGACACTGTATGCCTTCAAAGAAAAACAGATGCAAATTGGTACAAACAGTGAACTTTTACAGAGAAGTTAGTACTCTCCAGAAGTTTTGGGACAAAATTGCTATCCAGAAAAAGACCAAAGAAAATGAAATGCATATTACACAACTAATTTCATGTATTTAAAAAAAAAAAAAAAAAAAAAACCCCACTATGTTAAGTCCCCCATGATTTAAGTGACCAACAGCATTGGGAAAACTAGCTTAGTTGAACCTGTTCACAGAGATGACAAATTTGGCCAATCCTGGTCTATTTTAGGCTTTATAAGTCCAGATGTGAGCATCACAGTGAGCAAAAAAACATCTTAAATGAAGGAAGTATACAACTTAGAAAACCATTTTCATAACTTAGGTACAAAAAAAAAAAAAAAAGAGGTGAATGCAAAAATGTCTTGGACCACCACTAATATACTTTGAATGACGAAATTAGCGCAATATGCAAAACAATGTTTCTCGACTGAGATCACGGCTATATTCGCATGTGGAAGCAACAAGACGGCGTACATGATCAAATTTGCTCTGGCTCCATACATCATTAAACAACTGAGTGGCCAAGTCTGCGAGGCCACCTGCTTTGTTGTCATGTTTGATAAAAACATCGACAAAACCACAAAGATCAAACTGGTAGACATTCATCTGCACTACTGGGTATAATGAAATGATAGGGGTGGGATCAAATATCATGAGTCTATCATAATACGAAAACGACGTGACAACATGGATGGTAGAGCTTAACAATGTATCGCAAAATAAACTATTCGCAAATTCACAACCACATATTTTAAAATTAGCCAAACGACTTTACGTCAACCATTTACAACACCTTTACTCCTATCAAGTACATGACTAAAGGAAATCAGCAAATGCATCGGCGTTTATATGACTCGTAACCTTAGGCTGTTATCAGTTGTTGAGAACAAAGGATTTCAGAAGCTAATTAACACGTGAGCGCACATTTCAGTCATAACAGTTCCAGCCCTTTAGAGATACAAAACGTGACTCGGAGGTTGAATATTGCCAATTACATCTCACTATCGACCGACGGCTGGACCTCCCGAGCCACCCAGTCCCACATCATAATCACAACCCATCCCATAAATACAAAAAAATGAATGCTTTGTATTGCAAACCCATCCACTATTCATCGGTCATTAGGGGTGCAACGAATAATCAGCGCAGTCGACAAAAATCAACGACCAAATTAGTTGTCAACGAATTTAATTGTCAATTAGTTGGTGACATCACATGTTTTTCGCGTGATGATCTGACATGTAGGCATTACCGCTGACCGGAATGAAGTGAACAATACAATAGCGCGATGGCAACACCTTCACGACCAAAAACCACCCTGAAGTGGTTTATTTCCTTAGAACTAGAGTGGTTTATTCCGCATATACCACAGCTATAACCAAAATTAGTATTTGGAGAAAATAGTGTTACTGTTATACATGTGCACATCCTCAGAATATAGCTAAGTGAGAACCTTGCTAACTCAGTGGAATTTAGCGAATAGCAATTCGCGATCACCATCTGCAGTCTCGATAAATCTTTCAAATAACGCAGTTTTTGCCCATTATTCTACAACTTAACCCCCTGTCACTAACTAGAGTTTAGCTGATGTTAACCATGCAGTGTCCATCTTAGTTAATGTTAATTTAGTGTGAACATCAATGTTAGCGACACTGTCCTTAGTCTTCAACTTAACCTACGTATGTGGAAACTATGACTAGACCATGTCATATTCATTTGTTGAAACCAAACCGTTTCTATAGTGATATGGTAAAAAACGGATTGAAAACGGCATCTTAAACTTGTTCTCGTTGTGGTGGGCGAGAATTTATTTAAAGGGAAAAACATTATCTAGGCATAGCGCTTTGTCACGTCAAGACAAGCGTTTTTAGACAGACCACTTTTTACTGCATTGTCTGGCAAGTTATCTGTCATAATAATTATAGTATCCATTGGTGCTAAAAAGACAAAAGAATCCTTTCTTTTTAGGTGGCACTTTCCACTTCATGGCCTTGGTTTATTACTGTGCATTTACTGGAAAATCCACACCCCTCCAGCCAATCAGAAACAAGTATTTAAGTATAAGCCCTGGTATAATAACATTTTTTTGTGATCCTGTTGACAAAAATACCCAATGGATATTGGAATTTTTATTCATCTTTTGTATCAGCGGGAAAGTTCATTAAAAGATGTAGTTTTGAATGAACTATTTATTGACTTTATTGTTCGTTAGCACATGCCTAAAATGACCTCAAGCTAAATTTAAAAGCTGATGGCTAAAGAGCCATTGAGTAATTGTGCTATTCATAATCCGAATAGTCGATTAATCATTTCAGTAAATCACAGAATTATTCGACTATCAAAATAGCTGTTAGTTGCAGCCCTAAGTCATACTGCAGCGAAGATAGGGGAAGTACTGAAATCAAAGATGGGGGAAGCTGTCAAAGCACTGCTGTTACAGGCAACACAGGAATATGGACATAGCTGTGTGAAAGTGGGCTTGGACCACATATCAAGTTCAGGTGAAGACTATGTAAATGGTAAATGGTTGGCATTCATATAGCACTTTTATCCAAAGCGCTGTACAATTGATGCTTCTCATTCACCCGTTCATACTCACACACCGACGGCGATTGGCTGCCATGCAAGGCACCGACCAGCTCGTCAGGAGCATTTAGGGGTTAGGTGTCTTACTCAGGGACACTCCGAAACAGGCAGGGGAACGAACCGGCAACCCTCCGACTGCCAGACGACTGCTCTTACTGCCTGAGCCATGTCGCCCCATAGACTATGTATAATTGAACAAGACTACATGTTTACATGTTTAGGCAAAAAATGTACAGATGCGCTACAAAAATGAACGGCCCAAGCCCAGAAGCGGCCCGAGGAGTTTTTAGAATGACAAATGTAGACAAGCAGGGTATGGGGCAGAACATAGGTATAGGTTTTCAGTGTATTATAGTAATGACCGTGCATGTCTGTTTTATAATATTCTAAAGGTGGAAATCAGCATAGTATGCCTTTAATGCAACCAGCATGCTGATATTTACACTCACACTCAGCATAACAAAATTGATTGATTGTAAGAAGAACAGACTCTGTGTTCTTCTGGATTGTGACGCACAGTGCACAATCCAGTCTTCTCAATGATTGACTGGAGAGATAGGAAATGTAGGCAATTAAAAAAAAATACTTTGGATGCACCTTGATACACACCTACAGGGTGAAGGTGCCCTGACATGCAGATCTAGGATTGGTTTTCAGAGCCCAATTGCAAGTTTAATCACATGTAACTGACCCTGCATCAGCAACCAGGGGTCAACTTCTACATGTAGCCATTTCTCATGTCTCGGTGATGCTCACCTCTGGAGTTCTAAAGCCTCAAAACAGAAAATTGCAGAAATGAGAAAGGGTTTTCAGATTGGGAATCTGCACAAAGGGGTTAAACCCCATTAGTATGGATCGTATGCGACCTTGACTCATCTGCTATGTTGGAGGACAAGCAGCCCACTGCCGCAACGTAAACGTTGTTTTATTGGTCAATGATAAATCACAAATACAGTGATAACACAGATTCATGATGGTTAATTTTATGTTTATGGTTGCTCAAATCGAGCTGATCGGGAGAGAGGCAAGTCGCTTTTTTGTTTGCCAAAGATTATTACCCACCAGGGCTAACGTTGACAACAGAAAGAAGAGCAAGGCAGATTTGCAATATAAGTATGCAAGATCTTACGCCAGAAAAAATTGAATACATACAAGTTTGTACGGATCACTGTCACTGGCAAGCTTACTCTCAATGCATTCTATCATATAACTCCTCACATTCAAGCTAACCAATGAGCTGAAAAATCCCAAGGACCAATTTTACAAAGTGTAAAGTCCAAACTAGCGAGGTACTTTACAACAAAATCAGCGAATAAATGTTGTGGCACCATGATTAATTATATATCCTAGCGAACTGATTATATCCTAACTTCTTTTGAACATAAAGTCATTGGGAAGACAAGTGAATAATCAACAATGAAAAGGTTATCTCCTCGCGGTTCCCCTCTTCCACTTGGCATCATACAGTAATGTGCAAAAATGTAGGCACCCCTAGTCAAAAAGCCTTTTACAATTAATATCGAAGTGAGCAGAAGCAACCCTGACCTCTACATGGAATGCTATATAAACATAGCAAGATTATTTTAATTTGTTAGTCTTAAAATAATAAAAAAAAAGGCCCTGCACAAAATTTTGGGAACCCTGGAACTGAGTTGGCCATTCCAAAACCTTCATCTGGCTTTCCTGGAGGTACTTCATGGTTTATTTTGAGGTATGCTTTGGATAATTGGTCTTGCTGGCATACTCAACCTCTTTCCAATTTCAGCTGGACTGACTTTCGAACATTACCCTCTAGAATGTCTCAATTTCTCATTTGGTGGAATCCATTCTTCCTTCCACTCGCACAATATTTCCTGTGCAAACAACTGCAAAGTATAAAGGATCCACATCCATGCTTAACAGTTGCAGATAACAGATAAAGGCTTCACCTTTTTTCTCCAAAAGATGGCAAAAAAGTCCAATTTTGGTTTAGTTAGTCTGAAGCACATTGTTCCAAAAGGCTTCTCAACATTTTCTTTTGCATACTTCAGATGCCTCATTTTTGTGTTGAAGTTGTAGGAAAGGCTTCTTTCTGGCAATTCTGCCATGTAGGTCTCTGTTATTTCAAATATGTTGTATTGTTGTCCTGTGAACAGCAAGACCAGTGTTACCTGGGCTACTCTTTTTCGCAGCTCTTTTGCAGTGATGTGTGGGTTCCTTTGAGAATTTCTCTCCAGGTCACAGGCCATTTTATCTGAACTCATTCTTGGTCCTCCAGACTTTGCCTTGACTTGAACGGTTTTCATTTTCTAATAATGTTTCTGACACCTTCTTGGTGGAAATGAACCATCTTCATTCTGAAATCCTTGGACAACTGTTTAGAGGAACCCATGGTTGTTAAGACCAGAGAGGACAGCCACTGCAGTTTGAAGGCATGGAGTTACTTCAAATTAAAAAGTTCAGCCCAGGAATTATACTCATCTGACTCATTGAAGCCCTAAAGAGCAAATTACCTGGGTCTGGGCCTTAGTAATCACCTTTTAGTTTAACTCAGGCTTGCTTTCCATCACATACAGATGAATTGTAACAGACATTTAAACCAGGGACGGCCAAATTTTAGCTAGTTGTAGCTAGTTTGCTTGATAGATTGCTACTGAAATATCATATCCATAAATGAAACCTCTACGTGATCACAGAGTTGCAAAATGCCATGAAAATATGTTTTACCATTAGTGAGTGACTGTGTGATTACACCTGCTGAGTGCAGGTGTCAGCCTATAGGACTGTTAGCTAGTTACGTTGTTAGCTTATTTCTGTTTAGATTCATAAGATGCATGTGGGATATCCCTAATATTGTGGAAGGAAAACAGGTGATTTTTAAAAATGAATACTTTTTTTTTGTCCGCTGCATTTTTTATACCTTCAGAGTGGATGGGCACATCAATTAGCCTAACACCCATTCTCTACCCCCAGTCTAACAGACCTGAAATAACTTCAGGTCTACAGAAATTAACACAAACATCTAAACAAGCACTAAGGAAATCTGAACACAGTTTTAATGAAAAATCGCCCAGACCTCAGTGATGTATATCTTGAAGAGAAGCATTGTGGTGTACCAGATGACAAAGAGGAAGGTGCTACTGATCCATAGATGGTAAAGCAAGGAGAAGTCCAGGAGTCCAGCCACTGTGTCCAGGGCATTGACAGAGCTGGACAGGGAAAACAAGAAAAATAAATATTTCATTGAGTGCCACCTTTACATAGATGCCTCATGGCATATGCTTATGCTCACGTAAAGGGGCACCCAGAAATTGAATTCAAGTATGTTTCCCAGTTACTCAGAGTACTATCTATGCATCCAGATATTTTCACTGAGATGTAAATAACTTTTTTAGATTCAGTTCACTGATGTAATGGACCTCTACGGACCGCTCCGTTTCTGATAACCAATACACTGACAATTTAGATTTGAAAAACTCAAACCGCAATGTCTCCTTCCAAATATAATGCAACAGTTACTCACGAACATCAACAGAGCTCAAAAATGCACATTTTAGTGGGGAGATATGCTAGTCTCATATTCACTTGTTGCGCTAATAATGTGATAGGAAATGATGTGCTAATGCCGTTAGCATCGGACTACTTCTTACTCATCAGCATCAACATTCACATGAGGTTATTCAAAATGCATTTCTGCCTGAAATCAGAGCGCAAGATACTCTCTTCAAACGGATACACTCAAACAAGATTGGTGGAATTCTAGAAACCGTAGGTATAAGTATAACAATAGGTATAAGGCGTATACCCTCAACTACACCCTTGATGGTAACACTATTTGAACGCCTCGCCATTATGGATGTGCATGGTTATTTGAATAACCGAATATCTCATCACACAGAGTTTAACAGCATGAATTTCCAATGACATTAATAGCACAAAGAAATCCCAGTGGAGCAGGATGCTAGACAGGCAATAATCCAGGCTGCCATGTATCCAGTGCAGGACAAAATGTGTATATATTCCAGCTGAGGCGGCTATTTTCGACTGAAATAAATGCGAGATGTAACATTGCAATGAGCTTCAGTATTGGCGAGATAATCTGGAAACGTTGTGTTGGAGGAACCAGTACCGCTTTTTTCTCCCAGAAGCATAATTCATTGTATGACTGTTTGTCACAGAAGTCGCATGGGATTTTCTTTTTGGCAGTCTCTTTAATTCCCTGTTTATTTTCCACGATTGTTTTGGAGCATAACTAATCAAAACAAACACACGCTCTTTCCGCGATGGCCAAAAGCAATTAAAAGCAACATATCATTGCATTTAGCCTACCCATTTTTTCTTTTCGTACTAGCAGCAAGACTTAATTTTTTTAACTTCAGTTACTGTCACTATGGTTATTGCAGCCACTTCCCACTGCTTTGCAAGATAACAAGGATTCTAATGGGAATTTCGATAGATATTATGCACTGATATTATGTTAATTTTATCTTCTGGATTAACTCAAGTAAATTTATTCTTCAACAGAGAAACACAAACATGTAGTGGTAGAAAGGCTGGCGCTTTTTTAGTACCTAGAAATTTACTACCTCTTATCCAACATTACATCATTGATTTCTGCACCCACAGCAGCCCAATTCCATACAGATTTTAGGAAAAGTCATGGATAAAGGAGCATACTGCATTTATAGTATTGGGGGTAATTTTTATATGAAACACACACTGAACAGAAGTAAGAGCAGCACTAGCTTCCGCGATATGACGTATACGCGAGTGAAACTGGGAATTGTTGGGTGGGTGGGAAGTCGATTTGACTGAGGTTAATTAAATGAGGAGGGGGAAGCAGGGCTGTAGCCTACGGCTCTGGGGGGGGGGGGGGAGCCGTAGGCTACAGCCCTGCTTCCCCCTCCTCATTTAATGAAAAGGATATTGATTGGAGGGGAACGGAAAATTTCATATAAATACATGCCAGCTGGAACAGAATGATGTCAAATCTTGTTTTCCAGGAAGTTTATGGAAAAAAACAAAACATTTCAGTAAAATTCGATATAGCTAAATATATTAGCTTGTCATTGTGAAAGCAGCTGACGTGAGTGTGTGACTGCATGGTGACTGATGACCGGTGACAAGCTGGATAACCTCCAAACAATGTTCAACCCCAGGGCTACTTTCACTTTGACATCTTGCATTTAAATGTGGCATTAAGAGATAGATCATGAAAGCCAAGATATTGTTCTACAAAATGAAGTTGACAGCCAAAAATGAAAATTTTATACATAATCATTAATTCAGGTGAAACTGGCCATTGTGACTTCTGACTAATTATAATAGAATGGGTCACATATTATTATAATTATTATTAATAATATTATTATTTCAGTTAAATAAGGAACTCCTTCACAAAGAGTAAATATTACAGCACACAGTGATAAGAATCTCACCTGTTTTTATGAAGGTTCATTGTGGTACAGATCCAGGCTCTGGGAACATATCCTTAATATTTCAAAAACATAAATACAAATTTAATTTAAAAAATATATTTTTTAATTTAAACAAAGCTATTGCTGTCCTTCTAAATAAGTATTTCAGATCTTACCCAGGAAAAAATAGAAAATGCAATAGTTCCGTAATGAATATAAAGACTGAATTGCACTGTACTTCACAACCAGAGGCAGAGCTCCCTTGAAACGCAGGTACTTGAATTGCTGAAATTAAACAAAACAAACATGTATGTGGTTGTGTCTACAACCCTTACAATAATGCAGCTTAACCAATTAACATATTACAAGGTTCTTAACTGGACTCGTAACAGGACAACATGAAATTAATTTAAATTCACTGTACCTGTACGGTGTGAAATGAAACGTAGTTCATATTTTTAACCAGTCCAAGAAGACTGTAACTGTATCCCATAAAGGCTCCAGCCAACATCAAGAAGAGATGATACTCATTTAGACACATGTGATGAGCAGTGCCACTGCAACAAGAATCAAATAATGTGGGAGGTAATTTGTCATAAAAATGATCAACAGAAAATGCTATTTGAAGATTTGTGCACTGTGGGCCTGATCCGGGCTTGAGTCATTTGTACTTGAATGCAAATTGAACACACATCCTGGCTTTAAGTCACCTAATTGAGTCACTTAATTAACATTCTATCACCTTAGCCCATTATTGAGTTCACCTGCCCAGTTTAAATGGGAACAGGTGTGACAATAATGCATATCATGTGGTGTCCAAATCCGTGATAGACGGACCTAGAAACAATATACATTTTCTGATTTTTCCCCGCTTTAATGCCAAATATACAGCACCCTCAAAAAGCATTGGAACAGCAAAGCTTTGTTTTTGCAATACACTGAATACATTTGTGGTTGAGATAAAGATGAGACAAGAGTTCAGAATTTCAGCTTTTATTTCTAGTATACCTTGATGTGTTAACCTACTTAGAACATAGGACCTTTGGTATCAGACCACCCGATTTGTAGGTGGGCAAAAGTACTGGAACAGAAAGTATGAAAAAATGAAAGTAAATAACACTTAACATTTGGTAGCAATCCCTTGCATGCAATAACTGCATCAAGCCTGCGATCCATTGACATCCCTAAACTGTTGAATTCTTCTTTTGTGATGCTTTTCCAGGCTATTATTGCAGCCTTTCAGTTGTGTTTGTTTCAACCCCTTAATCAGGAGGTGAAATCCATGCTCAATCATGTTAAGGTCTGGTGATTGACTTGGCCAGTCTAAAACTTACCAGCATGTGTTGGCAGCATGTTTTGGGTCATTGTCTTGTTGCATGATGAAGTTCCTCCCAAGTAGTTGGCCACATTTCTCTGTAAGCTGGCAGACAGAAAGTTTTTGTAGACTTCTGAATTCATCCTGCTGCTACCATGATGGGTTATATCAGTGAGCCCACATTAGTGAGCCCACTTCAGAAGCAACCATGCAAGCCAAAGCCATGACACTTCCTCCACCGTGCTTCACAGATGAGCTTGTATTTGGATCATGAGCAGATCCCTTCTTTCTCCACGCTTTGCCCTTCCCATCACTTTGGTAGAGGTTAATCTTGGTCTCATCAGTCAATAAAACTTTGTTACAGGTGTTTTGTGGCTCATCTCTGTACTTTTTTGCTAATTGTAATCTTGCCTTCCAATTCATACGCCTAATGAGTGGTTTGCATCTTATGGTATAGCCTCTATATTGCTGCTCTCTAAGTCTTCTTCGAACAGTGTATTGAGACACCTTCACACCTCGCCTGTTGAAATTTTTGTGATGTCAATGACTGATGTTTTTGGGTCACAATGTTTCTGCCATTAACTGCTGTTGCCTTTCTTGGTCGACCTGTTCAATGTCTGTTCCTCAGTACGCAAGCGGTTTCTTTTTAGGACATTCCAAGTTGTACAAGCTATCCCCAATGCTTCTGCAAAGGCCAATTTCCTCTGTTTTCTAAGATTCAAAATGGCTTGTTTTTCTCCCAAAGAAAGTTCTCTGGCCTTCGTGTTGCTTTATCTTTTCTAACACAAATGCAGTCTTCACAGGCAAAACGAAAACCAGGAATAGACATTCAGAACTATTTATGGTTTAACAAATCAATCGAAAAAGACACATCTGGGCAACAAGAAACACCTGTCAGTCATATGTTCCAATACTTTTGTACTCCTAAAAATGTTGTGGCCTGATAAACAACTTACAAAAGGTGATATGGTCGAACAAATCTCGATAGAAATGCCAGGAAATAAAAGCTGAAATTCAGATCTGTCGTGTGCATCTTTTGACCTGAAACTCAATTGTCTTCAGTGTATAGCAAAAACAAAGAATTGACCTTGCTGTTCAAATACTTTTGGAGGGGAGTGTAGGAGACTCCAAACTCAACACAAACCCCAATTTTCACTGACGAGTGACTCTTTGGGTGCCACCCCACCGCCAACCCCTTTTAAAAGAGCCAATATCTTTAGAACAACAAATCCAGCAGCAGTAAGACTAATGTTCTCGATTGAATATATAAGGAACATTTACACCAAGTTAGAGCAAAATTGGAGTGGTCAGCCCTGACACCTCTGGTTGATTTCACACGGAATGACCCTTATCACATTCATATTTTCCAGCGGTGGACGTGGTTCATGTTGAGTAAATTCAATTCAGCAGGGACCACTCATTTTGGAATCAAGCAAGTGCATTGTCAAATGAGGATGTGCAAGTTCCTCAAGTGAGGATTGGACCCTGTATTACATATGAGGCAATACCACTTCAGTTCTGTATTCAGAGTGCTGAACATCTTAACAAGGGCATTGATTGTTGGAACCACTGAATTCAGAGAAAAAGATAATTTTACTTTGACTTCCCCAACACTAAGATTGGCCTGGTTAAGCAGCTTGTTAAACAGAAAAACAGTGCATTACAAGTATAAATATTTTCTGAAAATTTGCATACAATTCAGTACTCATGCTACACTATATCTGTGTACATTTTGGCAGTTCTAAATCATTGTTATGTAGGTACAGAATGAAAGTTTGAAATTAAGACACTGCACCGATGCAGTAATTGTATGGCTCACCCTCTATCCTCAGTGCATGGCGTGGCTATTAACTTATATCTCCCCCCGATCATTACAGAAGCACACCATGCCATCACCATGCCCATCATGCAATGGGCCAATGAATGGACAAACTGCTGGGGATGAAGCACTTTTCCCAACAGGGCTATCCTGGTGCAAGGGATGGAGGGCACCACTGAAAAAGACCAAATCCAGGATGAAATGCTTTGTGAAACTCTATATATGGGTATGCTTCACAAAAATGTTAATTTAATGATTATTTAAAGAAACTCTACTCACCAGTGTAATATTCCAGGTTGAAGAACCCAACCAACAGCACAACCAGAGTGAGGATGAGGAGAGAGAAAATGATGGAGGAGCTAGACAGGAGACTTGTGGATTCTGAGATGAAATATTTTTTTCTTAGACCCAACAATTTTCACAATTACACTCACAGTTACAACCCCATTATTTGCTCAAGTTTATAAAACACTTAAAATGTCATGGCCTTGCACTAGCAATTTTTGATAGATAGCTAAACCACAATGATTAGTCTAAATGAGCTTACCAGATATCCACTGGATAGGATGCAATAAAGTAGCTTGACTCAAAACTACCAACAAAGCTGTGGTGACTGGTAACAGCAACACTGACCATGCAGTGCTGGCAGCAGCCCTCCACCAAACAACCTGAAAAAGATATGGCAGAAAATTATAGGGATATTATAAAACACCAACAAAAACTGCTTAACGGAGCTTAATGTACCAAATGAGCAAGATCACAAAATGTGTACGGATTAAATTTAGCACGAGTACCAACAGTGTTGCAAGACAAGAAAAAAAATATTTTAGCTTTTTGCCTGGTTAAATCACAGCTTAAGGCTTAATGTACCAAACCATAAGATGAAATGGATTAGGAAAAACAACGCAAAATTAGCTTAATAGATTTTTCACTATTTTCTTGGGAGAGAAATTTCCCCTCATTTCCCCAATACCCTCATCCTCATGCGCAATGTCGGCACTCATGCTAATGTAAAATATGCTGCGTTTAGATTATGGCCTGAGATACAGGAACAATGTAACTGGATGGGACAAGTATTATATCGTTTCTAAGAATGCTGCTGTCTTCTAACATCACATTCAACAAGTCACAGATACCCAAGACTTTTTTATTTCAAAATCCCGGAATTTTTCTGTTTTTATTATTAAAAATGTATTAAAAATGGATGAAAATCGAATGAAAAATTTAATTAAGAAACATGTGGACAACTGGTTATAATTTCTTTTCTTTTAACCCCTTATGCATCACCCCTTTTCTTGACACAAGCTTAAAAATGAATACGGTTACTATTCTTGAAGACTTTTGACTACAGGCATAATCCTGGTCTCTTCTGAAAGGTAACCCTTTGGAGTTTGTATTCCAAGAGCCAGAATTACTCCAAACATTACTCAAACAAAGTTACAGAAATGGAAGCTTTTTTTTCTCTCACTGATAAGATTTTCTGTTTTTGACTGGATACAGATTATTGTAGCTGTGGCTGGTATGCTTAGAAACACAATGCAACCAAGTCACAACAGTGGACAAATCCTCTTTCAAATATGCGGACAATACCAGTTTACTGTAGACTGACCTATCAAAGAATTATGCGATTTAATTGAGAATTGTCGTTCTTATTAAGTATTCATTTAAATCATGTAAAAAATATTTTATATGTAGGTTAAGTGTGGAGTTTCTAGCTCACAATTCCACTTGTGTTCAGTGTTCCGAGTGCTGAACGTCTTTAGGGCACCAATTGTTGGAACCTCTGGATTCAGAGAAAACATATTTTACTTAGTCCTCGCTTCGCCGACACTAAGATACATCTGAGTTTTGTGGGTTATTGCTCTTTGTTTAAGCACAATAAGCCTGGTTAAGCAGCTTGTTAAAAAGAAGAGGAAAAAAATAGCATAACAAACATTTTTTCATCAAATAGCCTACTTCTGTTTGCAGACTACTCACATCCTACACTACATCATCGTACATTTTCATGGTTCACAATAACCATTTAGGTACATTAAACAGTTTTTCGTTAAGCATATCAGAACAGCCCAGAAAATCGGAACCACATCCCAGTTTCAGCAAGCATCAGGCCATAATTAATTAAATGCAGCTAGTATGTCAGTTATGCTAAACCAACCAAGTCCATTTGCTGATTTCAATTCGCAAAGCATTCTAGAATTACCGACTTCAATAGCTCTTCAACAGAACAAGCCACAGGGGTTAAAAATAAGTTTCTTAATCAGCGGGGGACTATTAACTTTGTGGCCGATTTCTCCACCAACTTTGAAATTACAATGAATTCCAGAACAACTCTTATGATGTGGGGGGGCCTCCCAACATCAATTTAATGAATTTAATTAGATGAAAATTAAGCAGTCAGCCAATGGCAGAAAGAATATACAGGATCACAGGATTTGGACTCGTTATAGATTGTACTGATTGTACTGGCTAAAGAGGCTAACGGGTCTGGTTAAGCTAATTTTGAATAAAGTTCCATTCTAAATTGATGCAGATGTCAGAAAGAATTAGGTTGAGTAATCCTTTTCGGAGAGCTTTTTGAACATGTTGGAGAGCTTTATATAAACGTACTCTCATGTGGAAAAAAAAAACAAACACGTGAAGTTAATTTTCTTGATTTATCAAAAGATCTGTTTCAATAGAAAAATACGCCTTTCTGATCATTCATGTGTCTGGACAAAAAGATACGCAGTTGTTTTGTATTTCGATAGATTTGGGGACACTTGAGGACATCTGGGTGCAGTTTTATGAAAACTCAAGTAGAATTTGAATGCCTGTTAATATCATTACCATAAGCTGAGTTTGTGTACAAATATAATGTGGTTCTGCGTTGGTCCTTGACTTAGAAATTAAGATATTCATTGCTAAACTAAAAACACTATAAAAACTATAAAAGCTTTTTGAGGCTTGAGGTTTTTGGCTTTTTGAAAATTCTTTGTATTTTAGTGCAACTTGTGTACACTATGTACATGCTCTGACAAATGTGTTCTGTACTAAGTTTCTAAGTCTCTTCTTTAATTTAAGTCTTCAACGATGTGTGTGCAGTAAATAGTTTTTGAGATTGCTAGTTGCAAATTGGAAAAGGTTAATGCGGCTATATGGGGCGGCCTGTTCGGTTAAGGTACATGACTGGGACCCGCAAGGTCGGTGGTTCGATCCCCGGTGTCGCCACAAAAAGATCTGCACAGCTGCAGGGCCCTTGAGCAAGGCCCTTAACCCTGCTTTGCTTCGCATTGCTTCAGGGGAGGATTGTCTCCTGCTTAGTCTAATCAACTGTATGTCGCTCTGGATAAGAGCGTCTGCCAAATGCCATTAATGTAAGGTAATGTAACATGTCAATAAAATATGCTCCCTAAAAAAATAACATGATGCACGATCATTCATCACTTTGATGAATAGCCTATCTGTTACAGAAAATTAGATGGATAACAGAATTTTGCTAAATATTATCTGTGATATCCTAGCTATTCCGCTGGTCCGGTTGCAGTCGTTTGATTGCCATTTCAGTTAACCTATTGGCCTTCACAGACATGCTAGCCTGATAAGTAGCTATTCGCAAATGTGTAGGCCCAAATGACAGAAATCAAGACGAAGGGGGAGCAGCAGAACCCAGTGCTTGGGGAGAGAGACAAACAAACCAATCTGACAGAAGAATTGGGTCAGTTTGTTCACTTGAAAGAATTGTTGGAAAATATTTAGTCATTCACAAACTGCCCATCACTATGTAGGACATTTCTAGCACCCTAAAATATGACAAATTTGAATACACACAGGAGAACAAGACAGCCAATATGCTTTACTATTTAGTAAATTTGGAGGCATTTTGGGGACAGTCTTTGGTCGAGTGATGTGGATATTAACATTGATATTATTACAGTTTACTTGTTATTTTCACACAAAATACTTGTATATTCTCTTGTATAATTTCCAAGACTTTTTGTGGATCTTCTCTTTATGTTGAAAGATGTTCTGTACAAAAACCCCAATAAAGAGTTGGCGAACCTATTAACATTTTAAATTGAGAACGCACTTTTCAGACAGTCCCCAATATGAGCATTCAGAGCCATAAAATGAAGAATAATTGGTGAGAACATACAGCGAACTAAAACATTTTTTAAAAATATATAAATCATGGGGCAATGAAATGCTGGGCCTTAATGCTGTAAGGCGAAGTTAAATTTTTCTATATCAATATTACGGCAAACAAAGGCTTGTGCTTGAGCTCTCTTGATTAGTTAAGTAGGCTAACAGTCTAACAGATCACTGTGGTTTGTTCTGTTGAAAAGATACTCAAGTCCGAATGTCGAATATAAAAACTAACTTTACCACAATGGCAGTACAAATCGCACCCACGCAGCACTTTTACAAGTTAAAGTGAAAATAGTGAACTATGAACTGTTGCTCGTACAGGTTATGTATCGATATTACCTTAGTAAACTTAGCTAGCTAAGTTACCCATGTTCAGTTTTCGACTCTCCTGCTCTAACGTTAGTTCTCACAACTGTGACATAGCTAACGTTAGCTACGTAACGTTAAATAAAATTAAGAAAGCACATACCTTACGAATGAACCAGTGATTTTCCCCCTGCGGAAACATAATCGAACTTAGCTGGAAACAACGCTTCCGCACATTGACCGAAACGAGTTAGTTAGGCAAAGCTTATGAATACATGCATTAACAAATGTCAAACAAGCAGCATGACGAAAAAACCAACAGCTCAGAATGAAACAGTTTCCACACCGCGCCACTTGCATTCAAAGGACCTCCCTTAGACCCTTCCAGGATTGAGCTGCCCCGTGCGCTGCCTTATCGAAAATACAAAACACAGACTGTGTCCGAAATGGCTCACTATTCGCTAAGTAGCAAACTACATTGGCCGTCAGCCACCCGTGAACGAATTCAAAAATACAATTTTACTCACATTTTGAGGGCAGTAGAAATGTCACATAATGCAACGTAAAATCAAGTGAAGAATCGTGGTCAATAGAAAGGTGGATACAAACCACAATGCTTTGCGACCAGCATTTTACATAACTTTATTACAGGCTACACCCATAGACTGTATAAAAATAATTATATTTTTGCATAATTTCCCGATCTTCCAGGTCATACAGTGGATATTTAATAGACTAGCTCATCCAATAAAATAATGAGACTGCTTTTTTACGCTTTTGTGTTCAATTGCTTATACCCACCCAAATTAGACAATTTAGTTACCATTAAATTCTTCATGTCTTAATACAGTGACTTTATATCAGGGGTTTCATTGATTCCGCATTTATTTTGCATTTTTTTGTTACTTCCACCCCCTAATACAATTATATTATGCCAGACTACGCTGTATAAACCAAAGACTGTATAAAAATATGGCCCGAGTCACTGCGACGTCACCCTGTCCAGTTTCTGGCCGCCGCTGTCACAAGAAATTCCATCCCCCTCAGAAACTATCCCCTCCGGGTTCACGTTGTGACAGCGCCAACCGCAGTGGCGCCGGTGAGCACCGTCTCTGATGACCGGGAAATGCATGACCCGGGAAAAGCGGTGTTGGCCGCTTGGCTACACCATGGGGCCAGGGTTTGCCATTCTCTGAGGAGATCGCAAACTCCAGTGGTTAGTCAAGGTATTGCAGTTTTGTAAGCTTCTGGTGCCGAAAAGCAAATTTCCTTGGTTTACTTGTATTGGTTTACATCACACTGCACGCACCAGGGGCATGTTCAATCAGAAAATGTTTTGCTATGGTTTCTGTGTTGAACAATATGTTTTCTCCCAATGTTGTGCAATGTTTTGCAACAGGCTTAGAGGTATGTTTACTCCTGTTTGGTGGGCGTGTCAGGGGTTTGGCCCAAATTAATAATGGTGAAGGCCTATGCTTTAATGACCGGACAACACACTCTCAGACACCATAGGAGAAAAACCATACTATGTCAGTCAGTTTACCCACGGTTTGCAACAGGATGTTCAATGCGCCACCATTTCTGTTTAACTAAACGTTCTGTCCGTGCTGAACATTGCCCTGTTCATGGGCACACCCATGCATGAACGAATATGAGGCTGTGATTGGCTCATCGACTGATGTGCTGAAAATGGTTGAGAGAGTTCCCTGCACAGATTGCTTCTCAGTCAATGATTACATGAATCCACTTTCAGTGTCATAGCCTATTGTTTTGATCGTCGTTGTCGTTATATTATCACAGACAATATGACTATTAATAATGTTACCTGCAAAATAGTTGTGTCCATTGTTCCAGGTGATGAGTTGACTAATAAATTAAGAATAAATCACACTTGTTTAAACTGAGTTTATTTGGATTAAATGCTTAAATTATGTGTGTAAAATCACAGTCAGTGTAGCCGTTTCCTAAATATGGGGCAAAACGTCTAAGGACAAACACGTCCAGTGATGTCACTGGACGTGTTTCGCTTGACTTTCCTGTCAAAAGGGAATGTTAGCATTCAAATATCTTGGAACCTAACTTGGCTAGCCTGAGCGATATGATGGACAGCTCTGACTTCGCCGAGTTAGAGGCAGGGCCGGGGGAAGACAATACAGCGCTCTGGGCAAAATAGGAATATGCCGCCCCCTATGTGTTTTAAGATAAAAAAATGCCAGCTTATCACATATCACACCAGTTTATTTACTTAAGACAGGTGTAATGAATTAATACCATTGACTCACCATTTAAAAGAGGACCTTTCTTGCTTTGGCTGCTGCAAACTGTTCAATTATCTTGGAGTCATCCAATTTGCAACAGATTTGGTGCTCAATTGAAATTTTGGCTGCTCCATTCAAACGATCTTGTAACTTTGTCGATTGCAGATAGTACAAGTTTGAGATGCTAAAAACTCCTGTCTCCTGATGCCATGGTTACCAGCACAGTTAATAATAAGCACAGGGCAATGCTAAGATTTGGGTAACGTTACAAATCCAAAACATTTTCCCGGTAGATGTTACATTTCATTTTCATGTTATGTTACGTTTCATGTTTAGTTCTTGTTACAATGTATTTTCTAGTCTTGTCATGTCACGTTATACATTACATTACATTACATTATTGGCATTTGGCAGACGCTCTTATCCAGAGCAACATACAGTTGATTAGACTAAGCAGGAGACAATCCTCCCCTGGAGCAGTGCAGGGTTAAGGGCCTTGCTCAAGGGCCCAACAGCTGTGCGGATGTTATTGTGGCTACACCGGGATTAGAACCACCAACCTTGCGTGTCCCAGTCATTTACCTTAACCACTACGCTACAGGCCACCCCATAGTTTATTCATGTCACAGTTTTGCAAACTTGTTATGTCACGATTTATGTTTGTTTCATGTTATGTTGTTCCGTTCATTGATTAGCATACACTTTTTTGCGTCTTTCTGCTGTGTTCATGCTTTCTCTCTCTCCCTTGCTGTCACTCACGCTTCCATAATTGTTTCATTTTCCTGTGTCTACTTACTAATCTACTAACTTTAGATCAGGACTGGGTAATACTAACATTCTAACCATGTGTTCATGTTTACCTTACGTTTCTTGTGCATGTCTAACGCAAGGGCAGGATCGGTTTATTACTAACAATCACTAATTATCTTGTTAACGTGTCAATCCTCCACACCTGATTTCAATTTGCATGCTGCGCTCAAGTTAATTGTCTGCACTTGTCTACACCTGCATATAAGCTCAGTGTTCATGTCATGTCTTTGCAAAAATAGTTCCCTCCTGTTTTTCAGTGCACGGTTGAGTGGGTTTCCAAGCTATTGTCTACCTGTTAAGATCCAAGCCTGTTTATTGACCATCGTTATTGACTTCTGTTTTGTTGACCATTGCCTGCGTGTATCAGTGTTTACCTGTACAGACAGTGCTCACCTGTACAGTCAGTGTTTACCTGTACAGACAGTGCTCACCTGTACAGTCAGTGTTTACCTGTACAGACAGTGCCCCCCCCCCCCCCCCCCCCCCCATAGACAAGTATAGGAAATGCACATTATAAATTATATTTCAAACAATACAATGCATCGAAATTGATATTTATAACCTTGATTTCTCAGGCCTCAAAAAACAGAAAGGATTATTCGACCAGGCACAATCATTGATTTCACCTATTTTATGCAGTATCGCAGTTTTACTACCCACAGAACCGTTTCATAATGGTCTTTGTAGGCCATTCGTCAGCTACTCATCACGTGTTCAATACGACCCATTAAGAGTCTAGTGTTGACTCACGACGAATAAAACAACGGCCCTATCAGTTTGTTCTCGAATTGTGTCACGTAAATTCACGCATTGATTCGTATTCTTATATGTATTCTGGATATTTGGAAATGTGTAGAAAAAGGCAGGAATGTCTCCATTATAGCCTGTGGTGAAATTGAGAGTACCGGTGGACTGGACGCCTCATTGGTTTCTGCAACTTCAACAGTAGAAGCAAGCGATGTCGTCAGTTCAGTGGAACGACCTGCCCTGTGCTTGTGGCAGAGCATTTTACGTGGCTGCTTAGCAACCGCTTTTATCAACTAAGTGAATGGAATGGAAGCTGAAGACAGATTTATTTAGGCTTCTTCGTTTGGGAATTTAACGCCTTTCACATTGTCTGTCTGATGTGTCCGCCTGTCTCCAAATTCCAGGTTGGTGTGTTACAGCTAACTGGCTCTTGAATTATTCTGCGCATTTGTTCAATTTTAGCCAACAATGTAAAATTATGTCTTATGCCGGCTTTACAATGCTAGCACAGGCTAACTATATGTTAACTTACTGGGTAAGAATGCCTGATCAGAGCCCGGAAAATGAAACGGTGACAAATTTATAAATATTTTTTTCCATACCAACCAGTCAATTAACAAATAGCTACAAAAATAACTACAACAATAACGTTACCAAAGTTAGCGAACGCAGCCCTGGTTTTAATTGTAATTCACCTTATGGCCATCAAAGTCCTTGTTTACAATGCTGCTGAGAAAGATTGTTACTTTAATTTATGTATGAAAATTATTCCAAGGCAAAGTAGAAAAAGTAGAAAAACTTTCACCTATATGTTTCTTAGAAACTAAACTAGCCATATGCCGATAACGATGCTTTTCCCTGATGTAATGCATCCAACATTAACTTCGCTCTAAATTTAGGTAGCCTAACGGTAATATTAAAATTAAGATGAATACATTTTATGTTATGATGTATGTTCAGAATTATTTGTTTCATATGTTGCTGTTGGTTGTATTTGTCAGACATTAGTTTCTGTCTGAATTTCTCTCACACCTGAACATGACACCATTTGGGACTAGGGCAGGTGTCGGGAACCCTGGGCTGGGTTCGATTCCAAATTGTATAGGCTCTTCTTGACGTTCCCTTCCCTCGCTTCAAGCGGGGAATCGCCAAAATGCCGATGCAATTGTGTTATGATGCTATTCCATCTGGACTTATTACATTACTGCAAAACAACGGCGTCTTTGATTTCAAATTGAGATGAGAAATTAGAAGGTAGACACATCAAACACAACAAATAAAATAATACTTTTCTTTGGAAAATCTCACAAAACCCTGCAACACCTAGAATAAAGTGATTTTGGAATTCATGTTTTAAAGACATCAATTGGAAAGAAGTTTGAAGAAAGTACTGTGCTACCGATAAGGTATTTTTAGTTGGCTAGGTAAGCAGTGTTTGGATAGTTAACTTTGGTCACTTTTGCTCTGTTTGTTTGTTTCTTTGTTCTCAAAAATAATAAAGGCCTTCGTCCTTATCTTTGTTGTACAGGTAGCAGTTGAAATTGTACTTCCCTCTAGGGTCTTTCAGCGAACTTATCCCTGGTTATGGGTATGCACTTTGTTGTACGTCGCTCTGGATAAGAGCGTCTGCCAAATGCCAATAATGTAATGTAATAAGGTCGGAGAGATATCATTCAACATTATTCACCGTATTTATCCTGTAAACCAGATAATGGCAAGGTTTATAAAGGATTAATTTTATGCTTGAAGTAGAGAGGAGCGAATCAGTACACTCGTGGAAGATGCTATACGTTTTGTAGGCTCGGGAATAATTAATGAACGCATGTTGAAGAATGGGAGGAGGGATTAAGAACCTGTAAACAAAAAAAAGTACTGATATGTCAACAACTCACCGAAAACTCATCTCGGTGATGGTTATTACACTTTCTTTGTAGAATCGTCTGTTATCATGTTAAATTTAGACCAACTGTTATATTGTATAATATATTCAATGAAATAACTTGTGGTAGGCTACTTAATTTGGTATCGGTGTAATTTTGTCAGATGCAAAGAGTGCTTGTGCCTGTGTTTATAGTCCTTAAATTCGGGTTTCAAAATATACAGTGGACGGAACAACACTACCAAAACGTTGTAGAGCTGTAAAATAATTAAATCTCATTGGTTGAAAAATGGTTCTAATTGCCACATCCAATGGCGTGGGGGCTTATTCTGATTGTCAGCATGAAGCTGCCCATATTGCACTGCAGACAAGCTATCACTGAAACTGTAAACTATTGCTTATTATTATCCAAGCGAAGACTACATATCTCGTCATAAAACAATACCACTTTGCTATCGGGAGTGTTAGTAAATTCTGAATTTACCGAGGAATGAGAAAATGACCTTTATCCCAGTGAAGAAGCAGATCAGCCGTTCACAGTAAAAACGTGGTTTTATTGGTTATTTGCAAATTCTTTACAATTTAAAAACATTTTTCTTTGTTTTAAAAGACAAAATAATTATTTTAACAAACATAAACACTATTATTACACTTAAACTAAAGAACAAAGACATCATTTAAATGAAACCAAACTTTGAGAAAAAGTGTTGAAACAAATGATTACAAATAAGAAGAACTAAACTTAGCAAAATCAACACATTACAACAACACAACAATTACAATTACAACAACACAAAATACAAAGAAACTAAGGGTGACTTAAGAATTCCAAAAACAGGCATAAATGTAGAGGGAAAAAGTCAATTTTTCTCAGGTTTGCCATCCCGAGAGGCTTACCTTCTGTGTCCCTTGGGGGGTGGACTATATGATGAATTCCTTTGTTCACAGTAAAAAGTGTTTTTTTTTTTTTTTTTCAATTCCTTTACAATTTAAAATCTCAGTAACACAAAAGAATCATTTTAACAAATACAGACACTCATACCTGTAGGCAAAGTCCTTCAGGGCTCGGTAGACGTATAGGGTATGGTGAGGTCTAGCACACCCAAGCCCATTGCCCTGAGGAAGGGAGTGGCATAGTACCTGGCAAAGGTACCTGGCACCACCTTCCCTGCGTTCTGGACAAGGGTGGCCAGACCCTGCACCATAATGATGGTTACGATGTCTGGGACCCCCCGCCCCCGATTCCGCTTCTCCTTGAGGAGGGTGACGATTTCAGCTTTTCCATGGTACTCCCCCAGACAAAGCGGAAAGCCATCCGGGTGATTAGCTTCCCGGTGGCTTTGTCTGGGGGAAACACCCTCCCCACATAGAGCAGAATGGTTAGGATAATTGCCTTCAGGACATGGATCTTACCTGCCATGGTCAAGGGCCGTGCACTCCAGCTCCTGATTTTATTTTGGACGTGGCGGAGGGCTCCCTCCCAGCTGGTTCTCCCTCCTCTGTCAGCCTGGAAGGTCACCCCCAGGAGCTTGATGGTATTCCTACGCACAGGGAAGGAAATGGTCAGCTCCTCACTCCAATGTGGAGACAGAAACAATTCACTCTTGTCCCGGTTCACCAGGGCGCCAGTGGCCACACAGAAGTCGTCCAACACCTTGGTGGCACAAGCAATGGACTATCTGTGGCGACGATGGAAACGGTTCTAGGTAGATGACGTACAGGAGAGATGCTAGAGGGCACCCCTGCCTGACGCCAGACCTGACTGCGAACGTGGCAGAGGTTTGCCGATTAACAACCACTCTGCCCATTATCTCTGTCAGACAAATTTTTGTCCAGCGCAGGAGGGGGCCAGGAATGTTAATTCTCTCCAGCACTCTCTCCAAGCACACATGACTCACCCGGTCAAATGCCTTCTCTTGGTCGAGACTGAGAAGGCACAAGGGGGACCTTGTGGACCAAGGGGCTCCCCGGAGTGGATGATTAAATCCCTCACGAGGAGCAGGTTGTCATTTATGGACCTCCCCTGCACACTGCAGGTCTGGTCCGGTCCAATCACGATGTTATCAGGCCTTGGAACCTCCTCATCAGCACCTTCGCCATGATCTTATATTCGACTGAGAGGAGGTTGATCGGCCGCCAGTTGCGGAGGTCCTTCAGGTCCCCCTTCTTTGGGACAAGAGCTACTGAGCTCTGTCTCAGTGAGGCGCCTAACCGCCCCTCCCTGTATGCAGCCCTGAACACTTCCGCCACATCCCCCTTCAGGAGATCCCAGTGAGCCTGGTAAAACTCGGCTGGGATTCCATCAGGGCCCGGAGCTGTGTGTTCAGGGAGTGCACAGCCCTGGTGAGCTCCTCAATGCTCAACTCCGCCTCCATCTGCTCATCTCCCAGGCGTCTGTCCAGGCAGCCCAGGAAGAAGGTGTCCATGAGAGCCCCATCTGAGGGCCTCTCGCTATAAAGGCCCTGGTAGAACTCCCTGGCCACCTCCCGGACCTCCGCCTCTTCAGACACCACCACACCTCTGTTGTTATAGAGAGACAAGATGTTATTTGTCTTGGTCCACGCCCTGCGGAAGAAGAACCGCGTGCACTTCTCAACCTCCTCAAGGCCCTGGAGTTTGGAGCGGGGGGTCTGTTTCTTCCGCTCTTCCCGGTAGATGGTGATGAGGCTCTGCTGAGCTTGCGCGATTTCGCTGCTAACATCCAGGACTCGGGACTGGAGGGGGCTAAGTTGTTGGAGGGCAGCATTGTGGCGTTCAACAACTGCCCTCTTTTCCCCCGCCTTCCTACGCCCGACTGCCCGGAAGTAGCCCCGCACTCGCTGCACTAGATTTCTCCCAGACGAGGGACATGTGGTGGTCTGAGAAGTGCACCGCCTTGGTGGAATAGCTGTGCACCCTGAGGCCTGGGGAGAGCAGAAACATGTCAATTCTGGAAGAGGAGGAGCCAGAGGAACTCACAAAAGTGTGCTGGGGAGGAGAGGTGCCCCCGGCGTCGCAGAGGGAGAAATCCTCTATGAGGGAGCGCAGCAAGGTGCTGGAGTGATCCGGCCTAGGTTTGCTGTGGTCCTCATCTCTTAGAGCACAGTTGAAATCTCCCCCCATGACAACGGGCATTGTGGTGTGTAATATGGGCGGTAATTTTGTGAAAAGGGAGACTCTCTCGGCCACACTGGTGGGGCCGTACGCATTGACAACCCTGAGTGGGGAACCTCCGACATCAAAATCGGTGACGAGGATTCGCCCACTCTCCACAATGTTATGTGCTGTTATTTTAACAAAGGGGTTCTTGGTCAACGTGCCGACCCCATCAGCTCTGGCGATATTAGAGCCAGACCATAGAGAGTCTCCCATTCTCCATTCCCCCCCAGAACGCCATCCAACTCCCTGAACGGAATGCCACATTCCTGGAGCAGGACGATGTCCGAGGGGATTTGTGAAAGAATGGAGAAAACTGTTGAACGTTTGTCTGGGTGTTTGATGCTGCGGGTGTTGAGTGTTGTTAAAGTGATTGTATTTGTCATAAGTATTTTTATTATTGGTGTGTGTCTGGTGGACCGGAATTGTTACTGGAAATTTTATGGCACATTTGATCTATTGTGGAAAAGATTGTGTCCGGGTTATTGTGGCGCCTACTCACCCCCTGACCATGTACCCCCATAGGCCTCCCCTCCCGACTGCCTGGGAGGTTCCGTCCTGGAGAGGTGGAGGCAGATGTTCTTACCTCAGGCTTCCCCCCAGCCCCTGGAGGGCCATGAGAGGTGGATGGTGTTAGTGACCGTTTTTCAGAGTCTGGACCGAGGGCTGGCTGGTCCTTAGTGGATCTGGGGTGGAAAGTACTGGAGGTGTGGTGACCAGTTTGTCTCGGCTTTGGTGGTGGTGGGGTTGGTTTATTTGGGCGTGGTAGGGGATTTGGCCTGGCGGAGATTTGTGGGGTTTCTTTAGAATTTGTTGTGACGGCTCTTTTGGCTAATTTAGTTTGGCGTACTATTGCTGGATTTGTAGGCTGTGTGGGAAGATTGTGATTAACTGTTGTTTTTGGTGAACGCATTATTTTGCCCTTTTTAGATGTTGCCTTCTGCCAGGGTGTGATGGTGTCCTCGGAGTCTGTGGTTGAGGAGTCTGACTCCTCCACTATGATGAGGATGTCGGAGTCAGGCTCCTGCTTTACAGTGGTGATTGGGGATAGGGTGATCAGGGGAACTGTGCTATTAGGGGTTTCCGAATTAGTGCTGCAAGGGAGGTCTTGTGGCATACACGGTGCTTGAGTGGGTATGTTGTCAGGCTGAACAGGGATGGAAGTGAGTGTGTTTTCAATGATTGTAGGTGCAAGAGGGGTAGGGAGCGGGGGGCAGTCGATGATGGTAAAAGGGGTGTGGTGCTCCGGGCCCTGTTTGCGTACCCCGCAAAGATTACAGAGCCTCGGATCACTGCACGGCCTGGTCTCGTGCTCGCCGCCACACGACTTACACTTGACCACTGTGCAGGCTGCGGCCAAGTGACCCAACTTGCCGCAGTTCCTGCACAGCTTGGGCATGCCGTAATAAAACACCACGCCCCGGTGTCTCATGATGGTGCTGGGGATGTTGCATACCCCCCCAACTGCAGAGGGGTCGGGTTTCAATTGGACCAGCCATTTCCTGGCCCCGGTCCAGACTCCGTCCTCATCCAGGACCCTCCGAGATCTGGATTGAACAATTCCATACCTGCCTAACCACATACTCACATCGTGGTCCTGCACAGCTTCATTATAAAACTGTACAGTGACCACTTTGTTTTCTGTGTCAGACAGGGGCTCTACCTCAAAATTCCCCTCTCTAAAGAGGTTCCAGAACTTCTCCAGGACATTAGCATTCTTAAAGCTAATCTCAAAAATGTCTGCGTTTCCTGGGACCTTCACCAGGCAGATCAGGTCACCAGGCACAAAGCCTATAGCGTGCTGAAGGACTGCCTGACTAAATTCCAGGCGGGTCATACCTGTCACTCTCCTCTCCAGTCCACTCACTTTTGGGGCAGCAGCCCCATTCATCCCCCCCCCACCCCCCCCACCCCCAGTGGCAGCTGGCCAAGTGGCGCCCTCTATGGCTGCGCTACCTGCCCCTTGCTCCACCAGAGGACCCACACTACTGCTGCTCCCCCCCTCTCCACTGGGCAGGAGAGTCATGCGGACGGCGTGATGTCTTCTGACACCTGGCTGAGCTCCTGTCGCCATCCTCCCTCTTGCTCAGGCCGGACCTTGTGAAGATAGACAAACAGACCTCCTAAGGGGACCAAAAAGCAACCACAGAAGGAGCTGATCATTGCCCCTGGTGTAGTGGCACCTCCCTTCCCGTAGAAGACGCCAAGCGTTGGATCCTAGCAAGGATGGCAGAGCTGGATCCGGTCGGCGCCGTCTGGTTGAGGGAGGTCCTTGGTCCCCCGTCTGCCTGCTCCTCAGCCTCGTCTTCGGGGAGCCTCAGGTGGAGCTGCTGCAGAGCCTGGAGGACCAGAGAGAGAGTGGCGAAGGCCCAGCCTATCCTGGAGATCTCTCCGGGCAGCTCTGGAACTCCCCTCTGGTCCTTGGCAAAAAGGCGTTCTGCAGCAGTCGTGGCTGTTCCTCCGAATGGCAGGAGACTTCTGGCAGGGGATCCTCCAAGCACTGCGTCGGCTTTGGCGTTTGGGGTTCGGCAGGCCACGGTCAGGCCACTGGTACCTGCCTAGCCCCAAAACGCTGTCGGTCTGGCCTGGTCTGTTGATCCACTGAAGCCGCGGTCAAGCCACTGGTACTCCGGTTTCAACAACAGACCTTCAAAGAGAGAGGGAGACAGGGAGCAAAAAGGAGAGAGAGAAAAAAGAGGGACACTCCGCTCAAAATGCCTCAACACCTGCAAGCAAACTCAGCTGTTTTACCAGCAGAGGGCATTGGGTTAATACAAACTGAAGAGAAACCCGAGCAAAAATCTGTTTTTACTGTTCACAGTAAAAAGCAGGAAGGTTTATTACAGTCAGGAAAATGTTCTGAAAAGCAATGATGTTTGGGGAGTTTATAGGGTTTACATTTGCATACATTTAAATATGTCTACAAATCAAGTCTGACCTGATTGGTAGTAAGGAATTGCACCCATACCGAGCACTTCGGATTGGGCCATTCAAATCCCTAATGGTCGTGGGGCCTCGCCCCACTCCCCCCTGGAGCCCAGTGGAAAATCCCCAGAGGGGGAACCTTGAAACTGATAGCGGTCATTATCATATACATGTGAAGTAGTCCAGTACACAAATTTGTCTGTCTTCCCACAGTAGCAACAAGCAAAGTAGCCATTGTTAGCTAGACAAATTTACAAATATCCACCTGAGGCAATACAAACATAGTAGCGAGCTTTGCGAGCATTGTTGCACACTCGTTGTGTCTCGGGGTGGACATTTGTAAATTCAGCAAGCTAACTAATTGCTCATTTACTTGTTGCTACCCATAACGACCTGGTATCGTTTTAAGTCAAGCTCATTGGTTGAAAATTGGTTCTAATTGCCACAGCCAATGGCATTTCAACATCGGGACGTTTACAGAGAAGGGGGAGGGATAAACAGTGTTGTGGTTTGAAGGTGCTTGTTGCTGCTGTTCCTCTCTTGACCGTTAGAAGTCAGAAATTACCTATTGTACCTTTAAGAGAGGAATTGCAACAACAACCTCAAATCACAACCCTGTTCATGCCTCCCACAGTCTATTAATATAATAGTCCAGTCTTCCCGTGCACTGTTTTGGAAAGCTGACAGTGACAAACGCAACAGAGCCTGCTGTCTTTTCATCATGTTCTAGTAAGAAAATGTTTGCCGAACAGGTGACTTTATGAGATCTTGACTTTGGTGTGCTACTTAACACTATTTGTAGTTTTCATTTTAGCTGAAATCTGGGGAGTATTTGATGGTTCACTGTTAAGTTTTATGTAGTTCAAAGAGTGTCGGGATTTCTTCCCGTCTGTTTATTGCGAGTCAAGGCAGCCGCTTTCATTCATTCATTGAATGTGCGCTGTGCTGTAAATACATGGAAACCTTATTGCGTAGCCTAAATTGAGTTAATTTTTAATTTTGCCTGATTTACTTTTTATTAAATTCGTAGGCTGGAATGCCTCGTGGCAACAATTGTAACATGTATACTGCTTGAGCTTTTGGCAAGCTACTCTGAAGGGGGCGGCAAGCGACTGGTAGCTTGAGAGCAAGGTGTTGGAGACCCATGGTGTAGGACAACGACTTTTCATTGGCAACAGTATTAAACCAACCAACAATATAAAATATTAAGCTCTTTTATTTCATTGAGTTAAATCGAAACAATGTCTTCTAGTGCTCATGGACTGATAGCCCTACTGGTAGGCAATATTACCCCGGCTTGTATTTGGGGGCCGGCCTTTATTTGTCCGAATCGACCACGCCCCTGCCTATTATCCGAGGCCCGGCTTCAAATAGAATCCCGGACACAATTTGAGGATTTACTGTAACCAACTATATTGTGAGCAAGCAATTTATTTGGCTGCATAACTAGCTGGTTATATAACTAAGATATGACAGTCTACGACAAAGGATGCAACTGCAACTTACAGTTTGAGAGAAATAAAGGTTTACGGATGATTGGAACACGTAAAGAGACAAAAGGAATGTGTAGCTGCCCAAATTGCACTCCAGACAAGCGATCACTAAAACTGTATACTATTGCTTATCTGGTTAGAAAACAATACCAGTTCGCTATAACAAGCAAATTAGCGATTACTAGTTTGCTTCCCGAAAGTACAAATATCCACCTGAAGCTTGTGCAATCACTACTATGTTCATATTTGCCTATATTTTATCGTAAGTGGATATTTGTAAATTCCTCAAGCTAACAATAGCTAATTTGCTTGTTGCTACCGATAACAAACTGGTATTGTTTTATAACTAGATACGTCGTCTTCGCTTGGATAATAAGCAATAGTACCACAGAGTTTCAGTGATTGCTTGTCTGGAGTGCAATTTGGGCAGCACACGAATGAACACAATCAGAATAAGCCCCCAGAATGCCATTGGCTGTGGAAGTTGAAACCATTTTTCAACCAATGAGCTTTAATTGCTGGACAGCTGTACAATGTTTTGATACATTTGACGGCCCAACAAATGTACACTAAACCCGAATTTAAGGACTATAACCACAGGCAGGGGGTGAGTGAACATGTCAGTGAGCCTTTTTCAATGATAGGAAGGGATTTACAATGGTCTTGTGACAATGTAACACACAAATCATACCTATTGCACCTTTAAAGCACAAGTGGGTTACAGGAAAAAAAGGATAAAACGAACCAGGGGGAAACTGGATGGATTTTTAAAAATAATCATTCTGCCGTGGACACCGCCCTTTTCCCAGTTAGCAGCTGCTCATCGCAACTGCTGCATCTGGCAGCAGCGACACCTTAGGATAGCAAACTATAGCAAGGATAGATAGCTAGATATAGCCTACTGTACTTTTTCAGGTGAAAAGTGAAACTTTTCTAGCAACTAGGATGTAGCCAGGCTGTATTGGGGTTAAACTAGTCCGTCAAAATGTGTCTCAACCTATATTTCCACCCCCTCGCTCTGGTTTTGCTCATTGGGTTGTTGCAGCAAACTCAGAAGAATACAGCAACGTTAATGTTAATGAACATTAATGAAGAACTTCATTCTTACATTGCTCAATCTTGCGTAGTCCGTAATTTAGCATTTAAGTCACTGAATTCATTCATTGAATTCAAAATAGCCAAGGAAGCTGCTAAGCATTCCAACAATGTTTAGTCAGGGGGGGGGGGGCTGTTTTTAAAAACCTTATGATATAGTATGGATAAAGTATAAATTGTATTTCTTACGAAAGAGAAAGCGACCAAATAGATGTTTTGATTGCCAAGTTTGGTCCGTTTAGTTTTATTAACTGCAGGAGGAGTTACGTACATAATAAGAATAAGACTATAAGTACCTGCAATAAATAAAAAAATTAACAGTATATTTCTAAATAATAATGAAAAAGACAAGTTGAAAGATAAAAGAAAAGCTAAGAATTTAACTGATTTGTGGACATGAATTAATATTTTATCGTAAAAATCGCATTAAATCAATTAGGCATAAAAACAACATACATTCAGTGTGTTCTGCTTTTCCTCTGTTACTGACACATGACTAGTAAGCCTAAGCTTTAGTTATATAAACGTGCAAACTATGGTTATCGTTGTTTTGTTGACTTTGATTATCTGACCATCTATGTTGATTCATGGTTCTGACTTGATTTATACAAAAGTATCACAAACGACGTAGCCTGTCCAGATAACCAAAGTAACTCATGAGCCAAATAAAATTGAAAGTATTGTCTGTAAAATATCTGTCTAATGGTGCTGTGTTTGTGTCTGTGTAGGTAATATGCGTGTGCGTGCCTGCGTCTTAAGATGAGGAAGGGCCCACAAACAAATCTTGCACCGGGGCCCATCCTAACTAACTATCTCATCACCACTGGGACTTGGACATTGTCATGTGTAACTTATATTACTTATAAAATATATTTGCTCTTTTGGCTGGTCTGTGCCACTTTGTTGATTTTGGGAGATGTGTAAGAGAGACTTCACAATGGATATCAAAATGATGGCTGATGGAGATTGCTGATGTTGATGGCTGCAGTGGAGCCTTGCCTTAACTTGGCAAAGTCAGAGTCTGTTGCTCAGGCTATCCAAGTTAGGATCTGTGATATTTCTATGCTAACATTACCTTTTTTTAATTACCTTTACTTTACATTGGATGTCAACAGCTATGATGTTTTCACTCACATTAGATTAAGCAATGATGCTCTGGTTCAGTTGTAACCAGCTAATTTAGCTAGCTAGCTAGCTAGCTAAATAACAGATTGTGATGACGTAGCCGGTGATGACGTAGCCAGTGCCCAGTTTATCATTTGTATGGAGTTAAATAAGAAAAAACAAGAAGAACAACTACATTTCTTGTTAGAATTAATTCACTATATGGGAATGAACGCAAGCCCCAACCATCGAGAAATGAACCTTGGCTATTCTCTTTGATGCTGCCATCAAACGTGACACCATGGCTACTGTAGTGCCGCTGTCACTAATTACAATGGTTTAATTCCCTCAGCGTCAGATGGCTGATGGCAATTGCTGACGTTGATGGCTACTGTGGAGTCGTGTCCTTAGAGGAGCCGTGCCTGAAGCAACTGGTCTTTCAACAAATTACTTTATTTCACCCTTAGTCATTGCAGCAATTGCTTGCATTTGTGCTGGTTTTTATCTTTCCCTGGGAGAGGTATGGGTATGGTGGTGGGTAGGTGGGTCAGGGTGTATTGAATGTTTTAAAATTGCTTATAAATAATTTTTTTAAAATAATGCAACACTAATCAATATTAATTCAAATTCAAATACGCTTTATCAGCATCTCAAGGGTATAATTACATTGCCAAAGCATACACTGACATAGCAAACAGATAACAGATAGACAATAACAAATTAAACTACAATTAAACATTACACAATTCTAATTTTGCATCGAAAAGACAAATGCATAAAATTGGCAAGGGACATAATATGGCTTTTTTGATGTTATCTCCCATTTAGTATTGTTTATCCATTAACGTGTTGAGGAAATATTTATTGTCGCTTTTCCTCCTCGTCCCTTTTACGTGGGTGAAGTTGTATTGGCAGCTAGAAATATTCAGAGTCAATAGTTGCTCATTAGAAATCTTTAGTTTAAAATAAAACAAATTAATCTGGGGAGTCTGTGTGCTCCGTGCAAGAAGCTTCCAGAGACCAGAGAATTCCAAAGTAACAGTAGGAAGTATCCTAGTCTTTATACATTACAGGTAGTCGTCAATTTACGACCGTAATCTGTTCCGACCGACCGGTCGTAAGTGGAACTGGTCGTAAGTCAGCCTATGTTATAATTACCTTACATATATTATACTGTGTAATGATATTATAATCATCTTTAAGTCATATTTTATCAATATTTTCTTTGCGGTCGTAAGTTGCATAGGTCGTAAGTCGACGACTACCTGTATAGCTAACCAATCATTTGTCATATAACATCACATTGTCTCTCTCTTAACCCGCCTTAATATTTTCTGTCACTCTATGAAAGCTGAGCTGTCTTAACCTTTCGCCTCTATAATGACGCAGGCAAATTGGCTGGTGATCACTAACTCAAAACATTTCTCTGCAAAGACCCACATTGCTTGACCTGCATCACTTAGTCAAAACAGGTCGTATCCAATGGCATGGTTTGTAAACACCTGATTAAGTGTTCTCTGCACTTTCATTAAACAAACTACTTTGCAGCTCATGTGTTTGAACAGACATACAGTTCTAATTGTTCATGCTGACTTATTCTCTTATTCTCAATTCTAGCCATTTCACAGTTTTAATAAAAGCATTTAAATCAAACTTCATCATTATTCTAAACATTCCTGGTTTTCAAATAAGAGCATTTTGATCAAACTTCAACAAACGCCCAGTCTTGTGTTACATTAACATGATGACAAGTATAATATTTCTTAAACTTTTTTTTTATTAATAATCTGCTGTAACCTAATTTATCCGTTTGATTTTAGGATACATTTAACTTGAGCCTGCTTTAATTTTTTTTCCCCACAGTGGTGGCCAGTGTGAAAGTAGTTACAATGTCCACCAGTAAAGAGCAGGCAGCAATGAGGAAGGTAAATGCTTTCCTCCAGGAATGGGACCAGGGCAATAACACAGTGCGCCGACGCATGCTGACTGCTTTCCTGAAACAGAATGTTGGCAAGACTTGCCCTGAGCTGGAGATGGAATTTGCACAGATTGCCAGTCTGTTTTTGGTCCGGCTCACTTCATGGATTAAACTTACGTATCCTTTATTATGTCAACTACAGTGATAACTGAGGAGAGAAAATAAATACTAAAATCTGCTAAACCACTTTAAAAAAATGTTAACATGTTAAGACAGTATACATGTTGGTGTCTCGGTGGCGCAGCCTGTAGAGCACTGACCGCATGCTCATTGCGAGCCGCGACGTCGGCGGTTCGAATCCGACCATCCGACATTTGTCGCATGTCTTCCCCTCTCTCTTGCTCCCATTCTTCCTGTCTCTCTATACTATGTACTGTCCAATAAAGCTGAAAAAGGCCTAAAAAAAAAAAAGACAGTATACATGTTTAAAATTGCATACATGCATACATGTTAAACGTATACAGATTAGAAGAGCAAGCTGGTTAAAGTTCATATGCTAGATTGGAATGCCAGTGTGCATTTCTTTAATCCATGCACATAAAATCAAGTTACATCGCAAGATACATAGCTAGCAGTTTGTGCCACAGCACCACCCATGTACTTGTATTTAATCTTTACTTTTACTGGTAACATTTTGATTGTTTCAAATGTTTAAATATTTACAGATAAAGAATAATTGTGCTCCACCAGTAATGGTGCTCAAGTATGAAAAAAAATAAAAATAGGACCCAGCCTGTATTTGCATAGAGCCACATAGAGACGTGACACACTATTTATCAAATGTGTTACTTATTAATGTCAATAAAAGGATAAAAGAAGATCATACCTGATTTCCACTACTGTTCCTCTATGTTATCTTGGTATGTTGCTGGATTACTCTGGGAAGGTACAGTTGCATTTGTCATTGATGTTCTGGCTTCGATTTAGACCAGTGTTTAAATGTCAGAATAATACTTTTATTTCCTTTACTCAGATTTTTTCCAGCTATATGTCTGGGACATTTTTAGGGCTGAAGCTCAAAGCAGTGGGTGTGTTCCTGTCTGCAGTAAGCAAGTAAGCAAGAAGTAATATAGGAAGTTAATGTTCACTTCTCATTTGACCACCCCGACTTATTTTTCCTATTTTCTCCCTTCAGTCATCGCTACTTAATTGAGTTCATCGAGGTTGGAGGAGTTCTAACACTTTTGGAAATCCTGGGACTGGAAGACATGAGTGATGAGGATAAAACAGAAGCTCTCCTCTTGCTATTGATAGTCTCAAATGCTGGACAAAAATTCAAAGAGCTTATCTGCGAATGTCACGGTATTTAAATACCCTTTTATGCTGATTCAACATGTGGTTTCTTAAAAATAATTCAGTATTCAGAAATTCACTACATTCTGCTTGATACAGTATTGGTATGTGTAAAAAATGTCTTGTGGAATCTCCTGTAGATTCATTAAAAGGGATATTCCCAAAACTTCCTTTTTACCATCTTAACCCTTAGAGACCTAGGATGATTTTGACATTTGTTTCACTATCCTCACACAGATTAAACAGGTTATAACCCCAAATTATTTTAAAAAATCTCCAAAATTAAAAGTGTCAGTTCAGGCATATCATCCTTAATCACAAGAATAGGTTGTACGAGGACAGCACTTCAGAGCCATGTCGATAGGACATCCCAACTTGAAAAAAGTTGTTCAGGACACTTGCGCACCTGTAGAATTTTAGAAGTTTTGCTTAAATGAATTATTACTTATGCACTTGCATCATATTGCTATTAGTTGTTGATTAATAATTGATACTTATGTTTTTGTTCTGTTTTTTGACTGAGATGTGTATGGCGGTGAAATTTAGGTGGTGGCTCGGTAAACCGGAAGGGAAAACAGTTTTTGACAGTTTCCTGTATTGTGTAAAGTCTATTGACGGCATGCATGAAATGCGTCTTTGACAGTATGTGGAATTACTGGTGGGATCCTGTTTTGCTTCGATTGGCTACTCCTGATTTAGTATGATTTTCTTTGTTTCTGTTATGATTATAAATAAATGCAGAATACGGATCGGTTGCACTGTGAACCACCTTCAGACGTGGCATTGAAAAGTGGTGCATCAATTCTTCATAATCGTAATGGAATATGTAGATATGGGGGGGGGGGGTGTCAATTGTACAATACAGATTTGGGAGATTTAACAACTAAAATGGAATGGTTGCAAACATGCCAGGATGGGGACGCAACTGCATGTTGCCCCCACAGATGGTGCAGAAGATGGTGAGGGAGGCCATAACTCAGGCCGTCGCAGTTGAAGAATTGCAGAGATTGGTTGCATATTGTGGTCACAAAAGTCTCAAAAAGAACCATAAAATGGCACCTCCATACCAACAAACTCTTTAGAAAGGCGGCACGAAGACAGCCCTGACTGAGCACAATAAGCAAAACCAAGTATATGGAGTTTGTTGAACTGCATTGGAATTACGACTGGGAGAGAGTGCTATAGTCATACAATTAATGTTTTGGCTATGTGCACCATCTCAAGCCTACTGTCAAATATCGTGGGTCATTGAGGTTTTGAAGGTATTTTGCTGCCAGTGGTCCAGGGGCAATTTTTAAGATAGACATTTTGGCAGAAAATCTGGTTGTCTCTGCTAGGTAGCTGAGACTTGGTGAAAGGGAGATTGTCCTGCCGGACAATGACATCAAAATTCACACATAAATGCTCAAGTGAAAATAACATCCATCCTGCAATTTATTTACAAAAATTTAAGATTTTGGTTTATTCCATTGAATCAAGGAACACTGTCACGCTTTTTTCACTTGAGTTTATTTGGATTAAATGCTTAAATTATGTGTGTAGGCATTTTTAAAATCACTGTCAGTATAGCCGTTTCCTAGATATGGGGAAAAACAAATTTAATTCTAGAAACTAGTGACAAAAGTTGATTGTGTGTTAAGGGTGCCTCACAACAACTTTTTAGGCATAGATTTACCTCGCTTTCCCATACGCTAACATTAGCTAGGTTAGCTAAGGAAGGTTAATGTAACTTTGCTAGCTAGCATCAAACTGATTGTGTTACAGTTAACTTAAGGTTAACTCATAAGGTAACTTATAACATAATTATAAGGTTAATTGTTTTAAAGGTAACTAGCTGGCTAACTACTGTAACTTAGTGACTATAGTGACCGGAACACGTTCAAAGCTGTTCGAAGCACTTTGCTTAATGCCTGCTATGTATTTGACCGCGACAGCATCAAGACAGATCTATTTCCAGTCACCATAGCCATCCCAACATCCATTGTTGTTTAAAGTCCCTTATGACCTGAAGCATACAGCCAACACTGGAGTTTCTTTGGGATGAGTCTCTAACTGTCACGTTTCAGGTCTGTCTTGCCATGTTTTATGTTTATTCATTTTGTCTTCGTCACGTATTGTCTTATCTTGTATTATGTTAGTTTGGTTCGTCATGTTGTTTAGTTTGTTTCTTGTTACGATTTATTTTCTTGTCATGTCTAGTTATGTTTGGTTACGATTATTTTACCTTGTTATGTTGAGTGGTAGGCGGCACGGATGGCGCAGTGGGTAGCACTGCCGCCTCACAGCAAGGAGGTCCTGGGTTCGAATCCCCATCGGCCGGGGCCTCTCTGTGCGGAGTTTGCATGTTCTCCCCGTGTCTGCGTGGGTTTCCTCCGGGTACTCCGGTTTCCTCCCACAGTCCAAAGACATGCAGGTTAGGCTGATTGGAGAGTCTAAATTGCCCGTAGGTATGAGTGTGTGAGTGAATGGTGTGTGTGCCCTGCGATGGACTGGCGACCTGTCCAGGGTGTATTCCTGCCTTTCGCCCAATGTATGCTGGGATAGGCTCCAGCCCCCCTGCGACCCTGTTCAGGATAAGCGGGTTCAGATAATGGATGGATGGATGGATGGATGGATGTTGAGTGGTTATCGTCTTAGTCCGTTTAGTGTTATGTTTTGATTTATGTTTATGGTTACGCTGACTGGTCGTTGTTTAAACATACACTTTTACATGTCTTTCCGCAAACCTTGCGTTCCGGCTTTCTCTCTCTTTCTGTCACTCACACCCTAATTGTTTCCATGTGTCTATTTACTAAAACTACTAACGCTAGATCAGGATTGGGTAGAACTAAAAAACTAATCATGTGTTCATGTTACCTTACGTTTCTCGTGCATGTTATTTACTAATTTACTAATGCTAGGGCAGGATAGGTTTATTACTAACAATTACTAATTACCTTGTTAAAACTTGTCATCCATCGCACCTGTTTTCCATTCCCTTGCTGCTCTCTAACTAATTGTCTACACCTGTCTACACCTGCATTTATAGCCCAGTCGCACTTCTGTTCTTCGCGAAATTGTCTGCCTCTTGTACGTCAAAGCAACTCTTGAGCATTACTGTCATTGATTACACGTTAAGATCCAAGCCTGTCTACCGACCATTGTTTATTAATTTCTGTTTCGTTGACCAGCGTTTGTTTTTGACCACGTCCTCACCTACCGTTTTTGTACCCTTGCCTCGCTGTTTGTTTTATGGTTTCGACTTCCACATCGCCCTCAACTACGACCCTGCCTGCCGTCCGCCTATACTTCTGCCCCGCTGACAGCTCTACTGCTACCGGACCTCCCTGCACATCTACCGACTACGAGTTTGCCTCTTCCCTCGGCACCATGCTTTTTGTTTGTTTATTGTTTGTTTGGCTGGATCTATGTGTATGGACTTTGCTTGTTTTGACTACGCTCCTGGGATTCGTCCCGAATAAAGCCCTGAAGGGACTTTATCCAACTATTGTTTCTGAGTCGTGCATTTTGGGTCCAACCCCCACGCACCCGTCTCACTAACTGTCTTAGCCCAGCCAAAGCCCAGACTTAAACCCCATAGAAAATCTGTGGAGAGACCTGAAGATCTGCCACGAAGAATGGGATAAACTGGGCAAATCCTGGTGTGCAAAGCTTGTAGAGATCGCACGCCTCTGAAATCAGCTGTTGAACCTAGTTACATTTCAATCTGTTAAGCAATATGTACAATAATAATTCTACAGTTGTAGTTGGCAAATCATTTTACTAAAATACCACATTAATGGGAGTGTTTTCATGCAACTAATAAATTATGATGGCTGCATGTTGCACTTTATTGAACATGTAGCCTAATTGCCTTTTAAATATTTCCCAAAATGATATCAGCTGGCAAGCAATTAGGGGCTAAATGGGTAGGAGTCAATATATAGGAGTTATAGTGATGAGTAAGGCCAAACTATGGCAGCGATTCAACGTGTAGTTGTGATCAATCAAAGATGGCGCCGTCCACGGAGCCATTTAGTATACAGCGGGTAAAATAAGTATTGAACACGTCACCATTTTTCTCAGTAAATATATTTCTAAAGGTGCTGCTGACATGAAATTTTCACCAGATGTCAGTAACAACCCATGCAACCCACACAAGAAATCAAACCCTAGATGTCCATAAATTAAGTTATGTGTAATAAAATGGAATGACATAGGGAAAAAGTATTGAACACAGTTACATTTATTTAATACTTCGTACAAAAGCCTTTGTTGGTAATAACAGCTTCAAGACGCCTCCTGTATGGAGAAACTAGTTGCATGCATTGCTCAGGTGTGATTTTGGCCCATTCTTCCAATTCTTCCAAAATTCTTCAAATTTTGAAGGTTCTGTGGGCCTCTTCTATGAACTCTAATCTTTAGTTTTTTCCATAGATTTTCTATTGGATTTAAGTCAGGTGATTGGCTGGGCCATTCTAGCAGCTTTATTTTCTTTCTCTGAAACCAAGTGAGAGTTTCCTTGGCTGTGTGTTTGGGATCATTGTCTTGCTGAAATGTCCACCCTCGTTTCATCTTCATCATCCTGGTAGATGGCAGCAGATTTTTATCAAGAATGTCTCGCTACATTTTTCCATTCATCCTTCCTTCAATTACATGAAGTTTGCCAGTGCCGTATGCTGAAAAACAGCCCCACACCATGATGTTCTCACCTCCAAACTTCACTGTTGGTATGGTGTTTTGGGGTGATGTGCTGTGCCATTTGACCTCCAAACATGGTGTGTATTATGGCATCCAAAGAGTTCAATTTTGGTCTCATCTGACCAGACTATATTCTCCCAGTATTTCACAGGCTTGTCTAAATGTTGTGCAGCAATTCCAGGTCTTTCTGAAGCTCTCCACAAGTGGTCCTTGGACAACTCTTCTGATAATTTTTGACTCCTCTGTCAGAAATCCTGCGAGGAGCACCTGGTCGTGGCCGGTTTATGGTGAAATGATGTTGTTTCCACTTCCGGATTACGGCCCCAACAGTGCTCACTGGAACGTTCAGAAGTTTAGATATCCTTCTGTAACCAATGCCATTAGTATGTTTTGCAACAATAAGGTTGCGAAGTTCTTTGCTTTTACCCAACATGAGATGTTTCTTGTGTGACACCTTGGCAATGAGACACCTTTTTATAAGCCATCAGTTAGGACCGAACCAGCAGATATTAATTTGCACTGACAAGGGGCAGGATTGCTTTCTGATTACTGATAGATTTCAGCTGTTGTCTTGGCTTTTGGTGCCTTTTTGCACCTCCATTTCTTCATGTGTTCAATACTTTTTCCCTGTGTCATTCCATTTTATTACACATAACTTAATTTATGGACATCAAGGTTTGATTTCTTTGCATGTGTGGGTTGCATGGGTTGTTACCGACATCTGGTGAAAATTTCATGTCAGTAGCACCTTTAGAAATATATTTACTGAGAAAAATGGTGACGTGTTCAATACTTATTTTCCCCGTTGTATGTTTATAATTTAATCCGGCAAAACTTCTGCTCTCTTGACACCATGTCCAAAGCAGTGCTTCTGAAGAAATTTTGCCTCCCACAGCAGCAAATTCTACACCTTTTAGCTGTTCTGGGCACGGCTCTTTTCAGACCAAGTCGCCATAGTCACCCCTTCAGCCCTGAAATCCAGCTGCTGGCGGCTCTGCATTTTTATGCAGTAGGGAGCTTGATGGAGGTAGTTGGAGATGGGTATGGGCTGAGCAAGAGCTGTGTAGTGGTGCGTTCATACAGTCACCAACATCCTAGTCCATCACACAACAGACCACATCCGTCTGCCTGGCATCCCTCGAGTCCTAGGCCTGGTTGACGGGACACTTATCCCCGTTGCAAACCCATCCGTGCTCGATCAGGCCTTCATTTCTTGCAAAGGTTTCTCAGCAATCAATGTCCAGGTGGTGGTGGTGGTGGACCACAGGGGGAAAATCCTAGATGTGGTGGCAAGGTGGCCAGGCAGCACCCACGACAGCTTTGTGTGGGCCAATTCTGCAGTCAGTGAAGATGCCGAACGAGGGATTTTGGGCCAGTGTATTTATCGGAGACAGAGGCTACCCCCTCCGAACATATTTCCTCACCCCAGTCGCCAATCCTGTGACGTAGGCTGAACAGGGCTATAACATCCCCCACACCCGCAATATCATCAAATGCACGATTGGCTAGTGTAAGCCGCGCTATCAGTGCCTGCATAAATCCGCTGGAGGTCTACAACTGAAACCACACAGCTGTTGTGCAGTAACAATATGGCAGTTGGTGCAGGTGCACCTACCAGAGGAGGAGGAGGATGAAGAGGAGGAGGAGGAAGAAGACCACGGTTTCCACAAGCCCCCTACACAACGAGCTGCCCTTCACGCTGCCGGTGTAGAAGCAAGGCACCAGCTTATTCAAACCATTTTTGGCTCATGGATTTCTACTCCTTGTTTTCATTTGAGGTCACCAATCACTTTTTTTGGACTAACCCATCTTCCACACATTTTCTCCCTGCTAGTTATTTTGGGGAACATTTTTTCTTTTGCATCTTTCCACATCCAAGATCATTTTTCTATCCACATTTGTACCTTTTTTTTTTTGTTTGTGCCTACAGTCTCCCAAAACTAGATTTTTTATTAACCTCTCCCAGTCACTTGGAAGCTCTTACACCCCTAAGATGTCTTTATTCTAACAAGATGTCCATTTTGTATGCTGTGAAGCTGGGGGACCGTTTCTTTCTTAGTTGTTTTCGTGTTGGTGCACTTTTATTGAAAACGTCAACCAATCACAGACAATAGTGAATTACACCAGTACTGTGATAGAGCTGCTGGTAATCAACCCTGATTGCAAAGTCATTTAAGGCACCATGACAAAGATATTAAAATAATGTAAATACAACATTACATGCTGAAGAAGGTGTATTGCCAGGTGGTGTAGCGGGATGAGATGTCATACTGCAATCTGAGGTGCTGGGTTCATGTACCCATTTGGCAAAAATAATATTTACGGTTGGATAATTTAGTTTTTAAGTTTTTAATTCCATTAACTACTATTCAACTAGTTCCCACCAGTCGTGATGAATGCAATATTTAGTATCCCTGCAGTGTTTTATTTACGAAGAACACCACTTTCTCTCAAGCAGTCACTGAGTGAATAATCGATCCTGGAGCTCTCGATATCAAAGAATTCAGCACCATTGCTATGGACAGTGCCTAGTAACATTGCACGTAGAAGCTATCCCTTAAGTCTTCGTAAAACGCTAAGAGACACCGTTATCAAGAAACGCAGCCCTGAATACATATATAAATGAGAGATTTCAGTTTTTGATTTTTACATTTACAAAATACATTTTATTAGATGTTTTACAAATGAATGTGGATTGAAAAATTACTGTTACGCATAGACCGGCACATGCATGTGTGTAGCTGAAGTAGGTAGGCTAGGATATGTCTTGTTTTTTCACTGAAAATACTGCATCTGGTGATGGTGTGAAGAGAAATATTGCTTTGGAATGTGCCTTTGGCAACACTAGATTGAATGAAATGTAGATATAAAAAAAACATAACTATAGCTTAAAACTTGCTGTGTGTTGATAGCCTATCGCTGTGTAACAGGGGTAAAAGCTATTGCTGAGTGTTTGGTGAAGTCAGAAGTGGATAACACCCAGGAAACGGCCTGCAACCTTTTGGAGTCCCTGGCCCATAGCAACCAGAGATTTCAAGGCCAGGTGTACAAAGGCTTAGTGACCCTGCTGACCTGCAGCTCCCCCAATGCCCAACAGCTTGTCCTGCAGACTCTCCACATTGTACAGGTAGCTATCATCATTACTGTCCTCCCTAATTAACCCCTTATGTATTGCCCCTTTTTCTTAAAACAAGCTTGAATATCACATGCCCAAAATGAAATGGTTACTATTCTTGAACCCTTTGACTACAGAAATGTGATCTCTTGTCAAAAGTAAGCCTTGTGTGTGTAAATATCACTGAAACAAAGTTACAGATGCTCAAACATTGTGGAAGTGGAAGATTGTTTTCGCACCAAAAAGATATTATGTATTTGAGTGGCTACAGATGCTTGTGGCCTCAGAAACATAATGGAGTTGCAGCCACAATGCAGGACTAACCCCCCCCCCTTCAAATGTGTTGACAATATCACTAAAACTATGTCTAGGCAGTTATAAAAAAATAAAAAAAGATTTGGAGATTATATTATGGTTCTTATGTGGTGTAATATATGATATATATAGGTATATATATAGGTATACTAAAATGATACTGGAAATTAGTATACTAATATATTGATTGAGGTCCATTGATTTACGTTTTGGTTAAATACCCAACCCCCATCAACAAGTCAAACGTCCAACAATTTAACATGCCATTGATTATTTAAAGCAGGCTTGCATGTTATTTATTAGCATACAGAACTATTTTTGCTTGTGCGTAACATTCTCAGCATGCATACTGAAAAGGGTTTGTTGTGATAGAGAAAACAAACTATGCATTGTTGGAAATGTAATATGATAAGCTAAATGCTGCTCAGTGGTCACTATAATACCATACTCCTAGCCAGTTGTTTGCTGATACCATGTTTTCTCTTAACTGTTGTTTTGAGTTCATACAAAATTGCATACTAAAGTTTTTACACGTTACACCTTCTGTCTGTTTTACACTGAGCTGACATCACATTTTACAATTCTAATTTCTCACAGGAAATTGTGAAGACAGCACATCCATGTGTTGTGGAACCTTTGTTGACATTGCTGAAATCTTTTCATCTTGAAGTGCAATATGAGAGTAAGTATTTCACATTATAAATTGATATTTATACATTTCCAGGATTATTGAGGCCTTCATAAAAATGAAGAAAATAGCCTGCTGATAAGAAACATCACAGACAACACAGCCATTAATTTAGTTAATCTCAGTCTAAAGGAACTATATTGTGTCATTCCATCACTTCCTGTTTCACTCGAGTATAAAAAGGTCACTAGCATGTAAAAGTTACTTTCTCATCCATCAGTTAAGTTAAGTTAAAATCCATCTTGAAAGTATGTTCATGTCCAGATTGAGTATATGAGTATATATAGACAATTTTAGCCCCAAAAAGTGCAATTTCTATTGCACCTTTTCTTGAATGTATCGATATGACCTTATCCTCTGACCTATATAGTTATCTATACATTTGAAAAATATGTGGCCAGTGTCGAGCTTCAAGCTTCAACATGGCTCAGGCAGTAAGAGCAGTCGTCTGGCAGTCGGAGGGTTGCCGGTTCGATCCCCCGCCCGGGCTGTGTCGAAGTGTCCCTGAGCAAGACACCCAACCCCCAAATGCTCCTGACGAGCTGGTCGGGGCCTTGCATGGCAGCCAATCACCATCGGTGTGTGAGTGTGTGTATGAATGAATGGGTGAATGGAGAAGCATCAGTTGTACAGCGCTTTGGATAAAGGTGCTATATAAATGCCTGCCATTTACCATAGTCTGTTTTCAGTTTCATTCCCTCTCATTCATTTGGTCCACCTGTGTCTCATTTCATGTCTCTGCCTCCCCATTCCTTATATGTACTTCCTTCCTGTCCCTTGTCATTCATTACATTACATGTCATTTGGCCAACACTTCTTATTGAAACTGACGGGTCCCTGTCATGTACCTTAACCACTCCTTCTCAGTTTCTCATTGCTAGTTCATCTTATCTGTTATTGTGTTCCCTACCCCGGTTCTAGCTTCCTCTTCCTCTTCTAGCATTTCCCCCTGTATATTCTGTTTTTTATCTTTCTGGTTTTGATCTCTGCCTAGTTTTTGGATTCTGCTTTGGATTTTTGGATTTGTACCTTTGCTTGTCTGTCTTCTACTCTACCTGTTTTCCCAATTACGCTCTGCCTGCCCTGCATGTACCTGTCTACTTGGATTACGACCATTGCCTGGATCTGCCCTTTGTCATTAAAGCCTACCTTATTACGTTATCCCTGAGTCTGCGATTGGTTCCCTTTGTCCGATCCCTGATAAGGTTAAGGTCACAAAACAAATAGATGTTGCACAACTTCAGTAAATATACATCTCTGATGAACACTTACATACAGTATAGACAATTGTAGGCCAAAAAAGTGCCATTTTTTGTCGCACCTCTTTTTGAATTGGCCATATGACCTTCTTGACCTTTTCATTTCTACAGTACGAAAAGTAGATTGAGATCACAAAACAAATTGATGTTGCACAACTTCAGTGAATATACATCTGATGTACAAGGACTAGTTCAAGGGCCTTGTGGTTTTTGAGATTCCGCCTCTACAAAATATGAGTGCCAATGTTTGTCGCACCTCTTTCAATTGGTCGTAAGACCTTGATCTCTGACCTATACAGTTGTATAGGTGAGAAATATGTCATTTGAGTCTGTCCCGATCTGATATATATAGTTATCATCGAGTTGTATGAAGTTATCAGAAAAAAATGATTTTTTTGGCTGGTTGGGTGGCCATCTTGGAAAATAGGTCACAAAACAAATAGATTAAGTCAACATACATCTCTGATCTACAAAGACTAGTTCCAGTGCCCGGTTGCATAAAACACCTCAAGTGTTTCCCTTAACTCTGGCACATAAGGGTTGATTTCCCCTTAGCTAAGGGAATTACCTGAGGGTGTTGCATATATACCCTTAGACGCTTTTCTTAGGTAAGGGAAAGAGTTAAGTGCTTTGCTTCAGTGGTTGACATTTTGCTGTAATGTAACCATGGATGCGTTATCTCATCAGTTGCAATAATTGACTGTAGGCTATAGCCTTCATATGTAGTTACAATAAGAAGTAATACGTTCTGAGGTTTTAACCCCTAACCTACGACAGCCTAGATTTATTTTATTTTGCAAAAATGGAAAATACGGAAAACAAAAATGAAACCAAATTGAACGGATGAGTAAAAGTGTATACTGTTAAGAGGAATACGGGAAAGGAAAACAATCTTAAAAAGCAAACTCAATCCAAATGTGACAGTGACCAAAAAAAAATGTGGGGGGAAATAATGGATTAGATTAATGCTAGAAATCTAACTGTGAAGAGGACAATTCAGGAGGTCGTTAATCCGTTAATCCGTATTCGCCAAAAAAAATAATGCTGCACTCTTTTGAAACATTGTAGCAAAAAAACGCAGCACAATTCAAAGTCGTAACACACAGTATGGCAGGTTTCATTGTGTTGGATGATCGAGTTTGCCTTCCAGGTTGTTTGCGATCTCATAACTGGATCAACGTGCAAATCTAGAATCAAGAATGAACTTTTCATCTGTCATGCAGTCTAGAGGATTTTCTCTATCACAAAAAATTTGCTGAGGGAATTTTGAGCCATTGATTCCTCCTCCAATGGCTCAAAACTCTTTATGCAACACTTAACTGATTTTAAAGGAGTTTTGGAGGGTTTCTGGCAAGTGACACTTAAGGGTTCGTTCTGCAACACTATTGAATTTTTAGGGAAACTTAATAGAAAACTTAAGGGGAAATTACACTTTTTATGCAACCGGGCACAGGGCCTTTCTGAGATTCCCCCCGCCGCAAAAATAACCGACCGGTAATAATTATTATTTTTTTGGACTAGTGGGTGGACATGGAATCTGATGCATATAATTCCTGCGGGAAATCAATGTAGAAAGAAACCCAACAACTGGTATAAGCCACCCTCTAAGGGGGGAGGCTTTATAAAAAAATTTATATGTAGGAATTGCATCTATTTCATACAAAGTCCCTCCATCCAAAATTAATTGGACAGTTGGCTCCGTATTAGGCATGGGCCGGTAAGAGATTTTGAAGGTATGATAACCTTAGGAAAAAATACCATGGTTTCACAGTATCACAGTATTCTGCTCATCTAAAATCTGCTATTTTAAAAACTCTGGGCAAAAAACATTCAGCAAATTTTTTTGCCATTGAACAAAATGTATTTTATTTTTAAATAACATACAGTGGGCTCTAGAAGTATTGGCACCCTAAATAAAAATGGAGAAAAAAGGCTGCATATAATTTATAGTCAAGGCTCATCATTGTCGGTTTTAACAGATTTCCCCAGAAAAATTCCCACATAAAAAAAAATAAAAAAAAGACAGTTCATATTAAACCGATTTTTGATTTTCTTATTGATGACTTCTTTTTTGTAGCAGAAATCAGCTAAGTCATTAAGTTGGGTGTTATATAATTAGCAGTTTCGGCCCTGGAATCAAAGAGGAATAGTGGTTTTACAAATCTCCACCTGAGGCAATACAAACATAGCGAGCTTTGCGAGCATTGTTGCACACTCGTTGTGTCTCGGTGGACATTTGTGAATTCGGCAAGCTAACTAATAGCTCATTTGCTTGTTGCTACCGATAACAAACTGGTATCGTTTTATAATTAGATATGTATTCTTCTCTTGGATAATAAGCAATAGTATACATAGTTTCAGCGATCACTTGTCTGGAGTGCAATTTGAGCAGCTACACGTTCCCTTTATCTCTTTACGTGTTGAATCATGAGTGTTTAGCTAAACCTTTATTTGTCTCAAACTGTAAGTTGCAGTTGCATTTTTTGTAGTACACTGTCATATCTTTGTTATATAGCCAGCAAGTTCCAAAGCCAAATAAGTTGCTTGCTCATAAATAGTTGGTGTCATGGTTTTCACTGCCTACTTCTGGAAATTCCAGTATTTACCTCTCTAGACCTCAAGAGGACGTGCCAGCCACGTTCAGCAGGAGAAATTACCTCCCGCATGTGGAATGCGGGTGTAATAATGGCCGACTGCAGTCAAGTGCACGGAGAGCTATTTAAGTCTCTTCCTGGCACTGCTCTGAGCTTTGGTGTTTCATTTTGACACGTGCACTGAGCCGGTATGGTGGGAGGTAGGTGTTGGACTGAATTGCTTTTAGCATATTATAGGGACCAATATTGTTTCTTTTGGGTTGGTTGGTTCCCGTGGACCTTCCCTATTTTTATTGCTTAGGTCCGCTTCTGTTCAGAGGAGTGAGTGGCAGAGTTCGGCACTAAGGTTTAGCCCTTTTCGAGACTGTCTGTCAGAAATCTCATTTTGTTTTCCCTGACCGTTATAGTTCAGGTCAGATTTTCGGTTGGCGAATCGCCGGGGAGTTTGGTTCCCTTTTTTAGTTATTTTCTCACACAAAACTCGCCTACCTCTTCAGGGATTTCGTGCTAGGTTGCACTTTTCAAAATGACCTATTGTACCTTTAACTTGGTTAAATGACACAGAAAACACTGCCTATTATTCATATTACTCAACGGCAATAGGCAGCAGAGCCAGAGTTCTTTGCTGTTGTGACATCACGCTGATTTTATCTATACCAGCCACTGGGCCGTCAGCTGGCTTCTCATCAGACTCTTCTGAGCTGAAACTATCTGAGCCGATTGAAACCATACAATAAAACAAATTATATTTGAAAAAACCGAAATGTATACTTTCACTAACATAGGTTGAATTGTTTTCACCACGTGTTTTTGGTTTTCAGCTCTGCAGCTGATCAGAGATTTGATCAAGTATGACGTGAGAGATGCGCTACTGAGAGGTCTGGTGGCCCTACTTAAACCTGCAAAAGAAATTCAGAGGCATATAATCATTCAAGGTCTTTTTTCTCCTTCACCAGATCATATATGTGTATTATTAATAGGGGTACAGTGCCCTCCATAATGTTAGAACAGAGGCATATTTTTCTTGCTTTGGCTCTGTATACCAGAATTACATTTTTTAAATCAACAATTCATTCAACAATATTTTCACCATGTACAAATGACAGCCCTTATACTTAGCCCATCCCCCAATTCAGGGAACTATAAGGTTTGAAACAAATGGCTTCACAAATGTTTTAGATTAGTCTATGAGACTAGTATGAGAGCTTTCTCTATCTAGTCTTGATACTAGGCTTTTGGCTGCCTTTGGAGTCTATTACACTCAAAAAAGAAGAGAACCTCTGGGTATATATTTTAAATTTCACTGTTTATCCATATCAGTTCATCACAAATTATACTTTTCTAGAAAGAATGATTTGAACCGTTCTAAATCCAAATTGGATTTTCAGCCCATTGGGTGTAGCAAATTGTTAATTGTCGAACTAGTTGTATAATTGTATAAATCATTTGAGTATTTAATTGCCTTCTGCTGGTTGACTGTTCACAGAAATGGCTGAGATAAAAGAATTCTTGCCAGTGTTTGTTCAACAAGCAGCAGCAGCTAAAGCCATAAGGTAAGTGCATTGCTCTGCTGATACTCTGCTGCCTGAAATCAATACACGAGAGAAATATATATCACTGAGCACTTTATTAGGTAGACCTGTACACCAGCTTGTTAATAAAAAAATTCATTCAGCCAATCATGTGGCAGCAACAAAATGCATCAAAGCATGCAAACATGATCATGAGGTTCATGTGTTTTTCAGACCAAATATCAGAATGGGGTAGAAATGTGATCTAAGTGATGTTGACCATGGAATGATTGTTGGTAACAGACAGGGTGGTTTGAATATCACAGAAACTGCTGATCTACTGGGATTTTCATGCACAAAAGTCTAGAGTTTGCATCCAGTGAGCATCAGTTCTGTTGGCAAAAATGTCTTGTTAATGAGAGAGGACAGTGAAGATGGGCCAGACTGGTCAAAGCTGCCAGGAAGGTGACCTTAATGCACATTACAACCACATATTACAACAGTGGTATGCAGAAAAGCATCTCTGAACACACAGCACATAGTGGATAGGCTACAGCAGCAGAAGACCAATAAGTCTAATAAATACCTAATAGTGATCATTGAGTGTATATTGATTTAGCTAGTAAGATTTCTTATTTTCTTTCGATAATTCACATGGATGCTGTGGTTCCAGTTTGGCAATGATACTGTGTGCTATCAGATATTTGGAGCGGTTACAATGCCAAATAAGATTTTTAAAAACCAAAACATAATTAATACAATTAAATAGACTTTTAAATATACTTTTTGTGTATATGAACAGGATTTTGTCTCAGGAGAGCCAGGAGCTGTCTCAGGACCTTCTTTCTCTTGGAGTAGTGCAACATTTGCTGTATGCCATGGGTAATAAGGAGCATACAGACACTCAGCGACAGGCCAGCATGGCCCTGGAGGTAAGCCCCCACATCCACAATCAAAATTGAAGGAACATAACCTTTGTATTATGTGATTGTTATTGTATAAGCATTATGTTAATGTCAAATTGACCCCTACATAGTGTTAATCTATTGAACACAGTGAAAAATCCTCAAACAGTCAAATAATTAAATTAGCTTCATCCAGCCCACTAGCTTAGCTTTGCTAGCGTTGATTCGGTAATGTCATACAGTCATACAGTGTCCTTTTCACGGCTAGGGTCCAGCGAACCAATTGCATTATAGTTTCCAATTCTAAAAAACGTACTAACTCAGAGAAACATCAATTGAATGTCCATTCTTAACTTAGAATTTCTCTGGATGAATTATTGTTGTCCGTTTTCCTGTTGCATACTTCCACGAAAGTAAGTTTACATAGGAATGCTCTTATCTACGTTTTGTATTGGCACTCTGGAACACCGTGAGCTCACGTACAAACTTCTCTGACCAGTAACCGTAATGAAGTTGCAAAGTTTAGGAATTATAGGCGTAATCAAATACAGTATAACCTCTGTCCAGCAAACAACCAACTGTGTGAATGATTTTGAAATGATGACTAAAACCTAAAGACATTAGGTTTCCAACGGTGTATAGTTTGTTAGACTTGCATAAAACAACACTGCATTTTTTTCTCCTGCATAACGAAACCATAGCATTTTCAAAACCCATGTGGAGACTGCCAGAAAAGGTTGACGTTTTACAACAAAAAAAATATTTTTTCATGCCTATGTCTAAATAGATGAATTTCTTTGGAGGACTTGCAAGGAATCTGCCTCGCCATCGCTTTGAAAAAACATTGCACAATGCACATTTTTGGTGATATTTTCATAAAATATCATGAAATACCATGAAATGGGATTTGTCCAGTATTGTGGCTCCAGTGTGTTTCTAACCGCGTCAGCCACAGCCACATTAATCTGTATCCGTTCAAAAACAGAAAATATTTTCAGTGACAATAAAAGCTTTCACTGTGTTTGGGCTTCTGTTACTTAGCTTTAGTAATATTAGTAATATGTAGAGTAATTCTGTCTCTTGGAAAACAGACCCCAAAGAGACCTCAAACAGTCATGAGCTGGAGAAAGACATATTATGTTCAGCACAACTGTTGAGCCCTTCCTGGCTGACACTAGTGGCAATTATGCCTCACCGTGAAGTTGGCAACCATAGTACTCTATTTCCAGATACGGCTACTGTCCTACCACAACTGACCGTAGTCAGTATTGCATATTTTCACTGAACGTGTACAGTGCTGAAAGGAATTTAATATGTTTAACAAAACCAAGATCCCTCCCCTTAGTACTACCATCTATAAATTACATTGATTGCATTTCAAATTTGCAAAATACCAGTTCTAACCAGACACCTGTGTCTCATCGTGAGCTTGCAGGAGGGCTTGCATTATGATTCTGAAATATTAATTATTTACTTGGTCTAGCTTTTGTATTTATTTACGTGCCTTTATTGCAGCAAAGTTAGGCAATGACATGCAGGGATAGCTTTCCCTTAAGGCAGATGAAGGGCCAGACAGAGGGTAATCAAAACAGGGAAAGTTCAAAAACCGGGAGGTCAGTCCAAACAGGGCATAGGTAGAGATAGCAGGAGTCAAAAACCAGAAAAAAACAGACAGAATGCCACAAGGGCAAAGGTACAGGGACGAGGAGGCTAGAACAAGGGGGGAGGAATACGAGGGCTGGGAACTGGAAATCAGGAAAGGTGAACTAGCAAAGAGCAACTGAAAAGGACAGGTATAAATACATATGAGACAACCTAGGCGGGCATGGGAGTTAGGGCGGTCTAACAAATAAACATCAGGTGAGACACATAAAAGGGCAATCATAAAATGGTAGGCATTTATATAGCGCCTTTATCCAAAGCGCTGTACAATTGATGCTTCTCATTCACCCATTCATACATACACTCACACACCAACGGCGATTGGCTGCCATGCAAGGCATCGACCAGCTCGTCAGGAGCAAATGGGGGTTAGGTGTCTTGCTCAGGGACACTTCGACACAGCCCGGGCGGGGAATCGAACCGGCAATCCTCCGACTGCCAGACACTGTCGCCCCCTGTCAATGACGAGGGAGGAACGAAAACGTGGGACTGGATGACACACATGTAATACAAATGGCTCCGGACTAGGGAGTAGACAATTGCACAGTGAGTTAAGGAATGGAGAGATAGTGGAGAACAGGTGCAAACATTAAGGCAGGCAATTAGAGATAGAACAGGGAGGCATAGGGAGTTATAGATCAGTCCAGGAATAGAGTTAGTATAGACAATTGCACAGTGAGTTAAGGAATGGAGAGATAGTGGAGAACAGGTGCAAACATTAAGGCAGGCAATTAGAGATAGAACAGGGAGGCATAGGGAGTTATAGATCAGTCTAGGAATAGAGTTAGTATGTTAGTTATTTGATTAAACTATAAATACCCAAAACTAGTGAATGTCAGTTTGTTAGTTAGACAAACATATTACTGTGTTAATATAATTTGTACTGTACAAATTCTTTGTTAGTTGGAATTAATATATTAGTGCTATCTACAAACATAAATGGAGAGAAAGCAGGAAGTAAGAAAAGCAAGACTGAGAAGGAATCGTGGGAAACTGGAAAATGAAAAAAATAAAAACACCTGAATAGTGAATCACGCAGACAGGGAAGTGACACAGAATCCAGGATCATGACGGTTTCAGACAAGTAGTCGTAACAATTATTGACTTTCTTCCAAATACGAATGTTGTACGAGTAATTGGATTCATTACCCGTGGAGCATTGGCCTGCTTTATTTATCACATTGGTTGCAGTAGCTGTACATCAGTGATGAATGCTCACTAGCTGGACCTATAGACACTGGGTGTTCCTGACCGAACCTTATCCGGTGAATGTTCCAGGTTGTCAACGATATAGTTATATAGACATGCCCCAAACATTTCAAAGCATGAATGGTGGCACTTTGTTTGGAGTGAGTTTTCTACCTGGGTCAGACTTTCGGATGCATTGGAAATCAAGTACAGTACAGTGTTTAGCTCCTAAAATTGTGAAGTAGCTGAATTGAAATAAGCCTGTTTATTTAGTGGTTGGTAGCCTAACCGGCTACTTTAGGCCGAATGTACTGTAGTGTGGGTGATGCATAGACGTCACCCGAGAGCATGGTATTGTGCAGTTTTGTTCCGACCTTATTGTTTAGTTATTCGCTTTTAAACATGTTTACATTATTGGCATTTGGCAGACGCTCTTATCCAGAGACACGTACAACAAAGTGCATACCCATAACCAGGGATAAGTTCGCTAAAAGACCCTAGAGGAAAGTACAATTTCAACTGCTACCTGTACAACAAAGATAAGGACGAGGGCCAATTATTATTATTATTATTTTTTTTTTGAACAAAGAAACAAACAACAGAGCGAAAGTGACCAAAGTTAACTATCCAAACACTGCTTACCTAGCCAACTAAAAATACCGATACACCAAGCAAGTCACAGACACAACAATTAAGGTTCACAGGGAGGTAGGGAGGGATGGGGAGAGGTGCTGCTTTAAGAGGTGTGTCTTCAGCTTGCGCTTGAAGGTGGGGAGAGATTCTACAGTTCTGACCTCAACGGGGAGTTCGTTCCACCACCGTGGAGCCAGAACAGACAGTAGTCGTGAGCATGAGGTGGAGGTTCGGAGAGGGGGAGGTGCCAAGCAGCCTGTGGAGGCTGAACGAAGAGGTCTGGCAGGGGTGTAGGGTCTGATGATTTTTTGTAGATAAGCTGGGGAAGACCCCTTAACTGCTTGGAAGGCTAGCACCAATGTTTTGAATTTGATGCGAGCCATGACAGGCAGCCAGTGGAGGGAAGTAAGCAGGGGGGTGACGTGTGAGTATTTGGGAAGGTTGAAGACCAGACGAGCTGCTGCATTCTGGATAAGTTGGAGGGGTCTGATGCCGGACGCTGGGAGGCCAGCCAAGAGGGAATTGCAGTAGTCCAGGCGGGATAGAACCATCGCTTGGACCAGGAGCTGGGTCGAGTAGGGGGTGAGAAAGGGGTGTTTACTAGCCAGCTAGCTAGGTACTGTACTTGTGCTGAATGTAGCTCTGGCACGTGTGGGCAATTGCCATCTGCTTGATTTATTTGTTGATAAATCAAGCAGATACATACATGGATACGAAAAAAAGCTGTGTCCACGCATCTTTCATGAATCTGGCGAAAGTTGTTACTTTGTTTCAGATCACACATCACAATAGCCGGCAATCTATTGCTACTGGAGCCAAAGACAACTCCTCATTCACTGACTCTGGCTTTAGTAACTGGACTGGACAAGAGAGACATTCAGTTTATATGAGAAGAGCAGAGCCTACGGAAATTGTACATATGCCTGGTTAGCAAGGGAACAGTCGACTGTCGCAGATCAGTTCAATTTCGCTTTGAGTGCCTCCCATAAGAAGCGACAGAATGGCCTTTTTAAAACAGTAACCAGGGTACGAACACTTGTCAGGGAATGCCCATCCATGGCTACAATGACACATATGTCACTTCAAACAGCCTGAATTTCTAGAACCAATTCGATTGGCTGAAAATTTGGTTGGGTGAGAGAATGCACAGTTATCGTAGTTGGCTAGCAAGGTAAAAATAATAATAATAATTGTCTACTCCTTTCTCACAAACCATTATAATTTTTAAGACTTGTATGAAGACATGGGGAGAACAGGTTTTTTTACAGCAATGATCATGAATAAGCTTATGAGTTTTTCCCTCGCTGTTGAATACAAAGCAGTCCCAAAATGTGAATGTAAATGACATAAACAACGTAATGACAGTTTTTATTTAATCTAGCTACACAAGGACGCATTTCATTACCAGCTAGCTAGCATTTCATTGCCAGATAGCTAGCTAACAAATGCCTATTTGTCTAATGTAGCCTACTATTAATGGGGCATTTGACAAATATAATGGCATGTCATAATTGATTTAATTACTTGGCTACAGTGATTAGACTTACCTTTTATCTTTATTAGATGCATCAGTGTCTCTGTATGGTACGTTACTGAAATTATGCTGCTTAAGGTTTTATCCAAAACAGAGCTTTGCAACTTGTAGCTGAAGTGGTCTTCCCACAGAAGTGTTCTGTGGTTTTCCGCTATCAGACACTCTGTTCAGTGTTCAGTGACTGTTTTAGATGTAGGAGGAAGTCACCCATTTCTTGATTGCTCTTTTTCTGTGTAAATTAAACGCTGCTTCTATGCTACACAGTTCTCTGATATTTTCAGCTTCTCCTCGATTTGTGCGCTGGATGCGAACTGTGCTCTCAGTGCTGAGGAGCTTATCTTCATGTTTGATTTTACATGTTCTGAAATACTGGATTCTGTTGCTCCTTTTGGCTTAGATGCACCAAAGCACTTTCAGAGCCGTGGCTTAATGATTCCACTCGTTCTCTCAGGCGAGCTTGCAGGCGCGCTGAGAGAAAGTGGAAAAAGGATAAACTCCATGTCTCTCTAGAAATCCTGCGTAGTTGCCTATCAGACTACCAGAGAGCTGTTAAAACTGCCAAAACAGAGTATATATCTACCTTAATCTCCAAAAACACCCACAAGCCTCTGGTTCTTTTTAATGTTTTTAATTCCCTTATTAACCCCCGTGACGTATCCCCCATCATATCTTCACCCACACTCTGTGAAAATTTTCTTAAATTTTTCATTGAGAAGGTCTCTACTCTTAGGCTAGCCCACACGAGTGTTAGCACATTGAGTGTTACCATTGACCCTGCTCCATCTCTGTGCTCTGCCATTTTTGACCAGTTTGAGCCTATATCCCTCCCTTCGCTCTCAGATATAATTAAGCATCTGCGGCCTACATATTGCCCCTCAGACAGCATCCCCTCTCGTCTTCTCAAAGAAGTTTTTGATTCAGTTGGTGCTAGCGTATTATTGCTAATCAATACCTGTCTCAGTTCAGGATGTGTCCCAGCTGCATTCAAACATGCTGTAGTGCAACCACTGCTCAAAAAGAAAAATCTTGACCCCTCGGTTCTCTCTAACTTTAGGCCTATCTCCAAGTTACCTTTTTTGTCTAAAGTATTGGAGAAAGCAGTTTTTATTCAGTTACAATCATTTTTAGATAAAAATGACATCTGTGAAAAGTTTCAGTCTGGTTTTAAACCTCGGCACAGTACTGAAACTGCCCTTTTACGAGTTTTTAATGATCTGATAATAACTACAGACTCTGGTGAGCCTGCTATCCTGGTGCTCTTAGACTTGACAGCGGCATTTGACACCGTGAATCATGAGATTCTTTTATCTCGCCTTGAACACTGTGTGGGTATTAAGGGGCCTGCCTTGGAGTGGTTTCGGTCGTACCTATTGGACAGGAGTTTCTCTGTCCATGTGGGAGATTACTCCTCAGATACAGCCCCACTCACTTGTGGGGTCCCCCAGGGCTCTATTCTAGGTCCTATTTTATTTTCTTTATATATGCTGCCCCTGGGGTCAATTTTCAGGAAGCATAACCTTTCTTTCCATTGCTATGCTGATGATGTACAGATTTACTTATCTGTAAAATCTCAATGCAAGAAGTCACTGCAGCTTTTACTTGCATGTCTTAAAGACTTAAAAAACTGGATGGATGCTAACTTCCTGTATTTAAATGAAAATAAGACAGAGGTCATTATGTTTGGACATGCAGCTCAATTGGAGGACATTGTTGGTGCTTTGGGCCCCCTGGCCCCCAAAAATGTTCCTGCTGCGAAAAGCCTTGGTTTCACCTTTGACAGTGCCTTTAAACTTGAGAAGCAAATTAGTGCTGTTGTCAAAGCTGCCTTTTTTCAGTTAAGACAAATAGCCAAGGTCAAGGCCTATCTTTCTCAAAAAGATTTGGAAAGAGTGGTCCATGCTTTTATAACATCTCGGCTGGACTACTGCAATTCTCTATATATAGGCTTAGACCAGTCCTCTCTCTGCCGTCTGCAGCTAGTGCAGAACGCTGCTGCCCGCCTTCTGACTGGCAAAAAGAAACGGGAGCATATTACACCAGCACTGTCATCCCTACATTGGCTTCCTGTCCGTTACAGAATAAATTTTAAAATTTTATTATTTGTTTTTAAGGCAATGAATGGTCTAGCACCTACGTACTTGTCTGAACTCCTCAATATGTATACCCCAGCTAGATCACTTCGATCATGCAATCAGCAACTTTTGGATGTCCCTATGTCGAGGAGAGCTAGGAGGGGTGACCGGGCCTTTGAGGTAGCTGGCCCCAAGTTGTGGAACAGCCTACATATTAAATCTGCCCAAAACATAGATGTTTTTAAATCCTTGTTAAAAACCCACCTTTTTAGTGAGGCCTTTATGTCAGACTTAAATGGGGAATCCAGATAATGTACATGTATTTCATTTTATTTCATTTCATTTCATTTCATTTCATTTTATCTTTAATTTTATTGCCTGGTTTTGTACAGCACTTTGGTCAACCATGGTTGTTTTAAATGTGCTTTATAAATAAAGTTTATTATTATTATTATTATTATTATTATTATTATTACACAAGGCCGCAGTGGGACTGTTCAGTAGTATGCCTTACATTTTTGCAGTTATTTTCTGTTGTAAATTGTGTTTAATGTATATTGAATATTGAGTGGGTTCTGAATAAATTTGCAAGGGTGATGGAATTCAAGATAGCCATGAAAGTAGTAGGAAAATAATTCACAATCATTTTACATGTATCCTTTGTGGCAGGAATAGTCATTTTTAGTACCCTTTCGAGTTCAAATAAGTAGGTCATTACACTTCCCAAAGAAGGTAAACCACTTTTCAGTGTTTGCAGAATGTAGTTTATTTAACTTTTTAGCTCATGCCCATATGATGAATAATATTTTAATATAATTCGCTATGCCTGTTTCACTCTTTGTAGCTTTTTGTCCGCATGAACCCAATTGTGGAGGAGCATGTATGCAAAGTGATGGGAATTGCATTGTTTGACTTATTTATGGTGAGTGTTTTTTCCTTTTCCCTTTAAGTGAGTTTTTTGTTAAGTGTCAGAAAATCTCTAGAACATGTTTATATTGTTCATAATGTTTATATTAGAGAGCTTGTAGTTTTATCCTTTTCTACAGTACAGCACAGTATTTGCAATAAATATGTAATAAATATCAGAATTGTGAATAGTTGCACATAGAATGTGTCTGTAATGTAATGTTCATGAATATACTTTAGTGTGATTACCAGATTAACTTGCAAATGGTCTGCATTTATATCATGCCTTTCATCCAAAGCGCTGTACAATTGATGCTTCTTATTTGAATTCTCATTCTCATTCACCCATTCACATAGACCAACGGCAATTGGCAATATCGCCCCCTTAGTTAGAAAGCCGGAGAATCTTAAAACCAGTGTAACCTTTTGACAATTACAACCTAATGGAATTTTGTAGACAATAAAATCATGGCACTATGTCACCAGTTGTTTTACCTCTTCCAAATAAGGTGAACATTACACAGTTGGAATGGCATGTCTAGCTTAAAAGCTGTAGGAGCTGTACTGTGTAGAAGTTACCTTCTTTTAATAAAGGTTTTGTGGACAGAGGAGACCAAGAGTGACTAACCCCTAACCTACGGTAGCCTAGCTATATTTTGTTTAATATTGTGAAAATGGATAATACGGAAAACAAAAAAAGGAAACCAAATTGGACGTGTGAGGAGAAGTGTATGCTGTTAGCGGAATACATGAAAAGAAAAAAACTTTTTAGAAAGCGCACTCAGTCCGATTGTGACAGTGACCAAGAACAGAAGATGTGGGAGGAAATAGCAGATTAGATTAATGTTAGAAATATAGATGTGAAGACAATTCAGGAGGTCATTAAAAAATACGAGAATATCCGTATCTAGAAAAAAAGAATTGAGCAATTATAGGAGGGAATCCAGCAAAACCAGTGAGAACTACAGTAATATCTAGCTAGTTAGCAACCCATAGATAACTATAGCAAGCCATAATCAATCAAATGGTGTTAAAATGTAATTCTGTATTAATGTTCGGAAGCCCAAATGATCGGCTACAATTCTACGGCACTGTTGAAGCCAAACTAATGCAAGTTACATTGTTTGATAGGAAGTGGACTATCCCCAGCCGATTTATCAGAATCCACGAAAATTGTCAAATACATTCTTGGGAAGGACTCATCGGTTCTGGCTGGTATCCCAGGCGGTTTAGAGAGTGGACTCAATAGTGGACCACCTGAGCTGATGGAGTGTAGCAGAGTGAGAGTCATTTAAGAAGTAACTATGAAGTATGAAATAAATGAGTATGCCTAGTCTAATCACTCTCTTCTCTGTAGACCTAGCACTGCTTTGGAAATAAAACTGTAGCAAAAAACTACAGTGCAATTAAAATTAATGTAATATAAAAGTAATATACAAGGTAAGGCATGGTTCCATTGCGTTAGGTGATCTTGTTGGTCGCTTGCGATCTCGTAAATAGATTTACGTGCAAATCTATATTCAAGAATGAACTTGAATGTAGTCATGTGGTCTAAAGCATTTTCTTTCATATGGAAAATTTGTGGAGGGACATTTTCTTCCTCCAGTGGCCAAAAAAACTCAGCTATTCCTTCGTTTACCGAGACTTAAGGTAATCTGTAGCTAACCTTAAATTCTACTTAGGGAAATTGTCCTTAAGGGACATTTTAAGGGATTGCTTAAGGGAAAGTGCAATACTTAACTTTTTGAGGGTTTCTAACATTTCACTTAAGGAGAGCCTTAAGTTTATTAGTTTGTTGACATTTTGTGGTCAGGATTTTCGGTTTTATAAAGCCAGCTCACAGTTTAGGCAGACTTGTTACTTGTTGTTTGGCAGCAGAGTGAGTTATTGCTTTTATAAAACATAATAATGTAGATATTATAGACAGAATCCAATTAAAACAGTTTCATTACAATAATAATTTACAAGGAAGTAGTTCCTGCATGCTTGTAAATAGTGCCAGGTGGTTGCTATGCAACGTTAGTAAACTCGCTAGCTAGTTAGCTTGCAAGCTACCGTGAGGGAGCAAACAAAAGAATTTATGCCTTTTTGATGTTTATTTGTACCATTGTGCAAGCACAGGAACTGTCCAACATCAATGGGATCACGTTGCGTATGTCTACTCGTTTACATTTTTGGAGAAGTGCTGCTCTGCTTTATCTGGTCCACACGTTTCCACATTTGGGTCAACCTAAAGTTCTTTCACTTCTGCCTGCTTACGGATGCAAATCTCTCTCACAAATCAAGACCAACAGTAGAAGTTTCTGAATCACGTGGAAGCGGAGGCAGTGTGTAACTCTGTGTCCCTGCTAATTGGTGACTGATTCATCGTCCTGCATCTTAACAGTTTTTCATTTTGCCTTGAATGGCTGCTTCGCTGTGGAGTCATACTTGGAATTGAACTGTAAGCAAGCATTAGAATGCACAGCAGTGGTATATAGAAAATGTATTACTGCTATGAACCAATCATATTGCGTTTTATAATATAAACGCATGCGCTTTGCATCACGTATATATGTAAGGCTCATAATTTTCAGATTTTATTTTTATTTTCATTTAAATAAGGGTGAAAATCGGATGAAATCTATGCCATTTTTAAAAAGCGGGTGAAAATCGGATTATAATAGATGATGTCATGGTGATTTCACAACAGCAAATAACTTAGTTCCGGGTGGATAAGGTTGAGGAATGTGAATAGCAGGCAGTGTTTTCCGTGTAAAGTTACCATCCCAATGTTTCTCTGTACTGCCGCTGATGAGCATCTGGTGTTTATTAGATAATGTTAGCTGCTAACAACGTTTCTGAAGGATATGAGCAATACAATTAGAAGTTCTGGTTTAGTTTTCCCCCCCATGTTTCTGGCCCTTTATGTTGAGCGTCTCTGTGTTAGCTGCCATTGACTGTGCCAAGTACCCGAGGCCGCCCTGTAAACGGACTGCAGGATCTGGGTTATCCTTCCTTTTAAGAATCGGAAAAAGCCCAATTTGCTCCAAATTACATTTGGCCTTACACTTCCAAACACAACACGATTTCAGCATAGTTAACTAGCTAACTGTTTGTACACAGCTCTGGTTCAGTCGATTTTTAAGTAACGTTACTTCGTTCTGTGGCTGAGTGGCCACCCGGAGTATCTTAGCGACCTTTGTTTACAAACATTCTGATTTCATCTACAGGTGCTTTTGTAAATACGCTCTGAGTGTGCTGGAGTGCACCCAGGGTGCTTTCTGGTCGTTCGGAAATACAAAGTGCTCAGAGCGTCCCCGTTCGAAAATTCAGAGCACTGGGCGCTCTGACTGAAATGACGGTTCATCAGAGCATCTGAACATTTGAATCAAAAATGGTGGAGGGAGTTGTTGCAAAATGTGATTAATGTGCCTTGATTGGTACTCTAGCCAGTATTATTCAACACGCATCTATGTGTAACAAAACGGGTATTAATCATGTTTATACATGGGATGAATTAACGTTCAGTTGAACAAGAGAAAGTTAGCTAACAACAACGTTAATGTTAACATGATTAACTGACCATTCAAAAATTAAGTTATTTCAGAGCGCTCTATGATGTTGAAACCAGGGCGCTCTGAAATCAGTGTCATATACAAGAAATAGGCCTAACATTGCCGTGATAATGACAAAGTTATTGTAATATAAAATACTCGCTGCTCATAAGGCGGTGTATCCCCAGCTAGCACTAATTGGATTAGATAGGGTATAATTAGCTACCAAATTGGGAGAAAAAGGGAAAAATAAAAAAAATTAAAAAACGAGCATGTGCCTAGATCCCATTCTCGGAAGCTAAATAAGTCACGCATAACAACAGATTTAATTTATTTTATCGGACCACGTCGTTCCCTTAACACTTCAGTGAGCAGACATATTGCAGAGTACTTGACGGTCAAATTGCGACGTCAAGTTGTTGACAGCTCAAACAGAAATAGCTAAATCCAATGTAGACAGTGGAGTATAAACACAAAATCATGCGGATAATTCGTTTTTCTCAATATAGGCATCATTACAAGTGGCAAAAATTATTCAGTAACTTCAACTGGTTGTATGAACCACTGAAGAGGGATTATCCCCATTTAGTATGCTCAGGTGGAGAAAGAAACGATTCAGATGATGATATTATGGGACCTCCAGCACAATTGTTAGCTCGTAAGTATCACATAAAACATGCTTTGGCTCCTGGTTCGCAATGACTTGACATCACACCTTCAAGTATTTGGCAATATGTCTGCTTGCTGAAGTGGTAAGGGACCAACATAGTCCGATAAAATAGATGAAATATCTCCTTATGCGCAATTTATTTTGCTTACAGGAATGGGGAAAGTTATTTTTATGATATATTGATCCGGTCTAGACATATGCTAATTTGGGGTACGAGCACCTTGGCTAGGGTGCGTTTATTTCCATTCAACGGTTCCTTATTTTATGACATATGCTGTGACAAAACAAGCATGGGAGGACCTCAACTTCTATGCATTTTAGAACTCTACAGTCGACATGAATCTGATTCTGTCTCTGAACCGTAGTTGGGAGACATAAGGGAAACGAACCAGGATCAAAGCTGCTAATTATATAACAACCAACCAAAATTAAATGTTTTGGCCATGCACACCATCGACATGTTTGGTGGCAAAATAGAATGCATACAAGGAGAGGCACCTCATACCGACTGTCAAATATGCCAGTGGATCATTGATGTTTTGGAGATGTTTTGCTGCCAGTGGTCCAGGGTCACTATTTAAGATCTGGTTGGCTCTGCTAGGAAGCTGTGTCTTGGTCATAGCTATATTGTCCAGCAGGACAGTGACTCCAAGCATACATCAAAATCCACACAGAAAAACAACAATGTTTCCAGACTTAAACCCCATGACTGAAGAGGGGGGTATCCCAAGGTATCATTGATTCTGAAAAGTTCTGCACGGAGAAATGGTAAAACATTTATCCAAATGTGTTCTCTAATGTTATCACAAATGATAGGAAAAGACTAATAACTGTCATCTTTGCCAGGGGTGTCTGCCCAAAGTATTAAATCAAGGGTGTCAATAATTGTGGAACCTGTTTTTTGGGGAAACTTTTTATTTGAAAAATATAAGGCTTTGTTTGATTCCATTGAATCATTAATAAAGTGCACTTTACGCATGTTGGAAAATAAAGCTTTTGTCAATAACGATTATTTTTTAATTTACAGCTATTTTTGTGCACATTTATCAAGGGTGCCAATAATTCTGGAGCCTAGTGTATGTGAATTGACATGATATTGGTGCAATTATTTTAGAAAGTGTATTCTTGTTGTATGCATCGGGGTATATGGATGATGGATTTATAAGTGTAACAAATGTCCTTGTTAATGGATAATAATTTATTTTAGGTAATTTGTGTAGGGAACACAGGACCATATTTCCCAGGATTCCACAGGGAACTTCCGTGAATAAACTTTTACAGTATAAGAACTAGGACAATCGCATTGCCCAGGCTGTCTCTCTTTGCCGTTCTCTTTGTTCTCTCTTGGCTTTACGCCAACTACATCTTGCCCTCCTGTTTCTGACTCTAAGACAGAGGCTCCACAGCAACTACACACCACAGACATAGCTTACCTCATGGTAACTAAATATGAGGCCTATTTTAACCAAAGTGGAACCTGGCGCACGCAAATGGCTGCATCAGCTGACCGCAAGAAACTTTTCCACACAGTAAATCTTTCAATGACTGAACAGACCACACAACATCGTGCCACAGACAGGAAAGACCCCAGCTTTACGCATATCCTCGCCAAAGACATCCACAATTCATGACATTACATTATTGGCATTTGGCCAATAATCCAGAGTGATGTACAGTTGATTAAACTAAGCAGGAGACAACCCAGCAATGCAGGGTTAAGGGCCTTGCTCAAGAGCCCAACGGGTGTTCCGGTCATTTACCTTAACCACTACGCTACAGGCCGCCACATTGTACAGCTCCACGTTGCTTATGAAACAACAGCCCACAACTACCACCAGAGAAAACAACGCACGTGAATGGACGCAGTAACAAACTTTCCAGGCAGAGGCAGTGTTTAATGTAGCCAGTATCAGCTACATCCAGCATGATAATGCACCATGTCACAAAACAAAAGTCGTCTCAAACTGGTTTCATGAACATGACAATGAGTTCAGTGTTCTTCAGTGGCCTTCCCATTTACCGGATCTGAATCCAATAGGACACCTTTGGGATGTGGTAGAACGGGAGATTTGCAGCATGAATGTGCAGGTGACAAATCTGCAGACATTGCATGATGCAATCATGTAAACACGGAACACAATCTCAAAGGAATGTTTTCTAAATCTTGTGGAATCCATGCCATGAAGAATTGAGACCGTTTTGAGAGCAAAGGGAATGCCCTACCCAGAATGCCCTACCCAGTATTAGTATAGTGTTTTAATAAAATGCTCACTGTATGTATATAGACTATTAAAATGCAGATTAAAATGCTACATCAAAATAGACACAGGTTTAATAAAATAATTAACTAGACTACAAATACAGAATAGAGACACTGACTAATCTAACCACGGATGACAGTGCTAACTAAGGAAAGTTATGAGGGTTTCTGTGAATGTGTGTGTGTGAGAGTGAGTGTGTATGTGTGTGTCCCATTGTCTCTGGACAGAAGGGGAGAAGGGCAAATGGTGTGTGTGCTGCATGTGCCTAGCGTGTGTGTAGTGGTGGAATTGGCATTGCCTGATAACTTTGTTTACCTACAAAGGAGTATCGATTTTGGTAGTTCTGGGGAGGGGAGCGTAGCTTCGGCTCATAAGCGATATTTGTAACTAACGGAGTTATTCACTCAATATTAACACTAACCACTTCAAAGTACCGTGACAATTAGTTTGAATTATCAGGAAAACAAACTCACAGATCAAAACCAATCCCAGTTAAGACTACGCTAAACTGTTAGCTACTGCCTGGGAGGTTTAGTCAGTGTTACAGAAGTTCGACCATGTGTGTATTGTCTCCGGTGCTGGGTCCTTGGGAGAACGCGGCCATGGCGTGGTGCTTTCCTGCAAGTTGTGTTGTCTGGCGGTTGTTCCTTTTCTGGTCTGTTGGCTGTAACTTCTTGGGGTCAGCTAGCCATAACACTGTGTGTAAGCTAGTTTCCTCGTTGTGAAGTATAACCAGATGTAGTCAGTCACCGCAAAGTGAGCTCCTGGTCTTGGGATATAGCAGAGTTACACAGGGTTGTGAGAATTCTGGTCTCCTGGGCCTAGCATTTCAAATTCACTTTTAATCTAGATCTAGATACCAGGATTTTATAATCCCCCCCCCCCCCCCCCATTTATTTCCTTTTTCAGCATAATGCTGAGGCTTTTTACTTGAGGATTGATGATATTCAAGCAGATATACTCTTATCAACCAGGGTGGGCATCTCTCAAGGTAAGATCACATTAAGTAAGTAAGGATTTCTGCTTGTGCTTCTACCTGTAATCCTTATCTTGACCCTATACTAATATAACACTACCAATTGTATCTGATTTACAAATCCTGACCTGCATTACAATGGATTGTGATGGAATGGGCATCCCCTTAAAGGGGCACATCACCTTAAAACTGATTTTTGATGGCTAATTGGTTGATCCATCAATGATACCATGTTTTTCCCATATGTTTACTGATATTTCTACCAAGAAAAGATTGTGATAACACTATCAAGAAATGTTGATTTTCTGATTACATTTTCTGTTACTGAAAAGGATGAGGTTAGGGATTCAATGCATGTTGCTTTTTTTCATTGAAAGTATTGAATACAGCAATGCATTGTTCAGTTGTAAGTGACATGTTTTTATTCTCCCCTTTCAGTTACTGATGAGACTGACTGCTGAAAGCCTTTTCTTCATTTTTTTCAAGCCAGGGGTGTTCAGTCCTATCCAAAAAGTGCCAGTATGGATTAAATCTTGCTCCAACTCAACACTAAAATGCATCACTTGACCAATAAAATCAGTTATTCAACTTTTTTTGTGTCCTGGACATGTCATGCAAGATAACAGTGTCTGTGAATAATTTCATGATTACCAGACAACAAAATCTAGCCTAGATCTTTGTTTCTTCTACATTTGGTTAATAATGCTGATAAAAATGCACAAAATTCTAGACACAAAGCAAAAAAAATACAAAACCTTTAATGTCATGTCATCCACTATATAATCAGTTAAATGACTGCAAGTATGTGTATTCATTTCTTACCCATAATTTGAGAACTGCACTGGGCTCGATACCTACATTATGATAAGAACTGTTTTCAAACATACAAAAACTGTAACAGTTTCCCTGACCACCAGTAAAAGCAAGAACTGTAAAACTGTTCAATTGACAATACATCCATATTTGTTTTATTCATTACAAAACCACAATGAGATGGATAGATGTATCACCCACGTTTGTGCTTGCCAATAAATGTCAGTGGTGAGGCTTGTTTAAGTGTACAATTAAGACAAGTCAATTGTCTCCTGAACAGTGTTTCTGATCTGTCAGACATGTGTTTGGGTTTTTTCGTTATGCCGCAAATTCAACTGTAGAGGTGTTCCTTGGCCTATCAGCCCCTTTGTAAATTCTGAGCTCACCAGTGCTCTCTTTCTTTTTAATGATGTTCCAAACGGTTTATTTTGGTAAGCCTTCGCCTATGTCTCTGACAGTTTTTGTCAGAGTCTGGTCCTCATGTTGACCAACACCAATAACTAACTAAACCATGCAAAAGCCTTGAATTGAGTCTTGATTCAAGGCTTTTGATTGCCTTTATTGGCATCTGTTATTGGCGTTTGTCAACTTGAGGTATTCCTTGGCCTACTAACCCCTTTGCAAATACTGAGCTCACCAGTGCTCTCTTTCTTCTTAACGATGTTCCAAACAGTAAGCCTATTGTTTGGCCTATGTCTCCGACTGTTTGTTCTTATTCTGGCAAGATCTGGCAAAGATGACAGCTATTAGTCTTTTCCGATAATTTGTGATAAGGTTGGGAAATACATTTGGGGGGATATTTTTTACATTCCTCCATGCATTAATTGTGCCATTGATCTCAAATAATGTCCTTGGACCACTGGCAGCAAAACATCTCCGAAACATCAATGACCTACCTCTATATTTGACAGTGCCCTCCATAATGTTTGGGACAAAGACCAAGTATGTCTTGATTTGTCTCCGATTTTGCCACAATTCCAGATTTGGAATCACAATTAACATAATGTGGTTAAAATGCACATAGGGTATTTTTATACATTTTGGGTTCACCATGTAGAAATTACAGCCGTGCAATTCCAAAGCAATTCTTTGGAAGTACTAAGCTTTTTACATGATCACAGAATACTTACAGCATGTAGTCAATCTGCAGGAGCGCCTGCTAAATGCCTGTAATGTAATGAAATGTGTTTCGAAAGATTAATTGCAATAATGACTGTAAATAACATTAGACTAACTTTACTGCATGCTTGTCAAATTTGTTATGGTAGCTACCTTGGACTAAATTATATTATAATTATATTATATTTAGTTGAAACAGGGATGAATTCAAGGACATGCGTGTCATACCCACAGTGAAATTTGGTGGTGGGTCAGTGATGTTTTACGGCTGTTCCAGTTCCAGAGGTCCAGTGGCACTGGGTAAAATCAGTGGTTTAATGGATTTCACCAAGTATCAGGCAATTTTGGCTGACAATCTGGATGCCTCTTCCACAAGACTTGGCTGTAGGTGGACTTTCCAGGAAGACAATGAACCAAAGCATTCCTCAAAATCCACACAGAAATGGTTAAGTGAAAACAAAATTGATGTTCTGCAGTGGCCATCTCTGGTGCCGGACCTGAATCCAATCTAAAACCTTTGGGGTGAACTGAAGACGGCAGTTGATAAGCGCAAACCCGAGAATGTGTATAGAGGAATGGCCCAAAATCCCTCCAAATCTGTTCCTTAACCTATAACTTCAAGAATTACATAAAAAGACTCCATGCTGTTATCCATATAATAAATTAGGGGTGCCAATAATTATGGAACAAGGATGCAAGGTATAATGAGCCTCAAACCACCGTGCTGCTGGCAGATATGCAGTAGATATTTAAAGAATTGCTTCTCCTGACAAATTGGCCTAATTTACAGTTGAATCAAGTCCCACTCCCCAATTCACATAGAGATCCATTGAAATGCAAAGAGTTTTATTATCGCTTGTAGGACAACCTGAAAATAAGATACCCAGACTTTGATGATGTTGATAGGTTACAGACATCAGGAAGTCAATTACTAAGTCAAGTGCAAGTACTTCAGACCAGGTTACTGTGGAAAAACAAAAAGATATATGCACATTTTTAGCTGCCTGGCAGATCTCCTGAGGCAGAAGCACCTTATGAAACACGAAACCACTGCACCAGCTGCATGCATATAATCATACAGATATGGGTGTGGAGCTTCAGTTAATCCTCACATCAACCATCCAAATGGGGAAAAATGTGATCTATGTGATTGCTGATTTCCTGGGATTTTCATGCACAACAGTCTCTAGACTTTGCTGTGAAAACCAAAAAAAATTCCAGTGAGCAGCAGTTATGAGGGCAGAAATGGCTTGTTAATGAGAGAGGTTTGAGCTGGAATGGCCAGACGGGTTGAAGCTGACGGGAAGGTGACAGTAATGCAAGTAACCACACATTAATGTGGTTACTTCCGTGGTATTAACAGTGGTATGCAGTAGAGCATCTCTGAACACACAACATATCAAACCAATGTTGATAGGCTACAGCAGCAGACGAGTGTAAAGATAAGTCTAAAAAATGTCTGTGTATATCATACATTATTTTAAAGCATATTTTGAGTTTTTTCAACTTACAGCACTGTTGGTGGAACCAGACAAAAGTGTAAAAAAGTATCAAGTCTCATCTAGACCCATTCTGAAATTGCCTTATTACATAACAAGAGGTCAAAGTTCAAGTTGTGTTAACTTTAGGGTAACACTGTTGGATAGACGGGATTGTAAGTGCTTTCCAAACATATGTTTAACTCTTTCCAGTTTGCCCCACTAGAGGGCAGTTTCCACCTAGACAAGTGTCAATATCTCAAAAACAATTTACTGCACACACATGGTTGAAGACTTATATTATACCATTCAGTAATTTGAGACAGAACATATCTATGTCAGAGCATGTACATACATACCATCCCTTCTAGTGGGCATTTGCTCCTGGGTGCGTTACACCACCTGATTTCACTTATTATTTTGAATGCTTTGTTCAGATAATAAGCTAATTAGTGAAATCAGTTGTTGCAAATGTATGCAGACACTGCGGCCAGCAGGACATGGAGTTAAGTAGCGCTGAATTAGAAATTAAATGAAACAAGGTTTTCATGCGGTTGATTATTGAGATACTGGTTTCAGCTGACATCCACAGTTGTTTTTCATCTTTCTCTATATTTAAACAAACCATATATGTATTATAGGACAATATGCCCATTACACACATTTTACAGCAGTGCCACTTAAACCCCATGCAACAGTTTCCCCTTTTAACCATGTTCCGATATTCAGCTAGCAACAAGAATAATCTCCTTTGAGTTACTGTCTGTGGTTAGTGTGAGATTCTGACCAAAAGTGCTTTCAAAAAAGATCTCGTTAAACCATTTTGATTGCTAGACGTCATATATTGCTACTATAATGTATAATTAATTGAAATGTAAAAAAAGGTTGCTTAAATCCGTGTTCCGTTACTTCTTGTCTAGTGAGTTTGAGAACAAATTCCGGCTTTTATTTCTTTTTTTTTTAAACTTAGTTTGTACCGGAAGTGGTTTCCTTTTCTTGGTTTATTGTTATTCTCTACTAGCTACTCATTGGAAGAATAAAGCGGAACATTTAGATAGGCTTTTATTTACAGAACATAGCGGTATACTTTAAAAAAAAAAAAAAAAGTATCAGGGACAGTAGATCACTTACAGGTAAATGTCAACAGTCTATATTATTTATAATATGTAGAATGTATACGTTAATGCGTAAGATGGCTTAACATTACGCTATGTTGGCCTAGTTGGTCACAAGCTTCCGCCATTGATGCTGTTGTAATTTAGCTAAGAAGCAGCGTAGTTAGCTAGCACTAGCTCTGAACACTGAACGCTAAATGTTGTGCTTGCGTGAAGAAGCGTTTAAATAATCTTCGTAACTTCTTTCTACGGTTCTTCACGACCACATTTTCGCACAAAATTGTACTTAAACTCTATATACATGGCTAAACATTGCTATTCAAATGCAATGCTACTTCATCCCACATGTATAACGTTAAATGTAACGTAAGTGGTTCTTGAGCTTGCCATCTCAAGATGTAATGGCCTTTCAAATGTACACTGACAATAAAAACTGACACTGAGTGCAATACACCAGTTCCTGCAAAACTTATTGTGCTCTATTGTACTCTTTTTTTAAGTCGGAGTAGCAGCCTGTTATTTCGTTTCCCATGTGTTAAGGACCAATCATGCCAAATAACACACTAGCAAACACAAGAATATCTGTGCCTCCAGAACCACATTTGCAGCTGAAAATAAATATCTTGTTAGTGTTTCTTTGTCTTTTATGAGCACACATATTAACAATGTGTAACTACTTGATATGGTGTTCTTTCTAATTGCTAGACTATGCAGAAGCATATTACTGATACTGCACTGCATCTATTTGCTTTAACTTTCATTTAACTCCACACTGGGCATGTTGTCTTGAGATACAGAAGTACAGGAACAAGTTGTTTTACTCCATGTGGGAAACATGGGATAGCTTTGCTTTTGAATAGTACTTCGTTCATATTTATCCAGGGTGTATTGTGCATAGTTTTGGAGGACAATTTATGGGATTACATTACTTTTGAATAGACTAGTACTTCAGCAAGACTTATTGAAATGAATCCAACATCATAAAGCAAATATTCCCATAAACTACCCTCAAAAATTATGCACACCTTGGATAAATATAAACAAAAGAGTACAGATGACACTATTGTTTGGCACAATGGAAACATATACTAGTGCAGTTGCTCAGAGGAAAATATTTTAACATGGTAGACCTAATGTGTTTTTAAAAACGATATTTGCATCCTTTAATTGTAAGGAATTGCAATCTTCTATTGTGTTTTATTTAGTTTAGTTTACAAAGTGGTGAACATAGTGAACACATCATCTTGGATGATCCTCATCATAAAAGCATCTTGGAATCCATCCTAAAGCTAATGATTGTTTCCGAAAATATTCCTACAAAATGATTTATAGAATGTCAATATACGGGCAATTCCACAGTAATGTCAACCTGAGCATGAAAACATAAACAGGCGCCCCAAACAGGCGATTGTGACCATTTTTAAATCTGATAAAATGTAGGCTAACAATAACCATTACCATTGAAATCAATGATATTTGGCAGCCATCTTGAAAACATTCAAAACTATTTCTGATGGTTTTCTCAATGTCAAAACTGATATTCAGAACCATTTCAGATGACAATAAATGTGTTATGATAAAATTGAAGATCCATAACGCTGGAATTTCTCTCAAACAATATTCATTAGCATGATCCTAAAATTGTGTGCACGTGAACAAGTGAACAATCAACTCCCAGTGTTTCCCCTAGATTTATTTTCAGGCTAGGTGCTAGTCCCCTCAAAGCTACCACATCAAATGTGCAGGCCGGGGCTAAAAAGAGTTGTCACGCTTGGGGGAGGGTGTTGAAAATGTATCTGTTCTAAGATACAATAACATTTGTCACAAAGATGTAAAGTCAATAAATATTATGTATTTACAAACGGAACTAGCTATATACAGAACTTAGCGTCTCACAATATTCTGTAATGTGTTTGAGGCGGCACGGATGGTGCAGTGGTTAGCACTGCCGCCTCACAGCAAGGAGGTCCTGGGTTCGAATCCCCGTCGGCCGGGGCCTCTCTGTGCGGAGTTTGCATGTTCTCCCCGTGTCTGCGTGGGTTTCCTCCGGGTACTCCGGTTTCCTTCCACAGTCCAAAGACATGCAGGTTAGGCTGATTGGAGAGTCTAAATTGCCCGTAGGTATGAGTGTGTGAATGAATGGTGTGTGTGTGCCCTGTGATGGACTGGCGACCTGTCCAGGGTGTATTCCTGCCTTTCGCCCAATGTATGCTGGGATAGGCTCCAGCCCCCTGCGACCCTGTTCAGGATAAGCGGGTTAAAGATAATGGATGGATGGATGGATGGTAATGTGTTTGAGATGATTATTCGGAAGTGCTTGTATGGTTTCATTTAAGCAGATGGATAAACAATGAACTGAACAGTTAAGCAAGTTATATAAGCAATAACTCACGATAGGCAGTGATATATTGTCATTTTATGACAGCGAAGAGGTGTTGTTCGGCCCGACGTCCAGTGGAGGGTCACAACCCCCGTCGCTGTGATAAAATTACAATATACCACGTCCTGGAGTGAGTTATTGCTTTTATAAAACGGTTACGGAATATGAAGATATAGATATTATAGACACAATTCTATTAAAAGCGTTTTTTATTAAAAATGTAAATAGTGCCCGGTAATTGCTATGCAACGTTCTGCAAAACTCGCTAGCTAGCTAGCTACCAAGAGTGAGCAGAAATTAGTTTATGCTTTCTTCATGTTTATTTGTACGTTCCCATTGTGCAAACACAGAAAAACTGTCCAACATCAGTGGGATTATGTTGCGTAGGTCTACTGGTATTACTATTTGGAGAAGGCACATTGCTCGGCGTCGTGAGCGCTGCTCTGCGTTCTCTGGTCCACAAGTTTCGGTCATCCGAGAGAACTCTCGCACTTCTGCTCGTTTACGGACACAAATCTCTCACCGCTTCGGGTAGTTTTTGAATCATGTTGAATTGGAGGCAGTGTGTCCCTGCTAACTTGGAAATCCTGGGCAACAATTTTGCAAGGTGATTGACGTGCGTCGGCTTGCATTTAACAGTTTTTAATTTAGACTTGAATGACTGCTTTGCCACGGAGTAATAATTGAAATATAACTGTAAACAAGCATTAGAAGTCATAGCAGTGGTGTTTAGTTATTTTATCACTGCTATTAACCCATCAGATTGCGTTTTATAAGCTCATTTAAATATGAACTGTCACCAGAGTTTTTATTTATTATTATTTATTTATTCACACATTTATCTCGAACTGTAGCGATCCGAGTTCATTATAGAACATTCATTCAGACATTAGCCTACTCAAAAGTTGTAAAATTCTTGTCCATCTACCATTCCTGAACGGGAACAGATTGCGTTGAATTGGATGGCTGATTATGTATTCTTCACGCTCATCAAATCATATAACTTTCTGGACCGGAGTAAAAACTACCAGGAATGACTGAGTAGGCTACTTGCGGTGCACTGATCATTATTTTTTATGGCCGATTCCGATTGGCGTTTTTTTATAAGCTAATGGGCCGATACCGATAGCCAATTAAAAAAATTATAATTTAAGCAACAGCCAACAAATAAAACATAGATAAGATTGTTTATTTGCTCTTTAACAAAACTTGCATTAAACACAAAAATATTTAGCCTTGTGAAATTTGAGGCCATTTGTGGATATTTAGCGAGTTAAACAAAGATGCTACCGCTGTTTCTAGTTTAAATTAAATTGTCAGTATAACTTTTTAAAAAACAGATTTAAAAAAAGACCAAATGGTCTGTAGCATTGTGAAAGCCTTAGGTAGCCTTGTAAAATCTAAATAAATAGCCAAATCAATTGTATAATTGTATAAAGAACTACACCCAGTAAGCACTTTATTAGGTATTTATTATACATTTTTTTAGACTAATGAAGTCTTTTGCTGCTGTAGCCTATCCACTTAGAGGTTTGACGCGTTGTGTGTTGCATTACTGTCACTTTCCTGTCAGCTTTGACCAGTCTTGCCATTATCCTCTGACCTCTCTCATTAACAAGGCTTTCTGCCTGCATAACTGCTGCTCACTGGATGTTTTTTTTTTGTGCCATTCTGAGTAAACTCTAGAGACTAGTGTCCATGAAAATCCCAGGAGACCAGCAGTTTCTGAGATACTCAAACCACCCTGTCTGCCACCAACAATAATTCCACAGTCAAACTCACTTAGATCATATTTTTTCTCCATTCTGATGGTTGATGTGAACGACATGATTTTATGCATTACATTGGCTGATTTAGTTTTGTTTTCTTGAGGGCTTCTCTTTTGGCACTGCTGGTAAGTTATCACAGGCTATTCTGTTCCTCTTCTCCTCCACCACACAAGAAGCTGAACTGAACAAGCTTTTACTGTGGTGCAGACAAGTAAACTTGCGCAATTTCAGCAAGCGCAGGAAAGTGGCCCTTGTTTGGCAGCACACTAATGCCTGTTCGCTTCTTGGCATCTGTGCCTTGGACAGGTGTCTCTGTACTTGCAATGCTGTAGGGCTTGCTAGGACTCGCTCCTCTGAGGATTTTTTCTCCAATATCTCGTTGTGCATCGTGTACAGTGTAGGCCTATTTGGTATTTTCTTCAATAATCTTCAGTGCTTCTTGTTTGATTGTGTTGGGGAAATATCTATCTTTGTACCTTTTGATTAAAGGATGGATTTGATTATTAGGCTACATGTATATCTATTGGCTATTATTCTCATCTAGACTATTATAAAATTTTATTTGTATACAGCTTTTCAAAGAAGACTGTCACAAAGACGCTTCAGAGTAACTCAGAAAAGAATATAACATATTAGCCCTAAGCAATATCATATGAGGTAAATGACTCCCTTATGGGGAGAAAAACCCTCAAACAGTGGTGAGAAAAAACTCCATGATGGGAAGAAATCTCAGAAAGGAACACGGCTATTGGGGCATGCCAATCCTCTGCTGGCCTATAAGTTTGATGTATTAAACTAGTAGGTAAAATGGATTCATATGGATGGATGTAGAGTCTGGAGATCAGAGGTTAGGGGGATGAATTTGTAGCTCCTGCATGTGTCGAAGCCAGGGAAGGAGCAGGGTTCAGCAGTCCACAACCTTAGATTGGGGGTCCAGTTGGAGTGGTTCATGAGCTTCAGGGGTTGAGGGAGTGGCAGGAAAAAGAAAGAGGAGGCTGTTAGGCACTAAAATGTATTAGTACAAAGAATAAGATTTCCTCATGTACAGAACAGAAATGCATGTACGACATGTTGAGCATGGAACCATTATCTAGCACCCATCTCCAGAATGAAATACTACTGATGATGCCACCCCACCAAGCTATAACTGATTACAAGCCTAATTGTAAAGGTGCGTTTTTAATCTAGATTTAAATATTGAGTCCCTTGTAAATTTTGGAGGGGTCTTCCACAGTAGTGGTGCAGCTGTAATTATTTCTCTTTTTTTTGTCGATATCTTTGGGACTACGAGGTGCCAGGCTTATAGAGTAAAAGCAGGTTAGTTTTGAAAACTGTTGCCAGACCATACAGAGCTTTTAACCTTAAAATCTGTCCTATTCTTGATAGGTAGCAGGAAAGCTAGCACTGGAGTAATATGCTTATACTTTTTAGTTGTAGTCAAGATGCGTGCAGCTGGATTCTGCACAAGCTGGAGATTCTTTAGCGAGACATTAGGGCAGCCAGATAGCTGGGCATTATAGTGATCTAACCTGGATCACTTTCTCTGAATCCCCTGCTGATAAAAAGTGCCTAATTTTAGCCACTCTGGATATGTTTTTTATGTGCCTGTCAATAGTTACACCAAGGTCTTTTACTAAAATATACTAAAAGTAAAACAACCATCAAAATTTTGTGTAAAGGTACACATTCTCTCCCTAATTCAGTCTTTTCTGAGCTCAGAAGCAGAACGTTAGAAAGCATCCAAGCCTTTATATCTACAGTACAAGCCTATAACCGAGAAATGGGTAGTTCTTCTCCAGGTTAAATACTGAGATATACTGAGTTGCTTTGATCCAGTTTTCTCCAGTAATTTTGATAAAAATGGAAGATTAGAGATAGGCCTATTGTTTTCCAGCTTGCCAGGTTCGAGATTTGGTTTCTTCAATAATAATAATGGCTTAACTGCCATTTTTAGGGACTTGGGTACTGTTTCTAAGGATGTGTTTATGATTTTAAGCATGTTATGACCTAGTATAGATATAGTGTAGGTGTACTTTTTAGTAAAAAGTTATTTAACCAATTTTGAGGGGATTGGATCAAGTAGGCAGGTAGTTGGTTTTGCGGACATAACTATTTTAGACAGCTCATCCATGTCAATGTCATGTCAATAAAACAGTTTAGTACCACTGTTAATGTTTCTTCCTGACGTAGGTGATGTTTATTTAATGTGGCAGGAGTAAGAGGAGGAGACAATTTGGAGATCTGATCTCTAATAGCCTCAATCTTCTGATTGAAAAAAAGCATTAAGTCATTGCTACTACACTCGGAAGGATAGATTGCAGATTCTGATGATTGTTTCTTAGTTAACTTGTCTACAGTGCTTAACAGAAATGTATATAGTATTATATTTGTTATATTTATATAACAAATATAATATAATATTTGTTTTGATTTTATTTGGTTATATTTGTTTTGATCAATTAGTTTACAGACTGAAGGAGGCTATCTTTCCATCCAAGACAAAATACTTCTAGTTCAGTTGTCCACCATTTTTCCTCCCACACCCTCTCGCCACAATAAGTAACTGAGACAGTAAGTTGTCAGTCACACCCTCACATAGTGCACAAATTAGAAATATAAACAATTTGCTATGGGGATTGGAAAAATAGAATAAATCTATCTAGATCTGACAAACAAACCAAGATGGACCAAGATGTGGGACTTAAATAGAAAAGCACGCAGCTGACCTCCATCAGTAATCTGGCCATACGCAGCAGACAATTAGAATCAGTAGTCAGCACTAAAAGGTAGTGCCTGAAAATTACTCAGAAAGAGCCGAGAACCATGTGTACTTTCGTTTTTTTCCTTTTAAGTTATTCGCAAAGCCTTGTATACGATTAGCTGCTCTGTCATTGTTAGTAGAGCGGGGTAATTGTTTCCTCACCGGTAGTAGTACCGGAGGCTGAGTGGCTTTAGGCAATTATTTTGGTTTCTCTTTTCTGTTAGTTACAAAGCCTTGGTAGCGTTATCCAGAAAGACTGCACTCAGAAAACCATTATGAACACAACACAGTGGGGAGGGCGATGATGCCACAAATGAACACTGTGCTGTGGGAAGAGCTATAAGGCCTTTGCTTTTCCCTTCGGTATGTTGAAGAACTGTGTGGGCATTAGAACATCCTCCTATTCACGGTTCTGTGTTTAGTGCATTAGTCACTCTGTACTCAGTACCTATGCACTATGTGTTGGGCTTCATGTAATTTAGAACACCCGATTTACTCAGTACTGTGTGTAGGATTGTATGCCACACCGCATTGCACTGTCCGTAGTGCTGTATGCTAGACTGTATGCTAGACTGTTAGCGATGGAGAAACGCCCCATAGTCTTGGACTTGGATAGGGGGTTTTAGCTCTCACCCGCAAGTAGGGCTAGAGGTGGAGTTCGCTGGGAGTACAGATTTCGCCACGACTAGTTATTCAATCAAGCCAGGTAGATGTCAGGTAGGTCTGGTTGCCGCTCCAGGAAGGGCTAGCTGTGAGTTAGGTGTGAGTCACAACGTCTACCTGTAGTTGTTTATATTTATTAGTGACTGGGACATGCAAGGTCGGTGGTTCTAATCCCGGTGTAGCCACAATAAGATCTGCACAGCCGTTAGGCCCTTGAGCATTGCTCCAGGGGAGGATTGTCTCCTGCTTAGTCTAATCAACTGTACGTCGCTCTGGATAAGAGCGTCTGCCAAATGCCAATAATGTAATGTAATGTAAACGCATGGTTGTTGGAGTATCGCCCCTCTCAATGGAGAGCTTTGCGAAGTCGCCGATAAGCCTGGGGTTCCGTGTCTGAGAACCCCATCGCTGTTCATGTACACTTCCACCTCTGTTTATGTAATCCTGCGTCGTCAGTGAATTAGAGGCCCTGGTCGTGGGTCGGAAGCACCCCCGCTTTATTTCTATTCCTCATTTTTGCTCCCTTCAACTAGGGGAGCTTTGCTTTGGCAGGTTGCCGGGGAACCTTTTCCTTATTTTACTGCACCTTATAAACTAGTGGTCATTTTGCGGTCTGTGAGTAACTTTGAGATCCCCTTCACGTTTGCACCTGGTCCATGGACCGCACTCTCTCTCGTTTCACAAAAGCTCCCCCTCACGGCCACGCTTGGTCCTCCGGACCCACACCTTCACAGATTGTATGATTTTAATAATTGTATGTACAGTAGGGGTGTGAATGGTTAAACATTTAACCGAAACTGAGTTTTATACATTTACCAGAAATTTTAAACCGATAACCAATTCTTTTTTTATGAAGCTATAATGGTAAGCTATGATGGGAAGCTATAATGGGGCGGCCTGTTGCATAGTGGTTAAGGTAAATGACTAGGACACGCAAGGTCGGTGGTTCTAATCCCGGTGTAGCCACAATAAGATCCGCACAGCCATTGGGCCCTTGAGCAAGGCCCTTAACCCTGCATTGCTCCAGGGGAGGATTGTCTCCTGCTTAGTCTAATCAACTGTATGTCACTCTGGATAAGAGCGTGTGCCAAAATGCCAATAATGTAATGTAAGCTCAGTTTAATTAAATAAATGCGCTTTCACCACACAGAAATTGGTTGGACAATTTAATTCTGGCTGCATAATAATCTCCGTGAGGCTAGTCCTAGCAGGCAGTATTTGGCTATTTCAGGAGGTTAGAATTGAATGCTGCCGAATTCTAGTTATCAAATAATTTCTGTGTGTTTTAAATCTGTAGCTGTTGGTAACTTGTGGTGTATTGTATGGCATTTCCTATGGTACACAGAGGACTTGTATTTATTCATTGACACTCAAATTCAAACTACCGGCAAACTGAACAAAGCTTTCTACTATGCCGTATATACACCGATCAGCCAGAACCTTAAAACCACCTGCCTAATATTGTGTAGGTCCCCCTTGTGCCGGCAAAACAGCTCTGACCCGCCGAGGCATGGACTCCACAAGACCTCTGAAGGTGTCCTGTGGTAGTCCTGTAAGTTGCAAGGTGGGACCTCCACAGATGCTCGATCAGATTGAGATCGGATTGAGATTTGGAGGCCAAGTCATACCTTGAACTGCCATCAGGGAATACCGTTGCCATGAAGGTGTGTACTTGGTCGTACAATGTTTATGTAGGTGGTATATGTCAAAGTAATATCCACATGAATGCCACAACCCAAATTTCCCAGAGCATCACTGCCTCCGCCGGCTTGCCTTCTTCCCATAGTGCATCCTAGTGCAGTCTCTTCCCCAGGTAAACAATGCACACGCACCCGGCCATCCGCATGATGTAAAAGAAAACGTGATTCATCAGACCAGCCCACCTTCTTCCATTGCTCCATAGTCCAGCTCTGACGCTCACATGCCCATTGTAGGTGCTTTCGGATTATGCATCTTTAAGTGTCAAATTTGTCATGCTAATCATCTTTGGTTTTTGGTGTAGTTCCTCGATTAACTTCGTCTTTGCAGACATTACAAATTGCAATCTTAATGTCCTCTTCACACACTTTGCAATATTTTCAGACAGTTGACATTTTGCAAATTCAGTGCACCATGCACGCTTTAACTGGACTCATTTGTAGATCGGGCAAAATAAAGAAATACACCTGTCGGTTGCCGGTCACGTGTTAGGAGCGAAAACTGACCAGTTGCAATCTATTGCCAATTGGTCGATATACCCCTAGTTCTGCACACTGCTGGTTAGTTGTTCCTCCTTTGACAGTGACTGGGTTAAAAATGTGACTCTTCTCTGGTGAGTCGACATTAGTTGCCCTCGGTACTTTAGAATGTTTGTATTTCTGTCAACAGTAGTCTCCCTCAGCACTGTTGAACACTGTCAACTTAAGTCACCAGCGGCACTGAATGGGTTAAGAACAGGTAGAATCAAATGGATGGGCCGCGGTGGCGCACAGCTAAAGTAACAGACCTTGATGCTGGCATCAGTTCATTGCAGTTGCACACCGGGGTTCGATTCCCGGTCCTGCCGGGTCCTGCCCGGTCCCGAGTTTGGCCGGCTCTCGTGGAGTAGCATAATTGGCTCACTGCTCCAAGGGAGGGACTTGGCAGGGTTAGTAGGACCGCCGCATACAGCGCCCTGGGCGCCTCGGAGTAACGGTCACGGACTATGAGACAGCTTGGAGAAGGCGTGTTGCTCTCAGGGTCGCTGGGTCCAACTGGGCCGTCGAGGGAATGGTGTCATAAGCGGTGTATCCCCAGCTATACACTAATTGGATTAGATAGGGTACAATTGGTGACCAAATTGGGAGAAAAAGGGAATAAATCAGAAATAACATTTATTTAAAAAATAATGATTAAAAAAATTGCAAAACGGATTAATCTTTGAAACTGTAATTACACACCCTCATAATATCGGCACTGCCATTGCAAAAAAAAAAATACATTGAGTTCCCTCTCATCCAAGCCGGAAACACTGACTAGTCAGTAAGCACCCTCAAATATCCTTAGCTATATGTTCTATATAAACTACTCCCTGCCTGTGATAGTATATTGATATAGCCATTTTATATCTTTATTTTTCTTCATGTATTGATGATTTTTGTCACAATTGTTTTATGTCAATGGAGTTTTCATTGACCGCCATTAAGCCAAGTTAACGGCCCACAACATCTCAGAGTGCTTACCACAAAAATAAATGTGCGTGGTCTAATAGCCTCACATGTGAAGAGATGTGCACATGTTGGTGAACATGGATTGGCAAAATAGTCTGTTGAGCCACAGGGAAAAGTTTTTTGGCACCTTCTGGAGTTTGTGTATGTATGAGTTTCAGATATTATGCATCAATCAAATCTGTGTATGCACATGTTTAAAACATGTTGTACTTTTGGAGTACATGATTCCATTGACCTTAACATGAGCCCCAAGACCAGTAGAAGCAAAACACCCCATAAATTCATCAATCCAGCGCCATACAGTATTTGACTGCAGGTAGGCTATAACATCCATTTCAATCAAGTATCTTTCTTTTAATATCAAATCTACTGCTGGTGTGTGTGTCATCAAAAAAGCTCAGTTTTGTCGAATCCGGACATCACACCCTGTTCCAAGTGTTTTAACAAAATGTTTCATCAAGAGTGTTATATTATCCTTCATTAGACAGTAAGTCCCTTGTTAAAAATAACAGCTCTTTACACATCAGGAACTGCAGTGGTTGAATAACCAGCATGCGTGGGGGTATGCCCAGACCAGAGTTGAGAACTAGGGGTCTGTTTTTTTCACAGTGCCATTTTCAACCACTGTGAGCACTAAAACTCACAGTTCTATAAGTATAACCCTTTTTAAGATTCCATTGCTTTAGCAACAACAGTTTCTTATTTTGTAGGTGTATGTGGGTGGCAAAACAAGTGTGGGGGGACCTCACCTCTGCATTTTGGAAGTCCACAGACTACACAAATCAAGGTAATGTCAATGTCCTTTTCATGGCAAGGGTCCAGAAAATATTTTCATTGAGAAAATAAATCGACCACTTCCTGAGTTTGAACTTCTGTAACTTTGTTTTAGTAATATCTACAGAAATTTTTACTAGAAAGGACTGCCTTTCAGAAGAGACCAGGATTATGCTGGTAGTCAAAAGGGTTCAAGAATAGTAACCATTTTATTTTAAGTATGACATTTTCAAGCTTGTGTTAACTGTTTTGTTAATTACTATAATTATTAATGGTCTGATTCCTTGTTTCACTGAAGCATTCTATGAATTTTGTTTTCTAGAGATCAGCATAAATTGTAATTACACATGGTTATTTATGAACAGCAAAGGAATTGTCAATGGCTGTTTTGATTTCATTATGCATTTTCATGTAAAATGGTGAGCACACAGCATTAAGGAGGCCAGCTTAAATCACCTGTGGAATAGAGGTGTATCCTGACGTAATAGCAGTAAGTGCCAAACAAAATAAAATAGGGGAAAAAATAAGGGGAAAAACCCAATGTTTTTGGCTTTTTGTACACCATTAACATAACTTCAATCTCCATTCAGAGAAGCTTTTTTCTACTATCTCTTTAAGGGGCGTCAATTTATGCTAATTACAAATTTTGTGCATGTGCCTTTGATTTACGATTACTTGGTATTTATCAACATACACACATGGATACGAAAGAAAACTGTGTCTACGTGTCTTTCATCTGGTGAAAGTTGTTAATTTGTTCTGATCACTCATACATTTTCACACAGATTTCTGAAAAATATTGATAAATGAGGCCCATTGAGTTCAATCTTCTTCAGTGGCCTTCCCAGTCACCAGTTCTGAATCTATTAGAACACCTTAGGGATGTGATAGAACGTGAGATTAGCAGCATGAATGTGCAGCTGACAAATCATGTCAGCATTAAACAGAATGGAAGGAATGTTTTCAACATCTTGTGGAATCCATGCCACAAAGAATTGAGGCTGCTTTGAGAGCAAAGGGAGCCCCTACCCAGTATTAGTATAGTGTTCCTAATAAAGTGCTCAGTGAGTGTACGTATGAAGAAAATTGGATTTGATATTTTATCATTTTAAAATTGAAGAGAATGTACTTTAGGCCTATAAACAAATTTTGTTTGAATTTTATAGTATGGGTCTGATTTAAGCATATTTTTTGTTCCTGTTACATCCATCTCCAGCTAGTGTTTAAACGGACCCCAGTAGTGGGGTTATAACAGTGTAACTCTTTGCATTTGACATTAACTCATATTTATAGTAGACAAATATGGGTAGCTTATATCAAAGTTTGAGAGCTCTAGCATTAACACTCATTGAGTTATACATGTTGGAGCAAAAGCATTACAATCATCCCTGATCTCCCCTAATATAGTCGACTGTTGGCTCAAGAAAGACGTTTACAAGAGGTAATCGACAGTTTTACAAACAGTTTGTAAATCGGTCAAGTCCTCACAATTCTAAATTCTGTAAATGTATTTGGAGGCATCAGCTCGTTAGAATTTTAATCTCAAATAGCACAATAAGAACTTTTTGTGCTAATAAGAACCTTTATTTTTGTTGTAAAAGTTTGCAATTACAAACAGTCAGCGTAAAACCAAAATGTCTTATTGTGGCAAATAGCAACAACTTGCATACTTAGATCCACGAGTAATTGTTCGCTCACAATAAGAAGTTACGTTAGTCTTGGGGTGTGGACAAAAATCTAAATTGAGTACTGGCCCACATGAAGCATTGGCGAAACTTCAGTTCTGTGGAATGATATGCCGGGGAGGGACTTAGATGTTTTCAAAGGTTTTGCTTTCAGTTCTTAAAATTAACTACTGAGAAAACCATTGTTTAAACAAGTTATATTTAATAGGTTTCCTCTTATTTCTGTTAAACAGGCCTTACAGTTCAAGATGGTGAGATATGATTTCTGTGCACTGTTATCGTAATTGGTTGTCTTGCAATATATTGCGTATTGCAGAATCACCTGTATCGTTATACTATCGTATCATGGGCAAAGTATCGTGCTAGTATCATATTGCGACTTACTGATTCCCACCCCTATTTAAAATATTGTATAGAGATCCAGTCATGCAGCAACATGAATTTGTTGTGTGAACTTAGAACACAGCATTTTAAGGCACATTAATGCTCTTCTGATTTCTAGACACATTCCCCTCCAAAAGTATTGGAACAGCAAGGCCAGAATTGGGTGGTCTGATACAAAAGGTGATATGTTCTAAGTTGTTTAACAAATCTAGATAGAAAATCCAGGAAATAAAAGATGAAATTTGGATCTGTCATCTCGTGTTCATCTTTTGACCTCAAAGTTCATGTTGACTAGTAAGTATTATGAACCTATTCTATGACAGACATCTATCTACATTTGAAATTGTGTGCAATAATATTGGCTTTTTTAAAACTTATGACTAGTTTGTTGTTTTCTAAACATAACAGGACACAATGGCAACTGGTGCAGATGTGCGAGACATACTGGAGTTAGCTGGAGGAGATGGTGATGCAGGCCCAATTAGTAAAAAGGACATCATTAACTCAGACAAGGTAAGCTACTGGTGATGTACAAATAGAAATGTGGGAAATTAGGTTGATGGTTCCTCTGGAATGGCTAAGGTATTACTGTTTTCAACATCTCATGATTTGGTAAAAAATATTTTGCACTGATTACAGCTTCTTGACCAACATTACTTCCTGTAATCTTGCTACAGCTTTCTGGTTTCCTCAGTAGAAGTATGGCTCTGCTTGGATCATGGCTGCACTTCTTAAAGGAATGGATTTCCTTTTCTTAAATTCAGGCTCTTAAATGAGTCCTCTTGAAAACATTTAGATCTAGTTCCATCAATAAATGTAAAATGTATTTGGGGCTAGATTGTAAGGTATTTCCAACTCTCTGCTCTGCCCAATGTCTCTTTCAGTTGGTGTATCCTCTATTGCTAATACTACAGCTAGTGAACAAAAAATTGTATTTAGCAAGCTCAATGACGTGCAAGAACTAAGACGTTTCAAGTGGCACATTTTTTTGAAACACTGCCATCCCAGAACTATGTAACAAGATAACACGCTGATTTGGTCAGCAACCACTCTGTATCGGAGAATGTACAGTCTCCTCCAAAAGTATTGAAACAGCAAGGCCAATTTCTTTGTTTTTGCAATACATTAAATACCTTTGGGGTTGAGATAAAAAGATGAACACGATATAAGTTTCATAGTGTTGGTATGCATAAATAAGAGGGTATTTGGTATCCTGGTATTTACACCTAGATGTGTTAAACTACTTAGAACATAGCACCTTTGGTATCAGACCACCCTTTATTTAGGTGAGCAAAAGTATTGGAATAGAGGGTATTTAAGTCAATGAAAGTAACACTTAATATTAAGTGAAATATGGTATACTATTCAAACTATTCATCCAAATAGACTGTTTTTAGCTTGTAGAGAACCACCATACATTTAGGTTAGGTGCTATGTGCTAGACCATTGAAAATGGGGAAACAGCGCTTGAATAAGTACATGGAAGACCTTGAATGTAATTTAACTTGGTGCATCCACCTCTGGCAAGGACAATAGCATGGAGTATTTTCCTATAATGCTTGACAAGTTTAACGAACATATTTGTAGGGATTTTGGACCATTCCTCTATGCACATCCTTGCAAGATCCTTCACATTCTTGGGTTTGCACTTATCAGCTACACTCTTTAGTTTAGCCCGCAGGATTTCGATTGGATCCAGCGCCTGAGATTACCATTGCAGAACATTGCTTTTGTTGTAACAGAACCATATCTGTGTGGTCAGAGCTGGTCAAATTGATATTAATTTGAATGCATTTTATCTCTGTTTAGAAAAAGGCCAAGAAATCAACAGAAACACTGACATTCAAGAGGCCAGAAGGAATGCACAGAGAAGTCTATGCCCTCCTCTATTCAGATAAAAAGTATTTTATGCTATTTATAATGATTGCCAAATTTGATAACCATGTTCACAATGCAAATTGCTTACACATAGCTGGACAACTTTGTCTATATCCATATTCATTCTGAATTTGCAGTGATGGCCCAGGGAACTTGCTTTTTGTAATATAGCAAATATATGGTTGAATGTAAAAATAATTACTTTTCTTAAAAGGGTTAATTAAGCACCTGCTGAAAGTTGCAAATATTGATATTATATTTCTCACATAATTTGAAAACAGCAAATATTGATATTATATGTTGTTCATATTTTTTTAAGACAAATTTGTTTTGTAGAGATGCTCCCCCACTGTTGCCCAGTGACACAACCCAAGGTTATCGAACAGTCAAAGCCAAACTGGGTTGCAAGAGGGTACGCCCTTGGAAGTGGATGCCTTTCACCAACCCTGCCAGAAGGGACGGAGCCATTTTCCACCACTGGAGACGCCTGGCTGAGGAGGGCAAGGACTATCCCTTTGCCCGATTTAACAAGGTTGAAAAAATCTAATGAATGGCTTTCTGTTTTCATGAATGCAAATGCAAAACAGGTTAATAAACCAGTTTATCAAAATCTATTTGTTTGCAGCATACAAAAAAAGTAAGTAAGCACTTCTTTCATGTGCTTACTTACACATGAAAAGACTGTTTTTGTTTGAGTAGGCAACCAAAGTATTCAAGCCATGACTACTACTTTGCACTTATGCAAGCATAACTTTTATAGGTAAGGGAAACTGGATTCACATTGTGGTTATATTTCCTAAAAAGTGACAATTGATTGTCTTTTTAATATTTCTTTCACGATTTTAACTCATTAATTTTTTATAAACATTACCAATAGTTAGTTTGTTATGACCTGTTAAGCTGATAAAGACAGGGTGGATGTGTCCCTTGCCTTTATTAATGTTCATGTCTGTAAGATCTTGGAGGGAGATGCGGCAGTTTTGGGTTTTCATCATCATTTGCCACATGGAGAGAGAGAATGCACTCACACCAAACTCAAAACAAATAATAAAAAGTCTTTGCCCTCCCTGCACACGGGTTCTGGGCAAAAAACTATTACAACAACAAACTAAATCAATAAATACAGTAAGAATCAAAACCTGAGCAGCAGCTTTTCAACTGGCCACACACTTTTCAACACACTTCCCAACACAAGCTTGCTTGTTCTCTCCTGGCGTGTGCTCTTGGTCTCAACTCCATACAGTGGAGATGACATTTAAGCACCAAATTCCCTTTACTGCCACACTCCCTTTACTGCCTTTACTGCCACGGCATCAGAATTCAGCCGGAGGCCATTTTGGCTTGCGCCAACACCGCTCTCTTAGGCTTCAGCACCAAAATGGCACACTGTGAGAGCTGCAGCAGTTCAAGGATTGCCCCGTAGTTTGCTGCATGGAGAAAGAGATTGGGCTTAAAATCTATTGCAAAAGTAGACCACAGGACGAGATTGAGCCCACATGCCACCTCATGTCTCTGTGGTGTTTTGGTCCACCTGTCCAAATTCCAGGTGCTATTATGTATCCAACTGGAATAACTGTGGCCCACTATTAACTATGGTTCTTTCAGTGCATGGGGAGAAAATTTCAAATGCATTTAAAAGTTGAATGTTTGTTTGTGTGCTCAGTTGGTGCAGGTGCCGGTGTACTCAGAGCAGGAGTATCAGATGTATCTTCATGATGATGGATGGACCAAAGCTGAGACAGATCATCTCTTTGACCTCTGCAAGCGCTTTGACCTCCGCTTCATTGTCATCCGTGACCGTTTTGACCATCAGCAGTTCAGGGTTAGTTTTTCATTTCAGGACACAATCAGGGATATTGATAGACCCCTTATAGACTGAATAGTGTCACCTTACCCACAAATCTGTGGCGGCTGCTGGCCATCATTTTTGGTGAAGCAAACCCACCATCACCCTTGAGGAAAATCAAACCCCTGTTACTGCCATGCTTTACCAGTTGACCTAGGCGGGTTTGAGGTGATAAACACTGACCACATCACACAGCCAACTATGGACAGCCCATTTTAATTGACAACAAGTTTTAACTGACAACCTATCACTATGGACATGCCATTTAAATGTAACTGCCTTCTCTTAAATGATCGACACAAAACAGAATACAATGACAAGTAGTCATGTACTCATCACATTTATTAACAGTCAGATTATGAAATCTCACTATCCATCACCTATGCATATTCAAAAGGTCAACAAAAGAATGTAACATTTTTATAATCAAGTGTTATATTGTAAAAGACTAAGACAACTGAGGGGGCACGTATTGCACATAACTGTGGCATTGATAGTTCAATAATTCTTCATGTGTTCATCCCTCTTCCCTATGGCTCCTGCCTGATTGGCATGAAATCTGTAAATATGCTGCTGTTAAGAACTTTGTTACAGACGGGGTTGTGCACTCAAATTTTTGTGGTCACACAATATTTGCCTGATACAATATGATAACACCTATTTTATCACTTGACCAGTCGCCTATTTTACCATAGGCGACTGGTCAAGTGATTTTACTTTTATGCCAATACAGGTCTCTGTACAATTTGATACACTTTGCCAACGCATTTTACATGGCGCGGGACAATCGTGAGATTGACGTGGTCCATTTTTAGCTGAGAGCCTAATGATAATGTAGTCTATTGCTTTATTTATTTTTATGTAGATATTGCATAGTGAAAAGCGATGTTCAGTTTGCCGGTAGTTTGAATTTGTGTGTCGAATTCATGAGTCAAACAACAGCTGCAGAAATTCTTTGATAGGCTAACAATAATATTGTAGCATTCAATTCCATGTGGTGTTTGCATTTTGCAAACCCCCTGAAATGGCCAGAGTGCACTACTGTAGCTTGTCTATTGCTAGTTTAGAATGTAAACTGCAATACTATGCCTGGTAATAATCCGCATTTAAACGGAGCTTACCATTTCAGCTTTATGATCGGTTAGCAATTTTTCGTAAATGTTTACAACTTAGTTTGCCTTGGTTGAACTCATTGTGGTCTTTTGCAGGATGCGCCTTTGAATGCTTTATATGATTGCTGGTGTTGAAATTGGCAAGACTAGTGCCAATTCTCTTGATTTTTAAACGTACACACTCCAGTCCAAAAAGTCTTGTAGAATTCCAATAAAAAAAGAAGGGTAGCAGAAGGACATAACCATGAGGATTCATTATAAGTGTAGCACCCACAAAGGAGAATTTTAAACCATTTTTTGTCCTTACTATAGTACAAATTCAACAGTGTATGCTTTTGTATATAACACTGACTCAAGTTGAAATGAATGCTAAATATTTTTGCTCTCTGCTGCTTTCTATTGATCTTACTGAACCTACAATCTTTGTTAATGCATTAATTTCTCTCATTCCAAAATCAGTGCAAAAACTGATTCTAGTCATGCAAGTATACAGTGTGAATTTGTATTCTATAAAATTGAGGTTGCTGTCCATGTATTTTAACACCTAATGCACAAGAACACAACCTAGGCTACCTCTGATTGTGGTTAGTTTTTTATGCATTTATTCTTGCTATGTGTAGATTGTGGATTTTTGTGTGAAGGTGGCCTCAGAAGTCATTTTCTCTTTTGACAATATTACATTTTGTCAGTTTTGGAGGCCAAAGTTAGTTTTTATATCCAATCTGTAATGTTTTACTGACTCCCAGTGACGATGGTTTCATGCTCTTATGTTTTCAGAAACGTTCAGTGGAAGACCTAAAGGAACGCTACTACAACATCTGTGCCAAACTTGCCAAGATTCGCGCAGCAACAGGGAGTGAGCCAAAGATATATGTTTTTGATGCTGGACATGAAAGGCGTAGGAAAGAACAGCTGGATAGGCAGTTCAACCGCACCCCAGAACAAGTGAGTCCCAAAAATTTAGGTGCCAAAATAAGTGCTATTATCGACCATCTTACATTCTACTTTTATCAAGGTGTCATGGTGTTCACGGCAATAAACATATGCAGTGTCATTGTTGTGTACCGAGATACATTGTGAACCTGGTAATCTTCCCATATCTACGCCCCATTGACATCACCAGACGTTCCGTACCTTCTTTGGAATTCCAACAAAGGAATTGGTCTTGCTGTTCCAATATTTTGTATAGTGTTCCAGAAACAGCCATACAGTACATGCCCAAGCCATACGACTCCATATTTCACAAATGGGGAGGGGGGGTGCTTTGGATCATGGGCTGTGGGCTGTTCCTTCCTTTCTCAAGTTTCTTTTCATTAATTTTTTTTGACTTCCCATTGCTTTGATGAAGGTTCATTTTTGTCTCATCTGTCCATAAGACCTAGCTGGAAAATTCTAATCTGGCCTATCGATACTTGCTGCTAAAGTGAGGTTTGCATCTTGAATTGTAGCCATTGAATGTGTTTACATTTGCAATTGTATGAAATAAGGGGGGTTTGGGTAGTTTCCTACACTACAAAAAAAATATATGCCTGGTCAGAGTGGAATGGATTTTTAAGGATATGATTTATTTGGCAGTTTGAAGACTTTCTTCGCATACATTAAGTGTGTCTTTAAAATTTGGTGGAGGCTAAGCTAAGGTAGAAACATCTTGCACTGTTTGTGCAGTATAATTCTGAGGAAACTGTACTGCTGTACCATGTCTGATGTGGTGCTACTGGGGCCCTGCAGGTGGCAGAAGAAGAGTACCTTATCCAGGAGCTACGCAAAATAGAGATTCGGAAGAAAGAGAGAGAGAAGAAGGCTCAAGACCTACAGAAGCTGATTACAGCTGCTGACACCACCACAGAGATGCGACGCGCTGAGCGCAAAACCACTAAGAAGAAGCTTCCCCAGAAACGAGAAACTGAAAAACCAGTGAGCTTTACTTAACTTCACAACTGATACAAAATATCTCTGTTGCAATTAGAATACACTATGTGGGCCAACAGTTGATTTAATAGGAGGGTGGTGTTTTTTTTATACACATTACTGAAAAGCACTATTAACCCTACGCGCGTACCATCAGAAATATGTGATCACTCCAGAACTGGCCTAAATATGTGATTAGAAGGCATCTTCATAACCTTCAGTTGATAATGTCTAACACAGCACTAAGCCCTGGGTCAATGTATTCAATATATAAAAAAACTGATTTCACAATTCTTTGATATTTCAGTATGTAACAATAACTTAATGTCATCTACATTTAATTTTGTTCAAAAAGAAGAAACTTGCTTGCTACATATCACAGTTGTGATTGTGGCAGCCCTTGTGCTCTGATTGTGTTAGACTAGGCCTGTTCTCTCTTTGGCAGGCAGTTCCAGAGACAGCAGGCATCAAGTTCCCTGACTTCAAATCCGCTGGTGTCACGTTGCGCAGCCAAAGGGTGAGTAAAGTCTATCATGAACTACCATGTTGGGAAGAGGTCTCCAGTGATTCGGCCTTGTCTCTCACCACAAGGGCGAAACACTTTCTAGTTTCAAGTAGCCACTTGATTTTCATGTTGCTAGTGGAGCCAGTGAGTTGATCAGGGCTTAAAGTTCTCAGGCTCGGTGCTGGATCTCCGGTGTTTGGCCATTTCTTCCACAAAATAATATTCTTGCAAAAATAATAATAATAATAATAATAATAATTACACACAACCACTCCCTGGCCAAGTGAAGATAATACATATCTTTGCTACTTTTCCCCTAAAGTTATAGTATATACAGGAGGAATTAGATTCCATGTAATATATCAGTATGACCATGTCCCTTCTTTTGTAACATGCAACACCAGGTCTTAAAACGTAAATGTCATAACGCGATCCCACGTGTCTGTTTTTGTTCGTCCAATCCAATCTCGTTCAGTCTTACAACCATTTGTTCTTCAATTACCAATGGTGTGCAAGTAAGGCTTTTTTTTTCAACAAATGAGTAGGGAGCTACTGTCAGTCCATCAGTCACCTTGTCCATCTTTGTGCTGTGCACAAAGTTCAAAGTATTCGCTGAAACATGGAAGCGAAGTTCATTTAAACTACGGAAGACACAAGCCTAATTGAGAGGGGAGTGAAAAATGAATGGAGATGTGCTTTGGTTGAAGAAAATGGTGGGGACAGGCAACCGCTTAACACTTGGTGCAGGAAACTCTGCGAAGCTGGTTGTTGTTTCTGCACGGTGTGTGACAGGAAACTTAAACAAGGCAGTAGACAAGTTGAAAAAAGAATGTTTTCCTTAAATGCTGATGAGTCTACAAGCCTGAATTCTTAATGTCCTAGTTAGCTATGATGATGATGATCTTGGCAAAGTTATAACACAGCATCCAGCATATTAAGTGTTTCCTGCAGTGGTTTATAGTTAGGGCGGGCCGCCTTAACAAACGGATTAAAAAATGAAAATCAATTAAAAAGAGAAATAAGAAACCTGTGTCAAACAGCGGCATTTGCCAGTTTTAAATTACATTACACAGTTTGTCATTGAATCGTTGAATCAAATTGGAAAGTGACTTATAACTCCATAAAATGCCAGCATAACTGTAATATTTCTCTAATTATTAAGCTAAATGTTTTGTCATGGTATTGCGAAACCATGACTTTTGCACATCTGTTTGTCAATAGTTATAGGTAGACTAGCGATATTTACTCGGTGAGTTAATATTGGTAAAGTTTATTTGTAACTGAGTGTAATTTAAATATCAATAATTTGGTGTACACTACCGAAAGATTCTTCGGAATTGTGTATTTTATAGCTAGAAAGTGAATAGAAAATGTGTACTTGCTGTTTAGGGATATCATAGCTTTCATTTTTTTTGTTGAGACAGATACATCCCAAAACATCCCAATTTCCTCTTTTATAGCTTATTTGTCACACTGAATGGTTTCAGATCTTTAGATAGTAATATGAGACAAAAAAGTTACAAAATCACCAAATCACCCCTGTGAAAAAGTAATTGCCCCCTTAAAATTAATAACTGGTGTTATGACCCTGTCTAGGTCAGACTGTAACGGAGAATGAGTAAGGAAAATGAACTGCAGTAACTGCCCCTATCTGCCGAGACAAAATAAACTAAGCTGGCTAGTCTTCAAATGTTACCGGGCATGGGGCTGCCTTAAACACTGAGCTCCAGAGCACTTAATCTGCAGGCTTTGATCAAGTGTTTGAATAGCGTACACCCAATGGAGATTTCCATGCAAATTTCCACCTTCATAATGAAGGAAAAATAGAAAGCTAAATAACGAATAAGCTTCCCTATGGAAGGATTTATAACCCAGCTGGGAACATTCTAACTAACAGGAATCACTATACGGTGAACTGAGGGGCACAAAATGGGAAAGGAAGTCAAAGTCGGGGTAAATTAATCAAACACACAAAATTCAATGACATGAGTCAAACACACAAAATTCACTGAGGCAATTAGACCAGAGGCAAGAATCAGAGTCGAAAAGAACAAGGCAATGGTCAAACACAAAACCTAATCAGCAAACAAATCAAAAGGGGCTAAATGTAAATCGAAATTCAAACACTCACAAAGTCTATAAGAAATCTCAAAACACAAATCTGCAAGCAAAGTTCAAAGAGCTAGTCTCCACTGGTGAATGCCAAATGGCGGCTTTTTTAAACTGAGGAACTGGGGGCAGAAATGTCCAATCTGGGGCAAACCGGAAAAAAAACTTGATATCAATCTGTCATATCACTGTAGCTTCTGGGATAATGTTCAATGGACAGTTAAGACAAAATTGGAACTTTTTGGATGACATGGATCCGATTAGGTTTGGCGTAAAGCAAATTCAGCATTTCACAGTAAGAACATCATACCAACAGGCAAACATAGGGCTGCAGCTAACGATTATTTTGTTGTCGATTAATCTGTCGACTATTTTTTATCAATTAGTCGATTAATCTAAACGATTAATTTACAGGGGGCAATTGATTCAATTTGCAGTTGGAACATTTCAAAATGTTTTCACATGTTTTTGATGTATGATGTCTTACTGCTTTCAATGTATTGACTCATTATAGCTACTTTATTCTCTTGAAACACCCTCCAGTTACTATGACATTGTTTATTAAAAAAAAAAAAAATTCCCAGATTTTTCCCTTTTTCTCCCAATTTCATAGCCAATTGTACCTCGTCTGATTCAATTGGAGGTAGTCATATTAGATGTACCGCCCGTCCCCCGTCCCTCAGCGGCCCGGATGAGAATGACACGCCTTCTTCAAGCCGTCTCGCCTACCAAGTTGTAACTGTGATTCCGAGGCCCCCGAGGTGCTTGTTTTTGTGCGGCGATCTACTAACCCTGCCAAGTCCCTCCCTCTGGAGCAGCGAGCCAATTATTGCTGCCCCACGTGAGCCGGCCAAACTTGGCTTTTGGCAGGACCGAGAATCAAACCCCGGTCCCCGGTGTACAACTGCAGCAAACTGCAACCGCAAGTCTGCTGCGTCTTAGCCTGTTGCACCACCGTGGCTCTACATTGTTTTTATTATATACAATTTATCTATGCCTGTAGCTACATGCTGAAAAAATTATCCGATGGAGGGGCTGCACTATGACTACAGATTACTTGCGGATGCTTGTATTTGTGTTCACATGGCTGCTTGTTCATTAAGCTACATATTTATTAGGGTGCTGGTAAACACTGGACTTGGACATGGAAACATTGAAATTCAAATGTGTTGAATAGATTCATTTCATTATTTATATTTAGAATGTGACTGATTAACAGCACATAGCCCAAGTAAAATCTGAGACGTTTTTAAACTAACCTTACAACTGGTTCATTTAGACTAGATTTTTTAAGACTGCTTTTGAAACGGGATATCCATATTTACATTGAGAATTACAGTCAGGCCCATAAATATTGGGACATCGACACAATTCTCCTCTTTTTGGCTCTATACACCACCACAATGGATTTGAAATGAAACAAACAAGATATGCTTTAACTGCAGAATATCAGCTTTAATTTGAGGGTATTTACATCCAAATCAGGTGAACGGTTCGTTTCAAGTGTGCTATTTGCATTTGGAATCTGTTGCTGTAAACTCTCAATATGAGATCCAAAGAGCTGTCACTATCAGTGAAGCAAGCCATCATTAGGCTGAAAAATCAAAACAAACCCATAAGAGAGATAGCAAAAAGATAGTGTGGCCAAATCAACTGTTTGGAACATTCTTAAAAAGAAAGAATGCACCGGTGAGCTCAGCAACACCAAAAGACCCGGAAGACCACGGAAAACAACTGTGGTGGATGACAGAAGAATTCTTTCCCTGGTGAAGAAAAACCCCTTCACAACAGTTGGCCAGATCAAGAACACTCTCCAGGAGGTAGGTGTATGTGTGTCAAAGTCAACAATCAAGAGAAGACTTCACCAGAGTGAATACAGAGGGTTCACCACAAGATGTAAACCATTGGTGAGCCGCAAAAACAGGAAGACCAGATTAGAGTTTGCCAAACAACATCTAAAAAACTCAATCAATCAATCAAACCAAGTCAATCACCTGACCTGAATCCGATTGAACATGCATTTCACTTGCTGAAGATAAAACCGAAGGGAAAATGCCCCAAGAACAAGCAGGAACTGAAGACAGTTGCAGTAGAGGCCTGGCAGAGCATCACCAGGGATGAAACCCAGTGTCTGGTGATGTCTATGCTTTCCAGACTTCAGGATTTGCAACCAAGTATTAAAAAGTGAAAGTTTGATTTATGATTGTTAGTTTGTCCCATTACTTTTGGTCCCTTAAGAAGTGGGAGGCACATATAGAAACTGTTGTAATTCCTACACCGTTCACCTGATTTGGATGTAAATACCCTCAAATTAAAGCTGAAAAAAATTCTGCAGTTAAAGCACATCTTGTTCGTTTAATTTCAAATCCATTGTGGTGGTGTATAGAGCCAAAAAGATGAGAATTGTGTCGATGTCCCAATATTTATGGACCTGACTGTATAACAGCTGCTGATGTTGCCTTTATTTTGTCTTACAAAATGCTTTATCGCTGATGCCATTTATGAAATGTAAAATCGTGGTAAAAGTTACACAGTAGCCTAATATTGCTACCGGTATGCATAACGTTAAGTGGCTGGGGCCGTCAGAAGCCGGCAGTGGAAATAGGGCTTTGTCACGTTAGTGTAACTGTGGTGTTATAACAATTCAAACAGTCCAGTCCAATTCCAACAATTATCATGGCTGTATTTACATTAATACGAGAGCTCTAGCTTGATTTCAGACATGCGTGGGTTTTTGGTTAATTTCACTAAAATCATGCAATCAACGTTCTATAATTGAATACAGCTCATTCAATGACATGAGAATAGCAATGTTGACAACGTTTCAGAGCTACATATACATACCTATAGCAAGCTTAGATCATCACAGCTCCTGGATCCTTTCTTTTAAAGTGTTTGTGCATGGCCGTCGTGCTGCTGTGATCTGCCGTTTCGTACCATATTATTGGGTTTTTGCTTAAAGAATTCCCACACTTTGGATGCTCAGGTTATTTTAATGAACTCTCTCCCGCCGCCATGTTCAAAACAATATGACGACAACTAAGCACTGCAGCGTTAGTGTGAGGACTTCAATAACTGCTGCATCTTTCCATTATTGAAGGAACCATGAATTCTGCACTGTACCAGAACATTCTTAAGGAGAATGTGTGGTCATCTGTCAGTGAACTGAAGGTGAAGCATAATTTGATTATGCAGCAAGACATGATACAAAATCACAAAAGCAAGTCCACATCTCAATGGCTGAAAAGAAACTAAATTGGAGTGGCCTACTCAAAGACCTGACTTGAACAGATGTGCTCTGGCTGGACCTGAAACAAGCAGTTCATGCTCTAAAACCTACCAACTCACCTCAATTAAAGAAGTTCTGCTAAGAAGAGTGGGCTAACATTCCTCCACAGTAATGTGAAAGACTGATATCAATTTATAGTAAACATTTGGTGGTAATCATGTCTTCCAAATGTGGTGCAACCAGTGTTAAGATCTCTGTCATAAGTTTTGCATTACATTTGTTTATCTTTGCTGCATGCATGATTATCTTTGTCTTTTTTCGGTGTGCCCCAGATTGGACATTTCTCTCTTCAGTTCCTCTGTTTGAAAAAGCCACTGTTTGGCATTCACCAGTGGAGAGTACCTGCCTTTGGCTGCAGGTATTGCTGCTAAAGGTGGTGCAACCAGTTAAGTTCAAGGGGGCAAGTACTTTTTACAGGGGTGATATGAATGTTTGATAACTTGTTTCATGAAATGAATTAATTTTTTTTAAAATGTGTGTTGCTTACTCCAGTTACCTTTGTCAGATATTACATTTTGTCTAAAGATCTGAAACCATTCAGTGTGGCAAATATGCAGTCATAAAGGAAATAGGGAAGGGGACAAATACAAATACTTTTTTGGCGATTATGCTTCCAGTTGTGCATGTTGTGTTTGAAAAATTTGGCAGCCCTATGTGGAGTGTGGGTCTCGAGTTTGTTGTGCATTTCAGATGAAACTCCCAAGCTCAGTTGGACAGAAGAAAATCAAAGCCATTGAACAGATCCTGACGGAACAGGGCGTGGGTGAGTACTTATTAATAAAGGGTTAGCAGAGGTGTCATTTCATTTGTTAACTGTATTTGAAATGGGTGCATTTGTATTTCAGTTCCATATCAGAAATGTGGAATCCTGACTATACACATGCTGACTTGGCTGGGGGTTCTGCAGAAAGCCACACATTTGGCAGGAGTGTCATGTGGACAGATAAAGAGAAAGAGGGAGAATATAATAGAACTGAAATGGAATTCAATAACATTTTATTTCATTCCAGTTCAAATTAAGTTCCTCAAAGCCATTGACTGGCTGCATTTAGTTCAAAATCTGGCACAAAGGATACAGCATCAAATATCCACTGTCTTTGTTTCCTTGTACCCACTCACATTTTATAATCAATAAAACGTCATACATAATAAGTCTCAGTATTCACTCTGCCGAAGCTGGTCTCCCGTGCATCATAACCTACCACAAGTAAAACAGGGAGGCTTCTTTTTCATGTATGGCCCAAAAACATCAAGCTACAGAGTACGCATAAGTGAAACTTTCAGACTTTTCTCCAAGGTAATGCTCTTTGAATTTATCGTGCATCTCATTTATTGAATGCAAAATCATTGTGCCTTCACATGCAAGAGACAGAACCTCTTGATATAAGCCTGTTTGCGGGTAGTGAGTTGAGTGCGACAAATACAAAACAATGTAGGAAAAAATGCACAAATGATGTAGTGTATGATTCAGGAAATGTGTACTTCTGATGTGCAAAATCTGAGGGTGATATGCAGAACTAATAAAGATAGATGAAGCAAAATGTAAGCAGTGTAGCCTGGTGTCCCTTAGTGTCTTCAAATCTATCCAAAATGGCTGAATTATAATTATATATTTTGTACTTACTTATATCTAGGGGAATATAAATAATGTAAAAGAAATGTGACACACTGTAGTACACATACACTCACTGAGCACTTTATTAGACCTGTACACCAGGTTGTTCATGCAAATATTTAATTCGCCAATCATTTAGCAGCAACTAAATTCATAAAAGCATGCATTGTGTCAGTGTCAGAATGGGGAAGAAATATGACCGAAGTGACTTTGACCATGGAATGATTGTTGGTGCCAGACAGGGTGGTTTGAGTATCTCAGAAATTGCTCCTGGGATTTTCCAATCGGTGAGCAGCAGTTCTGTGGGCAAAAACGCCTTTTTAATGAGAGAGGTCAGTGGGGAAAGGCCAGACTGGTCAAAGCTGACAGGAAGGTGACAGTAACACAAATAACCACACATTACAACAGTCATATGTAGAAGAGCATCTCTGAAGACACAAATAAGTCTAATAAATACCTAAGAAAGTGCTCACCGAGTGTACATAAACATGTAATCATTCACACTTTTCTGTACTGTAAGGTATGTAATCTTTTGTTGCAAGGGGATTTCAACTCAGTTTCATTGAGTTGTATGACCCCAGATATAGGATATGCTACAGTGCTCCTACACTAACAGCTAAACAGCCTTTCAATACAGACATTCCTAGCATTGTTAGTGAAGGCTAACAGTTGTCTATTACAGCAAATGCAAATATAACAATATTAAAAATATGATAACGTATATACAGTCCCTTCCAAAAGTATTGGAAGAGCAAAGCCAATTCCTTTGTTTTTTCAATAGAATTAATACATTTGGGTTGAGATAAAAATATGAACATGGGACAGGAGTTGAGAGTTTCAGCTTTTATTTCCTGGTATTTACTCATAGATGTGTTTAAATTACTTAAAACATAGCACCTTTGGTATCAGACCACCCACTTTTTAGGTGACCAAAAGTATTGGAACAGAGAATATTTAAGTAAATGAAAGTAAACAACTTAATATTTGGTAGCATGCTTGTAATAACTGCTTCAAGCCTGTTACCCATTGACAAATCTTTGCTTTCTTTTTTAGTGACGCTTTTCCAGGCTTTTACTGCAGCCTCTTTCAGTTGTTGTTTACTTCCGGGTTTTTTTTCCCTTCAATCTCCTCTTCAGGAGGTGAAATGCATGCTCAATTTGACTTTGACTAAAACCTTCCACTTTTTCCCTGTAATGAAGTCCTTTTTAGTGTTGGCAGTGTGTTTTGGGTCATTGTTTTGCTGTACGATGAAATTCCTCCCAATTAGTTTGTATGCATTTCTCCGTAAGTTGGCAGACAGAATGTTTTTGTAAACTTCTGAATTCATCCTGCTGCTACAATCACGAGTTACATTATCTATAAAGATTAGTGAGCCCACTCCAGAAGCAGCCATGCAAGCCCAAGCCATGACATTTCCTCCAATGTAGTTCACAGATGAGCTTGTATATTTTGGATCATGAGCAGATCCCTTCTTTCTCCACACTTCTTTGAATAGTTGATTGAGGTACCTTCACTCCTGCCCTGTGGAGATTGTTTGTGATGTCACTGACTGATGTTCTGGTTTTTCCTCACAGCTCTCACAATGTTTCTGTCATCAACTGCTGTTGTTTTCCTTGGTCGACCTGTTAGATGTATGTTGCTCAGTATGCCAGCGATTTTCTTTCTTTTTTAGGACATTCCAAGTTGTTGTACAAGCTATCCCCAATGCAAGGCTAAAATCAAGAGTAGACATTCAGAACTATTTATTTTTTACACACATCTGGGCTACAAGAAACCCTGTCCATTACACGTTCCAATACCTTTGCTCATAAATTGTGTGGTCTGATACAAAAGGTGATATGTTCTTAGTTGTTTAACAAACCCAGATAAAAATACAGGGAAATAAAAGCTGAAATGTGGATCTGTCATCTCATCGACTTCTTTTGACTCAAACTCAATTATCTTCAGTATATCGCAAAAACAAAGGAATTGACCTTGCTGTTCCAATAAGTATGGAGGGGACAATGGAGAACCAATGGAGTATCAATGCACAAAATTACCTATTAGGTGTTTAATTGTCATTACCTATACATGAGCGATTGTCATTCATTTCATTAATTCATTTCATATCAGTCATTTAATCTACTGATGGTTTGTAATAAATTGTTTAGATAACCTTATTTAGAATTCAGTGTCAGGAAACATCAATTTGTATTGTTCTGTTTCATGGTTTTCATTTTTTTTACTGTACTATTATAATTTACTATTATATTTAATGCTGTGTGCTGCAATAGTTTGAGAAAGTGTTTTTTATCTCAGTTTAATTTGTTAAAAAATGTACTTAATTTAATACCAACTTTATTTCAATTAGAATATAGAGTTTTTAAGCAGTTCAGAGTGTCAACCCATTGCCGACTACCCTCTCGCTCTCCACTTGCAGATCTGAGCCCAATGCCTACAGAGGAGATAGTGCAAATGTTTAATGAGCTTCGCAGTGAACTGGTTCTGGTGTACGAACTCAAGCAAGCACATGCAAACTGCGAATATGAACAGCAGATGCTGCGCCATCGATATGAAGCATTGCTTAAGACAGGCGGGACCAGTGTCTCCCCTGGAGATGGGCTCGGAGCCGAAGTACAGGCTGCACCTGGGACCGAGGAGCTGAAGTTGGAGTCAAAAGAGCACATCATTGATGTGGTGGGTGCACCACTCACCCCTAACTCAGTAAGTCCAAAATATCTGGCATCTGTGATTTTGAGATTCCTCGCCTTGCTAGTGATAGTAACATTTCCAGTTCTCCTTTGAAACTATGATCCGAGTGTTCTATGGTTATAAAAGTAGTAGTGATATTTCTGCATGGCAAATCATTTACTTGTAGATGTAGTAGTATAAGGCGGCACGGATGGTGCAGTGGTTAGCACTGCCGCCCACAGCAAGGAGGTCCTGGGTTCGAATCCCCGTCGGCCGGGGCCTTTTGCATGTTCTCCCCGTGTTTGCGTGGGTTTCCTCCGGGTACTCTGGTTTCCTCCCACAGTCCAAAGACATGCAGGTTAGGCTGATTGGAGAGTCTAAATTACCCATAGGTATGAGTGTGTGAGTGAATGGTGTGTGTGCCTTGCGATGGACTGGTGACCTGTCCAGGGTGTATTCCTGCCTTTCGCCCAATGTATGCTGGGATAGGCTCCAGCCCCCCTACGACCCTGTTCAGGATAAGCAGGTTAGGATAATGAATGAATGAATGAATGTAGTCGTATAATAGAAAAACAGCAGACCCAACTGTCATGACATACACACTGCTTGCTCTGAGTAATTGACTCATTCATTGAAAGGGGCGTATTCAAAATAATAGCAGTGTGTTAATTAACAGTTAATTAGAGAATTAATTCATTCTGTGAACAAACAGGTGTCATTAATTGTCCTTTATTAAGGAAGAAGGGAAGCAAATGTTTCACACATTGTTATAAAAATAATTCTTTAATGCTTTAAAATGGCAACAAAAACTTGAAACAAGCGTAAGAAAATGAGCAACTACTGTTAAAACGGATCGAAGAATAGTTAGAATGGCAAAGATTCGGCCATTCATCTGCTCCAGAAAGATCAAAGATGATCTGCAATTACCTGGAAGTGCTGTTACAGTCAGAAGACATTTGATCGAAGCTAAGCTATCAGCAAGAAGCCCCCGTAAAGCACCACTGTTGAAAAAAGGAATCGGTTAAAATTTGCAGAATCGAAGAGAAAGAGAAATGGCGTAACATTCTATGGACTGATGAGAGTAAAACTGTTATTTTCGGGTACTGAATTCAAGCCACAGTACACTGTGAAGACAGTGAAGCATAAGCATGATGGTACACAAATCATGGTATGGGGATGTTTTTCATACTACGGTGTTGGGTTCATATACCAGGGATCATGGATCAGTTTGAATACATCAAAATACTTGGAAGAGATTATGTTGCCCTATGCCGAAGAGGAAATGGCCCTGAAATGGGTGTTTGAACAGGACAACGACCGCAAACGCACAAGTAAGCAAGCAACATCTTGGTTCCAGACAAAAAGGATTGAGATAATGTAGTGGCCAGCTCAATCCCCCAAACTCAACCCCATAGAAAACTTGTGGGGTGACATTAAAAATGCAGTTTCTGAAGCAAAACCTAAAAATTCACAGAACTGTGGAATGTAGTTTGTTCATCCTGGTCTGAAATACCCAATTCTAGGTGCCAGAAGTTGGTTGACTCGATGTGCAGCAGTTATCAAAAACAACGGTTATGCAACTAAATATTAGTGCAGTAATTTATATAAATTTATTTCCGATTTTTGCCTTTTTCTCCCACTTTGGTAGCCATTGAACCCCCATTGTAAGGAGAACAACACGCCTGCGTTGTGGTTGAAACGCATACCTATATACTGAATACGATGGGATTTCAATTCGTAAAAAGTAATGTTCTCTGTTTTTAGATCGCCAAGATTGGCTAAAACTCAGCCTACCATAATGCTTTCCCTTTCATAGTAATGAAATTTCCGCAATTGGACCATCCTAATGCCTCTGACAGTGTGTCTGTATTCACATATTTCCCGAATTAAAAAAATTAACTTGATTACGAATAGGATACATTCATGTAATCAGTGGCCTATCGATGGAAACCTGCAACCGATGTCAAGCTCAATTGGGGGGGGAAAAAAAACCCACGTGCACGAAAGTCCTGTGAGACTGGCCATCCCAAGATAGATAACATCTTTGTTGTTGCATTTGGTACACAAATCTGAGCATATGCTCGTAACCATGAAAAAGTGTAAAAAGCCATGAAAAGCTGCTTAGCAATAATTTGCAGATAATCTGGAGCCTTGTAATATTGTGTTAGTAGAACTATTTAATGCTTCATTTCCTTATATGAAGCCATTTTTGATGAAATCCGCTAGCATAGCAGTATACCGGAAATGCTATTCAGCCTGACTTCTGCTTTACATCCCTATAACAGCAAGACAGTTACATTGGGAAATAATGTATTGCACTTAAGCTTATGATATTGGTTCTAGTGTATTGACTGGTGTATTGGTTGGGGTAGTGTTGAGTGAAATGTTCTTACCATTTTATAAAAAGATATGAATCTTTACTTTTACAATTACGTATTTTACATGGATAGACATTTCAAGTTCCAATTTCACGTGAGGAAATAAAATGTGTTCATAGTTTGCTGACATTGTACTTTTATCTCCTTAACAGCGCAAACGTAGGGAATCAGCCTCCAGTTCTTCATCCATCAAGAAAGCAAAGAAGCTGTGATGCAAATGAAGAATTGCTACATAAGATCAGGATGACCAGGAGTGAATGGTGGAAAAATGTGTTGGACTACTAGGACCCAGCTACAACCACTGTGCAGAGTATTCACTTATCCAGGATTCTTCTCACCATAGCCATTTGCCCTGTAGATATCACATGATATATACAGGCCAGCCTGTCTCTTTTGCCGTCCCATACTGGACAAATCCACCATAACACACTTGGACTAACATTCTATTCCATTATTTTTCCCCATGTCTTCCTGTATTAGGGCTGCATGAAGTGTTGGTTACCATAGAGAACTAACTGGGCACTGGCAAAAGTTAAAATTAAACAGTGGCTGTGTAGAGGGGAAGGATCATCTTCTCTCATTACAATAACACAGCAAAGGTTCACCTTCTCATATGGAGGTTGGCGATTTTATCTTCCCAATTCAGAAAAACAAGTAAACTATATAGCTGGAAAAGCACAGGCAGCGACTTCCAGTTAGACAAGAGTAGTCAGAACCGTGTGCTGTTGTCTTGTATCAAGCACTGTTTGCTTAATAAATGTAATTTTGCTTTTTCCACATGGCTGTTTTATTTATTGATGTTCAAGGGGTAATTAGCTTTATTCATGACGTTTGAACGTAGCCCCATGTACAGTGCCCTCCATGATGTTTGTGACAAATCCTTTTTTTTTGGCTCTCTACTGCACAATTTTAGATTAGATTTGATTGATTTGATTGTAATCAAACAATTCACATATTATTAAATTGCAGATTATCAGGTTTTTTTTAACCCTCCTATTATGTTTGGGGTCGTTTTGACTGCATGATTTCTTATAATTTTCTATTTTGCAATAATCTTACGCTAGGTTTCTGTACCAACTTGGCCTATAAATGTGTTGTGTGGAATTATTTTGACCCTCTGTAACTATATAAATTGTAAGAAAATATACAACAATTTGATTTTTTATCTCTGTGGATTTCTTTGTGGATGATTCTGGTGGAACTTTCCAATACAGGTGCCAAAATTTTATTTACTATACCTTGGGCTCTAAAATGACATATGTCTCACAGATTCTTTATATTTATGGATAAAATAAGAGGCAACACACAATGTGTCAAAATATTTCTATTACAATAATTTTGTGTTTACTTCAATTTGAATGTAAAACCGGTCATAAAATCTTAAGATAATAGGAGGGTTAAGGGACGAAAATTCCCACACACAAAAGAAAATACTCAACAGACTACGAGCCAGTTTAAAAAAAGGAGGATCAAATAGGTGATCTACAACCAGGACAGGTTGCCAGACTGCCAGCGCCCCATAGAGGCCCCCTATCACAGTATGTTCACATAGAGGCCCCATATCACAGTATGTTGACATAGAGGCCCCATATCACAGTATGTTCACATAGAGGCCCCATATCACAGTATGTTGACATAGAGGCCCCATATCACAGTATGTTCACATAGAGGCCCCATATCACAGTATGTTCACTCCTCAAATTCCAGCGATTCAAAGCTTTCCACAACCCACAGTCGGGCAAAGAATACAAAATAATTTTTTTCAGAAATTGCAACAGCACACAGTGGTTTTGGGTTTGATTTGCCCTTTTGACGAGAGGACACTGCCCAGAATGATGAAGCTAACCAAAGGTAGTTTTTGCTGTGAAGTTTTAACGTCAGCAACAGCTAATATTTCAGTTAGGAAAATAGCAAAGATGAGTGAACTACAGCGAAGCAAATTAAAACGGACCAGCAGAAAAGGTATTCAAGTCGGATGGCTTTTTTTTTTAAAGCAATAGCCAACTGCAACTTTCTGGCAAAACTTCTAACTACAGCAGGCTACTGTTGTCAAGTTTAGAGATCAATACAGCATTCCCTGCTCAACTGGAGGATTGGTGAGGGCCTTCCATATTCTAATGTCCTGCTGAGCCAGCTTGTTATGCATTTTTCGTCATGTGTCATCGATGGTGTGTCTGCTATTTTCATATAGCCGGGGAACCTCCCGGCGCGAAGCGATGCCGAGCAGCAAGGGAGGAGCATATCTATAAATGGAGGGGAAAACAATTGCCACAAAAACAGCAACAAAAAGCATGGCGAATCCATGATTGTTATATTATATAATTATTATATAACAACTATTATGATATACACTCAGTGAGCACTTTATTAGACTTATTTTTTTTACTTCTGCTGTAGCCTATCCACTTACAGTTATGATGCATTATGTGTTCAGAGATGCTCTTTTACATACCACTGTTGTAATGTGTGGTTATTTTGCGTTACTGTCACCTTCCTGTCAGCTTTGACCAGTATGGCCATTCTCCTCTCATTAACAAGGTGTTTCTGTATGCAGAACTGCTGCCCGCTGGATTTTTTTTTTCTTTGCAAACTCTAGAGACTAGTGTGCGTGAAAATCCCAGGCAAACAGCAGTTTTTGAGATAATTAAACCACCCCATCTGCCAAACAACAATCATTCCACAGTCAAGTCACTTAGATCATATTGTTTCCCCATTCTGATGGTTGATATGAACATTAACCAAAGCCCTTGACCCTACATGATTGTATGCATTGCACTGCTGCTACACAATTGGCTGATTAGATAATCGCATGAATAAGTAGGTGTAATAAAGTAAAAATGTTCCTAATAAAGTGCTTGGTGAGTGTATATTGATGTGTGTTGGTGAACGGAGGAATGCTAAGGAAAATGGAGAAGCTAATGTTGCATCTATCAGCAAGACAGCGGATCCGCCTGCATAAGAAACTTCCCAAGACAGTGGCTAAAAAAAGCACAATTGGCTGAATTTTGACTCTGGTAAGATATAGCCGAAACATGGATGCCGGAACAACAGGAGCGATTTGGCATTTGACTCAGCACTTTTGAAAGTACAGGGGCATGAGAGGCATCTGACTGAGATGCGGGAGGTCCTTAGACATATGATTCACATCTAGCCCCGCCAACCGCGTTTAACTCTGTCCAGCAGAGATGACGCTGAACTGATGTATAGTCAGAGCCTTACCTTGGATTTAGCGTACATCTGATGAAACATGTATGCTCCCTGGGTTAGTAAACATCGACATTAGCTTGGTTTATGAGTGTAATGCTAATCAACAGTAGTTGATCAATAGTGTTTGTTATTTTGTCAAGAATTATATCCATTACAAGCTCATATAAATTATTTTCTATCACAATATCCAAGATAAAATTTGGTAAAATGACTTTAGAGGCTTCAGGAAAAACATAGTTAATTTAAAGATAATAAGATCGATCCTAAGTGAATTCCTTAGTCCTTGATTTAAATTTGAGCTGAATATTTTCGGAATCTTATCTATGTTACCTAGCGAGCCACACTATTTACATCATTACCCTCGTGGTTCCAAAACTTAGTCCTGGGCCCCCCCTGTCTGTGCTGGTTTTCATTACAACCACAATTGCAATCCCCGCAAACTTTGCATTCCGCCTTTCTCTCTCTCGCTTTCTGTCATTCACACCGTAATTGTTTCTATTTGTCTATTTACTAAAACTACTAACGCTAGATCAGGATTGGGTAGAACTAACTAACTAATCATGTGTTCATGTTACCTTACGTTTCTCGTGCATGTCATTTACTAATTTACTAATGCTAGGGCAGGGTAGGTTTATTACTAACGATTACTAGTTACCTTGTTTAACTTGTCATCTATCGCACCTGTTTTTCATTTCCTTGCTGCTCTCTAAACTAATTGTCTACACCTGCATTTATCCCAGTCGCGCTACTGTTCGTTGCGAAATTGTCTGCCTCTTTTTTTCAACGCAACTCTTGAGTATTATTTACTGTTTGATTCACGTTACGATCCACGCCTGTTTTACCGACCATTGTTGATTGATTTCTGTTTCGTTGACCATCGTTTGTTTTTTGACCACTTCTTCGCCTACCGTTTTTGTACCTTTGCCTCGCTGATTGTTTCATGGTTTCGACTTCCGCATCGCCCTCGACTACGACTCTGCCTGCCGTCCGCCTGTACTTCTGCCCCGCTGATGGCTCTCCTGCTACCGGACCTTCCTGCACGTCTACCGACTACGAGTTTGCCTCTTCCCTCGGCACCGTGCTTTTTGTTTGTTATTTGTTTGGCTGGATCTACGTGTATGGACTTTGCTTGTTTTGACTACGCTCCTGGGATTCGTCCCGAATAAAGCCCTGACGGGACTTTATCTAACCATTGTTTCTGAGTCGTGCATTTTGGGTCCAACCCCCACGCACCCGTCTCATTACATTACTGGCATTTGGCAGACGCTCTTATCCAGAGCGACGTACAACAAAGTGCATACCCATAACCAGGGATAAGTGCGCTGAAAGACCCTAGAGGGAAGTACGATTTCAACTGCTACCTGTCCCACAAAGATAAGGACGAGGGCCAATTTTTTTTTTTTTTTTGAACAAAGAAACAAACAAACAGAGCAAAAGTGACCAAAGTTAATTATCCAAACACTGCTTACCTAGCCAACTAAAAATACCGATACACAAAGCAAGTCACAGAGACAACAATTAAGGTTCACAGGGAGGTAGGGAGGGATGGGGAGAGGTGCTGCTTGAAGAGGTGTGTCTTCAGCTTGCGCTTGAAGGTGGGGAGAGATTCTACAGTTCTGACCTCAACGGGGAGTTCGTTCCACCACCGTGGAGCCAGAACAGACAGACAGACATATTCATTATTATCAGCTTATTACATTTAAAGGTTACACTTGTCATAAACCTTGTCACTCTATTCCAAGTTATGCTGATGATACAGTTTTTGTCTTATAGGCTACTATATCATCTGTAAATGCAGCCTTTGGTGCAGACCATCCTCACCATATTTAAATAACAGAAATTAATAATACACTGTTATGGAAAATCCTACAAACTGGTCCCGCTGAGACATGACAAAAAATATATAGTTGTAATAATGTGCAAGAGATTTAACTAAATCAAGTTATCTTGTGAAGTATTCATATGAGCATACCTTCTACCCCCTTGCCCTGTCTGAATCCTCTCCTTTGAGTTCAGTGCCTCCGCCTCCCAGGCCCCGCCTTTCATGTGTTTTCTTGAAACTAAATGAGCCTAAATGAATCCTGGAACAAACACTACATTCAGTGAAGACTTTATTAGGTATACTTATATTACTTATATACTTATTGTATACTTATATTCTGCTGCTGTAGCCCATAAACTGTGGGTACTGTACATTAACATTTGTTGTATGATGTAATCTGTTTATATATCCTATTTGTTTAAACATTGTCTAACATTCTCAAATCCCTGTAATTTTACATTTGTGATCCAGGCTCAATTGGCATCATTTTTCAGAAGACTTCGGGAATGAATACCGCACCCTCTTCCTTCCTCTTCCTATGGAATTTGCCACCATTCCAAAGAGGTTTTTTGGCTATGGGAAGCTTCTTGTATTACACGTTCTATTCAACAAATTACTATCCATGCTTTTGTGCAATGGACTGCTTTTTCAATGTGGCCATAAATTAGTGAATTCTGATGCTAAAAAAACGAATGGAAGCAGTTACTGTCACAGTGTGGAAGTTGTCATTAAACTACAAAAGTTTTTCTTGTGATTCCCCTCCCCCCTCAACTTTGCTGCTGACACACGAGCAGTAATGTTGTTCTTCAGGTGCAAGCTGATGATTTGATAATAAAAATCTTCTTATCAATATTATTTGATTGGCACACCTCACTTCCATTTCCATTGAGCATGATCCAACATGGTAACCACAACAGAAGGAGGTGGACTGAGTGTCAGAAGGGGTGACTGAAACAATAACATGTGTAGGGTGCACCTCTATCCAAGAACAAAGTACCCTGTAGTTTCCTCAACAGTATAGTTATAGAATGGCTAGTGGGCTCACACAAAATATGCAATACTTTGTGAAGCTACACTAGGGTGCTGATGTATTTAAGTACAACTTAATATGATCAGGTTTGTGCAATAGTGTGTAACAGATACAGTAAGTTAAGTAATATATTTTGGCCAAGAATGATACATAAACTGTTAAAATGAATGCAATACTGATTTAAAAGGATTGGGTAATGAAGACCTGGGTTTTCATGAAGAAAATAATATTTTTATATCCCATACTTTTTTTTAAAGAAAAGACTTTAAGTTGTTAATTTACACGTTTTTAATACCAGCCATGTCATGTAAACCAAACATTTTTAACGGGTATTAAAATACATTATTTTCCGTACATCATGTCTAGCAGTCTCTAGAGAGAGAGAGTGCCCACACTGACACAAAATAAATAATAAAGTCTTCTGCCTTCTTTTTTGGCTATTCCCCCTCATGGACAAAAGAAAGTAAAACCGCTCAGATCTGGCCAGTTTTCAGTCTTCCTCCCAAACGAGATTGAAGGATAAGTAAAGAAAACAGAAAAAACTGGCACTCTGGAGTGATCTCCTTGTACCTGATTAATTAACGCAACCCAGGTGTGCGCTCTCTCCACCAGCAGACTTTTCCAAGACAGTCCAGCTCTCCACCGGAACGAATGTGACACTGTACAAGAAACCTTTTTTTCTCCAACTTAACTTCTAGATATAGCTACCAAATTTTACTGGAAGCTTCTTAATGAAATTAGCTGGGGAATTACAGAGGGGGTTTGATATATATTTTGTCATTTCTATTCTGGCATATAGGTTTTTCTTAATAATTCAAACATTTTAAAAATCCCTCTGTAACTCCCCAGCTATTGAGTCATTCATCACAATGAAATGGAAATTAGCCCAGACCCAAAATGAATCCACTGAAAAAAATGTTGGATAAAAATGCAAAAGCTATACCCACCCTATGGGATATAAAAATAAAATGGGGGTTTAAAAAAACCTTTCAAAAAAACTTATTGGTGTGTCTGCATGTCCTTTTATTTCAATCTCATAAACATTATAGCTAATATGGAAATTACATTACTAGCAAGAACTTTGCCCCTATGTGTTTGATTTACTCTTTGTGGGCATGTCTCAGCAAAGAAAAGGAAACAGTTTCTGTTAGTGATGTTGTGGAGTAACCTAGTGACACATGATCAGTTATTAAACACTCCTGGGATGTTAGAATAAACTAGAGCAGTTTGGTGGAAAAGTTCAGACAAGAGGGCAGTGCAATTTTAATGCAAGGACAACACCAATACCATATAGAAAAAATGAAATCCAATAAGACTCATCCCAAGGTAGAATTCTGGGATATACTGAGATGGTATTTCATTATACAGCATTCATTCAGTCAACTATAACTGCTATATATTATGATTGGTGTGAAATTAAGATGTGTTGTATCTTTCTCAGGCATATGATACAAAGGCATTTGGCTCAGGTGTAAAACTTTTATCCCAGGAAGAAGGTGAGGTTTACTATCATCCTTACCTCTTGATCAAACTAATAAAAACGGGTGGTGGGAATTTAAAGACATTTTTATGTTCTTAAGATTCAGTGTTGTGTGTGGAAACACCATAGTTAAAAGCTATTTCTATAAATAAATAAAAAATGTAATGGTTCTTGCGGACATCTTTTTCGAGTTCACTTTATCTATGTGCTATGTTTTCAATGCAGACTGTTGTGGGAATTTCTCAAGCTTTAAGTGCTGTACCAGAAAATGTTTCTGCATCTCTGGCATTGTGCTGTTAGGCCTGATCACTGTTGCATCTGGTGTTACCCTCATGATTTTTGGCATTCCCCAACATCCTCCTGGTGAGATCTTGGTTTTTATGTTTTTATGGCTGTATTTATTTTAGAGATCAACTTTAAAAAGTAAATTATGAGCATGATAATAGAGAGGTTTACAGATTACAAATTGATGCAATTTATAATTTGCTTAAAATTATGTACAATAACACAGCTGCAACGTATTTGTGAAATGTATTTCTAAGTGGAGGATATTAGCTATTAGTTTAATCTATTAAAGAAGGAAACCAAAATTATGCAAATCACCGTCTGAACTCAATCTAAGGTACATTCAAAACATGATAAAAGGAGGCTGGGGTAGCTTCACAACACATCTGGGTACATTTGTAGTTGTATTTCAGAGGTATCAATAATTAAAACATTAGTCAGATCACTACTTTCTCTGAATGCCAGGCTATCCCCACATCAGACAGTGATCATAACATTTTGGAAAATGATGTAAATCAAAGGTAAAAAACACTAGTAATGTTTAATTTTTCTCTCTCCCTCCCCCATTCTCACAGTTAATCGCTTCTGCACAACAGTCCAGAATCTGTCAGGCTTCCTGTGTGATGACAGAGTGACTTGCATCATGCCATCTGATGTCTGCAATGGGGTTCAGAACTGTCCCAGTGGAGGTGATGAGGACCCACACATGTGCAGTTGCGTGCAGCATTGTGTAATATCAGACATGTTAACGAGACGCCCTTAGACAATGCTAACTATTATGGGAATGTGGATGCACACATCCATAAATGGAGAGTATCTAAATAAAATACAATTAAATGTAGTTCTCATGATACACAGCCAGCTCCATAAGTCTTGGGACAAATAGATATCTTTGCTTAATTTGGCTCTGTACTCCACAAATTTGTAATCAAACAATTGAGGTTAAAGAGTAGATTCTCAGCTTGTATTAAAAGTAGTATTCATGCATTTTGGTTTCACAACATAGAAATTATAGCACTTGATTCTTGATTCAGGCCGATTTCCTTTGGAGTCTGTTATTGGTGTTTGTCAACAGGAGGACCAGAGTTGTGCCAAAGAAACTAATCAGAAAGTCAGAAAATGATTAGGTGACCCAAGCACAGCTTTTCACCATACTGTGCTCCTGCAACAACACTATGAGTAAAAGCAACAAACTTGTTCTTGCTTTATTAGTAGACGATACACAACAACTATGTCAATGCGGAGTTTCTAAGTGCCACTATTTTTGCATAGTTTGTCCAGTTAACAAGCAACCCCAGGTCAGTCTCAACTTCAATTAGCATGACATTTGATGTGAGAGGTGGACAATAGCATCTATCTGGGAGTTCAGAAAAATATTATTTCATGACCAAAAATGTATATTCCATCATAGCCAGCATGTCGTCATGCACCCAGCTCCTGCCAAATGGTTAGTACTTGGACGGGAGACCTCCTGGGAAAACAAAGTTGTTGCTGGAAGTCGTGTTTTTGGTGGGCCAGTAGGGGGTGATTTTACTTCCGGCCAAATTATCCCCAATGCCCCAGTGATGGGGACACTGTGCTGTAGGAGACATTCGTCCTGACTGTGGTCATTAAAGATCCCAAGACACTCTTTACAACAGGGGGTTCCCCGGTGTCGTGTCTAAATTCCCAACCCTTGCTCAACATGCCACCTAATCATCCCCTGATTCAATTGGCAAAAACATTGTTGTGTCCCTCTCCACCTTTTGTGTGTGGTGAGCGTTCTGGTGCAAAATGGCAGCCATGCATCACCCATAATGGTAGAGGTTGAGGCACGTTTCCCCATCATCACAGTAAGTGCTTTGAGTGTCTAGAAAAGCACTATATACACTCAGTGAGCACTTTATTAGGTATTTACTAGACCTCTTTTTTAGACTTATTTAGTCTTCTGCTGCCTGTCCACGCAGAGGTTTGATGCGTTGTGTGTTCAGAGATGCTCTTCTGCATATCACTGGTGTAATGCCTGGTTATTTGAGTTACTGTCATCTTCTTTTGGATAAAGGCGCTATATAAAAGCCAACCATTTACCCTTCTCCTCTGACCTCTCTCATTAACAATGCGTTTCTACCCACAGAACTGCTGCTCACTTAATGTTTCTGTTTTTTGCACCATTCTGAGTAACCTCTAGGGACTGTGTGGAAATCCCAGGAGATCAGCAGTTACAGAAATACTCAAACCAGCTCATTTGGCACCAACAATCATTCCACGGTCGAAATCACTAAGATCACATTTCTTCCCCATTTTGTTGATGTGAACATTAACTGAAGTTCCTGATAGGTATCTGCTTGATTTTATGCATTACACTGCTGGCACACAATTGGCTGATTAGATAACTGCATGAATAAGTAGGTGTAATAAAGTAAAAACTGTCCCTGCTAAAGTGCTTGGTGAGTGTATGTATAACAAAACTACAATTTGGGTAGCTACAGCAGAGAAATCGGCTGGACTGAACCGCTTTCAGACGCGGCATTGAAAAGCTATTACAGTTGTTGTGCATCACCTGTTCTTAACAAAGTGCTTAGTGAGTCTAATTATAATGATCTATAGATGTGGTTGCCAAACTAGGTCCCCTGTGTATGCTGGTTTTCGTTCCTACCACAATTGCCATCTAAAAAATGTAACAAGCTGTTAATCTTTCATAATTAGGTGCTTTTCATCTTTAGATGAGTTACTTACCTTAACCAACATTTCTGAGCCAGAAATAGCTATCCAATTGCATAAATAATAACATTTCCATGTTAATATTGGGCTTATTGCACCATCTTGCAAACAATTACAATTAGAAGAGGTTACAAATAAAAGATTGAGGTTAATTAATAGATTCCTAATCCTGGTCGTTGAACACGTGTTTAATTTCACTTGTATTTTTTCCTTTAAACGTATCAACACTATACAGATTTGCCTTGTTGTCATTTTCTTTACCTTTGAATTCTTCATTATCTTCCAAATGGTTAGTTTTGCTGGGCAGGTATCCACATTTCCACCAAATAGGAGCCTACTGATTCACCTTATGATAAATATTAATCTTATTTTGATCAGTTAAAAAAAGCTGACCACTTTTTATGCAATTTTCCTACAGAATTTATGCATTGTTTGCAATATAGCACAATAACCACAATATGAACATGGAAATTTTATTCTTTATAGTATGCATAGCTATCTGACTTAAAAGTCAGTGAAAAATGCTGCTCACTGAATTGTTAAATCAACATGAATTCTTGTGTATTTATACCATGTTGTTTTACTATCAAAATTTATGACTAAATATGGAATACATATACAATCTTACCAATGGTTTCAAACCTGTCCCTTTCAAGATTCATTCGTCATTTATTGAGAAATAAATATGTAAATAGAAGCAGGGGTAGGTATTTTCATCAACCATGTGTAATACCCCACAAGGTGTTTAAGCCGTTTCAACTCCATAGGTTCATTCTGGTTTCATTGAACTAAAATTATTATTATTATTCAACTAAATTATTTGCATCTGTACTCAAAGGAAGTGGGCGTGGCATAACCCAGAAGTGGTTTTGTTTAACAGTCCCCCGTACTACATTGCAATTTGCAGTAAAGTATATTATAAAGACAAGATTTTTACCTGAAGCACACAACTACTACAATTTTGCAATGTTATTCTTATGTGAACACCAAGGCTGTGCCAGGGTTAACAGTGAAGAGACGGAGAGCCATGTTTGCAATGCATGAACGTTTACTCTAGATGCAACACTCACGTGTACCCCCCAGTAGGGTCCCTGTTACAACAATAGCATAGCTCAGCTGTACAGAACAGTTATGCAGGTAAATTGCTATTAAATCTTTATCTGGTTAAAACATTAATTAAAAACTGGAAACTAGGAACACTTTTGGCTGAGCTGTATAAGCCAGCCACTCATATCAGCTTCACATCAAACTGGTAGTCTTGGTAGTAATAATAGTCTATAAGGAGTTCTTTTAAATGAACATGAATGAGAGAGCTGTGTACTGTCTGTGTATGTGTCTGTATGTGTGACTGTATGCAAGGCTCAAGCTGAGGTAGGCTAATTATCATTGGCAGCTGGTGGCCATTTACCTGGGTGGAGCACCATACATAACCAATCTACAACTCTGGCCAATAGACTTTGATGTCTAATAAGTAATATATTACTCATTAGACAACAAAACATAGTAACATGTAAATAAACAGAGAAACAAAGAATCACACACCATCACAAATTGTGCTCACAAAGACAAGATACAGCAGACCTATTCCCTCCAATGAGAAATTAATCATTTAATGTTACATTATACCATGGTCTGGGTAAATAAAGCTATTTGCATTTGAAAATTGCATCTGATATAACTGTGAATGGTTTTGTGAAGTACATTAATGTTACTGATATATTAGCCAGCTCTCTAAATGTGTTGCTGGTTTGCTAATGTTATATGATGTCCTGAAATGGTTGAACTGTCAATTAGCAATAATGTTTTCCTATATTGGGCATCACCAGCACAAAATAGAGATGCTGGCTATGTTGGCTAAATTGTGTGATATTTGTGTAATGTGTGGTCCAAGACGATTTTGGCATTTAAAAACTTTTCTGAAACTGTTACAATTTCAACACTGGTATAAAAAATTTAAGGTGGATCGGGTCGCCTTATATTTTAATCTTTAGTAAAAGACTAAGACCGAAGTTTTCTCAAGTTTGCAGGCTTAAGAGTACAATAAATAAACTGCCAGGCTAGCTTGCCATCTAGCTAAGGAAATATAGACAGCATGATGCATTTAAATACATTTTTATAACCGAACCGCATCACTAGTTAACATTTACAAATCCACCCAGTAAACTTATCCAGTTTAGAGGGGAGCAGCACGACACCAAAAACATTTGCAATGCAGCTGTAGCAATCTACCCTTTTTCATGAAGGATGGTTTTAAAAATGAGATGATGCCCACTCCTAAGGCGCATCTTGGTTTTCTATCCCGCCCTTAAGCACATCACTCTTGTCATATTTAACAATATATTTGAACAACATTTAACATCATCTACTTTACAGTTACCTAAATAGTTAGGCTAAATAGTGTGCTGTTGGAAGGACTTGCAAATTCAGTCCTTACATTTTTCTTTAGTTTTTTCATTCTTTCCTCTTCTTCAACCCGGCAGGAAGTATGTGGAGGGCAGAACAGGAAAGGAGGGTAGAAGATGAGTGCAAGGAGTCACTGCCAATGACCATTGCTCTAGCAAAGGCACTGGGTGGGAATAGAATGCTTATTGGACAGGGGCGCTAAAAATTCCAACTCCCTTCCAATTGAACACCCATGTTAAATTTATGTTACCATTCGTCACTGATGTACAGCTACTGCAGCCAATGTAAAAAATAAGCAGCAAAAAGCAGACCAATTCCCCAATCATAGATAATGATCCAATTACTCAACCTCAAACACTTGTGCTCTCAAAAAAGTAAATAATCATTAGAGTACGCATCTAAAATGAGTACTTGGCTCACCCCTACTGTGCATGTAAACTCAACAATGCCTTTGAAGACAGTTGACAGCCTATAACAGCAGCAGCACCTATGTGATGATAATGAGGTGTCTTGAGTAAACTGAGAACATTGCCCATTAATCCAACTAACACCCAGGTTTGATCAGAAGTTGAACCAAATTTCCACCTATTTCAAACAGATTTCAAACTAGCTAGTTACTAGTTAGCAAGTTATCAAGTAGCATTGCCACATGCTTGTCAGTTGATAATTTAAAAAAAGTAGCTTGTGCCATCATCTTTTTCAGATAACGTGCCACTGTTTTTCTCCTAGGTGACCAACCAAATAACATTCCAAGCAGACTAATATTCCAGTGTGGAAACCCTCAATTTTGGATTTTCATTGACCGGAAATGCAACAATATAAATGACTGTGGGGACTGTTCAGATGAAATTGGTGCCTGTAAGTTGGCCTGTTTGTGTGGATTTTTGGCTATATTTCATAATGGTACTCACATTCCAGTCAAGTAAATGCACTTTCATGTTTTATGGCAGATGTCTAAAGGCATACTATGCAGGACACAGTCATTACTATGATACACTGGGCAGTGTTCATTTCTGCCGAATACCTTGCTTATCTATCTGTATTTGTTAGACTAAAACGTTTTCAGGACATTTAGCTCTGTTTCTTTGTGTACTGTGACTGTAAAGCAAGTAGCCAATAGAAGTGCGTGGATTGGCTACTGCAGTGGTGAAATAACAGGGTTAAGATATAGCCATGCTGGTTAGTCGATAAGCAAGTGGCTGGCCAGAATTTGGTAACGTTATGTAGCAGCAATTATTAGCTAACTCATTTCCTTTATGTATTTTCCATGGCTAGTCCCCATGTACAGTACTACTGTGTACATGTTTGGGAGACTCTACCGCATAGAAATTGATCCCTCTCCTGGGCAGGGAGCCCCTGTCAAAAATCCAAAAGGCTTCGAGAAGTTCCAGAAGACTTGACGTGATAAAAAATAATCGCAACAATGAATTGTTGATTTTGTGAGTATGCGTGTAGAACATGCAGGACCCAAAATAATTGTTGTTGGTGGGGTTGAGTAGGGAGTAGGTGTAGTGAACACAAGTGAAGCCAGGAAGGAAATCCTGCCTAGTATGCCTTCAAGGCACTGCGTTTTGCCGCAAATTTTTAGCTAAATAAGACAAAAACGTTGTCAATAATTGCAGTGTGTAAATGTAATCCTCACATTCTGATTTTTGGACAGATGCAGATTGCCCTGCTTGTGGGCCGGGGTGGTGGTCCTGCACTCCTGTGCTGTACAAGTACTGTGAGTGTATCCCTCAGTGTTTGTGCCAGAATGGTCAGCAGGAGTGTTTTGACTGGTCAGATGAGTACACTTGCACCAGAAGTGCTTGTGGGGGGTGATGTCAATTCCGTGAAAAAGTGTTCACCCCCTTCCTGATTTACTTTATTATTGCGTATTTAGATGTGAATAGATTCACATCTTAAGACAAAATGTATTAAACAAAGGGAACCTGAGTAAACACAAAACATAGTTTTTCATTGTTATTTCATTCATTTAATTAAAAAGTTTAATTAAATGGGTTTATTTGCAATTTTGGTAACACTTTTAAATAAGGTCACATGAATTGGCATTAACTAATGTAATTAATTAATGATGTACAAATACATTAATTAAACATGAATTTAACTTTTCATTAGTGAACGAATGAACAAATCATTCTACAATGATTGTAGAACCTTCACTCGACCCTCTATACTTAGCCCTGGGGTATACATTACAATTAATTGATCTACTCTCTTTCTCTCTCTTTCACACACACACTCTTAGGGCTAAGGGATTTAAATCGATCCTATAGTGTCATTTATGGACAATGCGACGGAAACTTTCGGTGCCATTGACCATAATCTAATGCTGGCTGACTGACCAAGTACCATTAAAAATAAACTAGTATGGGTTAGTGCTATTGGCTTATGGTAGCTACATCATACAAACCTCATACGGGGATTAGTAAAGGCTAACACACTAGTACTTAATTCTTGTTTTATGGTCTGGTTTTATCACCACTGCTGTAAAATAAAATAGTTGACTAAGTATGTTTTCTGTGAGAAATCTATTATCGCTTTACATGCACACACTGCGGTCTATATTCCAAAGCTCCATTTTGCCCTCCCTACTCACACACGGCACACATAATATTACATTAAATTTTTTTACATTATTGGCATTTAGCAGACGCTCTTATCCAGAGCGACGTACAACAAAAGTGTCTTCTGACCTGTTTCTGTGAGAGGTTACATTACATATTGGGTACATTTACATACAATTCGTGGCACGGATGTGTAAACCCAAGGCCATAACTTTAGCTGCTAACTTTCGACTGAGCTACCAACAAATCCAAACTATATGTCTTGCTCTGTTTGTTCCGAGAGTGGACACTGAGATGATAATGAAAAAGGTAGCAGGATAACACCACAAAATTCACCCAAACCTGGCAGTCGGAGGGTTGCCAGGTCGATCCCGCACTGGGTGTGTCAAAGTGTCCCTGAGAAAGACACCTATTGCTCCTGACGCCTTGGTTGGTGCCTTGCATGGCAGCCAATCGCCGTTGGTATGTGAGTGTGTATGTCAGGGGTCGGCAACCCTGGTCCTGGAGAGCCGCAGGGTGTGCTGGCTTTCATCTCCACCTTAAAATAAGCAACCGATTCAGACCCAAGAAACCAGGTGAGGTGAGTTAACTGTGTAATCAACGGCTTTCATTGATCAATTAATGCCAAGTAACAACGAAAGCCCTGTGGCTCTCAAGGACCTGGGTTGCTGACCCCTGGTGTATGTGAATGAGTGAATGAGAAGCATGAATTGTACAGTGCTTTGGATAAAGGTGCTATATAAATGCACATTTACATTTACCATATTTTAACATTTTAACATTTAAAAGTTGAATTGTTGAAAAATCTACATGAATTTCAGAATTTCTAAGTATTAGTATGTCCCCCTTTTGCTTTAATGTCAGCATGTACTCGAGCTGGCATGGACTCCACAAATGTGTGCAGAAGCTGATGATCCATGTTATCCCAGAATTATTTGACAATGTTCCAAAGAGCACCTGATGTCAGTGATGTCACTGAATACTTTGCTTTTGTCAGTCTTCAAGTGTCCCCATAAATATTCAATGGGGTTGAGGTCAGGTTATTGTGGATTGTGCAGCACCCCTTGCTCTTCTTTGGGCTTCAAATAGTTCTTGCAAAGCTTTGATGTAACTTTAATTATTTTAGTAAATTTTTGTTTCTTTGTTTTGTTTTCTTGTTGTTTGCAATGTTGTTATTATTGTTTTCTCAATGTCAGGTCATCATTGTAAATGAGAATTTGTTCTCAACTGACCATCCTGGTTAAATAAAGGTCTAAATACAAGATCAGCTTATGTCACTTTTCATGTACAGTTGACAAACAATACAAGGAAAACGAGACAATATATTTTTTTACAGCTGGGTAAAAAGTTTTTTCTTCCACACATAGACTACTCACTTACATGCACCTTTCCCTTTCCTCCTCCTTTTGTCGACCTCCCTCCTCCAGCTGCTAATTAATTTGCAAAGATCTACAGCACCCCAGTGTCAATAATTTAATAAAAACAATTTACATATGCTGGGCAAACTTCACATTTGCACAGTGGAACAATATATGCTCCTTGCAGGTTTTTGCCCTCAACAGCACCCTGGGGGAGACGGTTGTGGTTTGCTTGATGTTACCACCGAAGCAAACTCCGTTCTACCCTCTAAACTGAGAGTTGCTCCAGTGGACCTATTTCAGTTAAGATTGCCTTTCAACAAACTCCCTGAACTGAGTTGAAAAATATAATGGGTTTTTGCATAAAACATTTTTAAGTGAGCGAAACAAAGAGAAAAAAGGAACAGGTGAGCTTTGAACACTAGTTTCCTGTGTGAGAGACAATTGCACAACACCAAATCTGTTAGAAGCTACCCTATTGATTAGCATACACATAGGCATGCCATTACAATGCGAGATTACCTGTACTACAGGGAATTTACTGAACACACATAGTACATCCTAACCCATGTCAGAAACAGACATGCGTTAAGCTCGAGTTGCCAAGATTCAGTTTGGGTCCTCCTGCCTCAATAACGTAACCCGAAGCAGTGAAGCACGGAAGTCCTAATTGGAACCAAGGGCCTAGCTTTCGAGTTTCGCCAATATGAAGTCTAGCGATCCCTATATTTTTGCTCACAAGCATATTTTTCCATTGGATTCCCATTCATGTTTGACAGCAAATTTTAAATATTTTTGCTCATATATTGATGTTCTATCTATGCTACATATACAGTCAGTGAGAGGTTCAGCTGTTTTTCAGATCAAATGGGGAAGAAATGTGATCGAACTGACTTCGAAATGTGATTGTTACAACCATAGTGTGCAGAAGAGCATCTCTGAACTCACAACGACATGTGCGACATTAGCTCAGGAGGTAAGAGCAGTCATCTGGCGCTATATAAATGCCAACCATTTACAATTTACAAGTCAAACCTCTATGTGGATAGGCTACAGCATCAGAAGACCACAATGTCTAATAAATGCCTAATAAAGTGCTCACTGATATATTTTTTAAATTATTGTTTCTGAGGTTTGATTTATTTCCCCCTAGCATAAAAATGTTTTTATATCCCAAAAAATGCTCTTTTTCTTCGTTTTCATCGTTGTGCATGTGACTAGGCATGTGACAATGGACACAAATGAGCATGATCTCTATATATTGTCTATATACACTCACCAAGCACTTTATTAGGAACATTTTTACTTTATTACACCTACTTATTCATGCGATTATCTAATCAGACAATTGTGTGGCAGCAGTACAATGCATACAATCATGTAGATACGGGTCACGGTTTCTGCAAATTGAATTGTGTATCAATAATTGATATCTGACTTCAGAGAGAAACCTCAAAAGATTTCCCCTGCTGCTTCAACCAAAATTCAAAGACCCTATACCTCCAAGCCACAGAAGGACAATGTTGGCTTCTTGGAACATGCAGTTTGGAGAACAGGCATAAGAGTTTTATTAGTGTGACAAACGCTTGACTGGGCTGCAATTTGGCATGACGGTTCCTCAGCCTCTCCCTTTTGAAATACCTTTCAGAACAAACAGTTTGTGTTTTCATTCGTCAAAGCAAGGCAACTGCTAGTAGTATGAACAGACCTTGTTAGATCATCAAGAATGAAATTGGCGGCATTCTGTTTTCAGAGATATCTACCTATAATATGCTGTGGTCTTCATTTTGTCCTTGAACCACAGCAGTGTGTTGACCAAGATCTAGTTGGCTATAGAGGACTTTGTGTGGCTACAGTGCATCTGGAAAGTATTCACAGCACTTCACTTTTCCCACATTTTGTTATGTTACAGCCTTATTCCATTATGGAATAAATTCTTTTTTTCCCCCAAAATTCTACACACAACACCCCAGAATGACAACATGGAAGAAGTTTTTGAAATTTTTGCAAATTTATTAAAAATAAAAAACTAAGAAATCACATGTACATAAGTATTCACAGCCTTTGCTCAATACTCTGTTGATGCACCTTTGGCAGCAATTACAGCCTCAAGTCTTTTTGAATATGATGCCACAAGCTTGGCACACCTATCTTTGGGCAGTTTCGCCCATTCCTCTTTGCAGCACCTCTCAAGCTTCATCAGGTTGGATGGGAAGCGTTGGTGCACAGCCATTTTTAGATCTCTCCAGAGATGTTCAATCGGATTCAAGTCTGGACTCTGGCTGGGCCACTCAAGGACATTCACAGAGTTGTCCTGAAGCCACTCCTTTGATATACTGGCTGTGTGCTTAGGGTCGTTGTCCTGCTGAAAGATGAACCGTCGCCCCAGTCTGAGGTCAAGAGCGCTCTGGAGCAGGTTTTCATCCAAGATGTCTCTGTACATTGCTGCATTCACCTTTCCCTTAATCTTGACTAGTCTCCCAGTTCCTGCCGCTGAAAAACACTTCGCTTCACTGGGATGGTATTGGCCAGGTGATGAGTGGTGCCTGGTTTCCTCCAAACATGACGCCTGGCATTCACGCCAAAGAGTTCAATCTTTGTCTCATCAGACCAGAGAATTTTGTTTCTCATGGTCTGAGAGTCCTTCAGGTGCCTTTTGGCAAAATCCAGGCAGGCTGCCATGTGCCTTTTACTAAGGAGTGGCTTCCGTCTGGCCACTCTACCATACAGGCCTGATTGGTGGATTGCTGCAGAGATGGTTGTCCTTCTGGAAGGTTCTCTTCTCTCCACAGAGGAATGCTGGAGCTCTGACAGAGTGACCATCGGGTTCTTGGTCACCTCCCTGACTAAGGCCCTTCTCCCCCGATTACTCAGTTTAGACGGGCGGCCAGCTCTAGTAAGAGTCCTGGTGGTTCTGAACTTCTTCCATTTACGGATAATGGAGGCCACTGTGCTCATTGGGACCTTCAAAGCAGCAGAAATTTTTCTGTACCCTTCCCCAGATTTGTGCCTCGAGACAATCCTGTCTGGGAGGTCTACAGACAATTCCTTTGACTTCATGCTTGGTTTGTGCTCCGAAATGCACTGTCAACTGTGGGACCTTATATAGACAGGTGTGTGCCTTTCCAAATCATGTCCAATCAACTGAATTTACCACAGGTGGACTCCAATTAAGCTGTAGAAACATCTCAAGGTTTATCAGTGGAAACAGGATGCACCTGAGCTTCATGGCAAAGGCTGTGAATACTTATGTACATTTGATTTATTAATTTTTTATTTTTAATAAATTTGCAAACATTTCAAAAAAACTTCTTTCACGTCATCATTATGGGGTGTTGTGTGTAGAATTTTGAGGAAAAAAATGAATTTATTCCATTTTGGAATAAGGCTGTAACATAACAAAATGTGGGAAAAGTGAAGCGCTGTGAATACTTTCCGGATGCACTGTAGGTATATGAATAACATGCTCAAGCCAGTTGATGGTGGTCCAGGGCTCCTGAAATTCCTCTGGGTTTCAAGGACGTCAGAATGAAGATGGTTCATTTCCACCAAGAAGGCAAAGGCTACAAAAAACACAACTTTTCAAACTGCCTATTTCCACAGTCAGAAACATTACAGGTGAAACTCGAAAAATTAGAATATCATGCAAAAGATCATTTATTTCAGTAATTCAACTAAAAAGGTGAAACTAATATATTGTGATAAACCTGGTGTGGGAGGAAGCATTGGTGGGGGGTGGAGAGCAATAATGGACTAATTGTCTACAGCTGTGGGACGGTGAAACTCTGCATGGGACTCTAGGGGTTAAAAGACAGAGCCTAGGGTTCATTCTGTTGTTGCTGGGGAGCTGAGACCTGTTTGCTATTGCGGATCGGCACACTCTGGGGGGAGGAGCCGTTCGCAAATTATAGTTTTGCGGCGGTGAAGATAGGTGACTCAGGGGAGCTGTACCAGCACCAGGAGGGGAGGCTGGTTGCCTCCTTTAGTAAGACAGGGCGGGGGAGATTTAGGAGTGTGTGCATCCGCCGGCTCTCCAGCCCATCATTCCAGCGTTCGGCCCGCCGCCATGCGCCATTGGCCCCGCCAAGCCAAGCTATTGTTGTCCCGGGTCAGTCGGACAGAGCCACAGCTCAGACCCCGGGGGAGGGTCTCGCCAGCTCGGCAAGCTAAGTTTTTAAATCCTTATTATATTAATCTATGTTTAGTGTGTGTTCTACCTTTCCTACCCTAGTCTGTTTTATGTTACTTACATTTTAAATAATAAATAAAGATATATATTGGATCATTACCTGGAGTGTATTGTGTGTTCTCTGGTCTTCCGACAGAGCCCTTTTCGGGCTGGTTTATTACATTGGTGGCAGCGGAGGGATCTAATTAGCCTTAATTATGTTGGAGACCGAGAACACACAATCCACATCGAGTGGTCCTTCAGCTCAGTCTAACCACACACCTGCATTGAATCACCTCCCTCCCCCCACTATGAACACTATGCGCCCTGTGTTTATGCCAGAGACCTTTACTGGCACTGGGCGAGAGTGGTCAGATTGGGTAGGACAATTTGAGATGGCTGCTGAGGTGAACAATTGGAATGAGGAGCCTTAAGTTTATGTCTTTGTTACTGTCCGGCCGGGCGCAAGATATTTATAATGGCCTCTCTCCCGAGTCCCGTGGGAATTACGCACAGCTGAAAGTGGCGTTGGGGAGCTGTTTAGAACCTTGTGATAGTGGAGATTGGAACCGGGCAAGTTTTCTAGCGCGGCGGCGGCTGCATAATGAGACCGCACGAGAATTTGGCAATGCCTTACGCAGATTGATAATTTAGGCTTATCCGAATGCAGATGCCGATACTCGTGATTTTTTTGCTAGAGATCATTTCATTGAACATCTAGGTAGTGGAGAGTTGCGTGTAAACCTCCGTAGCGCCAAACCCTCTACCTTAGAAAATGCAATTAATCTTGCATCGGAACTTGAGCTTATAAGGAGTCTAGAACAAACACGTCTTGGCCCTGACACTAAAGTGCGCGGTGTCGTAGAAAAAAACCCAAATGATAAGCAGATGGAGTTGCTGTTGGGAGTAGTGGAGGGGCTGCGCCAAGAGGTTAAAGTGCTACGGAGCACTGTACGGTCCATACAAACTTCCTCTGATAGGGCTACGGCCACCTTGGGGCGTACTGGCGCTGCAGCTCCCCGCGCACAGAATAGTCGGATTCCCAATTCCGGAGAGGTGTGTTGGGAGTGTGGGTGTAATCGGCACCTACAGCGAGACTGCCCTTATTTGCAGGAAAACTAGAGGGGGCGAGCATAGCAGGCCAAATGCCTGCCCCCCTCTCGAACCCTGTTGAAGTGGCCTTGTGTAACCAGTCCGGGATGTATCTCCGTGCTAAAGTAGGTGGGTTGGATTCCCATGTGTTGATTGATACAGGGGCCAATGCCTCTATCATCCCCAAATCTATATGGATGAAGTTGACTAATGGGAGTGGGGAGTTGATGGAGTATGTAGGTGTTGCCTCTGCTGCCAATGGAGGTCCCATGTGTGTAGTGGGACAGTGGCAGACTATTTGTCAGTTTGATTCCTTAGCCCTGGTCACAGAATATTTGGTGGCTGATGTTCCCACCTTTGATATTTTGTTGGGATCTGATTTTCTGTCTAAATTTGGGGCTGTTATTGATCTGGCTGGCCGATGCTGCCACCTACTGGGTAGAAAATTTCCAATGACCTCTGCCTCTGGTGCCACCATACCCCAGGTTGTTACTGTTCAGAAAGATGCCATTGTACCACCCCGGAGTGAATTCATAATTTCAGGGGCTGTTGAGGGGCCCATCAGGGGGTGTACAACTGGCATGATGGAGCCCTTGGCCTCTTTTTCTAAACACTGTGATGTGTTAGTAGCCAGAGTCATTTGTAACGTGAACCAGGGTACACTGCCTGTTAGAGTCATCAATGTTACCGAAGGTCCTTTAACCTTGAGGCAAGGCATGAAAATCGGCACATTGTTTACTGATGTAACTGTTATGGAGGACACAGCTGACCGTGGGGAGGAGGACTCTAAAACACGGCCCTGGTCGGCCGATTTATTGTTAAAAGAGTTTGGTTTGGAAGAGAAGGGCCTCCTCTGCTCAGCTCCAGCCTGTCCATGACCTCTTACACAGGCATGCTGCGGTTTTTAGCACTGGTGACACTGATCTAGGGAGAACCCATCTTACAATGCATGAAATTGACACTGGTGATGCAAAGCCTATCAAAATGGGGCCACGTAGAGTTCCTCTTCATATACAAGAGGAGGTGTCTGACCATATAAAACAGATGCAAGAAAATGGGATCATACGCCCCTCATGTAGTCCATGGGCCGCACCCATTGTGCTAGTACGAAGAAAGGGGGGTGGACTTAGATTTTGTGTCGACTATAGGAAGCTTAATGATGTCACTGCGAAAGATGCATACCCGCTTCCCAGAATTGATGATGCTTTGGATAGCTTAGCCAATGCTATCCTGTTTTCCACCCTCGACCTTGCCAGTGGCTATTGGCAGGTCGAGGTGGATCCTAAAGACCGCCCTAAAACGGCATTTTCCACCAGGCGGGGTCTATTTGAGTTTAATGTTCTGAGTTTTGGCTTATGCAATGCGCCTAGTACGTTTCAAAGGCTCATGGACTTGGTGCCAGCAGATCTACAATGGACTACTTGTCTAGTTTATTTGGATGATATTATTGTTTTTGGCCGTACATTTCTAGAACATCTTAGTCGCTTGGATGAGGTGCTGTCTAAGCTGCGTACAGCTAAGTTAAAGGTCAAGCCATCCAAATGTAATCTTTTCTCCACTCAAATCAAGTATCTGGGTCATATTATCTCAGCAGAAGGTATCAGGGCAGACCCTGCCAAGGTTGAGAGTGTGCGCGAGTGGCCAGTACCTAAAACTCAGACTGAAGTTAAGAGCTTTGTTGGGTTAGCCTCTTATTATAGACGCTTTGTGAAAGGTTTTGCAGACATAGCGCGTCCTTCACATCAGTTGACAGAAAAGGGAAGGAGGTTCAAGTGGGAGATGACTGTCAGCAGGCTTTTAGGCAGTTAAAGTCCAGTTTGATTACAGCCCCAGTTTTGGCATATCCCGACCCCCAAAAGAGCTTCATTTTAGATACTGACGCTAGTGATGCTGGAATTGGTGCCGTTTTGTCTCAGGAGGATGAGGGTGTAGAGCGTGTAGTGGCTTATGCCAGTAGGGCATTGACAAAGGAAGAGCGCAGGTATGCCAACACCAAAAAGGAGCTACTGGCCCTGGTGACTTTTTCTTTAAACATTTCCTGTTGGGGAAAGAGTTTACTCTGCGCACTGATCATGGCTCCTGGTGATCATGGTGGTTGCATAATTTCCAGGGCCTGGAGGGGCAGTTGGCGCGGTGGGTGGAGCAGTTGGCTAGTTTCAACGACGAAATAGTTCACCGCCCTGGTAAACAACATGTTAATGCAGATGCTTTGTCTCGGTTGCCATTCTTCATTGAGGGGGCTTGTGTCCTGTCTTTACCTGCTGACCCCCCGGTCCCAAAACAGGCACCAGTTGCTTTAGTTTGTGCAATAACATCTTGGGAGCAGGGTTCCCCTGAGTCAGATGTTGGTGATGAACTGGCCCAAGCTCAGCGAGACGATGAAGAGCTTAGTCAACTCCTTCAACTTAAAGGGGGTGCTGGAGGGGGACAGTTAGACCTGCAGAGTAGGCCAGGGTTGAGGAAATATGCCCCTGTGTGGGACCAACTCCAGATACAGGACCACCGTCTAGTTCGTGCCCCGCCCTCTTATTCCGATGCAGCTTCTATAGTACAGGTTGTGTTGCCTAGGTCCATGGTCTCTGCTGTCCACATTACATAATACAACCACTGGAGGTCATTTGGGGATTCAAAAATTGCAGGCAAAAGTAAAAGACCGTTTTTACTGGACAGGCTGGTTTGGGGATGTGAAGCAGTGGTGTAGGGAGTGTGTGGACTGTGCATCCCGTAAAGATCAGGGGCGGCCTCCCTGTGCTCCCATGATTCCGTCAGTCTCCTCCCGGCCTTATGAACGCATTGCGCTCGATGTCCTAGGTCCCCTACCAGAGACCCAAGGGAAAAATGTTCTTGTTATTGGCGATTATTTTTCAAAATGGACAGAAGCGTTCCCCATGCCCAATCAGGAGGCACCTACCATTGCCCGCATTTTGGCAGAAGAATGGGTCTGTAGGTTTGGTGCCCCACGCAGTATGCATTCCGATCAGGGAAGGAATTTTGAGTCTAACCCGTTTAAGGAGCTGTGTGGACTATTTGATATGAACAAAACCCGCACTTCGCCTTATCACGCACAATCTGACGGGTTGATAGAGAGGTTCAATCGCACTTTGTTGTCCATGTTGTCCTTGTTTGTAGACAATAACCAATTGAATTGGGATGCTCTGTTGCCGTATGTCATGATGGCTTATAGGAGCAGTGTTCATGCTAGTATGGCTTTTACGCCCTATAAAGTCCTGTTTGGGCAGGAGATAGTTTTGCCTGTGGATGTGATGTTGGGGGTGGCCCCCAAAGACAAGTTTACTTGTGTTAGTGATTATGTGGCTAGAACAGCAGACACCCTCTCTACTGTGGTGGAGGCAGCACCAGGCCAGGGCCCCAAAGCGGCAAAAGGCTGCTTTCGATTTCCGTGCCAATTTCTAATATTATTTGGCTGGGGAGTTGCTGTGGGTACAAAATAAAGCAAGAAAACGAGGGCTGTCCCCTAAATTGCAGAGGCGATACAAAGGACCTTATACAGTCTTGGAAAGAGTTACAGATGTGTGGTATCGTCTAGCATTGGAAGGAGGGGGGCCTGAATTGGTGATTCATTTCAACAGACTCAAACTCTTTGTTCATGGTTCACTTTCAGAGACTCCGGCTGCCCCAGCCAAGCCCATCAGCAGTTCTCCACCCAGAAGCCCCCCTGAAGTACCCCTGGGTGCCAGTTGGGTTCATTATCGGCAGGGGGAGCCTTCGGGAACCCATGTGGGTAGAGGGAGACGGGGGCCAGTTTCAATGCCAGAGTCTACAGGAGAGGATCGGCCAGTCGCAGCAGCTGCTCCCAACACTGTGTCTGGTTCAGACGGGAGACCTTCGGAACAGCGCCAGGGTGGGGCACAACCTCCACCATTGTCTCCACCCGCCGCATAAGGAATCCACCTACATGGTCTAGAGACTATGACATGTCCTGCTCTTAACTCGGGGACGAGTTCTTTCTTCATGGGGGGGAGGAGTGTGATAAACCTGGTGTGGGAGGAAGCATTGGTGGGGGGTGGAGAGCAATAATGGACTAATTGTCTACAGCTGTGGGACGGTGAAACTCTGCATGGGACTCTGGGGGTTAAAAGACAGAGCCTAGGGTTCATTCTGTTGTTGCTGGGGAGCTGAGACCTGTTTGCTATTGCGGATCGGCACACTCTGGGGGGAGGAGCCGTTCGCAAATTATAGTTTTGCCGGCGGTGAAGATAGGTGAGTCAGGGGAGCTGTACCAGCGCCAGGAGGGGAGGCTGGTTGCCTCCTTTAGTAAGATAGGGCCGGGGAGATTTAGGAGTGTGTGCATCCGCCGGCTCTCCAGCCCATCGTTCCAGCGTTCGGCCCGCCGCCGTGCGCCATTGGCCCCGCCGAGCCAAGCTATTGTTGTCCTGGGGAGTCGGACGGAGCCACAGCTCAGGGTCTCGCCAGCTCGGCAAGCTAAGTTTTTAAATCCTTATTATATTAATCTATGTTTAGTGTGTGTTCTACCTTTCCTACCCTAGTCTGTTTTATGTTACTTACATTTTAAATAATAAATAAAGATATATATTGGATCATTACCTGGAGTGTATTGTGTGTTCTCTGGTCTTCCGACAGAGCCCTTTTCGGGCTGGTTTATTACAATATCATAGACTCATTACATGCAAAGTGAGATATTCCAAGCCTTTATTTCTTATATTTTTGATGATTATGGCTTAAAGCTTATGAAAACCCCAAATTCAAAATCTCAGAAAATTAGAATATTGTGGAAAGGTTCAATATTGTAGGCTCAAAGTGTCATACTCTAATTAATCCAAAACACCTGCAAAGGGTTCCTGAGCCTTTAAATTGTCTCTCAGTATGGTTCAGTAGAATTCACAATCATGGGGAAGACTGCTGACCTGACTGTTGTGCAGAAAATCATCATCGACACCCTCCACAAGGAGGGAAAGCCTCAAAAGGTAATTGCAAGAGAAGTTGGATGTTCTCAAAGTGCTATATCAAAGCACATTAATAGAAAGTTAAGTGGAAGGAAAAAGTGTGGAAGAAAAAGGTGCACAAGCAGCAGGGATGACCGCATCCTGGAGAGGATTGTCAGGAAAAGGCCATTCAAAAGTGTGGGAGAGCTTCACAAGGAGTGGACTGGGGCTGGAGTTGATGCATCAAGAGCCACCACACACAGACGGATCCTGGACATGGGCTTCACATGTCGTATTCCTCTTGTGAAGCCGCTCCTGAATAACAAACAACGCCAGAAGCGTCGTACCTGGGCTAAAGAAAAAAAGAACTGGTCTGTTGCTCAGTGGTCCAAAGTCCTCTTCTCTGATGAGAGCAAATTTTGCATCTCATTTGGAAACCAAGGTCCCAGAGTTTGGAGGAAGAATGGAGAGGCACACAATCCAAGATGCTTAAAGTCCAGTGTGAAGTTTCCACAGTCAGTGTTGATTTGGGGAGCCATGTAATCTGCTGGTGTTGGTCCACTGTGCTTTATTTAGTCCAGGGTCAATGCAACTGTCTACCAGGAAATTTGAGCACTTCATGGTTCCTTCAGCCTTTATGGAGACGCTGACTTTATTTTCCAGCAGGACTTAGCACCTGCCCACACTGCCAAAAGTACCAAAACCTGGTTCAATGACCATGGGATTACTGTGCTTGATTGGCCAGCAAACTCACCTGACCTGAACCCCATAGAGAATCTATGGGGCATTGCCAAGAGAAAGATGAGACATGAGACCGAACAATGCAGAAGAGCTGAAGGCTGCTATTGAAGCATCCTGGTCTTCCATAACACCTCAGCTGTGCCACAGGCTGATCGCATCCATGCCACGCCGCACTGAGGCAGTAATTTGTGCAAAAGGGGCCCAAACCAAGTACTGAGTACATATGCATGATTATACTTTTCAGAGGGCCGACATTTCTGTATTTAAAATCCTTTTTTTGATTGATTTCATGTAATATTCTAATTTTCTGAGATTTTGAATTTGAGGTTTTCATAAGCTGTAAGCCATAATCATCAAAATTATAACAAATAAAGGCTTGAAATATCTTGCTTTGCATGTAATTTGTCTATGTAATATATTAGTTTCACCTTTAAAGTTGAGTTATTGAAATAAATGAACTTTTGCACGATATTCTAATTTTTCGAGTTTCACTTGTATTAGAAAATGGAAGATAAATGGAACTGTATAAGTCAAGGCAAGGTCTGGAGCTATACAAAAGAGTAGCAGGCACAGGTCTAGCTGTTCAGAGGACAACAATACAGTATACTTAAACAACAACAAAGGCCTATATAGCAGAGTTGCCAGAAAGAAGCCTTTTATATGACCATCCATCCATCCATTTTCTTAACCCACTTATCCTGAACAGGGTCGCAGGGGGCTGGAGCCTATCCCAGCATACATTGGGCGAAAGGCAGGAATACATCCTGGACAGGTCGGCAGTCCATCACAGGGCACACACACCATTTATTCACACACTCATACCCACGGGCAATTTAGACTCTCCAATCAGCCTAACCTGCATGTCTTTGGACTGTGGGAGGAAACCCACGCAAACACGGGGAGAACATGCAAACTCCGCACAGAGAGGCCCCGGCCGACTGGAATTCAAACCCAGGACCTCCTTGCTGTGATGCGGTAGTGCTACCCACTGCACCATCCATGCTGCCCAACCCTTTCCCATGACCTCAACACAAAATTAAGCATCTGATGCATGCAAAACAGTGAGAAGCCTTTTGTAACAATGTGCTTTGGACTGACAAAACCAAAATTGAACTTTTTGGGCACCACCGAAAAAGGTGTCTTTTGGAGAAAATTTTGAAGCAAAAGTTGAAGAATGGGTGATGTTTAGCAGTACCTTTTACAGGTCAGGTTCGCTTCTGTTCACCAAGATATTGTAAAAGGCTTTTTGACCAGGGATGCCCAAATTTTAGCATACGACAGTATACATTACATTATATTACATGTCATTTGACTCGTATCCAGAGGGACTTACAGTTGATTTAGACTAAGCAGGAGACAATCCTCCCCTGGAGCAATGCAGGGTTAAGGGCCTTGCTCAAGGGCCCAACAGCTGTGTGGATCTCGAACCACCTGTCACGTTTCATGTTTGTCATGTCATGTTTTATGTTTAGTTATTGTCTTGGTTATGTTATTGTCATGTCACGTATTATGTTAGTCTAGTATCACCACGTTTTTAGGTTTCATGTCATGTTATGTTTCATGTTTAGTTATTGTTACGATTTAATTGTTAGTCTTGCCATGTCATGTTATATAGTTTATGGTCATTGTTATGTCACAATTTATGTTCCATGTTATGTTATACTGTTCATTGATTTAGCATACACTTTTTTGTGTCTTTCTGCAAACCTTGCATTCCTGCTTTCTCTCTCTCCCTTTCTGTCACTCACACCCTAATTGTTTCAATTTCCCTTGTCTATTTACTAAATCTACTAATGCTAGATCAGGATTGGGTAATACTAACATACTAATCATGTGTTCATGTTACCTTACGTTTCTTGTGCATGTCATTTACTAATTTACTAATGCTAGGGCAGGATAGGTTTATTACTAACGATTACTAATTACCTTGTTAACTTGTCAATCCTCCACACCTGATTTCTATTCTCTTGCTGCTCTCAAGCTAATTGTCTACACCTGTCTACACCTGCATATAAGCTCAGTTTCATGTCATGTCTGTGCAAAAATTGTTTGCCTCCTGTTTGTCAGTGCAGTCGCTTAAGTGGTTATACAGCGCCATTGGCTACCCGTTACGATCCAAGCCTGGTTTTTGACCATTGTTTATTGACTTCTGTTTTGTTGACCATCGCCTGCCTGTACCATGACTTTGCCTGCTGTTTTTGTACTTTTGCCCCGCGGAGCAGACTTCGGTCTTGACTCTTGCACCGTCATTGACCCTGAGCCTACCTACCATCCGCCTGTACTTCTGCCCTGCTGATAGCTTTCCTGGCTACTGGACTTCCCGCATGGTGTACCGACTACGGGACTGCCTTCTCCCTCGGTACTGCGCTTTGGTTTTCTGGTTGGATATTTACGTGTATGAACATTGCTTGTTTTTGACTACGCTCTCTGGATATTCCCCTAATAAAGCCCTGACGGGACTTTACTACACTACTGTTTCTGAGTCGTGCATTTTGGGTCCAAACCCCCCACGCAACCGTCTCACCACCGACCTTGCGGGTTCCAGTCATGTACCATAACCACTAAGGTACAGGCTGCCCACAACTAAAAATACTTTCTCTCCTACACTGTACAAGATATAATTTTGACTTATGTTTTATTACATCCAAAGAAAAAAAACATTTTAAGGTGAAAAATAACTATCCTCATCTCAGGTTAGTGTGATTGACTACAACAGGAAGTCACACAAAATGGCTATTCAATTTTTGAAAGTATGGCAACATGTGACAAGTTATCCCGCTCTCCCCTACTTGAAGGTAGGATTTATTTCATAATTAATAATTAAATAATTATTTGTTTTTCTCATTAAAATGTTGTGAAACGGAGATTAAGGAGAAGACATTTCAGTGTATAAAGCTGTTAAAGATAAAGATTATAAAGATTCTACCCAGATAGCATGCAATGGGCTGGAATTGGTGCCGGTCTGGCTTGGAGTTGCTTGCTGTCTGGGTTAGATTATTTCAGTGTTAATTTAGAAAATAATAAAAGAGAGAAAGAGAGCTTCCACCACACTGGAATTAAATATTTACACTGAAATGTAGGTCCTTTCTTTAAGCCCAATAAAGATGCTGTATGTTGGGAGTTCAGGGAGAATTAACACATACTGATAGGCTCATAAATGTTTCCACTGTTTGCAAAGACAGAGGCCTGGCAAGGCAACAAGGTGAAGTAAAACGAATAACAAGATATCAGCATTAGCAACCCAGAGAGCAAAGCACAGAGGGGAGGGGAGTGGCACTGCACACTGGACTAACCGACTACTGTCAAGCCAGTAGTCAGCCCACACATAGGTAGGAAACTGCCTGATTGAAACTTTTATTTTGCTTTTGCAATATGGTTTTTATATGTAGTTATACAATATAATGTAGCATGAGAATGTCTTGAAATTAATCAAGATATCAAATGTATATTTTTTCCCACCAGTGCTTCACAGAATTCTAGAGAACTTAATTGTAATCCTATGTTTTATGGTACTGTTTTAAAATCCTTACTACAGTTCCTGAATGCAATCATTCTTCTTCCTCGAAGACCTGAAATTTATTGAGAATCAGACAGATCTAATGTCATATACTGTAGTTTTGGCATTGTATTTTCTAACTACAAAAAATGGGACCTGCTCTATGAAACGTATTTTGAGTTTTAGAAAATAATCAAAACAGGGAATGTAAGCTTTCTAACGATACAAGTTAATAATAATGATAAGTTCTCTCTACTCCAGATATGAAGGGAGTTGAGTTTTGAGTGCCACCATGCCATGTTTTTCAGATAAAAGTTTTGTCACAAGACAAGAGTTACGTGAGGCTAAGAGACTACCATCACAAGGAATCTCCAGAGCTATAACTTTATAAACCCTTTAAAACTATTTTTACTCTGAACATTTGCTCTTGACATTAAGACATACAGACCATGAAGCAAATACATGTAGCTATCAATGTAGCTGATGTGGTTGTTTGGCTGGCTTGCCTCCAAACAATGCAATGCACAACATGTTACTTTATTTTGACATATTGTGTTTAAAAGCTTAATTTTTATTTTTACTTTGATTTATGTGAAATTGGCCATTGCGACTTACAACTGATTATGATAACGGGTCACATACTTTGCATTCATTACGGTTTTCCCAAAAAACGTTTTGCATGTTTTGCAGTTTAAATTTATCTGATCAGTTTCTTGTATAAAAAACCTGTGGAAGCATTTCATATTCACACCTTTCATTTGAGAATGGATAAATCAAACGGAGAAAAGCGTTCCTGGGGCAGCAGAATGACGATGAACCCTGATAAACAATCCCTGGAGAGAAACACCACTGCAGTGAAGGAGGTACAGACTGAAATCCACACTCCAGTCATATGCATTAAAAGATACTGATATAAATGCAAAGTGTCTAGAGCACAGTAACAAGTTTGCCTGTACTGTCAAATGCACTTGTTCTTTCTTTGGTACTTAAATTACCTGGTAAGCACTCCCTAAGCATGTCAGAAAGGCCAGCCCTAATACCAAAAATTCAAAGTTTCATGGAGTTGTCGTCTTACGTGATTTTTCTGAGGCCCTTAGCACAACTAGCAAAGGCTTTTTGTGAAAAAAGTGAACTGTTGCCTACCATGTCCACTTTTTGTTGTTGTTGAATTCCGTTGTATTTAACTTATATATTTTTAATTACTTTTATGCACATATAGCCCCCCCCCCCCCAATTCAGAGACCAAGTATAAACAAACAGTTCTAAACTTCTAAAAAGAGTTCTAAAATCTGTACATCATTAAGACGTTCTAAAATTTATACATAAACAAAGTAATTCTAATGGTACATATTAAAATGTGTTTCCCCAGCCCTATCTCAAGTAATATTGTACAACAATAAGGTGGGTCATACCACGACTGAGCTTGACTCATTCATTGCATTTGCACATTAATTGTTAAGAGCGAACATACCACTGGGGGATCCAGGATGAGCCCAGCACCCCGCTCCCACCAAAATCTGAGCCCCCCTGTTCCCCTGACCCATGACCTCACAGAACCCCCTGAAAGCCCCCTGAGTGTAATCTGAACACTGACCAGTGTTAGCCATCTCATTGCAACATCCCATAAATTTGGGAGGATGTGCACTAGCACAGACATACAGTACTGTGCAAAAGTTATGCACCTGAATAACATTCTGTACAGATAAGATTCTTTCAAAAATAATTAAATGAAAGGTCCTAAATAAACCTACTATACATTTTACATTACATTTTAGTCATTTGGCAGAATAGTAAAAAACTGAATCAAATCAATATTTTTGGTGACCATCCTTTGGCTTTAAAACAGCATCACTTCTGTGAGATATAGAACTGCAGGACAGCATTGGCTAAGACAATCAGCAGGGAGGTTGTTCCAAGCATGTTGGAGAACTTGCCACAGTTCTTCTGCAGACTTTGGTTGGCTCCTTGCTTCTGATCTCAGACAGCCTTGATCAAGTTTTTATGTAAAAAGTAGTCAATTGCTCACAGTAATATGTTACTTTTTTAATGAAATATAAAAATGTCTCTGTAAAATTAAATCTTTTGGAAAATGAATGTTCAGAAATCTCAAATGTGTTCTTTTATACCAACGCACACACAAAAAAATAAACATATATATATATATATATATATATATATATATATATATAATAAAGTCTAGGGTGAATAAGACTTCTGCACATTACTGTACTTTCACATGCATGCAACCAACTTTTCCTTTTACTTCCAAATGCGCAGCAGCTATTGCACCAAATGACCCTTCCAACTAAAACCCTTGAACCAATTGTGTCATTTCTTAGTACTTTAGAACAGTTACATTTTGAGCACAAAGGATGTTTACATTTTCAAACTTATTTATGCCCTGAAAAATTTCAATTGAGTAATTTGAATAATCTGTTTGCAATTTTATATACTTGAGTGAGACCTATATTTGTGTCCAGGTCTCAGTGGCAGTCCCACCACTAGGCCGCAGGCTATCCAAGCCTCTTCAGGGCCAGACTCACATGATCATCAGTTTGAAGGGGCTGCTGGCTGCTCAAAGAATTTCCAAAGCATTCAAGGTGAGATCAGCCAGGAATAGAGGACAATGTGTTGTCCATATCAAACAACTAAAGATACTTCTAAATGTATTATGAAAATGTTTTAAGCAAAATGAATCATTGGCAAGGCAAATTAAAATAAAATATGGCACAAAAATATTATTAATTTTTATTATTCAGGTTGAAATTGCATGAAATCTACAAACAAAATATGTGTGATCATCTTTACAACATAACAAATGTTGATAAAGAAAAAGTCAATGTGGTCACGCTCTAGCAATATGGTTACACTCTTACTCTTACACTCAATCTTACACTCATAATAACAGAAAAGTCAAATGTTTAACTGAGGTGAATTATTAATATAAAAATAATGTTTATAAAAAATAGATATTTTTCTCAAAAACACGTCACAATTATTGCTCATTAAGAAATATTTATGAACAAAATCTAATTTATGTATTCCTATTCAGGGTGGCACGGATGGTGCAGTTGGTAGCACTGCTGCCTCACAGCAAAGAGGTCCTGGGTTGAAATCCCGGTTGGCTGGGGCCTCTCTGTGTGGAGTTTGCATGGGTTTCCTCCGGGTACTCCTGTTTCCTCCCACAGTCCAAAGACATGCAGGTTAGGCTGATTGGAGAGTCTAAATTGCCTGTGTGTGTGAGTGAATGGTGTGTGTGCCCTGTGATGGACTGGCGACCTGTCCAGGGTGTATTCCCGCCTTTTGCCCAATGTATGCTGGGATAGGCTCCAGCCCCCCTGCGACCCTGTTCAGGATAAGTGGGGTCAGATAATGGATGGTATTCCCATTCATATTTTACCTTTTTAAACACACCTTGTCCTGCGAACAGACTATGCAACCTCTGGAGATGTCACCCCTATGTACTGTGTAGTTCCTGGAACTCAATAACCAATAGTTAACTATGCAATCGGCCAGTTGTCAAGCTGACAACTAATTACTTTCCAGATGAGCAATCATTCTACATCCCTTGCATAGTTTTGGCCACATTTTAACCCCTATCTCCCTACCCTAAATTTCCTCCTATAACCCTGTCTGAGCATGGTAATGAGAACTGTCAATTAGCTATGAAAGACTGTGCTCCCACTTTCCACACGTTGTTTGTTACCATAGCTACCTCCATGATATCATCTTGGGAGACTGAATTTTCACAAGCTATCTACCTTAGTATATCAATTATCGAAAGCTAAGGTAAGGACGCTGAACCACTCGTGATCGGAAAAAAGACAATAAATAAGTTACGGGTGCTTGTCTAAAATGAGTACTCGGATCACCCCTAATTGTTACTGTACCGTAAGGATAAAAAATAAAAAATTAGTTTTTATCTTTGTATAAAACTTCACATTGTAATGTTCCCCTTAATTCAATCATTGAAGATAAACACATTCTCATTAACATGTCAGGAACAAAGATAAGAAAGAATAATGTCATCAGTGTTTGTTTCTTTTAGCACACACATGTATATCTGCAGTAAAATTGAATTTAATGTTTGCTTCAGCCTTGCTGTTCTCAATATTTTTGCTATTCTGTTTTCACAAAGTAATTTCTAAAACAAGTCGGTAGACTATGTATTTAAAAAAAGTAATGAAAGAAGGCAGCAGTAGGAGATATGCAGGTACAAACTTCAAATGATCACACGCGGGACCTACCTGTGTTCCAATCAGGTAGAGTTGCAATCCTAGAATCCTAGAATTTTAGTAAGCTGTTATTTTTGCTTAATTATACCAGAAATAGCTAGCTATGCACGGCATGAAAATATAAATACTGTGCATATTGTGCTACATTGCAAACAATTAGGCAACATAAAAAGGTAACAACATATGTGATGTAGCGTGGCCAAGGGGGTAACGTCACGCAGTACTCAGTTTTACAGAATACTGCATAACATTCCATTTTGAGATACGAGCATATTTGGAATCATCACGTGTCAAAAAATCTATTACATGTCACAATGACAAAATATGAAAAAAAAAAAAACTCATAAAATCTGGAGTCCAGTTGCATTTCCTGTTGGTCCTCCACATTCTAGAAAGATGGCGCTACCTATAAAATAAACTTCCACCAGAAGTAGTTTTTCTACTGAGAAATGTGGTGTATGATTATGGTTGCTTATTACTATCCCAGACACTAAAGCACTTTAAATATTGGTCAAATTCACATCAATCATAGAGAAAACAACAAATAACTGGACATTTTCCCTGTGTTCAGCTCACAATGGTCTGAACACCTATTCACTCTGTTATTGAGGCTGAGGTGGTTCATAGTCTCTGGTTAGGAACAGCTTCCCCACCACAATGTCACAGTGGATCACCATTACCATGTCACTTAGGGTTGCCACATTTCATTTGTGAAAAACCGGGACATTTGACGCGCAAAATTAAACCATATTTGCAAATATATTATGTTAACAGATGTAGGACTCCCTACAGGTATGTGACTCCTACTAAATTTTTATGAAAATGGAAGGAATTAGACTTTATACACACACAAAAACCAAAGCTGATCTGGAAGTATTTTTTTATTTAATCATCATGAAAATTGCTGTTCAGAACATAGTGAGCTAACTTAGTGTCTGGAACAAGGTGAGTTTATATTACAATTAAGTCCGCTTCTGCAAGAAATAATAGTTTGTTGTTGGAGCTCAGATAACTTTTCTGCTGTTGAACTCCTCGTTTGGGCGTCCAAATCAAAAGTGATTTGATAATGACAACAAACATTTCAATCATTAATAAAAATAGCGACTTGTAAGAAATACAAAGTAAACCAAGTAACATTATGGTACAACTATAGCTAACGTTTAGCAACTGAACATTTGTTGTGGTGAAAAGTCCGATGAAATCCCATCTTGGTTTTCAGACAAAAACCCTTTCTTAGGGTTTCCCAACCTTTTTTGGCTAAGGCCTCCAGATTAAGGTCTGTAAATCTTTACGACCCCGGCTATTTAGAATATTTATATTTCTTTACAATTGGATACTTTTTAATATCACAATTTAGCACACCACATTACATTTTAGAACATTTTAGTTTAGTTTACCACTACTGCTACTTAGGAATTCCTCAAAGCACTTTATGTTGACACTGATTGTTAATTTCAAATCACCATGTCTAATGAGATGGTTGTGCTTGATGATTATCCTTGTGTGTCGTGCTGCAGCCTATCAACATCAGGGGGTGTAGTAGAGAGCGTGCATCTCATTTAATCTTTCATGTCTAGCCTGGAGCGGAACTTTGATTTCACATCAACAAGAGCACTGAATCCTGCTTCACACAAATAAGTGCCTGCGAAAGGACTGGAGGTTTTAAGGCACACAGAGCCACTCCTGGGTAATTCCCTCTTGCACCAAACCAAAACTCCTCCACCAAAACTATGTTATGTATATATAGTTGTAGCAATTTTCTTATGACACCATTTGCATATCAGGCAACTCCATGTGGGAAACGATGTACTAGATGACTCAGACATAGCTAGCTATATCCTGGCAAACCTGACTATATTGGGGTTATTGCTATTGGGATATAAATTAGTCTGTGTATGCCAAACGGCTCTTTTAGCTTTAGCTAGCTCGTTGGCCCAGGCTGCCTAGTTATATGGTGTAATTGTAGCCTACATAAAATACAATTCAGGTAATATGCTTCACTTTCAGTTGTCAGTTGCATTTTAGGGGGCACATCTAGATAAAACATAGCTAACAGATCAGCTAGCCAAGTTAGTTCATGTTGAAGCCAAGTTCTACTAACGTAGACTCACTGTGTTCCGAACAGAACACAGGGAAGCGGCCGCTTCCACCTGAAGTTAACGTCTGTTCAATGGTAGTTTTTCTCCTGTGGAATGTCATTTAGGATTGTAGTTGCTTATTGGCAATCCCAGATCCAAAATATTGTTCGAAAGACCATGTCAGCTTACAGTATTCCGAACAGCACCTGAAGCACAACTACTACTACAACTACAACTACTTTGCACTGTTATGCAGACAAATCCCAATGAAATCTTTATCTGGTTAATCTTTTTTTTTTTTAAATAAATTTTATCCGATTTTTTCCCTTTTTTCTCCCAATTTGATTTGTCCAATTGGACCCCGTCTAATTCAATTAGAGCTAGTATTAGATGCACCGCCCACAGCCTGTCCCTTGGCGGCCAACGGGAGAGCGACACGCCTTCTTCAAGCCGTCTCGCCTACCAAGTTGTAACCGTGATTCCGAGGCCCCCGAGGTGCTTGTTTTTGTGCGGCGATCTACTAACCCTGCCAAGTCCCTCCCTCTGGAGCAGCGAGCCAATTATTGCTGCTCCACGTGAGCCGGCCAAACTTGGCTTTATCTGCTTAACATTAATTAAAAACTGATACCGTCTATATAAAAGTATTTTTCAGCAGGGATAGCAAGCAGAACATGAACATACAGCATACCACTGGTCTGTATACTGTTCTGGATACGAACACTATCATTGTTTTCTGGACCATGGACCCAACCTGCCTTGTGTCAACAGTCCAGGGGCTCGTTTCGCGAAAGTGATTTGTGAGGACTTTCATTCGCAGATCGCAATATCTTATATTGCTAATCGTAAATAAACCTGTGATGACTACATACCTCTCGCAAAACCAATTTCCTCCCTCGCAAGAATGCAATTTCCTCTGATAGTGCAGATAGGCTGCATAGACAAGCTCCAGAAAGAATACAATTTATTCTAAGATCTGCATCCTAAAGTGGTAGGCTATACTTTAATTATTTTTAAACCATTTACTACTGGAAAGTACAAAGACAGTGTATTTTAAATAGCCTCTACTCTCTGGGATTTCGTTCAGAAAAAGTACCTTAGGCACATATAACATGTAAAAACATGTAAAAGTTATCCGAGCCCAACACAAGTGAAATTTTGCACTACTTACACTACTACCAAAAGTTCTTTATGCAATTGGTAGTTTACAAATTCCCATCAATGCACTGACTGAGAATGCACACGTTTGTTCCAGGTTGTTTAGAAGTTCTTCCTGGTGGCTATCTAATGCAGCACTGAGCGTACGCTTGTTCACCTGGGTTGAAAGTGTCCTGGACTTAGTTACTCTGAAGTAAGCCAAGTTACATGCTAGAACCTCTGTCCAAGCTGGCAGGAAGGTGACAGAAAGAGAGAGCCAAGAGAAGAGAGAAGACGCTTGTCTTTTATGGACTTCTTATAATAATAATAATAATAATAATAATAATAATAATAATAAAATTCTTATAATATAAGAAGAGAATATAAGATATAAGAAGAGAAGAGACTGGACAATGCAATTGTCCAAGGTCTTATACTGTTAAGGTTTATTACAGTATTTGTTTAACTGTAACTAAACATCATGCAGGGGCAGTGCTGAATACATTGTGTGAAGTTTGCTATGGAATCATGGGGAATGTGGTCCTGTGGTCCTAAATATTTCCAATACTACATTGTCTACATTAGACATGTTGGAAATAAAGCATATTTAGGACCATATATTTATTTGATTGCATTCTCTCTCACCTCTGCCTGAAGTCCTACTGGTATAAGAGGGGCCAGAGGTTAAGTGTTTTTTTATTATTTCTCTCCTCCGGCGTGCTTGTCCCCATTCTGACAGCCGCTTTGTTTTACTTATTTTTCTTTCGCCAATCCTGTTGGTCCTTCGGCGGTCAGGGAGGCAAGAGGCTGAGTGTTCTCTGTGATTTTAAACTCTCGTCTCTCAGAGAATACTATCTCAGGTCAGTTGGACTCTACACCCACGTTTGCTTTGGTTTGGCACGCTCTCCTCCTTACTCTGCCTGTGTTTATAGTCCTTAATTTTGGGTTTCAAAGTGTACATAATATTATTACATATTATTATTATGATATAATATCCATCCATCCCATCCATTATATTAACCCGCTTATCCTGAACAGGGTCGCAGGATAAGCATCCCAGCATACATTGTGCGAAAGGCAGGAATACACCCTGGACAGGTTGCCAGTCCATCGCAGGGCACACACACCATTCACTCACACACTCATACCTATGGGCAATTTAGACTCTCCAATCAGCCTAATCTGCATGTCTTTGGACTGAGGGAGGAAACCGGAGTACCCGGAGGAAACCCACGCGAACACAGGGAAAACATGCAATCTCCACACAGAGAGGACCTCCTTGCTGTGAGGCGGCAGCACGAGATACAACTCATTTTGTATCTTCTGAATTGATCAAAATAATAATCTGCTGCCATGTTAATGCTATGCAAATAATTGGGCATAAATCTGCACAAGTCTGCACAAACTGAATATAAACTACAGGGCTATAGCATGTTGTTATAGATCTGTGCTGATGTTAGTGTTTGGGCTGATCTATTTAATTACTTGTCTTTTGAGGATTTCAGCAAATTGAAACATTTCACACATTTCATTGATTTTGTGATTAATTTCCTGAGTTGTTACACTGGGATGTTCATTGAATACTTGATTGATCATTGTAAATATGCATTAAAAATTAAATGCTTGGCTGAGAACTTGTCTTAAAGAATACATTCGGCACACTTGCCAATGTTAACTAGAGTTACAGTTTTTCTCAATCGCTCTGAAACACATCTTTGCAACAACTCAGTATGTCATCATATGCAAAATATTTCATCCAACCATCATAATATGTCAAGTAGTATTTAGTGACATGGTATTGATCTAATGTCAGCTAAATTGATAATCTTGGATTTTACTTCTGAAGGGAAGTTTCCGACATCTGAGATCACCCAGTCACATTACTGCAGAGCGACATTGGCTGAGGTGGTAAGAGCAGTCGTCTGGCAGTTGGAGGGTTGTTGGTGCGACCTGGGTGTGTCAAAGTGTCCTTGACACTGTGGTGGTAAAAATTGCCCCAGTCTGGGCCAGGACTGGACGTTCTCTCCACATTAAATAACTTCTTCAAAATAAAACTGAAAGTGAACTGAGTCTGATGCAAGTGGCTGACATACAAGAACATTCCGAGAACATTGCGGCGGTGACCCGGTCATGCAGGTTCTTCCTATACAACATACGGAGAATCCGCCCCTTTCTCACCCCCTACTCGACCCAGCTCCTGGTCCAAGCGATGGTTCTGTCCCGCCTGAACTACTGCAATTCCCTCTTGGCTGGCCTTCCAGCGTCCGGCATCAGACCCCTCCAACTTATCCAGAATGCAGCAGTTCGTCTGGTCTTCAACCTTCCCAAATACTCATACGTCACCCCCCTGCTTACTTCCCTCCACTGGCTGCCTGTCATGGCTCGCATCAAATTCAAAACATTGGTGCTAGCCTTCCAAGCAGTTAAGGGGTCTTCCCCAGCTTACCTACAAAAAATCATCAGACCCTACACCCCTGCCAGACCTCTTCGTTCAGCCTCCACAGGCCGCTTGGCACCTCCCCTTCTCCGAACCTCCACCTCACGCTCACGACTACTGTCTGTTCTGGCTCCACGGTGGTGGAACGAACTCCCCGTTGAGGTCAGAACTGTAGAATCTCTCCCCACCTTCAAGCGCAAACTGAAGACGCACCTCTTCAAGCAGCACCCCATCCCTCCCTACCTCCCTGTGAACCTTAATTGTTGTCTTTGTGATTTACATTGTGTTTCGGTATTTTTAGTTGGCTAGGTAAGCAGTATTTGGATAGTTAAGTTTGGTCACTTCTGCTTTGTTGTTTGTTTATTTGTTGTTAAAAAAAAAAAAAAAAATCTTTGTTGTACGGGTAGCAATTGAAATTGTACTTCCCTCTCAGGTCTTTCAGCGCACTTATCCCTGGTTATGGGTATGCACTTTGTTGTACGTCGCTCTGGATAAGAGCGTCTGCCAAATGCCAATAATGTAATGTAATGTAAACATACAAGATATACAAGAACCCAAGTTGGTCTGCACAGAACAATTACATATGAACAGTTTCTCATTCATTCCCAAGACAGACTGAGATCTTCGCCAAATGAATCCCTCTGTTATCCTATTTCTGAAGCATCTTGATATATATATTTTTTTTTTTAAGTTCACAGCAGGAAGATGAATGTCCTGTGCCCCGTTTCCCGATAATGGTGTCTCTTACCATTTTATGAAGACTTGAAAGGTATATCTTACGAAAGTTGTTTCGTTTTCAAGGCGTGTTTCCTGAGCTATCCCTGAGGAGGTTGCTTAAGGCTTAAAAATCTATTCTAGAACAGGAGTTGTGACAATGGGAAAATGTACACTCACCAAGCACTTTATTAGGAACATTTTTACTTTATTACACCTACTTATCAATGCGATTATCTAATCAGCCAATTGTGTGGCAGCGGAGCAATGATACGGGTCAGAAGCTTCAGTTAATGTTCATATCATGGGGAAAAAATGTGATCTAAGTGACTTTAACTGTGAATGATTGTTGGTGGCAGACAGGGTGGTTTGAGTATCTCAGAAACTGCTGATCTCCTGGGATTTTCACGCACACTAGTCTCTAGAGTTTGCAGCAGAAAGAATATCTTGGCTGGTACTGGACAGCCCAAAAATTTGTCTTAACCTTTGGCCCAACAGACACACAAAAATAAAGAAATAAATGTATAAAAGAACAACGAGAAACACAGCGCTTAGCTGTCTCCATTGTTGATGGCCGCTTTGCCAATTCCAACTGAGCAGACCTAAACAGACAAAATCTTAAGCTATGATGAGTGTCTACTCATGAATAAGACGTGTTATGCTCCTTCCTACATTATTAATGCAATGCAAATGAATGAACTTACTGATTCAGGTTTTCATTTAGAAACACCAACATTTTGATATGTTCTGGAAGAAGCCTAGAATGGAGTTTATTCACTACGAGACCTGACATTGAGAATGCTATCTTGGATGACATGGATGTCGCTAACACTCACAGGAATCTGCGTGCTAGGCTTGCTACCACCGGATACTCCTCTTCGTGTGCTCTCCACCACACAAGTTGATCGGTGTCGTTGTGGGCAGCAGCTGTTTGTATAAATCTCTCAAACTCAGATTAATCTCTGCGGTCGTCTGTGTTCTATGCCTAGCCTAGGAGAAAAGTAATTCTGCAGTTTTTTTTCTCTCTTCTCCACTGTCATAGAAGTCGTCGCATAGGCATTTTTCTGGCATAATTCTTGCAGCAACACAGATTGTCACTTGAAACAAACTACAACTTTTTATGCCTTGGATCTAGCATGGAGGCCACCAGCGCAGGGTCGGCTACAGTCTCCTTGTCACTAGATTTGAAGTGTTTCTCAAGTGACTCACGTGCTGCACTCAACAGTTGCCACTATATTCTGACATGGAATTTTGTAGTCAGGTTTTGATTGAAGATTGCCAATAATTTGTCGGCTGGTGGCTGCAAATCAAGCGCTACCATTTTGGTAATTAGTGATGGAATATGTTTGCTTTGTCCCTTGTCAAACCTTTTGCGGGTAAACATAAACATGGACTGCTGTAGAGGGCCTGCGTTGCTAGTAGCCGATTCTGAAGTATTAATGTGGTGAATTAATTTAAGATGGTACCACATGATTCCACAGCACCATTTGCTTCGGTCATTTTTCCACATTGAATATTAGAGCTTGGGCTATTCTGCCAGCAAATCACATGGAAACGAATGGGATATTTGGAGTTTGTCTAGCTAAGTGGTAAAAGCATTCACTTTAACTGAGCTTATCATTTCAACTACAAAAGAAAATAATCAGTTATCAGTTATTTTTTGTTAACAATTCCATTTTGGTTAACCATTTAAATATTTAATCATTCACACCCCTACTGTGTATGGGGAAAATTTTGTGGCCAGTGAAATCTGTGACTTTTCTTGTGAAGAATGTTAACCCTAAAAAGTCACAGCTCAATGTTATTTAGCTTTTGTCACTGACTTTATTTGTGAACTTCCTTGTCTTTCTTTTCCTTAGGAACGTGCAACATTGAAACTTGCAGCAAAGAAAGATATAGGGGCAAGGCTATTGAAGCCAGTCAAGATCATTCATGAGCAGGTAATACTGTGCAAACAATACAAAATATCTGTTCAAAATATCATGTCTCTCATTCACATTATGCACAACATCAAAGGGATATTCTGCACACAAATTAAAAATGAATGATTTTCAACTTTTGTAATAAATCGTTTGGGATATTGATCCAATTGTTTGTGCCAAGTATTTGGCTCACCCTTAATATTGTTTAGTGGTGGGGAGTCGACCCCAAAATAATCAATTCCTCAAATCTTTCACTCTCTGGAGTCAGGTTTGAGCAAAGATTTGTCAAAAACAATCCCTGGCCAGATTTCAACATTTGTCTGCAATGGCTTGGGATTGTATTGACAAATTGCAATGTCCAACCCTGAAATCCATTGGTTTGGAGGGCTGTATGCTGTTGATGACAATGAGTGATTGTATAATTCAGGAAGTGGAGCTGATTTATGCAGCATTATCACGTCTCCCCTCAGTCACCCATTACATGAATGGCATTTGGCAGACATTTTTATCCAGAGCAATGTACAGTTGATTAGACTAAGCATGAGAAAATCCTCCCCTGGAGCAATGCAGGGTTGCTCAAGGGCCCAACGGCTGTGTGGATCTTATGGTGGCTACACTGGGGATTGAACCACCGCAGGTCCCAGTGATGTGCCTTAGCCACTACGCTACAGGCACCCAAGTTCCTTTGACCATGGCAAGCATCACCATGATGTGTTCCATAATTTAATTTATATAGTCTAGCCTGGTGTAAGAAATGTAAGACTATCCTTTCTAAAATCATATTACAATGTCTTCAGCCACCTCAACACATTTTGGGGGTTAGGTATAAAGCAAAGTAATTGCTGGATGGCTCACAAATAAGCTATGGTTGTATTTTGATCAGCTATTTGTTAAGTGACAAGCTAGACCAGGGGTGCCCCATAAGTCTATTGCGATTGACCAAAAACAAATGAACAAATTAGTCTAGCACATCATATGTTGAATTAACCGTTTTCCATTAGTGTTCTGCTGCACATCAAGTTGTAGTAATATAATTATTTAATGGAAAAGGGCTATTACCGTAATAATGAAGTAATTCTAATACAAAATATTAAGGAATCCTAATAATATCCTAATTTAACCCCTTTAAGCCGCAAGGCCAGAGTGGATTTATTTTCATTCAATCCTTTTTAACATGGTTAAAATGGTTCTATTTGTATAAACCTTTTTACGATACCCTTGTTTTAGCAATGGTTCCTTATTTCATAGCATGTGCAATGGCAAGACAAGCATGGGGGTACCTCACCTTCTACGCATTTTAGAACTTCACAGACTAGGCTAAAATTGGTATTCTTTTCACTGCAATGGTCCAGAGAACCAAATCCATAATAGATTTTAATTCCATAGACATTCCAAAGGTGGAGAAACATCAATAAGAAAATCCGGGTGTAGATCTGTTTAATCCAAATTGTCATAAAAAAAAAATCCAGGAATCTTTTGGAGGAAATCAGTTAAAACCAACAATAATGAACCTTGTCCATAGGCCGACGTGAATTGTTGCTGACAACTGATTCCAATTGTCTGCCGCATGTGGTTGGATTGCCCTCGTCTCTAGGGATGCCCCCAGAAAATATCAGTGGTTATCTCTCGTCTTGAGAGTAACTTTTACAACCAAACTCGGTCGTGTTTGGTCCTCCGACCTTGCTCCCTTATAATCATAATGGCATTCTTGACTGTCATATGTGCTGTAATTTCTACATTCATTCATTATCCTAACCCGCTTATCCTGAACAGGGTCGCAGGGGGGCTGGAGCCTATCCCAGCATACATTGGGCGAAAGGCAGGAATACACCCTGGACAGGTCGCCAGTCCATCGCAGGGCACAAACACCATTCACTCACACACTCATACCCACGGGCAATTTAGACTCTCCAATCAGCCTAACCTGCATGTCTTTGGACTGTGGGAGGAAACCGGAGTACCTGGAGGAAACCCACACGAACACGGGGAGAACGTGCAAACTCCACACAGAGAGGCCCCGGCCGATGGGGATTCGAACCCAGGACCTCCTTGCTGTGAGGCAGCAGTGCTACCCACTGCACCATCGATGCCACCTAATTTCTACATGGTGTCACCAAAATGCTTAAAACATGCAAAAAATTATGGAGTACAGAGACAATTCAAGGAAACATATATCTATGCTCCAAACATTATGGAGCTCATTGTAGATGATCTCTGGGCAAAGACTGTGCTGCTAAAGAGATAGAGCCCAGTGTTGAGTGGTGAAATCAAAATGGATCCTGGTTGATAAACTTTCATTTGGTAAATTATTGCATTATAATATTAAAAGTAAAATACAGATTCAAATAATCAATTTGTGTACAATTTCCAACATCATTAAGTCAGAAAAGATGAAATGAAGTGAAGCCTGTGGAGCTAATTTGGGCAGACAACATGAGAAGAACCACCCCCTCACAGGATGCTTACATCTAATGGGTGGGGCTATATAAACCACCAACCTTACCTCTTCAAGCCCTTGCTCAATTTGCTGCTGCCCTGCCATGATGTGCTGCTGTTGCTCATATTGCATGCTATTGCTGCATTTGCTTGAATTATCCTGCTTTGTCCTGAATCGTGCCTTCAGAATGTTTTTGAGCTCTGCTTCACAAGACCCTCATGATGAGGGTTTGTAGTCACTCCCTGTTTTGAGCTGGCTTACAACAGGGAGTGATAAGAGCCTTGACACCAAAGTTTGCATTTGTGAGTTGTCTGACTGATCTGATGTATGATTTAAATGTGCAGTTTTTGCCCATTGGATTCATCTGATCTGCTGAAACTCAACCTTGAAATATTAAAAATATATATCTGTATGGATTAATAGCACTTGATGTAAGTAGAAAATTATCACATTTAGACGTTTTATTGGAATACCACCCATGGGGGTTATATTGCTTATTTTTCCCCACTCTTCGTTTCCCACCATTTTTTTCGGAAAGCCTGGCATATAAATGATTGACCTGTGGATACACCTCTCCCCATCTGCCACGTTTGTAACCGACGTTTGAAGGAGCAAGGATATTCCATTTGCCTTATTCACATTTTCTCCACTTCCCTGTCTTAATTTATTTTTCTTGCCACTGTCCTTAGCCTCCAAATTGGTGGAGCTAGGAGCAGATTAAGAGTAAGTACAAGGGAAAAAAATAGGAGAAAAATAAGCTATTGAATGAGCCCATGGTCTCAGCTGTAGACTGCCCTTACTCAGCCCATTCAGTCTTTAGAGATACTATATACTACCTTTAGTTCAGCTACTTTCCCATGCTGCAAACAATACTACAGGATAGGAACAACATAAAAGTATAAATAATATATTATTACCATCTGCATATCTGTAATATGTAGGCATCAGAGCATATTACTTTGTTAACATTTATCAAAATGATTGTAGACGTTTCATGATCTGAAATTATTTCTCACGTCACTATTTAAGCCCAGGCAATATCTGTACTTCCCCTAGGTACCTGCGGGCTTTGACCAGCCTTTGGAACGTTTTCCGTATGCCCAGGTCACCAAGCTGCTGCAGGGCTTCCTAACATCCCGCCTGGATGGGGTGAACTACGAGGCCTGCCATTCCAGTCAGCTGGTTCAGGACCTGAGTGAGGATCTTAAAAGGCTGATTAGAGCTGTGTGCCCCTGTCACTACAAACTGATATGCATCCTTACTCTGGGTCAGATGGAGCGGGAAGGTGCAATACTAGCTAGTCAATGTCTTTGGGACCCACACTCTGACACCTTTGTGTCCCATACATACAAAAGCCCTTGTGTCTTCTGCAATGCAATGATATTTGCTGTGTACTGTGAATGACATAACAGTCCTGGAGTAAATACAAATGTGTGACAATGACGTGAAAGCCCTGGTCTGAAATTTGTATGAAACATATTTGCAGGTCTGTTTAAACTCTCAACTAAGGATTTACAAAAGCAATTTAAGAAAGTATAGTTGCATGAATGAGTAACATTTTAGGTTTTTATATGCAATTTTCACAAGAGGCATTGAAGAAACACAATGAAAGTATTACATATGTCTGTCCTTTAGTTTTTGAGGAGTGAAAATTAATAAATTAGACATTTATTGTCTTATTTTCAACCGGTTGAGAATGTTCTCCTCGTAGTGCATCACACCAGGATTACCACTCCCCTTATCATATAGTTTATCCCACTGACCTCCAGGGAAGATAACGCAAATATTTGAATAACATTAGGTTCACTTAAATTAGAGTGCCTTTGAAGGACTATTAGGCTATTTGCAATTTTGATGTTGTGAAATATTATTGACAGACTAATAAAATGCCATTCTGCTTCGGCCTTAGTTGCTGTCTCATATAACTATGATTAATCAAACCAAGTACATAATAAAAGTCTGAATTAACCTGTATTTTGAATTTGCTCTTTGAATATGTTGTTTAATGCTCAATACTTGCATATACAGTCCCGGCCAAAGGTTTTGTCGCATGAGTGGACAAAAGTGACAATTGCTAATTACCCAACTCTTAATTAGCTAATACTGTTAGGAAACCACACAAATTAATCATAAGTGTCTAAAGTTTATTTCCATATTGGATGTAACCCCAAACCATAATCTTTCCACCTCCAAATTTGACTGTCTTCTGGGTGATCAGAGGGTCGTCGACAATATTGGCGGTGCTTGGGATGGAGCTCAACTGACGATTCATCTGAAAAATCCATTTTTCGCCACTTTTCTGCTGTCCAACCTTCTGTCAGGCTGTGGGCCTTGGCGTACGCAACACAGTTTCTTATTTAGCCTCTTGTTTAGCGCTGGTTTCTGGGCAGCAATATGACCGTGGAGACCATTGCGAGCAAGAATCCGATGTACAGTTCTTGACGAAACAGGTGTTGCTGGCGTCCACTCTTCCTGGAGCTGTGAGGTGGTTGACATGGGGCTGGCTTCTGACAGTCGGACCAGCAAGCTGTCGTCTCGAGCAGTTGTCTTGCGCGGTCTGCCCGACCTGGGTCTTTCATGGACGTCGCCAGTCTCTTGGTAGTGCTTGCGAATCCTCTCCACCTGCCGTTTAGACACATTGAAGATGTCTGCAACTTCAGCAGGAGACTTGGACTTGAGATTCTTGATGATCAGCACTTTGGTTTCTGGTTTGATCTTGGGCATGTTGACAGAAGCAATCTTGAGCATGAACTTGATGGCTTATGTGTAAAATTTCTGCTTTTATAGCTCAAACTTACCTACAGCTGACTAATCCAGCCCCTTGTTTGTTTCTTCCTTATTCACTGTGGCCTAGAAATTGGAGTTGGCCATTGCGACAAGACTTTTGTCCGGCCAAAACTGGCCTGTTGATCATTATCAAGTTGTAACATTTAGTAACAATTTTGAAATGTCATTTTGCTAGCTTCTAATAAACTTTAGACACTTATGATTAATTTGTGTTGTTTCCTAACTTTATTACCTAATTAAGAGTTGGGTAATGAGCAATTGTCACTTTTGTCCACTGATGCAACAAAACTTTTGGCTGGGACTGTACAGTATACTTGCCCACTTCCTCTATTATTCGCACACTGAATGGTTTCTGATCATTAGACAACATGTAATATTAGAAAAAGAGAACACAAAACAAGTGTTATCAAACATCCATATCACCCAAGTGAAAAAGTAATTGCCTTCTTAATGTTCACTGGTTGCGCCACCTTAGCAGCAGTAACTGCAACCAAACCATAATTTGATATCGCATTGCTGTGGAGGCATTTTACTGTAGCCCACTCTTTGCAAGCCAGGTCTTGAAACCCCCCAGTGTTTCTGCCTCCACTACATACACTGGCAAGACAAATTCGTGGGTTTTTGAGTATGACCTGCTTGTTCCAAGTGTCCTTATCTTTGTTGTACAGGTAGCAGTTGAAATTGTACTTCCCTCTAGGGTCTTTCAGCGAACTTATCCCTGGTTATGGGTATGCACTTTGTTGTACGTCGCTCTGGATAAGAGCGTCTGCCAAATGCCAATAATGTAATGTAATGTAATGTAATGTAAAGCGGATGTATTGGGGACAATACTTCCAGTATACTGCTCCCTTTTAAATAGAGCAGTGGAAACTAAATATAAGCAAACTACGAACCATTGAAGTCCGGATTCAAAGTACGTTTTTCATGAAAATCTTAGGCACCTGTATAACATTCTGTACAGATGAGATTATTTCAAAAATAATACAATGAAAGGTCCTAAATAAACTTACTATACATTTTACATTACATTTAATAAATTTGGCAGAATAGTTATAAACTGAATCGAATCGAATCAATATTTTTTGTGACCACCCTTCGGCATTAAAACTGCATCACTTCTCTGAGATAGCCAACGCTGTCCTGCAATTCTATAAGACAGTCAGCAGGGAGGTTGTTCCAAGCATGTTGGAGAATTTGCCACAGTTCTTCTGCAGACTTTGGTTGGCTCCTTGCTTCTGATCTCAGGCAGCCTTGATAAAGTTTTTATGTAAAAACCAGTATATGTAATGACGGGGACTGGCGGAGAGCCAAGAGCGACTAAGGGTAATCCCTTATAAGCGAACACGCGATCTACTATGACCAAAATTACCATTTTGCCCTCAGATGACGGCAATCCCGTAATAAGATCTAGGGCAGAGGTGGCCAACCCTGGTCCTGGGGAGCCGCAGGGTCTGCTGGTTTTTGTTTTCACCTGAACAACAAAAAACACTTTAGCCCCAAGAAACCAGGTGAGCCAAGTTAACTGTGCAATGGACTGCTTTAATGGATCGATTAGTGCTGGGAAACATCAAAAACCAGCAGTCCCTGTGGCTCACCAGGACCAGGTTGGCCACCCCTGATCTAAAGTGACATGGCTCCAAGGACGCCTCGGGACGGGTAATGGGCGTAACAACCCTGAAGGAGTCGGTGCGAACCCTTGCTACGGGCACATACCGGACAGGCGGGCACAAATTCCCAGACGTCCCTCTCCATCCCGGCGACTCAACCTCCCAGATCACTGGCGCCACAATCTGAGCACTAGAGTAGGTTGAGGAGCGTGCTCCCTGTCTGTTTTGTCAAATACCCGGGAGAGGGCATCGGGTTTTGTGTTCTTCGACCCTGGGTGATATGTCAAAATAAAAGAGGAATGCACAAAAAACAGCGCCCAGCGGGCCTGCAGTGAGTTGCGCGTTTTAGCAGTTTGGACATATTCCAGGTTTTTGTGGTCAGTCCACACTGTGAACGGATGCTCCGCCCCCTCCAGCCAGTGGCACTACTCCTCCAAGGCTAATTTGATGGCCAGCTGACACAATAAAACCAAGAAATGAAACTGTATTTGCGTGAAAAACGCATTTTTCCGCCTTGACAAAAAGACAAGCTTTTAAGAGACGCGTCAGAACCAGTGTCACGTGCCAAATGTGCTCAGAGATGTTGGCAGAGAAAATTCAAATATCGTCCAGATAAACGAACACAAACTTCTCCAGCATCTCCCTGAGCACATCATTGACGAGCGCCTGGAATACTGCGGGGGCGTTGGTGAGGCCGAACGGCATGACCAGATATTCATAGTGGCCTGTGTGTGTGTTAAAAGCAGTTTTCCATCCATCACCCTCCTGTATGCGTACAAGATTGTAGGCATTAGGGAGGTCCAGTTTGGTAAACACTGCCGCCGTCTGCAGGTGCTCGAATGCGGAGTTCATCAGCGGCAGGGGGTACCTTTTAATAGTAATTGCATTCAGTCCTCTGTAATCAATACATGGCCTTAAACTCCCGTCTTTCTTTTTTACAAAAAAGAATCCCGCCCCCGCTGGTGACGTAGATGGTCTGATGAACCCATTCGCTAATGCGTCATGAATGTATTCCTTCATAGCCCTGCCCTCCGGCACAGACAGCGAATAGAGCGCACCCCTGGGCGGGACTGTACCCGGATGTAGACTGATCGCAGTCATACCGCCGGTGCGGAGAAAACGTGGTCGCCCGTTGTTTACTGAATACCTCCGCTACCTTGCTATATACCCTCGGCACATTTGATGGCAGCAGGAACGCAATAGCCCCCACCGTCCGGTCCTCACACACACCCCCCCCACTGACTGAGGTCTGGAATAGGCTCTGTGTGTCCGCGTCTGTGACATAACTGCCCTCTCCCTGTTCAATAGGGCGATTCCAGTCACAGACTGAATCCCACTCCAGACTCTCCTCTTGCTCCTCCTCATCCAGTGTCCTAACCTTAGGGCTGGGGAACCCCCTAGCCTCTTCCTCGTCAAACTCGGACCCTATGTCAGTCTCTACGGGGGGGACCGAGGGCGTGTGCACCTGATCAGAGTGGCCAGCGCATTGAGGACCCCACTGGGACACTGGATTGCTCCGGTTCCCCCAGTTTATTTGGGACTGGTGTTTGGCTAACCAAACATGAATCGGGTACACCGGGGACTCCACCAAAAAAAAAAAAAAATGCTCCCGGTGCCCCAGAAACGGGATCCGCATCACAACCCGCTCGGTCATGTGACGTACAACCCCGGACCCCAACAGGCGGCCGTCAAGCGCCGCGATGGACTGGGGCTGCGGCATGGACCGAACCGGCAGTTTTTTGTGCTTAGCCCACTGGCGGTCAATAAAGTTATCCACTGCCCCAGAGTCGATAAAGGCGTCTGCCCGAACTACAACCCCCTTCCACGTCAGTTCGACGGGGAGAACGGTGCGAAAGCTAGTACCTTTAATAGTTCACACTAGGGACTGCTCTTTAGCTCTCAGGTTGGGACAACTCCTCATCTGATGCCCTGGCCGCTTACAAAAAAAACACAACCCTTCTCTCCCGGATTGCCTCCTAGGGCGCACCAGCGTAGTACTGTCCAGCTGCATCGGCTCATCCCCATTATGTGCCCTTTCTCCAGGTGTTTAGTATCGCTGCGGGTTTCCCTCTAGACGCGGTAACGTTGATTTTTTTTAAATTGCTCATTTGAACAGCAAGGGTTAGGGCTTGAGCCAGGTTGTTTGTCTATTACCTGTTAATCACTTCTACTGGTTGCATACCTGTAGAGTGATTGAACATTTGTCTTAAGTAACTTAAATAGCTGTGGAATTTATCAGTAGATTAGCTTTGATTTGGTATTGCTTGTGAGCAATTGTAGGCCATTTAAATAGGCGTGTCAGAGCAACGCTAGCGTATATTAGACTGGCGAAAGTTGTCCTTAGTCAGTAAGTGCATCATTCTGACCAGGTGTTCAGTATCGCTGCGGGTTTCCCTCTAGACGCGGTAACGTTGATTTTTTTTAAATTGCTCATTTGAACAGCAAGGGTTAGGGCTTGAGCCAGGTTGTTTGTCTATTACCTGTTAATCACTTCTACTGGTTGCATACCTGTAGAGTGATTGAACATTTGTCTTAAGTAACTTAAATAGCTGTGGAATTTATCAGTAGATTAGCTTTGATTTGGTATTGCTTGTGAGCAATTGTAGGCCATTTAAATAGGCGTGTCAGAGCGACGCTAGCGTATATTAGACTGGCGAAAGTTGTCCTTAGTCAGTAAGTGCATCATTCTGACCAGGTGTTCAGTATCGCTGCGGGTTTCCCTCTAGACGCGGTAACGTTGATTTTTTTTAAATTGCTCATTTGAACAGCAAGGGTTAGGGCTTGAGCCAGGTTGTTTGTCTATTACCTGTTAATCACTTCTACTGGTTGCATATGTGACAAGGCGAGTTAGACTCGCTGTTGTCCCTAATGGTGCAGTAATTGGGGTGGGGGAGTGGCACCGGCAGGACCTCATCTTTTGGACCAATCTCTTGGCTCCCTACCTTTTAAATGTTTTTCCTTTCGCTTCCTGTGATCTTTCTGATTGATTTCCTGTTTCCTGTCTCGTCCTCTCCTCATGTCTGCCTGCCTTACCATGAGAGGTAAGAGAACATCTATTCTGTTTTCCCCCTGATAGTGTTGCGTGGGTTAGGAACTTCGCAGATTAACACAATGCTTTGGTTGCAGCTAGCCGTCCGTTATCTGTTGGGTAATTCGTCGCGATTTAGCTGTGTCCCCTGATTTCGGTAGGTGGGCTATATTTCTATAGTTGTAATTACTTGACATTTATCGACAGTAATGTTATTTTCTTCTAATTCATTTATTAAGATGCGTCTGTTTGCGGAGTCTTCTCCGAAACACGGAAGTAACAACTCGCGCAACTTAGAATTCCATGGATTGTTTGGTAATGTACCGTTTTGCTGTATGTATATTCCGATTGGATTTTAATTATAAAATACCAGATTAACAGTGACTTTCTTCACTTTGTAGGTGCAATAGTCACTGCTGTTTTGCCTCGCTGTTTTATTTGAAGTTCGTTTGGTTGCGCTTATCAGGCGGGCGGAACCCGTCTGCTGTTGAGTACGTTCGCTAGTGTCCCGCATTGCACGGCTATAGACTAGTTGTTGGCCGGACGACCTAAGGTGCGCAGCGGCTGGTGCGCGTGGTGTGTAGCCTATATTAGACCTCCGTGCCTGGAGTCGTCTTGGTGTGGCTTCTTAGAGGCGCACTTGTACTTCTTTATTTTCTTTATTTTCATGTATTGAAGCAACTGGTATAGGTAGGCTGTAGTTAGGTTATTTCTTGGACTTTTAGGACTTGTCTCTTGTTGTATGGTGGGCTCGGTGCTGATTGGTGGCGGGGTTAGTCAATAGGGGTACCCTCCTCACGTGTTAGTGTGTAAGTGTTAATGGCACCTGAATCACATATAGTATCACCTTGTTTGTAGTAAGGCTTGCTGTGAGAGAGCACTGGGTTGTAACTACACATTGGGAGCCCTGAAGGTGAGTATGCCCCATCCCATCAGCGTCGTCACCCACCATCCTTAAGCTTTACATCAGTCTATTTTATTCCTATTTATTCTGGTAAAATTGACATTCAAAATAAATATATTTTTATACGAATATGAGCTTTTGTCTTAACCTCATTATTGCCTTCCAGCAGAATTGATTTAATAAAGTAATTGTATTTAACTTAGACCACGTCTCTGTCTTGTTATTATCAAACTGTAAAGGGGGCCTCTGTTATATTGTGTGACTGGGCGTACTTTAGGTTGAACCTTACATCTATGCACCCGGTTACACATACCTGTAGAGTGATTGAACATTTGTCTTAAGTAACTTAAATAGCTGTGGAATTTATCAGTAGATTAGCTTTGATTTGGTATTGCTTGTGAGCAGTTGTAGGCCATTTAAATAGGCATGTCAGAGCGACGCTAGCGTCGCTCCGTCCCCGTTTGTGATGTTATGTTTCTCCCCATCCCAGTCTGCTCTCTCCCTCGAAGACCCCCCCTGCGACGTGGGCCTCCACGGCGTCGTAACCCCTCAAACCTCAGCTATCCCCCGCTGACTTTGCTGTCACAGGGGGACTATGGAACTGCCAGTCTGCCACTCGGAAGGCTGACTTCATCCCTGCGTATGCCTCCCTCCAGTCCCTACAATTCCTTGCCCTAACTGAGACCTGGATCACACCTGACAACACCGCCACTCCCGCTGCCCTCTCATCCTCCTTCTCCTTCTCGCACACTCCCCGGCCTTCCGGCCGTGGCGGTGGTACTGGTCTTTTAATTTCCCCCTCGTTGAAATTTTCTGTTCTCCCCCTCTCTGACCTGTCCATATCCACTTTTGAATTCCATTCTGTTGCTGTATCCTACCCTAGTAACCTTTTCATTGCAGTTATCTACCGTCCTCCAGGGCCCCTGGGAAACTTCCTTGATGAGCTAGACACCCTTCTCAGCTCCTTCCCTGAGGATGGCACCCCGCTGATTCTCCTTGGAGACTTCAACATCCACCTAGAAGCCTCCCAGTCTGCTGCCTTCCTACCGCTAATCCACTCCGTCGGCCTCTCCCTGCAACACTCTCCTCCAACCCACAAGGCGGGCAATGTCCTAGACCTTGTCTTTGTGAGGAACTGCTCATGCTCCAATTTCACGGTTACCCCTCTGCATACATCTGATCACCACTTCATCTCATTCTCCCTCCCTCTTCCTCCCCATCCTCCTCCCCCTCCTCCCACCCACACTTCCTCAGCCCGCCGTAACCTCCGCTCCCTCTCACCCGGACAACTCCGACCAAAATAAAAGGAACAGCCCCAAAAAACGGCTACCAGAAAATAAAGCGACCCTTAAAAACCAGGGCGAACAACCCAACAGAAATTAGTGCTGAAAATGAGCACTGCAAACCCCAGACCGGGGACAAAATAAAAGAACAACCTAGTATAAAACACTAGGCAAGAAAACAAAGAACCTTGAGACGCAGCTCAGGAAAAACACAAACCAAAATACAAATACCGGGGACAACGTCCCTCACCCGCAAGCTCACACGAGCTATAAATGAAATCTTAAAAAAACAAAGAACCTTTCAGAAGGCGTCAGCCATGCACACAGCACCAACAAGCTGAGCGTCTTCCTTACCTTTTCTTTTTAAATGACACAGAAACCCGAACCAGCACGATACCTGACTCATATAAAGCACAGAGTCTACCGCGTGCATACCGGCTTGGTGAAAGAGCGAACAGTTAACACCGAAGCGCTGACTGACTGTCCGTGATGGCTTTAAATACCCTCAGGTGGTAGGCTCCCCGGGCACTAATGAGGACCAGTTGAAAATAATGAGCCCCTGCCCTCTGGTGGCAACAACCGGTCACTACCTATCACCCATGACAGTATATTGCTTACAGTAATATGTTACTTTTAAAAATTAAATATCTCTGTAAAATAAAATCTTTTGGAAAATGAATATTTGGAAATCTCAAATGTGTTTTTATACATTTATTGTAAATTAGTAAATGACATGCACAAGAAACGTAAGGTAAACATGAACACATGGTTAGAATGTTAGTATTACCCAATCCTGATCTAACATTAGTAGATTAGTAAGTAGATGCAGGAAAAAGAAACAATTAGGGAAGCGTGAACGACAGCAAAGGAGAGAGAGAAAGCATGAACGTAAGGTTTGCGGAAAGACACGAAAAAGTATATGCTAAACAATGAACAGAACAGCATAACATAAAACAAACATAAATTGTGACATAACATGTTTGTGAACTGTGATATGAAGACTATATAACAAATCAATCGTAACAACTAAACAAGAAACGTAACATGACATGAAAATGAAACGTAACAAGAAATAAAACATAAAAACGTGGCAAGACTATCCATCAATCCATTATCCTAACCCGCTTATCCTGAACAGGGTCACAGGGTCGCAGGGGGGCTGGAGCCTATCCCAGCATACATTGGGCGAAAGGCAGGAATACACCCTGGACAGGTTGCCAGTCCATCACAGGGCACACACACCATTCACTCACAGGACCTCCTTGCTGTGAGGCGGCAGTGCTATCCACTGCACCATCCGTGCCGCGTGGCGAGACTAGACTAACATAATACTTGACATTTCAATAAAGTAACTAAAACAATAACTAAACATTAAATATGACATGACAAGCATAAAACATGACATAAAGCATGCTTTAGAACTGTGCGCTTTCATTTCCGTGCGCAATACGAACAGCTGAGACCACTCGTGAAGTTAATTCAGCTCCTACGAAAAAACTGACATCCGAAAACTTTTAGAAATCCTACATTATTTGTGCAAATGCATTTATATTTCTTCGGCTCATGTTTGATAAATGAAGCCCATTGAGATCAAGTTAGTGCACAAAGAAGTTATTCTGGCTTGGTCCCTGACTTAGAAATGGAGATATTCAGTGTTTATGTAACTTTTGTGTACACCGTGTGTACATGCACTTAGATACATTTGTTCCGTCTGAACTTAATGAATGTAACAAGCCTCTTATATTTTAGCCTCCAACCATGCGTATGCAGTAAATAGTTTTTGGGATATTATAGGACAAGTACAAAATAGGCTGAAATTGCTTTCTTGGGGGGCCAAAGTGGAAAGGGTTTGAGAGACAACGGGTTTACGCTAAATGGTTTTCCAGAACAGACCCGGTAAACCCAAACGTCTAGTGAGGGTGAACTGGGAACGTCTGGCGGAGGCCCCTGTTCGCGAGGTCTTCAACTCCCACCTCCGGAAGAACTTCTCACGCATCCCGGGGGAAGCTGGGGACATGGAGTCCGAGTGGGCCATGTTCAAAGCCTCTATTGCAGAGGCGGCAAGCAGGAGCTGTGGCCAAAAGGTCATCGGTGCCTGTCGGGGCGGCAACCCAAGAACCCGCTGGTGGACACCAGCGGTGAGGGAGGCCGTCAAGCTGAAGAAGGAGGCCTTTCGGGCTTGGCTGGCCTGGGGGTCCCCTGAAGCAGCAGACAGGTGCCGGGTGGCCAGAAGGGCTGCAGCTTCGGCAGTCGCTGAAGCAAAAACCCGGGTATGGGAGGAGTTCGGGGAGGCTATGGAGAAGGACTTTCGGTTGGCCTCGAGGAAGTTCTGGCAAACCATCCGACGACTCAGAAAGGGAAAGCAGGGCTTGTCTCAGGCTGTTTTCAGCAGGGGAGGAGAACTGCTGACCCGGACTGGGGATATTGTCGGGCGGTGGAAAGAGCACTTCGAGGAGCTCCTGAACCCGAACAACACGTCCTCTGTGGAAGAGGCAGAGCCTGAAGACTCGGGGGAATCTGCACCTATATCCCTGGCGGAAGTTGCTGAGGTAGTCAAAAAGCTCCTCAGTGGCAAGTCGCCGGGTGTAGATGAGATTCGCCCTGAGATGCTGAAGGCTCTGGACATTGTTGGGCTGTCTTGGCTGACACGCCTCTTCAGTGTCGCGTGGAGATCGGGGACAGTACCTGTAGAGTGGCAGACCGGGGTGGTGGTCCCCATTTTCAAGAAGGGGGACCGGAGGGTGTGCTCCAATTACCGGGGTATCACACTCCTCAGCCTCCCTGGGAAAGCTTACTCTAGGGTACTGGAAAGGAGGCTCCGACCGACGGTCGAACCTCGGATTCAGGAGGAGCAATGTGGCTTCCGTCCTGGCCGTGGAACAGTGGACCAGCTCTTTACCTTGGCAGGGTTGCTGGCGGGGTCATGGGAGTTTGCCCATCCAGTCCACATGTGCTTTGTGGATTTGGAGAAGGCTTTCGACCGTGTCCCCCGGGGAACCCTGTGGGGTGTACTGCGGGAGTATGGGGTACCGGGGCCGTTGTTACGAGCCATCAGGTCCCTGTATAACCAAAGTGAGAGCTGTGTCCGCATTCTCGGCACAAAGTCAAGCACGTTTCCGGTGGGTGTTGGACTCTGCCAAGGTTGCCCCTTGTCACCGGTCCTGTTTGTGGTATTCATGGACAGGATCTCAAGGCGCAGCCGAGGTGAGGAGAGTGTCCGGTTTGGTGACCTCAGAATCGCATCTCTGCTTTTTGCGGATGATGTGGTTCTGCTGGCTTCATCGGACCGTGACCTTCAGCATGCACTGGAGCGGTTTGCAGCCGAGTGTGAAGCGGCCGGGATGAGAGTCAGCACCTCCAAATCCGAGGCCATGGTTCTCTGCTGGAAAACGGTGGATTGCTCCCTCCGGGTTGGGAACGAGTCTTTGCCCCAAGTGAAGGAGTTCAAGTATCTCGGGGTCTTGTTCACGAGTGAGGGTAGAAGGGAGCGTGAGATCGACAGGCGGATCGGTGCAGCGTCAGCAGTAATGCGGGCGTTGCACCGGACCGTTGTGGTGAAGAAGGAGCTGAGCCGGAAGGCGAAGCTCTCGATTTACTGGTCGATCTACGTCCCAACCCTCACCTATGGTCACGAGCTTTGGGTAGTGACCGAAAGAACGAGATCGCGTATACAAGCGGCCGAAATGAGCTTCCTCCGTAGGGTGGCCGGGCTCAGCCTTAGAGATAGGGTGAGGAGCTCGAACATCCGGAGGGAGCTCGGAGTAGAGCCGCTGCTCCTTCGCGTCGAAAGGAGCCAATTGAGGTGGTTCGAGCATCTGATCAGGATGCCTCCCGGGCGCCTCCCTTTGGAGGTTTTCCGGGCTCGTCCAACTGGGCGGAGACCCCGAGGGAGACCCAGAGCCCGCTGGAGAGATTATATATCTCTCCTGGCCAGGGAACGCCTTGGGATCCCCCAGGAGGAGCTAGAATGCGTTGCTGGGGAGAGGGACGCCTGGAATACCCAGCTTTGCCTACTGCCCCCGCGACCCGACTCCGGATAAGCGGGTGATGATGGATGGATGGATGGTTTTCCAGAACCACTTTGGGGCTGAACTAAGGCTTCTCCAAATTGAGTAGTAGGGGGACCACCCCCTATCAAGTTGTTTGGTTCTAGAACCAACACTATATGTAGAGATTAGCTCAGCTTTATCTAGTTGGTACATCTTAACCTCTTGTACCAGCTCCAGGTTGTGCCCCATGAGTGAGGTAATGTTCTAACTACCAAAAGTCCACTCCCGCCCCCTTACCTGACAGGTGTTGCACCCAACCCCTACCCTGGATCTTGAAGGTGGTGGGCCTATATGCTGATCCCACATAAAAAATGATCCCATTTTGGTGTGAGTCCAGCGACCAGGCACTCACCTGTGGACACCACCCCGATGGATTGCCCTGTCCTGGGCAGGATATACTGAATCTTTTCTCTATTCAATAAGGGTTCATTTTGATCCTGTTCATTTGGGTCCACAGTCGAGGCCTGTTCACCTTGAGAGACCCTGCCTGCGGACACAAGCTCTGGGGATCTATACAGTGCATTATGCAAGTATATTCCACTTTTTGTATTCTGAAGTATTCTGAAGAAAGACTTTGTTGCTTTGGCTGTATGTTTTGGAGCATTGTCCAATCAGTTTTGATGCATTTGCTTGCATCTGAGATGAAAATATGTTTATGTATACTTTGGCCTTCATCCTGCTGCCAGCAGTGACTCATCAATAAACACAAGTGAGCCAGTCCCAGTGGCAGCCATACATGTCCAAGCCTCACAATGTTTGGTGTGAGGTAGTGTTGTTGTGCTTCGGATCATGAGCTGTTCCTCATGAATTCTACAGGTTTTATGTTTGTGTGACCTGGCATAACACCACTCGATTACTCCACCTTGGGAATTACGCCCAAGGAAATCGTTTGTAAGAATCATGGATCGGTGATAAATCCCCACATAGGTGTCTTCAACTAAATGAACAAGCAGACGTGGATTCAATAATAAAACAGTTTATTAATTACAATCCTAAAAACACAGTAAAAACAACCCACCCAAACCCACAGGATCCCCAAAATTATAAAATGAGCCGGTAGGTTTTCCCCGCCGCTAGCGGTGCTACTGGGTGCGTGCGGGTACGGGTCCGTGGTGGGTGGACTTACCGGAAGTTGAATCGCCAGGTCACTCACTCGTGAATGTGCCAGCAGACATACACCCAAGCACTGTAAATCGGTGACACACACGGCACCACTTCCGACGGCGCCGTAGCGACCTCCACGCCAAACCAGATTACAAACCATGCACTGCAACATAAACAGTAAGCCGCTCCAAAGCCCCAAATATGGAATCCCAGGGAAAAAGCGGGTACAATAGTTTAACACAAACGCTCCACGTAGCCAGTTACCAGCGTATTAATATAACTGGAGCTCCGCTATCCGCGTTCTTTAGCCCTTTAATGACACTACACAAGAAACGCAAATGACTAATGTCGGCAAAACAGCAGCTAGCAATGTCCTATAATGGCAGAAAAACATTCGTTAGTGCATATGCAGTGTGGCGTTCTGGCAAATGCGATGTAGAAGGTTTTATATACCTCAAAAAGAGTCGGGAGACTTCATGTGCGTTTCAATATGGCTGCTTTACTTTTTTGCATAATAACACACTGTTACACTGATGTCATCACATCTCGAACACAATACAAACGCCACCTTGTGGGCTCACATGGTATTACATGCGATATTGTAGCGCATTTTAACTACAACATTACCTCGGAAGCTAAATGCTTTTTTACTCATACCGTTAACAGGATAGATAAAAAATAAATACCTCAATAGGCTATGCACATGCAGTCTCAAGCTCCACCACCTCGTCTATGGCGACCTACAATAAAAATTCTCATCAGGCTTACATGGACCATTGCTGCAAGTAACAGCAAACTGCAACATACCTTGAAGCCAAACCGGAACCTGCACACAAGCAGGGAAGAACAAAAACCCCAACAGGCAAGGCATTTCCTTGTACCTAGTTGTTGCAGGTTATTCATAGGCTCCCGGAAATGGTTAATACGCGCGTCAGCAAACCGGAATGCACATTAACGTAGCCTATTTGCTAGTTAGGGTGTTTTTAGTAACCTGTTACATATATTTTTGCAAACTTCTATTACTGAGGCTTGCCAGTGGTTTGCAGATTGTAACGAAACTGTTTTGTTTTGTTGAGTCTGACTGTTAGTTTATCATTGTTATACTTGTAATTAATTATTTTTCATTATTATATCTGGTTATTGTTTCCCATTACAGTTTCACATTCGTCATCCCCTGTTATGTCTGCATCTGAGTGATTATGAGCCCGAGTCACTCCCTGTCCTACTATTCGGGTGGTTTCGGTAGTTTCTGGGATTTCAACATTCCTTCCAATCTCGCATTTCTAACTTCCTGCTTCTCTCTGTAGTTAAATGTTGTAAAGCACTATTCTTACTAACTACTACTAATCTAGATATTGTACAGTACTAATCCGATTGATACACTTACTGTCTGTCTAACTAACTAACTAACAGTCACTTTAATTGGGTAGTTTAGATTTATCACGTAACTAACTCACTAACGCTATCTCTTAGTTTTCCGCACTGTTCTATAACTCCGCCTCCCTATGCTATCCCTGATTACTTGCTTAGTTTCAGTGAGGTGTTCACACCTGTCTCTTACTATCACTACGTCTTCAATCTATGCAAATGTCTACTCCTTAATCAGGAGCCGTATGTTTTACATGTGTGTTATCTCTAATCATCTCTTCTTTTAATGCCCCAAATTTGCAGTGCTCTGCCAGTTTATGCACATCTGTGATAAAATGTTCAGCAGATTCGCCTTGTTGCTGCTGTCTGCTATTAAACTTGGCACGTTCATATATCACGTTGCGCTTACCGACAAAATGTTCATCAAAGGCTTTTTTCACATCCGCATAGACTGCCTTTTGATGTTCCGTCAGAGGCAGTGTACTGAGAATGTCGTCGCTCTTTTTGCCCATTATGTAGAGGAGGGAGTTAACTTGGTAATCTTCGTCTTTTCCATCTAGCCCTGATGCCAGTCTAAATCGCTCGAACCGTCTTATCCACTGCGGCCATGAGCTGGGCTGTTCAAAATCGAAGTTACCGGGAGGTGCTATTGCGAATATTTGATCCATCACATTCCCCTCTCTCTCCTTCTTCGGGCCACGCTGCTCATCGACTGGTCACAGTTAATGTCCCCGTTTTCGTTTCCCCCGTTATTGTATTATTACCCTATTATGTTTCACACCTGTTGTTTATTTGTTAGCCCACCTTTCTTCTGAGGCCCGCCGAGATTGTCATCTTCCCTCATGTATTTAAACCTTAGTCTCTGCTTTGTCCTTTGTCAGATCGTTGATCTTCATTCTGTTCCGAGTTCCTAGTACGCCAGTTTGTAGAGAGATTCTGGAGACACCCTTCTGCCTGATTACGACTTGTCTTGCCCTTCTGTTTTGTTTGCCTTTCTTTTTTTGTTGGTTTTGACTTTTTGCTACATCCAGTTACTGTTCTCCTGCCTACTCCTTTTGTACTTTTGCTCATCTTTTTTTTGGCTACAATTTCGGTTTGTTTTTGACTATTCTTCTGCATCTCGTTTTGGCACTGTCTGAACCTCTGATACCTAGCTACGAACTTGGACTGTAATAAAGACAACAATTTTTGCTCATCCCTGTGGTTTGCATCTGGTTCCTTTACCGGTCGTAACAGAAACCTCTGATGTTATGCTGGCATGGTCTTCTCCCGGTGGTCCTGTTTGATACATCTACGCCTACAGTCTGGAGAGTATTCTTGATCAGTTTTACAAAGGGATTTGACTTCACAATTCGATTCTTCAGTCATCCACTACACTGGACTTCTGTGGTCTACCCGATTGTTTGCCATTGCTGAGCTAACCAGTGCATTCTTGTTTCTTAACAATGTACACATTTTTTGGCTATGTCTTTGATTAACAAAAAAATGTACCAAAATTTAAAAATTTGGAGGACAACAATTAATATACTGTTCACCCAATATGGATGTAAAAACCATAAAATTAAAGGCATCTACTTTAACAGCATAGTCAGTGTTTTATTTCAAATTCAATGTACTGACATACATTGAGTCAATACAACAAATAACGTGTCACTGTCCAAATAATCACAGACTGCACAGTATAATCACGCAAGCCCTTCCGCCACAGCAATTTGATCATCCAAGAATGGGTTTTTTCATTTTGTAGCATTTCTATATCTGTAGGAACCTTCTACTGCAGTTCTATTTATGAAAGTAGAAAAGTGTGAAGACAAGCTGTCTGTGGTTGAGGAATTTACAAAGGGAATCAACAGTACCCTGTACTGATACTGGTGTCCTGGGTGTCTGAGGGCTGCACTCATGGTGGGAGGTTATTCCCATGGTGACCGCTAGAGGGTCTGGGATCATTGTTATCACCTGTTCCTCGTTTGCATTAGGGGAATGGCCTCCCAGCTGTGTATTTAAGGCCAGTTTGTATGAGCCTCAGTGCTTTTGTGTTACTGTTCGCTCTAACACCAAGCCGGTAAATGCACACGGTAGACTTGAGGTTTGAGTCAGGTACTGTGCAGGTGTGTGTTCACTGATTGAAACTTCCTAACAAACTATTCTAAAAGGTAGGAAGGCGTTTGGTGGGGTTTTACCGACGCCTTCCCTAAGGGTTTATTTTCTTCTTTTATTTTGGGCTCGTGTGAGCCGGCGGTAGAGGGACGTTGTCCCCGGTAAATGTATTTTGGTTTGTGTTTATTCCTGAGCTGCACCTCATGGTTTTTGTTTAGCCTACGCTGTTTTTGGCTAGGTTGTATTTTTATTTCATTGCCCCTGATTGGGCACTCTCTGTGCTCGTTATTCGGCACAGTTACTGGTCGGTACACTCGCCCTGTTCTCAAAGGGTCGTTTTATTTTCTTCAGCCATTTTGGGCTCCTTTTCTGTTTTCCCTATTAAGAATCGCCTTCGGGTTTGTTTTTGTTTCTCCCCCCTGTTACGGGAGTTATTCTCATTTTTTGTCCCACTTATCCCTGTACACTGCCCCTGGGATCTAGGAGGGGTTTTATTTAGTCGCACTTGGTCCTCCGCTCCAACCCCACCCTGATAGAACACAAAAGCCACCCTGGAGAGACCAGCGACTTATACAGGAATGAATGTGGGAGATTCCCCGCTGGAAGCGGTGGTCGCCGCTCAGCAGGCTGCTTTAGGTAGGCAGGAACAGGCGCTGCAGGTGCTGCATGCACAGCAGGCTGCTACCACTGAGCAGCAAACACTGGTGTTCCAACGTCAGGATGAGATCCTGGCCAGGTTAGGCAGGCAGCAGGATGTGCTGCTGGAGCTCGCTGATAGTTTTCGGCATTTGGCAAGCGAGTCCCGCTCTACACAGGGACTAGCACTATCTCCTGACTCCTCCCAACCACCCACTCTCCCTCAACCGACGGTGTCCTCTTACCAACCCATTACACCAGTGGTCAGGGAGCCCAAATTGCAGTTGCCGTTACGGTATGGGGGGGAGGCGGGTAAATGCAGGGGGTTCTTATCCCAGTGCCTGATATTTTTCAAAGCACAGCCCTCACGGTTTTCCACTGAAGACGCTCGAGTAGCGTTTATTCTGTCACTTCTAACCGATAAGGCTCTGGCCTGGGCAGACCCGCTGATTAGGGCACAATCCCCAAAAATGGACAACTCTCAAGTCCTCATTCAAGAAATGACCAGGGTCTTCGACCACAATATCACGGGCAAGAAGGCGGCGGCTCGCCTAACGTGGATGAGGCAGGGAACGCAGAGTGTCGCGGAATTCTCCGTGGCGTTTCAGGCTCTGGCAGGGGAGACGGGGTGGGCGGATGAGCCGCTCATGACACTATTTACAGGCGCCTTGTCAGACCCCGTCAGGGACGCACTGGCTATGGTAGAGCCACCAGGGGATTTAGGCTCGCTAATATCGCTATCCGGATCGATAACCGGGTACGGGAATGTGAGAGAGAGAGAGCCGGCAGATCAGGCGGGATAAAATGGCCGGTTTTACCTAGCCTGGGCAGAGGTATTGTGGCAGAGGAGAAACAGGGGGCACACCAGGTAGAGGAATCCATGCAGCTGGATGGGACTATGCTGGCGCGGCCCAAGAGGCGCCTCGGTCCGTGCTACTTTTGCAAAAGAACAGGGCATTTTGTTAAAAACTGTCCAGACCTAAAAGTAAAAGGGCAGTCCCACTAGCGGAGCGGAAGTCGCTAGTGGGACCGGCCGAGGGTTTTAACTTTCGCACTACTATGCCCGTCGAATTGACGTGGAGAGGGGGCGTGGTGGAGGCTGAGGCTTTTATCGATTCAGGGGCGGTGGATAATTTTATGGACCGTCAGTGGGCTGAACAAAAAAAATTGCCGGTTCGGTCTATGCCACAGCCCCAGTCTATCACGGCTCTCGACGGTCGCCCCTTGGGGAGCGGGGTAGTCCGCCACAAGACCGAGAGGGTTACTATGCGGATCCCGTTTCGGGGCCACCAGGAGCGGATTTATTTTTATCTGGTTGAATCTCCAGCTTATCCGGTAGTCTTAGGGCACGTATGGCTCGTAAAACATCAGCCATCCATCAACTGGGGTAATCGGAGCAATCCGGTCTCTCGGTGGGGTCCGCACTGCACCACTCATTCTGATCAGAGGCATTCGTCCTCGACTCCTCCCAGAGAGACTGACGTAGGGTCCGATTTGGACGAGGAGGAGGCTGGGGAGCCCCTGGGCCCTAATTCCAGTGGCCCGGAGGAACAGGAGGCAAGTCTAGAATGGGACTCAGTCTATGATTGGGAGCGTCCTATTGACGAATGGGAGGGCAGTGAGGGAATTGACTGGGACACACAGAGCCTTTTCCAGACTACAGGCAGTGAGGGTGAGAGTCGAATGGTAGGGGCTATTGAGTTCCCATTGCCCAATAACGTCCCAAGGGAATATAACAGATTATCTGAGGTATTCAGCAAACAGAGGGCGACCACACTACCTCCACACCGGTCGTACGACTGTGCGATCGACCTGTATCCGGGGACAGTACCACCTCGTGGTTCACTTTATTCTCTGTCTGTGCCAGAAAGCAGAGCCATGAAGGAGTACATTCATGAGGCTTTAGCCAGCGGGTTTATAAGACCATCCTCGTCACCAGCGGGAGCAGGGTTCTTTTTTGTTAAAAAGAAAGACGGGAGCTTAAGGCCCTGCATTGACTATCGAGGGCTTAATGCTATCACAATAAAAAATAGATATCCCCTGCCACTTATGAACTCAGCATTTGAGCGCTTACAAACGGCGTCGGTATTCACTAAGCTGGACCTCAGGAATGCGTACAACTTAGTGCGTATAAAGGAGGGTGATGAGTGGAAAACTGCGTTTAATACTCATTCGGGACACTACGAATACTTAGTGATGCCGTTTGGCCTCACCAACGCCCCCGCGGTATTCCAGGCGTTTGTCAACGATGTGCTCAGGGAGATGCTAGAGAAGTTTGTGTTCGTCTATCTAGACGATATTCTGATCTTCTCTGCCACTCTCTCTCTGAGCACATTCGTCATGTAAAACTGGTCTTGACACGCTTGTTAGAGGCTCGACTGTTTGTGAAGGCGGAGAAGTGCGTTTTTCACGCAAATTCCGTTTCTTTCCTGGGGTTCATTGTGTCGGCCGGTAAAACGGAGATGGACCCGCAGAAAATCGACGGCGTAAAAAACTGGCCAACGCCGGAGTCTGTTAAGCAGGTGCAGAGGTTCCTTGGGTTCGCAAATTTTTACCGGCGTTTCATTCGTAATTTTAGTACTGTGGTCGCCCCCATTACCGGGCTCACTAAGAAGAGTGCGACGGCGCGATTTGTGTGGACTCCGCGGGCAGAGGCAGCGTTTGTGGAATTGAAAAGGAGGTTCTGCTCGGAACCTATACTTATAACACCTAACCCGTCACTGCCCTTCATTGTTGAAGTAGACGCTTCTGAGCTGGGGGTGGGGGCTATTCTCTCACAGCGGTCACCAAGCGACCAAAAGGTTCATCCCTGCGCGTATTTCTCCCGGTCGCTGTCCCAGGCCGAGAGGAATTATGACGTTGGGGACAAGGAATTATTGGCTGTAAAATTAGCCTTAGAGGAGTGGCGTCATTGGCTGGAAGGGGCGGAACATCCTTTTACTGTGTGGACGGATCACAAAAACCTGGAATACATCCAGACTGCAAAGACACGCAATTCGCGCCAGGTGCGCTGGGCGTTGTTCTTTGCCCGTTTTTCGTTCATTGTGACTTACCGGCCAGGTTCCAAGAATGTAAAACCTAACGCCCTTTCACGAGCCTTTGATAAATCGGACAGGGAGCACACTCCGGAGCCCATTATTGCCAAAGCACAGATCGTGGCGCCTGTCAGTTGGGATATTGAGTCGGCGGTGCAGAAAGCGCTGCGCCATGAGCCAGACCCAGGGGGGGCCGTCTCACTGTCTCTTTGTGCCCGCTAGAGTTCGGTCTCAGGTGCTACAGTGGGGACATGCCTCACAGCTGGCGGGTCACCCAGGGGCGCACCGCACAAAAGACTTTTTGTCCCGACGGTTCTGGTGGCCCGGTATGGAGAAGGACGTCCGGGAGTTTGTGGCTGCCTGTCCGGTTTGCGCTCGCAATAAGAACTCCCACCAGGCTCCCTCAGGTCTATTACGGCCGCTGCCAAACCCGGGAAGACCGTGGAGCCATATCGCTTTGGATTTCATCACGGGATTACCACCCTCCGAAGGCAAGACGGTCATTCTGGTGGTGGTTGATCGCTTCTCTAAGGCAGCGCATTTTGTGGCGCTGCCCAAGTTACCGTCGGCAGCGGAAACTGCGCGGCTAGTAGTCGACCACGTGTTTAGGATACACGGCCTTCCCCAGGATGTGGTGTCTGACTGCGGACCGCAGTTTGCTTCCCGTTTCTGGCGTGCGTTCTGCTCCCTGGTAGGCGCCTCTGCGAGTCTCTCGTCAGGTTTTCACCCGGAGACCAACGGGCAGACAGAACGTACCAACCAGACTCTGGAGAACACGCTCCGGTGTCTGGCCGCGACCAACCCCACATCCTGGAGTCGACAGCTCACGTGGGCCGAATACGCGTATAACACTCTATGCAATGCCTCCACGGGTCTCTCGCCTTTCGAGGCACAATTTGGGTACGCTCCACCACTGTTCCCGGAACTGGAGCGGGGGGCTGAAGTGCCTTCTGCGGAGGCTTTTGTACGATGGTGTCGGGCCACCTGGAGTAAGGTGCGAGCCGCGCTCTTACGGGCCACCGCCACCCAGAAAAGGCTGGCCGATAGGCGTCGTCGGGCGGCACCATCCTACAGGGTAGGGCAGCGGGTATGGTTGTCCACACGTGATTTGCCATTGCGGGTCGAATCACGTAAGCTCGCTCCTCGCTACGTGGGGCCTTTTAAGATCATTCGGAAAATCAACCCGGTCACGGTGCGCCTCCAGTTACCCAGGTCCATGAAGATCCACCCCACCTTCCATGTCTCTCGCCTCAAACCGGTGTGTACTAGTGTGCTGGCCCCGGCGGAGGTTCCTCCACCACCTCCACGGCTGATCGACGGGGGCCCAGTCTACACCGTGCGCCGCATTTTGGCAGAGCGCCGCAGAGGCAGAGGCAGGCAGTACCTCATTGACTGGGAGGGTTTCGGGCCGGAGGAGCGCTGTTGGGTCTCCTCTAGGGACATTTTGGACCCGGAACTGATTCGGGAGTTCCACAGGCAGGGGGCTGAGGGAGCGTCTGGGGCCGCTCCTTAGTGGGGGGGTCCTGTCATGGTGGGAGGTTATTCCCGTGGTGACCGCTTGAGGGCCTGGGATCATTGTTATCACCTGTTCCTCGTTTGCATTAGGGGAATGGCCTCCCAGCTGTGTATTTAAGGCCAGTTTGTATGAGCCTCAGTGCTTTTGTGTTACTGTTCGCTCTAACACCAAGCCGGTAAATGCACACGGTAGACTCGAGGTTTGAGTCAGGTACTGTGCAGGTGTGTGTTCACTGATTGAAACTTCCTAACAAACTATTCTAAAAGGTAGGAAGGCGTTTGGTGGGGTTTTACCGACGCCTTCCCTAAGGGTTTATTTTCTTCTTTTATTTTGGGCTCGTGTGAGCCGGCGGTAGAGGGACGTTGTCCCCGGTAAATGTATTTTGGTTTGTGTTTATTCCTGAGCTGCGCCTCATGGTTTTTGTTTAGCCTACGCTGTTTTTGGCTAGGTTGTATTTTTATTTCATTGCCCCTGATTGGGCACTCTCTGTGCTCGTTATTCGGCACAGTTACTGGTCGGTACACTCGCCCTGTTCTCAAAGGGTCGTTTTATTTTCTTCAGCCATTTTGGGCTCCTTTTCTGTTTTCCCTATTAAGAATCGCCTTCGGGTTTGTTTTTGTTTCTCCCCCCTGTTACGGGAGTTATTCTCATTTTTTGTCCCACTTATCCCTGTACACTGCCCCTGGGATCTAGGAGGGGTTTTATTTAGTCGCACTTGGTCCTCCGCTCCAACCCCACCCTGATAGCACTGGACTCTCGTTATGCTTCAGCAGGCTGACAGAGGAGCAATGGAGGCAGTGTGTACAGGGGTCTGTGCAGCTCCTTAGTTACCATCTGTACTGGATCTCCTTGCCTTTGTGTTATAACAGTATGGTGCCAAATGTGTGTGCATGGAGACACAATGACAATAAACAAACAGTAATTTAAGGATTTCTGAAATTTGGAGCTATCAGCCACAGTCAGGACTGGCATGGTCCAGATGTGAGACTATTTTCAAAATTTTTATATTTTGACCATATCCAGATCTAATTTATTTTCTATTTTCTGAATATAGGATTTGTAAATAACTGACGAAAGAATTTTTGCTCACAGATGAGGACAAGATTCAATGTTTTAATATGTAAATGTTAAAAAGCTTTTGTTGGTTAAAAATAAAATTGTATATGATCAACATGAAGCAAAGCCCAGCTCCTGTGTAACAAAGGCAACAAGAGAACAGCCCTGTTATAGCTCAGACCTAGAGAGATCAGCTGTCATTGTCACACATTCCATTCGGAGACAACTTATTTTTAGCATATGACTATGATGCACAGTTTATCAGCTGCAGGGCTTTTGTGTCTGAGAAAGGTATTGTTTCACAGATTTTCTGTTCTTTTCTGCAAAAGCACAAACTTTTACTGAGGGTCTCAATGGGTAATTATAAATCAAGGCCATCACAAACATGTACAGGTAATGACTTCTTTTTTTTGTGTGTGCTTAGCTATATCATATACACTTGATTATAATTTAATTTCAGAAAACATATAAATAGCAGAAGGCATATGGTACTTCATGTAAAATAGTGACACATTGTTTATGGATTCTCCAAGCAAACATCTTTGATATTCGACTGTTAGGAGTAGTTTTAGCATGTAAATATAGTGAATACTTTTTCATGGAAGCTTGGACAGTGTTTCAACAAATTACTAAAATACTGGTAACATTCTAAAGGTAAATATTGTGCCATGTATTGTTTTAAATGACATTCCAAAAATTCATATTGTGTTGCTGAATTCTGAAATACTATAATGTACCATAATGTGAATTTGGGAATAAAATTCTAACACTTGATATTTTGTTTTGGTTTTTGTTAAGATGAATGGAAGAAAAAAGTCAGTGAGTCATATTCTGTAATAATAGAGAGGCTGGAGGATGATCTACGAATCAAAGACAATGAGTTGATGGAACTAAAACATGTTTTCAGGTAAAAATGGCAAGAAAAGTACTATCAGGCAACCAATGTCATAATTAAATTAATGCTTCATTATTTATAGTATGCAGAAATTAAAATTATATTTTTTGTTTTGAAAATGTTCTGTGCAATGCTTTTTTTATTGGGTACCGAGACAAAGATTTTCATTGTAGCTCGGATGAAGCATTCAATAAAGTCAACTTGAATTATCGCACGGAAAGTGGGCTGTCTCTGCTGCATCTCTGCTGCATATGTGGAGGTATGTGTGAGGTATAATTGTATGCTGTTGAATTAGAAACATAAGGGCTATTACTGGTTTGATTTTTAGTTTTGTTTTATTTTCATAGAGGTGAATGTGTTTTGAACCACGTGCTTTTATTGCAATCTTAATTTTGGTGTGGGCCAATGTTAAATATTGATAATTAAATATGCTGATTGAATAGTTAGGTATATGTCATATACAGTGGACTCCAGAATTATGGACACCCTTGATAAATCTGCAAAATATTTGCTTTAAGTTGAATATGAGCTTTATTTTCCTACATGGAATCAACCAAAGTTTTACATTTTTCTAATAAAATAATATTTCCCCCCAGAAAAACAAGTTCCATAATTATTGACAACCCTGGATTATACTTTGTGCAATCACCGCTGGCAAAGATGACGACCATGAATCTGTTCTTGAAATTTTAGATAAGTTTAGAGAACATATAGTCAGGTCCATAAATATTGGGACATCGACACAATTCTCATCTTTTTGGACTATACACCACCACAATGGATTTGAAATTAAACGAACAAGATGTGCTTTAACTGCAGACTTTCAGCTTTAATTTGAAGGTATTTACATCCAAATCTGGTGAACGGTGTAGGACTTACAACAGTTTCTATATGTGCCTCCCACTTTTTAAGGGACCAAAAGTAATGGGACAAACTAACAATCATAAATCAAACTTTCACTTTTTAATACTTGGTTGCAAATCCTTTGCAGTCAATTACAGCCTGAAGTCTGGAACACATAGACATCACCAGACGCTGGGTTTCATCCCTGGTGATGCTCTGCCAGGCCTCTACTGCAACTGTCTTCAGTTCCTGCTTGTTCTTGGGGCATTTTCCCTTCAGTTTTGTCTTCAGCAAGTGAAATGCATGTTCAATCGGATTCAGGTCAGGTGATTGACTTGGCCATTGCATAACATTCCACTTCTTTGCCTTAAAAAACTTTTTGGTTGCTTTCGCAGTATGCTTCGGGTCATTGTCCATCTGCACTGTGAAGCGCCGTCCAATGAGTTCTGAAGCATTTGGCTGAATATGAGCAGATATTGCCCAAAACACTTCAGAATTCATCCTGCTGCTTTTGTCAGCAGTGACATCATCAATAAATACAAGGGAACCAGTTCCATTGGCAGCCATATATGCCCACGCCATGACACCAGCACCACCATGCTTCACTGATGAGGTGGTATGTTTTGGATCATGAGCAGTTCCTTTCCTTCTCCATACTCTTCTCTTCCTATCATTCTGGTACAAGTTGATCTTTGTCTCATCTGTCCATAGGATGTTGTTCCAGAACTGTAAAGGCTTTTTTAGATGTTGTTTGGCAAACTCTAATCTGGTCTTCCTGTTTTTGAGGCTTACCAATGGTTTACATCTTGTGGTGAACCCTCTGTATTCACTGTGGTGAAGTCTTCTCTTGATTGTTGACTTTGACACACATACACCTACCTCCTGGAGAGTGTTCTTGATCTGGCCAACTGTTGTGAAGGGGTTTTTCTTCACCAGGGGAAGAATTCTTCTGTCGTCCACCACAGTTGTTTTCCGTGGTCTTCTGGGTCTTTTTGTGTTGCTGAGCTCACCGGCGCGTTCTTTCTTTTTAAGAATGTTCCAAACAGTTGATTTGGCCACACCTAATGTTTTTGCTGTCTCTCTGATGGGTTTGTTTAGATTTTTCAGCCTAATGATGGCTTGCTTCACTGATAGTGACAGCTCTTTTTAGATCTCATATTGAGAGTTGACAGCAACAGATTCCAAATGCAAATAGCACACTTGAAATGAACTCTAGACCTTTTATCTGCTCCTTGTAAATGAGATAATGAGGGAATAACACACACCTGGCCATGGAACAGCTGAGCAGCCAATTGTCCCATTACATTTGGTCCCTTAAAAAGTGGGAGGCACATATAGAAACTGTTGTAATTCCTACACCGTTCACCTGATTTGGTTGTAAATACCCTCAAATTAAAGCTGAAAGTCTGCAGTTAAAGCATATCTTGTTCGTTTCATTTCAAATCCATTGTGGTGGTGTATAGAGCCAAAAAGAGGAGAATTGTGTCGATGTCCCAATATTTATGGACCTGACTGTATTTGGAGGGACTTTTGACCATTCCTCCATGCAGAACTTTTCAGAATCATTGAAATCCTCATCAGTTCAGACCTCAGGTTTTTCATGGGATTTAAGTCTGGATACTGAGATGGCCATTGCAAAACATGGTTGTTGTTTTTACCTAACCATTCGTGTGGATTTTGATGTATGCTTGGAGACATGGTCCTGAATCTACCTATGACCAATCTTCCTTGCAGATTTCTTCATATGTTATTGAATCAATTGTGCCATTGAGTTTAAACAGTGTCCCGGGACCACTGGTAGCAAAACATCTCCAAAACATCAATTACCCACCGCCATATTTAACAGTAGGTATGAGGTGCTTCTCCTTGTATGAATTACATTTTGCCGCTAAACACTTTGATGATTAGCGGCAAAATGCTCAAAAAACTACGATCCTTGGGTTACTTATGGCCTCCCTCATCATCTTCGTTACCGTCATAATATGCACTTGCATCCTCCTCCTGGCAAGTTTGCAACCATTCCATATGTTTTACACTTTTTTTTATTGCCCTTACAGTGCTGATATGTTTAACCATTTATGTATTTTTTGTACCCATTACCTGACTTCTGATGGTCAGTTATGTGTCTTCTGAATTGACAGTTCTTTGGTTTTTCCCATGCTGATGGTTGACAGAAAATTTGCATGTGGTTTCCTCAGTTTTAAACTCTTGTGAAACAGGAAGTTATGGAATGACACAATATAGTTCCTTTAGACTGAGATTATCTAAATTACTGTAAAATTGTATTGCTATTTAATTTTGTTTGATTTTATCTACAATAATTGTTAGGGGTGCCTATAATTTTAGCACCTGTGGTTTTCTAAAATAATTGATAATACTAAATAGAAAACATTGAAACATAGAATAAAAGTATATCGTTTTCACGTATGTTTCACCATAAAATATAGATCGTTATCCAAGTTGTTTATTCTATGCTGCCTTTTTTCTCCACTTCTATTATGGCTGCGAATAATTCTGGAGCCCACTGTAGATAGATACCTATAATGAACCAGTGATCTAGCAAGAATTTTATCAAATGTATTCTTAAAGATGATCTATGGAATTATGTAATTCATTGTCATTGCAATGCACATAAAGATAACTGAAAAACATTACTGCACACAAACAGGAAACAAAGCTCACATCAGGACCCTCATGCTCAAAGGCTTGCGACCATCAAGGCTGACACGAAATGGATTCACTGCTCTGCATCTGGCTGCATACAAGGTTTGTGGGCAAAACTGCCTTTATTTTCTTATCAGGCATCTACTAGGGACCCTAACACAAATTCAGACCATAATACAGTGGTTTTGAGAATTATGGTTGCTATATTCTAGAGATAGTCAGAGGGTACCTTATAAAGTTTAGCGGAACCCTGATGTAGATAATGGGGAATATGTGTGGCAGAACTATATGGGTTGACCTACGCTCATCAGCGCAGAAGTGGAACTGGACCGTCTCAATTTTTTTTGTTTTGTTATTTTTCTCTGAGTGACTGGCTGACTCCCCCTTCATGGCTAGTTTGTTTCTGAAAGTATGTGTACCTGATTTACAGTGCAATTTGTAAGTATTTTTACATTGGTACAATTTTAGTTCTTTTGGCTCTGTACTCCAGAATCCAAACTGTCAGCTTTAATTTAAAGGGATAATAAACCCTCAATCACTTTTTTTTGTTGTAAGGCTGAGCATATTGCCTTATAGATAACATGAATCATATACATACTGTATATATATGTGTGTATATATATATATATAGATATATATATATATATATATATAAATCGAATTAAATCGTGCCACTCCATTTTGTGCCAAAAAATAGCAACCCTGACTGAAAAGTTGTTTGAGCCATGCTCCAATCCGTGCTGTGGGGGCAGTGTGAAAAGCAACATAAACTCCCCAACTCCGCCCCTCTTCTTGATTCAGTCAGCAAAAGTGGACACGGCCACAAAAATGTCAATCTTACCAGGCTCATGCTGCGAGGGGGAAATTCTAGTGGTGTTTCCACAGGAAAGAAGCCAGGTGGTCAGTTCTAAGTGTTTACAAGCTTCTGCGCTGTGAAAATGAATGATTATGATCACGTAGGTAGTCAGGTTAGTTAGTCTCGCTAGTCTAGTCTACATTCCATGGTTTTGGATCATAATGTAATTGTCATGGGATTTAATGAAATTAAATGCATACAAGCATGTGCTCAAGAAGTTCAGCTGTTTTTCAGACCAAATGTCAGAATAGGAACGAAATATGATCAAAGTGAACTTGACCGTGGAATGATAGTATCTCAGAAACTGCTGGTCTCCTGGGATTTTCACACACCCTAGTGTCTAGAGTTTGCAAAGAATGGTACAAAAAAATTAAAAATAAAATCCAGTGAGCAGCAGTTCTGCAGACATAAATTTAAACATCAGAGGCCAGACTGGTCAAAGCTGACAGGAAGGTAACAGTAATGCAACTAACCACACATTACAATAGTGGTATGCAGAAGAGAATCTCTGAACACACAACGCATCAAACTCTAACTGGATAGGCTACAGCAGTAGAAGTCTAAGAAATAAGTCTAATAAATACCTAATAAAGTGTTCACTGAGTGTGTATCAGTGGTGGCTGAAAATAATTGAGGAGGTAGGAGGAAAACCAACCCACTGTATCATGTTATTTTATACACGTTGCCTACACTTTTCTCTACTTTCTTATGGGCAAAGAAAAATTAAGCAGTAAAATAATGGCTTACATGGTTTTTGGAACAGACATTTTGTTTCATGCTCTCCGGAACCCATTCTCTCTGGGGCTCGAATCATAGCGCCAGTGACTTGGGAGGTTGAGTCGGCAGTGCAGAGAGCATTGCGGCTAGAGCCGGATCCAGGAGGGGGTCGGCCTCACTGCCTCTTTGTGCCCGCTGGGGTCCAGTCCCAAGTGCTACAGTGGGGACATGCCTCACGGCTGGCAGGGCATCCCAGGGTTCGCCGCACAAGGATTTTCTGTCCCGACGTTTCTGGTGGCCCGGGATGGAAAGAGACGTCCGGGAATTTGTGGCCGCCTGTCCAGTCTGCGCACGCAGCAAGAGCTCGCACCGTTCTCCCTCAGGGCTGCTACGCCCGTTACCGATCACGAGGCGCCCTTGGAGCCACATCGCCCTGGACTTTATTACAGGGTTGCCGCCATCAGAAGGCAAATGGTAATTTTGGTTGTAGTGGATCGTTTTTCCAAGGCGGCTCATTTTGTGGCGCTGCCTAAATTACCATCGGCAGTAGAGACTGCGCGGCTGGTGGTTGACCACGTGTTTAGGCTACACGGCCTGCCTCAGGACATGGTGTCTGATCGTGGACCCCAGTTTGCCTCCCGGTTCTGGCGGGCGTTGTGTTCCCTGTTGGGTGTCTCGGTAAGCCTCTCATCTGGCTTTCACCCTGAGACCAATGGGCAGATGAAACGCACCAATCAGACCCTGGAGAACACGCTCTGGTGCCTGGCTGCTGCCAACCCTACTTTGTGGAGCCGCCAACTCACGTGGGCGGAGTACGCCCACAATACGCTGCAGAACGCCTCCACCGGTCTCTCACCTTTCGAGGTTCAGTTTGGGTATCCTCCGCCACTGTTCCCGGAACTGGAGTCAGGGGGCGAAGTGCCCTCTGCTGAGGTTTTTATTCGGCGGTGCCGGGCCACCTGGAAGAAGGTGCGGGCTGCGCTCCTAAGGGCTACAGCCAACCAGAAAAGGCTGGCTGACAGGCGTCACCGGTTGGCGCCCTCCTATAGGGTGGGGCAACGGGTGTGGCTGTCCACGCGTGATCTGCCGTTACAGGTAGAGTCACGCAAGCTCGCTCCTCGTTACGTGGGGCCCTTTAAGATTGTCAGGAAGATCAACCCTGTTACAGTGTTTACTCTAGACACCACACTCCCATGTACCCCGCAATAGGGTCCGTGTTACAACAATAACATAACTATTATCCCCTTTTACAGAACAGTTATGCAGGTAAATCTCTATTAAATCTTTATCTGGTGAAACTTAACATTAATTAAAAACTGAAACAGTCTATATGAATTAATACCCTATACCCTATGTGTGATAATACATGTTTTGAATCTTGAAGTTTATTCTCTTTTCTCTTCTCTATTTATATGGTCGAATAAAATTTGATTGCAGAGGTGTACATGCGTGAACAATTTTAGAAGGATCACTTTTGGCTGAGCTGTATAAGCCTGCCTGTTTGTTTCAGCACCACTATCCGCGTTGCCGTCAAATTTTACATTTCAGTCTTGGTACTAATAATAGTCTATAAGGAAGTAAAAATGAACACGAATGAGAGCGCTGTGTACTGTGTCTGTATGCATAACTGTATGAAAGACTCAAGCTGACGTGGGTTTAAGCACATTGCTCTTGTCATGTTTAGCAATGTGAGCAACGTTTTACATCTACTTTATAATTACCTTTTAGGCTACACAGAATATTAAAATAGTGTGCTGATGGAAGGACTTGCAAGTCCAGTTCTTACGTTCTTTGATACTTCCTGCCGGGTCGGAGAAGAGGAAAGAATGTGGAGGGCGAGATAGGAAAGGAGGGTAGAAGATGTGTGCTAGGAGTCGCTGCCAATGGTTGCCGCTCTAGCAAAGGCAATGGGTGGGAATAGAATGCCTATTGGCCAGGGGCACTAAAATGTGCATCCTGCCAGGTTTCTGGCAGCAGCCAATCAGTGTGGCACAAATACGTCACCAAAAAGAGAAAACACGCCCCTCCAATTGAACACCCATGTTAACTTTATGTTACCATTTGCCACTGATGCACAGCTACTGCAGCCAATGTGAAAAATAAATAAATAAAGCAGGCCAATTCTCTGATGAAGGATAATGATCCAATTACTTGTATAACACTCGTGCTTAGAAAAAGTCAATAATCGTTATGGGTACTTGTCTAAACAGTACTCAGCTGTTTGTTCTCAATCACCAGTACAAAATGAAGAAGCTAGTTATGTTGGCTAAATTGTGTTATGTTTGTGTAATGTGTGGCCCAAGACAATTTCACCGTTTAAAAACTTTGCTGTGAAATGGTGAACAGGCAGTTCCGACAGCAGTGTACAACATTTGTGATGGACCAGGAATTACAAATAACAAGTTGTGAATAAGAAACCTATTTAAGCTGCATTTCAAATCTTGAATTTAATCAAAATTAAAAATAGCTAATCAAAACAGGACATAACCATCTGGCTGGTTTCTCTATTTTAAGCAGAATGTAACTAACACATGTAACCATTGCAACATGCTGAAACAGTAGCCACCTTAACGGCTTGAAGTAGTAGTATATTTTTATCTTTGGTAAAAGACAATGGTATGAGCGGAATAATCCAAAATAAGTCACTAAAGCAATTGCATCGTTTATACAGGTAGTAGGTTAGGTGGATTTGTATTAGTGAAGAGCGCCGTTATGTAAAAAATAATCCACAACGAGTTGGTCATTACATGGTTGTAATGCACTCCACGGAGGCAACCACCTGAGGCGAAGCAGAGTGTGTTAAAACTGTGTAATGACCACCTCGTTGTGGATTATTTCTTACATAACGGCAGTCTTCACTAATACAAATTCACCTAACCTACTATCTGTATCAACTATTTTACGATGCAATTGCTTTAGTGACTTATTTTGTAACGTGGGGTGGAAAAACAAGCGAAGGGGGCCTCACCCTCTCTGCAATTTGGGAATCTATAGGCTTACACAAATCAGGGTGATGTCATTGTCCTTTTCACTGCCAGTGTCCAGTGAACCAAATACATAATAGTTTATAATTCCAGAAACGTGCAAACCTGGAGAAACATCGATAGAATGACCATTGTTTACTTTTATTTATTTCTCTGGAGGGATTTTGGTCCATTTCATCTTCATATAAGTGTACCAAAGTACTTGTACATAGGAATGCTATTATTTATGTTTTGTATTGTCTCTTGTACTGAGTAGCAATTTAGCTAATGAAATGACATTTCCAACAGTTATTTACTGGGCTTGCATAAAACGATAGTGATTTTTTGCCGGTTTAATCATTTTACAAAAACAGTTCTTCAGATTTTATGCCTAAAAAGGTTGATATTTTACAACAAAAAGTATTTCATAATGACTTAGTCTAAACAGAAGACTGCATTGGGAGGCCTCGAATGAAATCACTCGTCTGAGTGAATAGTTCTAGAAGAGGACAGTGAAAGTGCATTTGACTCCACACTAGATGCCATTTTCAGTGGCGTGATGATTTTATATCGGTAAGCATCTAAATACATTCTCAACATGTTTTATTATTAAACTGTGCGCTTATAAATAAGGAGCCGGTTTGTTTTTGAATAATAAATGGAATGTGAGATTGTGGGATATGTTTGACATGTTGTTGGGAGTTGGGTATTTTACAAAAACTTTCAATCAATGGACCTCAATCAATATTAGTATACAATATCTTATTATTGCAATTATTGCACTTATTTTTCTTACAATATTCTGGACTTCTTCTGGAGGTAGGGGACGGGTGACAGGAAGGGGGAAGTGGGAACACATTTTTCAGAATAAAAAAAATGTTTTATCATTTAGTATGCAATCTATTGTATTTTTCACCTCATGCACGACCCATCATTTAGCTTCCATGTGTCCTTTTGACATCCTTTTTGCAAACAAACTCCCCAGGGTTTTACCATTCAGAAAAATAATTGTGCCTGTAGTCAAAAGGGTTCAAGCGTAGTAACCATTTTTATTTTGGGTATGTCATTTCCAAGTTTGTGTTTAGAAAAGGATTATACTTTAGGGGTTAAGTATAATGTCTCTATTCTCAGGCCAGTGGATAATTTAAATGAGTTCTGTAATGTGACCTGTGCTGCTTTACCCTTATTGCACAACTCCCTGAGCTGTGCCAGCACAGCAGTATTTGTTTACATGTCTATCTCCAGGTGCACAAATCTGAAATAGAAACTGAGGTACTGTGAATCGTTTGAAAAAGCAGAATACAATCTCATTCTGCATGGCTTGTTTCTTTCTGCTTGAACAATGCTGAAAACAACCAATTAACAGCTCCCACACATTGTCAGCAAACAAATACAGAAATAATATGGACAATTCATAATTGTCTGTGCCATCATTGATGTCAGCTATCTCCACCACTTATATTTTCTTTATGTGCATGTGACTGTATGTGACACACACAGTATTTCTCCCTAAGCTCATCTACAGATGGGATTGCTTCATCATTGATACACACTTGTTGAGAAATACAAGTAATCTGTGGATACTGGTTACATTTTTTGGGGGTTTTTTTTTACATTCCGACCATATTTACTTTCCTTCCTCTCCATGTGTTAGAAAAACAAATTGCTTATACAAGGGTCACAATTAACCACTGATTGTATAAATTAATCAGATAATTAACTAAGTCAGTGCCTATGGGGACCCCACCAGGATAACAATTTAACACGAGACAGTCCCTCCAGAAATTGCAAGGATTCAGCCAATCCCCACAATATTTCTTGCAGATTTAGCCAATTGCCACATTTTCCTGCATAAAATGCAGAACAAGAGAGCTGCTTTTATTTTTTTATTTTTTTATTTTTTTTTTATCCGATTTTTCCCCCTTTTTCTCCCAATTTGGTAGCCAATTGGACCCTGTCTGATTCAATTAGAGCCAGTATTAGATACACCGCCCACACCCCGTCCCTCGGCAGCCAACGGGAGAGCGACATGCCTTCTTCAAGCCGCCTCACCTCCCAAGCTGTAACCGTGATTCCAAGGCACCCGAGGTGCTTGTTTTGTGTGGCGATCTACTAACCCTGCCAAGTCCCTCCCTCTGGAGCAGCAAGCCAATTATTGCTGCTCCACGTGAGCCGGCCAAACTTGGCTTTTGGCAGGACCGAGAATCAAACCCCGGTCCCCGGTGTGCAACTGCAGCGAACTGCAACCACAAGTCTGCTGCGTCTTAGCCTGTTGCGCCACCGCGGCTCGAGCTGCTTTTATTTTAAACCCAAATATAGGAAAAGTTGTGGAAGGAGGAGCATATTACATTTACTGTGTTGGAGTCATTTTAATCTTGTGACTGTAAAGGTAAATCTGCGAATGGATTCAGACTTATTGTATGTATTAAGTATCAGCAAAATTATAGAAAGGAAATGCATTGCAATATTCTAAACAGTCTAAACATTTCCATCTAATCCCCTGTGGTTCAATTTATTACCAGACACTGAGCTATTGCAGTGCAGTATAGTGGCGGCCTGTATTGTAGTGGTTAAGGTACATGACTGGGACCCGCAAGGTCACTGGTTAGATTCCCGGTGTAGCCACAATAAGATCCGCACAGCCGTTGGGCCCTTGAGCAAGACCCTTAACCCTGTATTGCTCCAGGGGAGGATTGTCTTCTGCTTAGTCTAATCAACTGTACATCACTCTGGATAAGAGCCTCTGCCAAATGCCATTAATAATAATGATGAAAATAATAATATTGGGTAAGGGTCTTTCATGACCGATAGGCCAATACATTTTTTTATTCTCATTGCTCGTCTCCTCCCATTGTTTCATATTTGTATTTAGAGATTTTTTATAGAGATTTATAGCATGAGCAATGTGGTGGCTCAGCGGTGTAGTGAATAATACTGTTGTCTCACAACAACATGGAAATTTACTCCTTGTCCTTTTTGGGAAACTGCCTAGCCATAGCTTACAATTCAGAATACTCATAGATTCATTAAATACATTTCTAGAGTAATTCTGATGAACAAACCCAAAAGAGTTACCTTACATAAGGGACCAGGATTATGCCTGTTGTCAAAAGGGTTCAAGAATATTAACCATTTGATTTTGGGTATGTGAGTTTCAAGCTTTTGAAGAAAGTGGGTGATGCTTAAGGGGCAAAGACTTAAGTACCTTTGGATATTTATGCAGCATGTGTTGCACTTTTGGGTAGCACTTCATGCACTGTATTTTATGTTATTTATTGAAATCTATGCTACAAGTAAGTAACTGAAATAATTTGAATATGTATTTATATAAGACACACACAGAACTCTCAATGTGTACCTGGGTAATTTCCTTTCTAGGATAATGCAGAGCTGGTGACTGCACTGCTACATGGGGGTGCGGACATCCAACAGGTGGGCTACGGTGCGCTTACTGCCCTGCATATTGCCACTGTGGCCGGGCACCATGAGGTAAGCACTGCCTCCTTATTTTTGTGATTATTCCATTGTTTCCCACTGGAAGTGGATTTCTGTGCATTGTATGATATGAAGAATAGGTCTTACTGCTTGTTGGAATCAGTCCCCAAATGTAATTTAACTTTTTCATAGGCTGCAGATATTCTTCTTCAGCATGGGGCATATGTCAATGTCCAGGATGCTGTGTTCTTCACCCCACTACATATCTCAGCATACTATGGTCACGAGCAGGTACTGTAATCAGACTGAAATCTAAGATAAAGCTTTCATCTAAACTGGGGCATTTCTAACAGTCCTGCTTTTCCTATACCCAGGTGACAAAGCTGTTGCTGAAGTTTGGGGCAGATGTGAATGTGAGTGGGGAGGTGGGAGATCGGCCACTGCACCTAGCAGGTGCTAAAGGCTACCTCAGTGTAGTCAAACTACTGATGGAGGATGGAAGCAAGACAGATGGTGAGATTTTGTTGATGAAATATAAAGAACCATGCCCATCACTGCAATGCACCTGCTTACCATGCTTATGCTTCTCCCCTCATTCACATCTGACAAAACAAAGTAGATAAGTAGGGAAGAAGAAAACAGAAAATACTTGGGACGCTGCTAATTATGTAACCTTAGTAGTTTCCATTAATCATTCAATTACCACAGAGGTGTATAGTGTTACCTGAGAAAAGCTTGTGTTGGAAGCAAGCTTTTCTTCTGGCCCAGCCATTTTAATTAACGAATGAATTCAGTTACATCAGATGTTTTGGTGCTGGGGTATAACAAAAACCTGCAATCACACCATGGATATGATTGGACACTCCTGGTTTAGACTTGTAACCATGCACCAACAAGGTCTTAAATGTATCCATAGTTGCATTATTGTTTCCAATATTGTTTATAATTGGCTGCTTACCACTGATTATTGTAATTACAGTAACTAGTGACACAATGAAGTTAATGACTGAAGTAGAGGTTAAATGCTTACCAGATCATGAAAAAATATTTCTGATGTTTGGCCTGGTCTATATTAAGCCTATTCATGATGATTTTGGATTATACAAGTCAAAAGTATTCTAAACAGGACACACTTAGGTAAATCAGCAATCCCTCTTCCCCCATGTTGTTAGTTCCTTCCATAATTTGGTTGGCAACCTCAGTGGGAGTTGGGAGAGGGCTGTACCGTTTTGCGGAACCCTAATTGGCTCCAAATGACTATTAAAGACTATTAAAGAAACTTAAATATGAATATGCTTAAATAATGGAAATATATTTGAGTACAGCTCCTGTATATCCACATTTTTTAATTGCACAAATTTCATTTAAAAGAGGGACCCATGTTGGTTATGTACATCAATTTCATCTATGCTGCAGCACCACTTAAAAATAGCAATTTTCAAATAATTATTTCAGATGTACCGTTACATCTGTTTTTACCCCCATTCCATCAGTCATTCTGTTTATCTGCCAATCTGTTAGCAGGATTGCTCCAATATTTATAAACAGATTTGCATGCAACTTTGCTTGGTCATGGAGCAAAGAAGAACTGATGAAATTTAAGGGGGGTGTCAGGGAGACAACCTTGTTCACTGCCTCGCCACAAGGAAAGATCAGGCACCGTCAGAAGTGTGGCAGGCCTAGAGCTTAGCAGGAGAAAATAGCAACCTGTATACTTTAAATACATTTCTTGAGACAGTGACTACTGTGAAGAGGGCAGTTGGAGTCCAGGGAAGACTAAGGGACAACCAGAAGAGGCTGGTGGCAGTAGGATAGACTGTACAGCGGTTAGTAACCTTACCCACTGGTTTCCCAAGGGTAGACACCCAAAACATACTACAAAGACAAGACTAATAAAAAAAGCCCAAAGGCCCTCTGAAAGATGGAAGAAGGGTCTACCAGGAAGGATGAAATGTTAACGAACATAAAGACACCAACAAACGAGATGAAGATTCTTCAGAAGTGTGGATGGGAAAAGACAATAACACAGGGATTTTGCATCCATATAGGGAAGACAAAGTATGGTGGCAAGAGCTGTAAGCAATCTCGCACTACACAGGCAGGTCAGACAAGGATTCCGAAGACCTAGTAGCACACACAAGCACCCCAACAGCAGAGTAAAGCCAAATGGTAAAGAGCCTGAAGAGCACAGGATGAAAAAGCAGGATCAAGTGGGCAAAATCCAAAGAGCAAGAGTGGAGAAGGCTGGATGTCTGTGACCTGCTGCAGGGAGCTCTGCATGGCCGAGTAAAAGCCAAGCTTTACCTGTTCGGGGAAATATTATATGAAGAATACAGCAGCCGGTAAGACAAGGTGACCAGCAGGAAGGCAACAGTAAGGACAAAAGGGAGGTGGGAAAAGGAGATCGACAACCTGGTGTTGAGCGGAAGGCAGCTCTGGAAACGCTGGAGGAAAGCAGAAGAGCCGAAAATGGGGGTCTGAAAGCCCTCTGGGATGACATCCGAGGATGGTTTGCTAACCTTTAAAAATCCTTTACAATAACCATGCAGGCACTGGAAGTTTCCAAAGAAGAACTGGAAGGACACATCGATGGGGCCATGAGTGTACTTGCCTAAACCTGTGGAACCATCAGCACTGTTCAACACTTCACCTCCCAAACTCAGCGAGTTCAAGCAGGTGACCCTGCAGGCAAGATCAAATCAAGGAGTCTCTCTCTTTGGAAATGGAAGTGCAATGACAGGGCCATCTTCACCATCAGTGGGAGAACATCCCTGGAATTGTCAACTAACCCATTCAAAGTCTAGGAAGGCAGTATACATCCAGCCTCTCGCACAAGGAGATTGGGCAAGACCATCCTTCAGCAGCTTTCAGTTGGCCTGACAAGGATTGACTCCAGTTACCTGGAAAGTACAAGGTGTGATGTTATCACTCTGTACCCAAGAGTAATGTGACGAGTAAATATGTGTGAGGTCACCTGTGAAGCAAGATGGATGGGTGGAATACACTCCAGATACCCCTAAAATCCATCATGCTCAGGTACAGGCTAGAGAAGTTGAAGGACTTCTCTGATGAAACGGTGAAGGACATGGGGGACCAAGCTATGACATGGGAGGAAGTGGATGGCTGGGGAGGAAGTGCAGTTCAGTCAGACAACTTACAGTGAATTAAGCAACATTTGAGATTTAATGTAAATGCTCCATTTTCCAAGAGAAGTCTGCAGCGTCACACAGCGGCTTGACACTTCAGCTGAGAAATCACTGTTGCTGGTCGAACTCACAGTGCCATTGGTGGAGCGGTTGGATGCAGCCCATGAGAGGAAGAGGGCAAATTTTGCAGACCTGATCGGGGAGTGCAGATTGAACAGATTGAACAGAAGGAGGATTTGTAGGAGGCTCAACAACACACCTACTCAAGGACCTGGGACCTGGTGGCAGACTGGTGGCAGACTGCATGAGACCACCAGGGAAGTATCGGAAGAGGCAGAAAAGGCCAGCTTTTGGCTCTGGCTGAAACGGCGAGACAAGACAAGACATGGGGGGCAAGCAACTCCTGAAGAAGGTTAGCTGCAGTGGGTGTCAGGGAAACATCCCTGTTCACTGCCCAGCCACCAGGAGATGTTCCGGGACAAGGGGCAAAATATCAAAGAATGGTGGTTCCCGGCTAATGACCCTGTAGTTAATCAATCAGGCATCAGTGGAGGTGTGGTAGGCCTAGAGCTTAACTGGAGAAAACGGCAACCTGTATACTCTCAATGGGACCAATTGGCTAAGGGAGTAGAGACAGGGCAGTTGGTGTATCTTTTCACAAAAAGGCATGTAACTGCGGATTGGATTCAGATATTATCACTGTATGGTAATGTTAGTCATGGTGCTTGTATGACTCATAACCGATATACACCAATTGCCCAACAGTGGCAGTGGGCGTGGCTCCTCACAAAAAGGCAGATACATTTTGAACAGATTCATGTAATGACTATTTTCACAATTGCATCGTCTAGGTGGCGGTACATTACATCTTCTAGCTTGATGTTGTAATCGGGCATATCTGATTTGTCATATGCCCAGTAAACTTGAAAAATGAACGCTTAGACAAAGCATACTAGGTGCAGACTTCTTTCCTCCACAGTCAATGCTCAGGACAATGAAGACCATGTCCCTCTCCACTTTTGTGCACGCTTTGGCCATCATGAGGTGGCACGTTTTCTACTGCAGGGTAATTTTCAGGTGCAACCACACTCTGTCAACATCTACGGTGACACACCCCTCCACCTGTAAGTATAGCTGTATACCAGTAATGTAGAAAAGAGTAATGCAGAAATAAATTCAAAGCTAGATCAATTGTTACTGCAACTTGTTTTGTCTTTAACATGTAAATATGTGAGCAACTCAAGAATGCCCATTGATAATATGTAAGCATTAACAATAGCTTCCTTTGCTAAGATTTAAGTTAAGGACAACAAGCATTGCAATTTTAGTTGGTCTGGGCCTCAGCTTTTAGGATGTGATACTGAAGCATCAGCAAATGTAATTACAAATTGTAGAATATATTTTATTCTTTTGTTCTTACTCAACTGTCAATGTGATATGCATGGTACCTCTTCCACAGGGCCTGTTACAATGGCAAGTTTGATGTGGTCAAAGAGATTATTCAGTTATCTGGTACTGACAGCCTGTCTAAGGAGAACATATTCAGTGAGACAGCATTTCACAGGTATAACTTGAACAATATAATTGCTTTTCCCTTGCCTATCTCATCCTCATTCCCCTAGTATTTGAAATACTTGCTTAGAAGTTTTTGAGCGAGTATCTGCCTTCTCATAGTGCCTGCACTTATGGGAAAGACCTGGAGATGGTAAAATTTCTTCTAAGCCAGAATGCACTGAGCATCAATCATCAGGGAAGAGATGGCCATACAGGTGCAATATGACTTCCTATATCAAATAATATTTACTCAAGCAGCACATGAATTTAACCTAGCACCAATGGCATAAACCCTTGAGGATGTGACTGACGGGTTTCTTTTTGCTCCCGTTTGAAGGTTTGCACAGTGCCTGTTTCCATGGACATATCCGACTGGTGCAGTTCCTGCTGGACAGTGGTGCTGATATGAACCTGGTGGCCTGTGACCCAAGCAGATCAAGTGGGGAGAAGGATGAGCAGACTTGTCTCATGTGGGCGTACGAAAAAGGTAATTCACAATGGAAGGCCTTGTGACTGTTGGTAGAATCAAATACTAGAAGCAGCGACGGTGATATAGGCAGTGCAGCAGGTACAGCTGCACCGGAGCCCATGGTTTAGCAGGGCCTGTGTCTCTGTGTGTCTTATATCAGTACGTAAGTTCTTTAACAGGTATATTCTAAGCACTCGCCAGAAAATAAAACACGCAGACTACATTTGCCATAACAGTGATGTGTGTTTATATATCCTTAAATAAGCAAACTCGTCTCGGTCATGGTTATGACACTTTCTTTGTGGAATAGTCTGTGTTCGTGCTAAATTTAGACCGTGTGTCTGTTCTACAGAAAACATGTTATACTGTATAAACTATTAAATTAATTTACTTGAGGTAGGCTAATTCATTTGGTGTTGGTAGTATTTTCTGATATGCAAAGAGTGCTGCCGGGAAATATGTTTGTTTGAAAATGCCCTTGAAGCACAAAATTAAGTACCAGAAAAGCAAGGATAAAAAGTACCAGGAGGAAAAGGCAAAGCACAGTGACCTAAACTGGATGTTTTTTTACAAAAGTAATCGCTCACCTGCGGACACCCCCCCTATTCCCAGTAGCAGCTGCCCATCACAATTGCTGCACCCAGCGAAACCTTGCAGCTAGGATAGCAAGCTAGATATAGCCTACTGTATTTTTTCAGGTGAAAATCCAGCTACATTTGGCTGAAACATGCAAGTTTTCTAGGAACTAGGATGTACCTATGCTATATGTTTGATTTTTTCTTCAGGAGCAATCATGTGTACAGTATTTTAGCTCATTATATTTACTATTACTTTGTATCTTGTGTTTATAGTTTTATACCTTTTTATATTTAATTGGGCATCTACAGGCTTGCTCCATACAATGTTTCGTTGTACTTGTACAGTGACAATGTAAAGTAAAGTAAGTACGTACATCCAGGTAAACTCTGAGCTGTATTGGGTTTAACCTAGTCCGTCAAAACATCTCTCAACCAATATTTCCACCCCCTCTCTAGACATCTAAATTCCGGTTTGCTCATTGGGTTGTTGCAGCAAACTCAGAAAACTGCTGCAATGTTAATATTAGCTGAGTACCTTAATTCTCACATTGCTCAACATTAGTCAAGTCCGTAATTTAAAATTTAACATTTAAGTCCGTAAATTTACTTCACTGGCACTGCATTCAAATTAACAAAGAAGGAAGCTGTAAGTTCTCCCAGGAGTTACCGTGAATGACATTTGTTTGTCCAATTGCTGGACTGGTTTTCTGCAGTAAACTCAGGGTTGCACCATCGTTAAGTCAGTGGGCAGTTAAAAACCTTGTGATATATAAAGTATTAAGGAATTCAGGTTTTCTCCAGGGTTCTCATTTTCTCAGAGAGTGACTGTTGACTTCTAAGGTTGTCACTGAAGCCGGGCATGCATTAAGGGGTTTGGATGCCCTGGGCTGACCCCAAGGTGTGACCCCAAGGCATTTACTCATTAGCCATAGCAACATTGCTAGTCTCATTGTCGCTTCCACTAATGTGGATTCACAGTGTTCCGAACGGAACACAGGGAAGCAGCCGCTTCCACCAGAATTTAACACCCTTTCAATGGTATTTTTTCTTCTGAGGAATGTGGTTTATGATTATGCTTGCTTGTTGGCTATCCTAGACACTAAAACACTTAGATTGATGTGAATTGGAGCAGTAGTAAACTAGGTCTGGGCATCCATTATGATAGTGCCCAGTCATTATAAAGGTTGGATGGTTGACCTGTAACAGAAGAAAATAAAGATCTAAGGGGGAGTACGTCACTGCTGCTGCAACCTCTGCTTGCCCTCTGTAGGACTGGGTTGCACCAGCTGTACTTCAGTTCAAACATAGCCTAGTTAGTTATAACTTAAAATGCTAATCCTCTTTATTTCTGCATTACAAACATAAGAGTGGTGACACAACGGAAATGAGCTAAAAACGTAACTAGCTAACAGTCCTATAGCCTACACCGAAACTCACTCACTCGCTAAGGGTAAAACATTTTCTGCACACAGCATCATTTTTAGGTAACACCATGGCATTTTGCAACTTGGTAATCAAGCAGAGGTTTCTTTTTTGGATATGATATTTCAGTAAAGATCTAGCTAGCAAACTAGCCACGTTGCCAAGTGGAAGTTTCCATCGTTGATTATCCACTCCTCTTCATAATGACTTCAGGGCCAAAAGAGTTACAATATGATCAGTTAGCTAGGATACACAAGTAATCATGGTGCCACAACATTTATTCGCTGATTTTGTTGTAAAGTACCTTGCTAGTTTGGACTTTACACTCTGTAAAACTGGTCCTTGGGATATTTAAGCTCACTGGTTAGTTATATCATCGAGTTATATGATAGAATGCATTAAAAGTAAGCTTACCAGTGTGACCAAATGGTAAGGAAGTGAAACATCACAAGGCTAAGAGTGACTACGCCACCCCTGGTTATAATGGGTAGGGGAACCCAGCTAATACTGTCCATTTAAGAAGCGATTGTGAATCAGTTTCACCTGCATTGGTGCAAATAAAAGTGACAACAGGTGCAATGGAGATGCAAAAGCAAGACAACCCCCAAAAAGGTGATGACTTTGATGATGACTTTGCAGATTTTTTTGATGAGAAGGTCACAGACATCCGCAGATCCTTTACAACCACCGCCCCCCTCTCTGTGCCCTTCCCCCCCTCTAGGCCCATCCCTTCCTTTTCTACTTTTTCCCCCCTTACAGACTCTGATGTCTCTCAACTCCTGCTCTCCCACTGCCCTACAACCTGCGCCCTTGACCCTATCCCCTGTTCTCTTCTCTAGACTATCACACCTGACATTCTCCCATTTGTCACCTCCCTTGTCAACTCCTCCCTGTCTTCTGGCTGTTTTCCAGCATCCTCCAAGAGGGCCCACATCACTCCGCTGCTAAAAAAGCCTACTCTGGATCCCTCCATCATCCAGAACTACCGCCCGGTATCTCTTCCTTTTCTTTCTAAAACCATAGAACGAGCCGCTTCTACTCAACTTTCTTCTTTCTTTTCTAACAACAACCTGCTAGACCCCCATCAGTCTGGCTTCAGATCGGGCCACTCAACAGAGACCGCGCTCCTCTCCATCAGTGAATCACTCCATGCTGCACGAGCAGCCTCCCTCTCCTCTGTCCTCATTCTTCTAGATCTCTCTGCTGCCTTCGACACCGTGGATCACTCCATCCTCCTGTCCGCCCTGTCAGCAACGGGAATCTGTGGCACAGCCCTGGACTGGATTGAGTCCTACCTCTCTGATCGCTCCTTCCAGGTTGCCTGGGCTGGTACGGTATCGACACCTCGGCCCCTTGCCACAGAAGTTCCCCAGGGCTCAGTCCTAGGCCCGCTTCTTTTTCTCTTTACACTCGTTCCCTTGGCCCTGTGATCACTGCACATGGGCTATCCTACCACTGCTATGCGGACGATACCCAACTCTTGATCTCGTTCCCACTATCTGATACACAGGTTTCAGCCCGTGTCTCTGCTTGCCTGAGTGACATCCAGAGCTGGATAGACAACCACCATCTAAAGCTCAACCCAGGTAAGACTGAAATGATATTCATCCCTGCTAATACCTCTCCCCATCTGGATCTCTCCATTTCCCTCGGGGATACCACACTCACGCCATCACCCAGTGCAAGGAACCTCGGCGTGGTGATTGACAGCAGACTGTCCCTCTCCAAGAACATTGCGGCGGTGACCCGGTCATGCAGGTTCTTCCTATACAACAATCTGCCCCTTTCTCACCCCCTACTCGACCCAGCTCCTGGTCCAAGCGATGGTTATGTTCCGCTGGACTACTGGCTGCCTGTCACGACTCGCATCAAATTCAAAATACTGGTGCTAGCCTTCCAAGCAGTTAAGGGGTCTTCCCCAGCTTACCTCCAAAAAATCACCAGACCCTACACCCCTGCCAGACCTCTTTGTTCAGCCTCCACAGGCCACTTGGCACCTCCCCCTCTCCGAACCTCCACCTCACGCTCACGACTACTGTCTGTTCTGGCTCCACGGTGGTGGAACGAACTCCCCGTTGAGGTCAGAACTGTAGAATCTCTCCCCACCTTCAAGCGCAAACTGAAGACACACCTCTTCAAGCAGCACCTCTCCCTGTCCCTCCCTACCTCCCTGTGAACCTTAATTGTTGTCTTTCTGTGATTTACTTTGTGTATCTGTATTTTTACTTGGCTAGGTAAGCAGTGTTTTGATAGTTAAGTTTGGTCACTTTTGCTTTATTGTTTGTTTGTTTGTTTGTTTGTTTATTTGTTTTGAAAAAAAAAAAAAAATTCAAATAGGCCCTGGTCCTTATCTTTGTTGTACAGGTAGCAGTTGAAATTGTACTTCCCTCTAGGGTCTTTCAGCGCACTTATTCCTGGTTATGGGTATGCACTTTGTTGTACATCGCTCTGGATAAGAGCGTCTGCCAAATGCCATTAATGTAATGTAATGTAATGTTCCTGGATGAGGAAGGCATTGATGCCATTGACTGGCCCTCACGTTCCCCTGACCAAAATCCAATTGAGCACCTATGGGATGTTTTGTATCCATGCATCCGATGCCACCAAGTACCACCACAGACTGTCCAAGAGCTCACTGATGCCCTGATCCATTCCATTACATTACATTAATGGCATTTGGCTGACGCTCTTATCCAGAGCGACGTACAGTTGATTAGACTAAGCAGGAGACAATCCTCCCCTGGAGCAATGCAGGCTTAAAGGCCTTGCTCAAGGGCCCAACGGCTGTGTGGGTCTTATTGTGGTTACACCCGGGATCGAACCACCGACCTTGCGGTTCCCAGTCATGTACCTTAACCACTACGCTACAGGCCACCCTAGATCCAGGTCTGGGAGGAGATCCCCCAGGACACCATCCACTACCATCAGGAGTATGCTCAGACGTTGTCGGGTGTGCGTACAGGCAAGAGGGGGCCATACAGCGTCGGTCTGTAAAAGAAATGTCTTAGGGGTCGTTAATACAGGTTCATGCCCTAGAGCTGCTCTCAGGTCCAGGAAGGCCCGGTCCACCTCTTCAGACCACTTCACCGTGTGCCTTTGTTCCTTCTTCGTTAGTTTGTGTAGGGAGGCCGCCCTGGTGGCGAAGTCCGGGATAAACTTGTGGCGGGGGCTCCATGGACTCCAAAAGGTAGCACCCAGTATTGGAACAGGGCGTCCGGAGTGGTTAAGGCCGTCTTCTCCATCGCCTGCGGGGTGAGGGGGACCTGCCAATACCCCCGGGTGAGGTCCAGGGTGCTGATGTTGCGGGCCGACCCCAGCCGCTCGATCAGCTTGTCTTCTCGAGGCATGGGGTAGGCGTCGTACCTGGAGATCTCATTGAGTCTTCGGAAACCGCCAACTTCTGTCCGGTTTTGGCACCAGCACGACTGGACTGGACCAGGCGCTTTGAGACTCCTCAATCACCCCCAGCTCTAGCACCCTCGCCACCTCTTCCCGGATGGCCTGCCTTCGAGCCTCCGGGATCCAGTAGGGCCGCAGCCAAACTTTCTTCCCGACCTCCGTGATGATGTCATGTCGGAGGTCTTGGCGCTGTCTGTCGGTCAACAGGTCGCCGGTTGCCACTTCGGGGATTCCGGAGGCGCCACCTGCTGTGAGACAGAGGGGAGCAGATTCGTGCACGGGCTCGTGCTATTTCTTTAGTAGGTTAATATGATACCGTTGCACAGCATGTCTCCTCCCCACCTGCCTTACGGTGTAGTTGACGGCACCGACTTTGGTTATCACCTCATAGGGGCCATGCCATTTGGCCAGGAATTTGCACTCACTGGTGGGGACCAGGACCATTACCTTCTCTCCGGGCTGGAACTCCAGCACCTGGGCATTTCGGTTGTACAGCCGGGCCTGCTCTGCCTGGGCCTGGCTCATGTGCTCCCGAACCATAGGCCAGATCTTCACAATGCGTTGGTCCATGGCCTCCATATGTTCCATGATGGAGCGCTGCCGGGACGGCTACTGTTCCCAGGCCTCCTTCGCAAGGTCCAGTAGGCCTCGTGGTCGTCTCGCGTATAGTAACTTGAAGGGGGCGTAACCTGTGGAGGCTTGGGGGACCTCACGGATGGAGAACATGAGGTAGGGTAATAAGTGGTCCCAATCCTTACCATCCGTGTCGATCATCTTCCTCATCATCGATTTCAGAGTCTTGTTAAAGCGCTCCACGAGTCCGTCTGTCTGGGGGTGGTAGATGGACGTTCTCAACTGTTTGATCTTGAGCAGGCGGCACATCTCCTTCAGGACTCCTGACATAAAACAAGACCCCTGGTCAGTCAAGACCTCTTTGGCGATACCCACCCGGCTGAATAGCTGGAACAGCTCCTTCGCAACATTTTTCCCCGTTGCGGTCCGGAGTGGCACAGCCTCAGGGTAGCGGGTGGCGTAGTCCACGATCACTAAGACGTAGCGGTGGCCTCGGCTAGATCTGGGTAGGGGCCCCACGATGTCCATGGCGATCCGGCGGAACGGCACATCTATAATAGGGAGGGGTATTAAGGGGTTGCGATACGTCACCATCGGGCTATGAAGTTGGCAGACCGCGCACTGCGGCAGTAGTCCTCCACAGCTCTCTTTATGCCGGGCCAGTAGAACCGGGACAGGATCCTTTCCTGTGTCTTCTCCCGTCCCAGGTGCGCCCCCAACAGGTGGGTGTGGGCGAGATAGAGTATCTTGGAGGTGTGGGACTGGGGTACAAGGAGCTGGTCTATTTCCTCCCCATTAACTGTACAGGCCCGATAAATTAAACCATTACGCACTTTGAAATAAGGTAGCGTCGGCCTACTCACCCTGCCTTGTGGGACACCCTCAATGTAGGCCGCATCTTTCCAGGCCTGGGTGAGGAGCGGGTCTTGCAGCTGGGCGGAGCCAAAATCCGTGGGGGCCTTTTCTAGCCCCGGTTGGATCTCCAAAAATTCCCCGGTGCTACTTCTTTCCGCCTCTAGGGGTTGCTGTGGGCTCGATCCCTCCGGGGCGGTGTCTGTGGTCTCCATGAGGGGGCGTGTCATGGGTCTTCTCCCCCCTTGGGATGGGGTCTCCTCTCCGTCGCTCTCCCCAGTGGTGGCTGCCCAAACCGGGTTTGTGTGGGTGGTGTGGCCCCCGGCGGCCCCTTCAGCGGGGTCGGGGGGTGGTGGTTGGCCTCTCCAGAGTCGGCCTCTCAATCCAGTAGCTAAGGAAGAGGGGGCAGTCCCTTCCCAATAGCACCGCCATGGGTAGATTCTCGACCACGCCCACCTGTCCGGTGAATCGCCCCCTAGGGGTGGTGTTAGTTACCTCGGTGGTGGGGTAGTGTCGCACATCCCCATGGATGCACATGACGGTGATGTCTTCGCCACGCTTCTCTCTGGCCAGAGCTGGTCTCACCAGTGTAATGGCGCTCCCGGAGTCCAGTAGGGCCTCAGCGTCTTGGCCCCCAGCCCGGATGGGTAGTCTGGGGGCAGCAGTACCCTTGTGGGCCCAGCACGTGGCATGGTCGGCCCGTCTCTGGTGCTGTGGCCATGGACTCCTCCCTCCCTGGACAGTCCCAGCTTAAGTGGCCCTCCTGGCCACAGGCGAAGCACCGCCTTGTCTCCCTCCGTCGGGGCCCCTCCGCCCAGTCGCCCCCCTTCCAGCTTGAGCTGGGTCGAGGCTCCGGTCGGACGACCGCTGGAGGTCTTCGGGGCCGGTCGGGTTTAGTCATCTCCTGCGCCACCTGGTGGTTCTCCAGAAGGTTCACCAGGGAATCAATGGAGCGCAGCCTCTGTTGGGCCACATACTTTTTCATTTCGGGGGGTAGGGCTCGGACACAGTGGTTCAACGCCACCCGGTCGAGTAGGGCTGGCCCGTCGCCCTCGATCAGCCAACTTTTGGTCAGTCTTCCCAGGGCCATCACTTGGGCGCGCGCCAGGAGGGTGGGGTTGTAGGTCCACTGTTGGAACCTCTGGACCCGGGCTGGCAGGCTGTAGCCATACTGGGCTAGGACGGTGGCCTTCAGGGTGGGGTAGTCATGGGCTTCGGATGAAGGTATTCAATATTTGGTGTGACCTTTGCCTTCAAACCAGCATCAATTCTTCAAGGTACACTTGCACAAAGTCAGGGATTTTTTAGGCATATAGTCAGGTGTGTGATTAAACAATTATATCAAACAGGAGCTAATGATCAACTTAATATGCAGGTTGAAACACAATCATTAACTGAAACAGAAACAGCTGTGTAGGAGGGTTAAAACTGGGCGAGGAACAGCCAAAATACTGCTTCTAAGGTGAGGTTGCTGAAGACAGTTTAATATCAGAAGTAATACACCATGGCAAGAGTGAGCAAAGCAACAAGACACAAGGTAGTTATACAGCATCAGCAAGGTCTCTCCCAGGCAGAAATTTCAAGGCAGACAGGGGTTTCCAGATGTGCTGTCCAAGCTCTGTTGAAGAAGCACAAAGAAACGGGCAACGTTGAGGACCGTAGTGGTCAGCCAAGGAAACTTAGTGCAGCAGATGAAAGACACATTATGCTTACTTCCCTTCGCAATAGGAAGATGTCCAGCAATGTCATCAGCTCAGAATTGGCTGAAACCAATGGGACCCAGGTACACCTATCTACTGTGCGGAGAAGTCTGGAAGAATTGTGGCCAAAAAGCCATACCTCCGATGTGGAAACAAGGCCAAGCGACTCAACTATGCACAAAAACACAGGAACTGGGGTGCAGAAAAATATCAGCTGGTTCTCTGGACTGATGAGTCAAAATTTAAAATATTTGGCTGTAGGAGAAGGCAGTTTGTTCGCCAAAGGGCTGGAGAGCGGTACAAGAATGAGTGTCTGCAGGCAACAGTGAAGCATGGTGGTGGTTCCTTGCAAGTTTAGGGCTGCATTTCTGCAAATGGAGTTGGGGATTGGGGATGGTCAAAATTAATGGCTGCCTCAATGCTGAGAAGTACAGGCAGATACCTATCCATCATGCAGTACCTTCAGAGAGGCATCTGATTGGCCCCAAATTTATTCTGCAGCAGGACAACGACCCCAAGCACACAGCCAATGTCATTAAGAACTATCTTCAGCATAAAGAAGAACAAGGAGTCCTGGAAGTGATGATTTGATTTCGATTTTTCTTCTGTTCATTCACTTCTTTTGTTCATGCATTTTGTTAATTGATAAAAATAAACTATTAACATTTCTATTTTTGAAAGCATTTTTATTTTACAGCATTTTTTCACACCTGCCTAAAACTTTTGCACCGTACTGTATATTCAATTTTTCTTCCTGACTGGAATTGTAAATCCACCGTGATATTCACAATTTTCTTATCCCTGGTGGGCAATAATCTCTGACAAATGACAAATGAAACTACTTGTCTGTCTCCCAATCAGCTCAATTTGAGCAACTGCATAAATTAACCATAATGAATCGGTGTTATTGCTGCATTGTTATCCTTTGTTGTTGACCTAAGATTTAAAAAACGATATAGGGTCAATGTCACATGGTTTGTGACGTGTATTACGACCGATTCATATGAAATGATGTGTGTACGCGTGCACGTGAAATGATGTGTGTACGTATATGAACAGTTTTACAAGGAACACTTTTGGCTGAGTCATATAAGCCTACCCAGTTTGTAGTCTCTCATTAGTGTAGGGACTACAACTTCCACATTCCCACAGGAAAATTCTGCGACGTCCACCACGAATGACGTCTAACTTGGTTCAGCCAATCCCGTAATGGCGGGAGCAATAAACGGTCCCGTATAAGAGCAAGACACGTTCTTGGGATCTCTCTTCTACTTCTTCTGCTTCTTCTGTTCTTCTGTTCTTCTGCTTCTTCTCTTCGACGCACCCCTTTTGGCCATTTGCTTCAGCTCATCTGCTCCGAGACTCGGACAGAGGCTGAATGCTGCACAGCGCACTACCAGGCCTACGGACACACCCAGTTACCTTGCGGTAACTACGTGGCCTATAGTGAGTGGAAATTGTTGTACGCAGAACGCTACATCAGTTTACCCGAATAAAGCTCAACAACGAAACAGCAACAAACTTTTACACCTGGAAAAGGACCAGCGGATCAGACGACAACGCGCTGCTAAGACGGGAACACCCCAGCCTGCGCATCTCTCCCGGACACCATTCACAGCACCATCGCCGCTTCTACAAGGACAGCATGTCTTTTGGATCCAGCAATGTGTATGGACTCAGTAAGAAAACAAACATTCAGGCATAGCCAGTGTTTAGTTTAGTCTTAACTGTTTTTGTGAATCTGTGTTTCAATATTTACCATCCAACCATTGGAATGTATTTTGTTAGCTATATATGTACGTGAATTGATTCGCCGTCTTTTGCGCATATATAGAGTAAAACTACACAAGTAGTCCCTTCTCACAGCTAACTCTAACTCATTACCACACCCAGAACTCTAGCTTACTCAAGCTAGCTACTCCCACCTTTCCTTTGTTCAAGCGACACGCGCGCTTGCGCGCGCCACACACACGCGCGCACACACACACATACCCAACTAAATTTCCTTACTAACTTCCCATTAGTTTATCTGTTCTGTGTTTTACGTTTGTTTAATAAATATATTTTATTAAACCCCGGTGTCCGTTTTGGAATCACATAGACATGAGAGCCGAGTTAAAGCAGTCTTTCGAAGAACTTCCAACCTTCAGGTTATCGGTATGTTTAATCATTAATATTGGTTATTTTGATTATTAATTAAAATACTAAATTTGTGGTTAGATATTTCTGATAATAGTAATTTTATGAGACTGATTACTTTTTGCAGTTATACTGCTACACAACGTTTAACTGGCGCACCAGTTTCGCAGAGAGAGTAAAATCCCTGCGTTATTTGGCGGCCCGTGCGAGGACCCTACATATTTTGGTGCCCTGTGTGAGGACCCCTACATTAGCAACAGCTTTCCAACCACACCGTCACTGGGGTGCACCATTACCTTTTTCACTGTATATAACATAACATAATGGCAAGAACAGGTCATTCAGCCCAGCAATTCTTTTCCTTCCCCCAAGTGTATCTCCTGCTTTGTTTGACTAAAAGCTAAATAGTATCTAGCACCATATCAAGCCTGGTCTTGAAAACCCCCCAATGTTTTTGTCACCACTACATGTCCTGGTAAGTTATTCCACACAGTGACCACTATCTGTGTGAAAAAAATATTTCCTGATGTCTGTACCGAATTTCCCCTTGCCAATTTCCATTTCTGCCCTGAACTGAACAAAAAATACCTTTATTGAATTGAAAGGCCTCAATAAAATCCCCTGTAAATTTCCTTCAGCTAAACTTAAAGAGATTAAGCATTGCGGCAAGACCAGGGGTGAGGCCCAGGGTTTCCTCTTTTGTGCAATAGAATATGGAGGCCCAAGACACAGTAATCTGGTGGAATAGGTAAACATTATTATGATGATGAGATATCTTAGCTCCAGCAGGGGTACAAACAAAAAACGGGAGCATGTCTATGTTCCCATGGCTCTATGTTCCCACAGCTCTATGTTCAGTTGACTTCACACTCAGCAGGCTGCTTGCATGGGACCTGAAGAAATCCAGTGTATGTTTGTGCAATTTAGACACAGTACACGTTCAATTATCTATAAGTTTTAATGAACAAGCAAACAAGCGAAATAAGAAAAAAAAAAAAACACTATTTATGCAGTTCACTTAAAACTGGAAAGGGCTCTACATCAGTACTTTTCAACCTTTTATGTGCCAGGAACAGGCATCTGCAAGTGCTGTCCATTGAGGACTATTTTGACATCTAAATATATAACGTTCAGTTTACACGATCAATAATAAACATTTAATTTAGAAAAAAAATTAAATCTTAGAAATGTGGGAACATAGGGCTGTGGGAACATAGGGATGACCCCAACAAAACAAAGTAAGAAAAGAAAGGCTAGCTCTCATGTAGAGCCTTCATAGTCTTGGAAGCTCACCTTTTCCTATCACTGGGCACCTAAACAGTTTAAACAAACAAATCCAAATCGTAATCTCAAATCATAGGCAATATACCCAGCAAAAATCCAATCCAAATCAGGTTCTCAAAACAAATGCTGGTCATACACAAGAAGCTTCTACTACCTTGTAAGTGTTCTCCTCCTGGCTCCCTCCACCCTTTTCCCAAACCGGTACTTCGCAAAGCAAGTCAGCACAGGTGGAGCTGATATATTCATTAGCTGATTCAAGTATAACTTCCTTAGACTTATACTCAATACTTTTGGCTATGTATCCTAGCATCCTGTAGCCCTTTTTTACTGCTACCACACATTGACTGGAACCTGAAACGCTTTATTTTGTACCACTTATAAAGTAATGCTGCCTTACTTTTTTATTTGCCACGTAGAAATTTACATTTCGTGATACTGAATTTAATTTGCCAGATTTCCGCCCACTACTGGATTACTTTTTTGTAGATTCCAAACTGTTCACTAGTCTCATCTGCAAATAGTAGTCTTATATCATCTGCAAATTGAACTACTTTCAATGCCTCTGTCAAAGTCATTTATGTAAATGAGGAAGAGCAGTGGCCCCAGCACCGAACCCTGTGGGACTCCACTTCCCACAATACCCTGCTCAGATAAGGTCCCTCCTACTACTACTCTTTGTGTTCTATCCCATAACAAGTTCCGAACCCACTCTGAGATGGCACCTGTAATTCCTACCTTCCACATTTTAATGAGTTTGTCATACGGTACCTAACATCAAAACACTTGGTAACTTCCTCAAAGAATACCAACAGGTTTATTAAGCATGACCTACCTTTACGGAAACCATGCTGGCTATCCCTTAGAATGTTATTATTTTCAATATATAATTCTAGTTTGTCTCTAATTATAGATTCCAGTCTTTTGCATGCAATGCAAGTTAGACTGACAGGCCTGTAGTTTCCTAGATCAGTATGGTCCCCTTTCTTATATATTGGTATTATATTACCTTGTTTCCAGTCATCCGGTATTTTTCCAGTTTATAAAGACTGAAACAGATTGCATACATGACTCGCACCACGTTTTTAGGAAAACGGAAGGATAAGTCACGTGTGGTGGCCTAGTCGGGGGAACCTGCAGTGGCTCCAGTCAGCCAGGGAGTGGAGCCAACAAGCCGGAACGTACGCTCCCACAATCACCAGTTTACACACTTTACACACACACAAAAACCAAAGCTGATCTGGAAGCAATTTCTTATTCGTCATGAAAGTTTGGACTGTTTGGAACATCATTATCTAAGGTGTTCTGAACACGGTGAGTCTATATTACCTGACATAATGTGAGCATTTTAGGCTTGCCACCTTTACTTGTGCATGAGCAGCTGTTGTACAACTGTTTATAAATGTGTGGGCATCACTCGCAGCCAGGGGAGGAGGAGTCATAGCCTGATGGTGACTGAACACATCTGACATCAATTAGGCAATTACAATTCTATACAAATTGTGAGTTCATGCACACCTGTGTGGAGTGTGTGCCATTGTGTTTTTTGATTGTGTGTATTGGCCTGCCTTGTAAAATCAGCTTATTACCTTAACAAGGCCATTTCAAAAGTGTCATCATCTCTTACTGTCATGAGTCTACTGTCCCACACAATATCTTGGAGGAGAACATCAATTGCAGCCTACTTCTGTCACAAGCTAAGCTAAAAAATATCTGCTGTGTTCTAGAGCTTAATGAAACAAAGTTAGACCAGTTGGGAGATAACAAGCTATCAATGAATGAGAAAAATGTTCTTCGTGAAGCAGTTCATGCTATTGAGGCCTTTAAGACTGTGTGCAAGGGTTGGATTTTGTGACAGCCAGCTACATATTCTATGTATTTGGTGTCTATCCAACCATGTGACTTCTCCTCCAAGTACAACGGTAAACTCATCAACACCCTGAAATCATAAATTGACTAGTGGCTTACCAGGTATGAAGAAAATTCATAACAAATGACCCATGCTCCCAACTAGCATGGTGTTGTACAACTGAGAAGACCATACTCACTACCTAAATTCATCTTGCTGTCAAGCTCCCCAACTCACACCCCAGCTTTGCTCACAGCACCATCGCGGCTCCTATAAGGACAGCACGTCTTTTGGATCCAATGCGTATGGACTCAGTAAGACAACAAACATTCAGGCATAGCCAGTGTTTAGTTTACTCTTAACTGTTTTTGTGAATCTGTGTTTCCAAATTTGCTGTCTTATCATCGGAATGTATTTTGTTAGCTATATATATTTATATGTACATGAATTGATTCGCTGTCTTTTGCACATATATAGTAAAGTAAACTAAAGTAAAGTAAACTACGCAAGTTGTCTTCTCACAGCTAACAATAACTAACACACCCACTTTTACTTTCCTTTGTTCAAGGGACACGCGGGCTTGCGCGCGCACACACACCCTACTCTCTTACCCTACGAACTTCCCGTTAGTTTATCTGTTCTGTGTTTGTACGTTTGTTTAATAAATATATTTTATTAAACCCGGTGTCTGTTTTGGCATCACATAGACATGAGAGCCGAGTTAAAGCAGTCTTTCGAAGAACTTCCAACCTTCAGGTTATCGGTATGTTTAATCATTAATATTGGTTATTTTAATTAATAATTAAAACACTACATTTTTGGTTAGACATTTCTGATAACAGTAATTTTATGAGAGTGATTACTTTTTGCAGTTATACTGCTACATAACATTAACTGGCGCCCCGGTTTCGTAGAGAGTAAAATCCCCACGTTATTTGGCGGCCCGTGCTAGGACCCTACAGTAGAATTACCCAACAGCTGACTCTCTACAAATTTGGAAAACACACACTACTACTTATCCCAAACATGACAAACTATCTGTAGAATACCTGCATGTCCCTGCATCCTCTGGAACTGTAGAATGTGTGTTTAGAATTATGGGTGTACCAGTCTTCAGACCAGATTGTAATGAGTTTCCTCCCTGTCTCTCCTGTTCAGCCAAGAGTCATGGAGGCAACCCCTGTGTTTGTTGGGGCACCTGAGCCCCGCCTGGTTCATACATGCCGGGCACACATGTATGACTTTGTGACTGAGTACCATTCCTAAGTTCTTGTGAGGGGGGCGGGGGGTGGGGGTGGGGGTTGGTATAACACCTGCACCGTCAGTCTAACGTTCTGATTTACGTGAGTGATGAGGTAATGCACAGGTAAAGCTAGAGGGGAAAAAGCCTTGTGTTGATTAAATGCATAACTCTGACTAAAGCTTTGGCATTTATCTCCATTATTTCCACGTAGTAACACTGCACATGAGATCTATGAATTAATTTAATAAATAATAAGAAAAATGTTTTACTCTTTTACATTTTCTGTGATTTGTTTAATGAACAAAGAAGTTGACAGGCAGCAAGATGAAAACAGCTTTTGGATGATACTGGCCCGGAGGTCGTGAAGCAGGCCTCTCTAGGTGGTGCAGGTGAAAGTCCTAGATGAACTTGTGGTCCAAGATGTCCCCAGCAGGAACCCAACAGTTCTCCTCTGGGCCATACCCCTCCCAGTCTACTAGGTACTGGAGATGTTCCCCAGGAAGCCTATAATCCAGGAGGGTCCACACTGCATATGCTGGAGAACCCCCAACATCCAGTGGCAGTGGGGGGACATTGTAGGGGACTGCATCAGCAAGAGGACCAGGAACCATTGGCCTAAGCAGGGAGACATGAAAAGATTATGTAATATGGTACTGGCTTGGAAAAGCAAGACTGTAGGTCACCATGTTCACCCGCCGGTGGACCTTGAATGGTCCTAGAAACCGAGGGCTCAGCTTTCGACAAGGGAGATGGAGGTTTAGATTCTTTGTCGAGAGCCAGACCCTGTCTCCTGGCTAGTAGGCAGGAGGGGGTTCAATGCAATGACAGTCTTCTTATTCTGACTGCAAATAGCCTGCTGAAGTTGAGTTTGAGCCACGTTCCACACTTGTTCCAACTGACGGAACCAGTCGTCCACTGCAGTTGCTCAGTCTGGCCTGGGTTCCAGGGGACTAAAAGAGGCTGGTAACTAAAGACGCACTGAAAGGGAATCAAGCCAGTGTGTGCCCTCATGAACACATTTGTGCACTCGGGGGGGGGGGGGGGACATGAGGATGGAGAGGGGTCCTCCCTCTGAGCCTGGCAAATCTCCTGCTCCCAGAGGACAGGAGCCACAATGTGAGAGGGATAGATTCTGTTCTCAGGCTCCTCCCACATCAAGGTATCAGCTTTAGTGCTCTTTAATCCTGGGTAATATGAGAAGGTGAAATCAAAATGTGAGTAGAGGGCCCACCCGGCTTGTCTGGGGTCAGGAATATAGTGGTCAGTTAGCACGACAAAGGGCCAACATCATAGTTCAGTTCTGCAGGGATGGGGAAATGGGAACAGGGAAATATCTTTTGTGGGCTACCATGCCTCTGAGAAAGAATTCACATCCACTTCTACAATAAATGGCCATGTAGGATCTGGATGCGTAAGCAGAGGGGCACAGGTGAAACGATCCTTCAGCTTGTGAAAGGCAGTAGCAGCTGTCTCACTCCACACCAACTGACAAGGGCCACCCTTCAGAAGGGCAGTAAGGGGAGCTGCCACTGAGCTGAACCCTCAAATGAAGAGGCGGTAGAAACCCCCCAAACCCTAATAATCACTGACTCCTTGATTGTCCTCGGCTCTGGCCATGAGCCAACAGCCTCCAGCTTCCTTTCATAAATTCCTCCTAAGTGACAGCGGATGAGGATGTCATGAATGTACACGACTACCTGGTGCCTGAGCATGTCCCTGGACTCATCATTGACAGATGCCTGGAAGACAAATATTCATATTAGCCTGAGGTGGTGCTGAAGGCTGTCTTCCCTTCACCCCCTTGTCCGATACAGATGAGGTTGTAGGCACATCAAAGGTCCAGCTTGGTGAAGTAATGTGAGCCTCAGAGCCGTTCAATGGCTGGAGGCACCAGAGGGAGTGGATAATTATACACGTGACATTGTTCAGGCCCCGGTAGTTCATGCAGGGACATAGACCACCATCCTTCTGAACAAAGAAGAAGCCTGCTGAAGGTGAGGATGAGAACCAGAGAACCAGAATAGGCGGCCTGTAGCGTAGTGGTTAAGGTAAATGACTGGGACACTCAAGATCGGTGGTTCCCAGTGTAGCCGCAATAAGATCCGCACAGCGGTTGAGCCCTTGACCCTGCATTGCTCCAGGGGAGGAGCCTGTCTCCTGCTTAGTCTAATCAACTGTACGTCGCTCTGGATAAGCGTCTGCCAAATGTCAATAATATAATGTAAAGATGAATCCTTAAAGCTTAAAATGACTTGAACCTTCCTGGATACACTTCCCTATAGCTTGGTTCTCTGCATTCTGTTGCATGGAGGAGTAGTGCCGGCGAGCAGGTCAATGGCACAATCTCCAGGATGATGCTGAGGGAGACAGGTGGCTTTGGCTCTCGAGAACACCTCCAAAAGGTCACAGTAAACCTCTGGAATTGTTCACTTGAAAGACACTAGTTGATGGGCTCTCCAGAGGATACCAATGACAACCTCATAGACAGGAGCTTGGCTGACCAGAAATGGAAGATTCTCATAGTGTGCTGGGCCCACAGTGATTGGAACAGGATCCTTGATGTTAATTATGGTGTCAGTTCCCACCGACTTGCCATCCAGGGCATGGACAGAGACTGGAGTAGCAGTTGGAGCGGGATGTGTAGGGAGCCGACCAGGTCCTCATCGATTAAGTTTCTAGCTGCTCCAGAGCCGCTCAGAACTGTAGCAGTATAGGAGAACTCCAGGCAGTGGACAGTAATCCGGACCAGGAAAGGTTTGTTGGATAAGGGAGAGGAAGAGATACTCACTCTAGAGGAAGGAGCCAGAGTTGTTCACAATACCTTGGATGTGAGATAGCACATAGCACACACTACCCTGCACTGGATATACGGTGTGCTGGTCGCATCGAGTACTGTTCTAACTGATGATTGGCAGCTCCACAGTAGGGCCTCATATGAGAGTCATGCGAACCCAACCTTCATGGGTTCAGATTCATACTCTGGCTCGGGTTAAACTGGTGTTACTGGGAGAACTAACATTGTATGGTTTGGCCTTGCTTCTCCATGCAACTCTTAATCCATATTTATCCATATTAATTCATAACAGAAATGGCATACTTTTAAGTTAATAAGGATGCCAAATTTAAGCTGTCAGGCTGGGAACACATTCCATTCAAAGAATAGTCAGAATGGCAAAGATTCAGCCATTTATCAGCTCCAGAAAGATCAAGGATGATCTACAATTACCTGGAAGTGCTGTTGCAGTCAGAAGTCGTTTGATCGAAGCTAAGCTATCAGCAAGAAGCCACCGTAAAGCACCATTGTTGAAAAAAGGGTATGTGCAGAATCGGTTAAAATGTACCAAGGAACACATCAATTGGCCCAAAGAGAAATGGCGTAACATTCTGTGGACTGATGAGAGTAAAATTGTTCTTTTCGGGTCTAGTGGTCATCGACAGTATGTCAGACGACCCCCGGGTACTGAATTCAAGCCACAGTACACTGTGAAGACAGTGAAGCATGGTGGTACACAAATCATAGTATGGGGATGTTTTTCATACTTTGGTGTTGGGTTCGTATACCAGGGATCATGGATCAGTTTGAATACATCAAAATACTTGAAGAGATTATGTTGCTGTATGCCAAAGAGGAAATGCCCCTGAAATGGGTGTTTCAACAAGACAACAACCACAAACACACAAGTAAGCGAGCAAGATCTTGGTTCCAGACAAAAAGGATTCAGGTAATGGAGTGGCCAGCTCAATCCCCCAACCTCAACCCCATTGAAAACTTGTGGGGTGACATTAAAAATGCAGTTTCTGAAGCAAAACCTAAACATTCACAGGAACTGTGGAATGTAGTTTGTTCATCCTGGGCTGAAATACCTGTTTCTAGGTGCCAGATGTTGGTTGACTCGATGCAACACAGATCAAACACAGATGCAGCTATCAGTAAGTAAGTAAGTAAATTTTATTTATATAGCACCTTTAACAGACAGAGTCACAAAGTGCTTCACAGGATAAAAAAATTTAAAAATTTAAAAAAAGTAAATACAATAATAATACATAAAACAACAGTCAATAAAACCAACAAATCACAAATAAACGAACATGAAATAAATGGAAATACAGTCACAAAAACGGCTAGATGAACGCCTGTCTGAAAAGATGTGACTTTAGCTGCATTTAAAAAATTTCCACAGACGCCACAGCTCTTAAGTCCGGTGGAAGACAATTCCACAATTTAGGTGCCACCGATTCGAAGGCTCGGTCACCCTTTAAGGAGAATATTTGGTCATCTGTTCATGAGCTTGCCAAAGCATAATTGGGTTGTGTAGCAAGACAATCACCCAAAACACAAAAGCATGTCCACAGCTAATTGACAGAAAAAAATCAAAATGAGTGTTGGAGAGGTCTAGTCAAAGTATCCAATAGAGATGCTGTGGCAGGACCCGTTCAATGAAACAGTCAATTTTAAAAATGGGTTTCAGTTTTTGGGTTTACCCAGTTTCCTTCTGTATGAAAAATATGCAATAATAGAGAAATCAGGAAGGGGGCAAATAGTTTTTCATGGCACCGTACCTTAAAAGGAGCGCAGTTTCTCAGCATTCCCAGGATCACATGCATCTACTCCTGAGAGAGAAAATGCTTTATTTTCAGGAAAAATACTAATCCCTACTGGTGATATTATTCTCTCTAAAACTGAACATTTCCAGAAATTTATTAACTCCCGTCACGCAGTTTCATGATGAAAGATAAGATGATAAGATGCAAGTTGACCAATTATTATATTGCTTCTTATTTTGGGCAGGAAGAAAAAAAGACTGAAGTCTCAATGACATTACAGACATTTTGGCAGACGCTCTTATCCAGAGCAATGTACAGTTGATTAGACTAAGCAGGAGACAATCCTACCCTGGAGCATTGCAGGGTTAAGGGCCTCAAACGTTGTCGTTTTTTCTGATTAAACAGTTTTTGTTATTATTGTTTCCGCATTTGGAATGTTTTTTAAATAAAAATCTATTACGGGTTTGATCCTCTGGACCATTGCTGTGAAAATAATACCAATTGTAGCCTGATTTATGTCATATGTCAAATGTCATTTACAGTGGGCTCAAGAATTATTGGCACCCCTCACCAGCAATGCACAAACAAGGCTTAAAAAAAAAGAATAATATAATTATAGAGAAAGGTAATACACCAACATGTGCCAAATACTGTACTTTATTCATGTTTCAATGGAAACAACCAAAATCATAACAATCATTTAATAAAAAATAAATTTCAACAAAATCAAGGTTTCAGAATTATTGGCACCCTTCACCTAGTACTTAGTGCAACCACCTCTGGCAAGGATAACATCATGGAGTCTCTTTCTGTAATTTTTGACAAGATTAAGGAACACATTCGGAGGGATTTTGGACCATTCCTCTTTGCATATCCTTTCAAGATCCTTCACGTTCTTGGGTTTGTGCTTATCAACTGACCTCTTCAACTCAGCCCACAGGTTTTCGATTGGATTGAGGTCTGGTGACTGAGATGGCCATTGCAGAACGTTGATTTTGTTGTCACGGAACCATTTCTGTGTGGATCTTGAGGTGTGTTTTGGGTCATTGTCTTGTTGGAAAGTCCACCTAAGACCAAGTCCCAGACTTCTGGCAGAGGGAACCAGATTTTCAGCCAAAATTGCCTGATACTTGCTGGAATTCATTATGCCATCAATCCTAACCAGTGCCCCTGGACCTCTGGAATTAAAACAGCCCCAAAACATGACTGACCCACCACCATATTTCACTGTGGGTATGAGGTGCTTCTCCTTGTATGCATCTTTGTTCCTACGCTAAACATACCGATGCTGTATCTGACCAAAATGTTCAATTTTGGTCTCATCTGACCAGAGAACCTTGTTCCAGTCATAATGTAAATGACGTTTGGCAAACTCCAAGCGCTTTCTTCTGTGTCTTGTGGTCAGAAAAGGCTTTCTTCTGGCAACCCTTCCAATGAGGCTGTGGTTATGGAGGTGGCGTCTGGTGGTGCTTTTAGAAACCTGGTGACCCCAAGATGCCACCAAGGCCTGCAACTGTGATCCTTGGGGATTTTGTTGCTTCTCTCACCATTCTCCTCAGTATCCTGGGGGGCAAGATGCAGTTGCGTCCTCTACCCATGACATTTTCAACAGTTCCGTATCTTTTGAACTTTTTTATAATTGCTTTGACAGTGCTCAGTGGTATATTCAATCGTTTGTGAATTTTCTTGTAGCCATTACCACGTTTATGAAGGTCTACGACCATCTGCCTCTTTTGAACTGCCAATTCTTTTGTTTTCTTCATGGTGTTGGATGACAAAGGGATATTGCATGTGTGTTACCTTATTTTTATACCCTAGTGAAATAGGACGTGATGTAATCACTCAATACAGTTCCTTAACACATAGATAAACTTAAATAAGTGGAATTTAATACCTGGTTTAATTTTGGTGGGTGTTATTTACAATAATCTTTAAGGGTGCCAATAATTGTGAAACATTGATTTGGAGGAAATTGATTTTTAATTAAATCAGTAAATGATTTTTGTTGGTTCCATTGAAACATTAATATAGCACAGTATTTATCACATGTTGGTATTTTGAGCTTGTCTATAAATATATTGTTTAGAATTTTTTTGAGTATTGTTTGTTCATTTTCTGTCAGGGGTGCCAATAATTTTTGAGCCCACTGTATATACATTATAATTATATACAAACTGAACCATTCGTTTTTATCACTTTCACCGTTAAAAAAAGTATTGAATGGAAATGTGAAATGCGAAGGGGCTAAACTGGATTCCTTAGTCTTTTGTATTAGAATGACTTTCTCATTAATGTGGTAATGTTCGGTCTATTTCTTGTCATTACGTAATTAAAGGTGCTGTTGCACTAGCAGGGGCAACGTATCCAATCTCATGGAATGTATACGATCAATGTCCCATTCACAAAGCCTATGGTTAAAAGAAAGGACAATGTTTAAAAATCCAATTTTTAATCCAATTTTCTCCCATTTTTTATAATTAAAAATTAAAACCCAAAAAATTCACAGAACTTTAAATAAAAAATAAAAAAGTGAAAAGATGCCTACACCCCCTTGTCAGGAGGAGAGTTTCCTACTCCTGATTGGGTTGTGCTTATCACTGATTGGTTGTCCAGTTCTGGTGTGAGAGAGGTTAGTAATCATATCTGGTGAGCAGTGTTTGGATAATTAACTTTGGTCACTTTTGCTCTGTTTGTTTGTTTCTGTGTTCCAAAAAAAATAAAAAAAATAAAAATATTGGCCCTCGTCCTTATCTTTGTTGTACAGGTAGCAGGTGAAATTGTACTTCCCTCTAGGGTCTTTCAGCGCACTTATCCCTGGTTATGGGTATGCACTTTGTTGTACGTCGCTCTGGATAAGAGCGTCTGCCAAATGCCAATAATGTAATGTAATGTAATGTAAATATCATATGCTTGTGTCTGTGCTACAGGCCATGATGCTATTGTTACTCTTCTCAAGCACTACAAGCGTCCCCAGGATGAGTCCCCCTGCAATGAATATTCCCAACCAGGCGGAGGTCAGTAATAAGCTTGATGGTACTCAAAGGAAGTGTCCACAAGGACTCATGGTTAGCTATCTTTATATTATCCACCTGTGATTTATATATACAGTAAGTACTGTATATTTCCCAGGGACAAAAACAATGTCACTTTTGAAATAATTACATTTTTACATTTACATTTATGATTTGTATTTGAGAACAGAATTATGAAAGAAAATAATTTAACTTTGTATGTTTTCTGATAAAATAAAGACAAATATATATTTGACAGTACTATTATTTGTATTTGAGAGTGTAAAACTGTACATAATCCTCCAATTACTTTTTGTCCTGTCCTCATGCTTTTTAGATGGGTCCTATGTTTCTGTTCCATCACCACTTGGAAAGATAAAGAGCATGACAAAAGGTAAACAAATAAAGTAGGGATTTGACAAATCATCAGTTTTTGTAAACGTTTCCAACCCATTTTTTAAAAGGCTAATCGTGGAACCGATACTCCTTATGACTACTAGGGGTTGCATCTTATTAATGAAAAAAAAAATTGCATTTTCAATCTTTATTTTATCTTATATAGTTCCTTTTAAATGTCAACATTAAAATTGAGTGTGCGTTGTGAGCAAACGTGCTTACCCTGTGTGGCAGAGTTTTCCCCTGTTGGTTTCTATTGGCATTGCTGTCTCTATATATTATATAGGTTTTGTCACTGGTGGTGAAAGCACATTTTTGCCAGACCCGTAGGGAAAGAATGCTGTTGTTGTAAATACTGATTCATTCTGCTGCATGAAGTGAGTGAAGAGACAAATGGCGTTGATTCCATTAAGCAGATGGTAATTATTTGGCGGCTTTTGGCTGTCCTCTGCCACGGCAATCTCAAAGCTAGTGCAACTGAACCCACAATGCAATGCTCTTAAAGCCTATTCTGTCAGACTCGGGTCTTGAACCCGGGTCTCTGGTGTGGTAATCAGAGAACAATCCCCTGAACCACCAAGGAACTGAGGGTGACTCTATTGCGAAGCAACCACAGATTAAGTTCAAAGTTTTATTCCACAAAAAGTCAAAGTTCAAAAAGCTCAGAAGATATTGTACAAAATCCAAACGTACAGTCCTTAAATCCACAAAAAAAGGCAAAAACATCTGACAGTTAGTCCACAGGGTAAGCCAAATATCACAGGGTAACAACAATCCAGGGTAAAAGAACATGTAAGGCAAACAAAGTTTAGGTTTACAGAGGTTCAGGCCAAAGTTACTCACAGAGCATTCAGCGAAGACTCAACAAAGACAGGGTGAAAAGACCAGGCTTAAATACTGTGAGACAATAGGCTAAACAACTCACATGACTGAATAACAGAGAGCAGGTGAGTCTAACAAGATGCATAATTAGGCAGTGAAACTCAGTAAAGGCAAAAACAGAATTAGTGACATCAAGTGGTCAACAACCAAAAGTTCAACATTGTGACATATTCAGATGGAAAAGTCTCAATGGAGGAAGTTATGTCAGGGTTCAGAACAACAGGACCCAGTAGCACAGATTTACTTGGTAGTAGAGTATACAAGCAAAGGTTGATAACCAGCAAACAGAATCAGCAGGAAATAGGCAGTTCATTAACGAGTGTCAAGGCAGAGGTTTGGTATTCCAACAGAGATAACAGGGATAATCCAAAACAAAGTCGAAGGCAAAGAGTAGATGACTAACGGGCAAGCCTAACGCAAACAGATTCAAGAAACAAATGTCCAAAATGGGTTGCGAAACTACGGGTCAAAACAAAACAGAAGGTTAAATGGTTGTAACAAAAATCTATCAGGAAATAACGCTGGAGAGTATGGTCGGGACACATTACAATCTGGCAACGAAAGACAGAAACAAAAGGGTTTAAATACAAGTAACTAATTAGAATTCAAACTAGACACAGGTGGGAATAATGACAGTAGACAGGAAGGAAGTACATATTAGGAGTAGAAAGGGTTATTTTATCCACAATATAATGTTATATATTTTAATTCTTAATAAGATAAAGTGAAAGAGGGTCAAGTTCCACTTGGATCAATCTATATAGTTTCTGCCAAAAATGATTGGTTATTGGTTAGTCAAATGTTTAACTGATAACACCCCTAAAATAAACTATTACAAACAGAGGCATTTTATTTGTGGACTGCCTTTAATAGATGCATGCATGACATATGTTTATCCTCCCAGAAAAGGCTGATGTCCTCTTGCTCCGAGCCAGCCTTCCATCACACTTCCAACTTCAGCTCTCTGAACTGGAATTCAGCGAGATTATTGGATCAGGTATATCCGTAAAAAAATCACATAATTTCTGTATTATATATTCATAAATCACTGTGTTTAAAATGATAATATGATATGAAACAGTTTTTACATTTTACCAGGTTCCTTTGGAAAGGTTTATAGAGGAAGATGTCGTAACAGAATTGTTGCAATCAAACGGTAAGTGGATTGAATTTACAATTTACAATTATCCCAGGCTGATGGGACAATGGGATATTGCATGCTTGTTACCTTATTTTATACTCTAGTGAAACAGGAAGTGATGGAATGACACAATATAGTTCATTTAGACTGAGATTAACTAAATTAAATTGTATTGCCAATTTCACTTTGTTTGATTGTATTTATAATAATTGTTAGGGGTGCCAATAATAAAGGAGGGGATGGGGGGTTGGGGGGACAAGGTTAGGAAGTATAACATCTCAGGTTTAGCCAATTTGAAGTGTCACAGTTTTTAATGAACTGCCAGTTTTAATTAGCTTTTCCGTGCTAAAAAACTAAAACACGGGCACCTATTCAGGGAATACATATTGAGTCAGTGTCAGAGGACAACTTTGGCAAAATCATAGGCCCAGTTTAGACCTGGTTGTTTCATATGACGTATCAAGATAGTATCCAGATATGATATAACCACATTACATTTACATCTGGTAGTCAGATGCGTTTCCGGCCATCCTCATTGAAATCTGACTGCTATTTTGTGCATAAAATGCAAAACCCTGACAATCCATTTCCTACTTTGCCTCTCGCAGACCAATGATTGTAGGCACTTATATAAAGTTTATATGCCATTTTTCAGATTTTTAATGGAAGATGACAAGTTCCGCAGTCATCCATCCACATGCTCACTGCGAGCCGCTGACGTCGCGCACAAAAAAAAAAAAAAAAAAAGAGATTGTTTAATGCAGCAGCGGCCCTGGTTTCAGCCGTTGCATCACATTATGCTTTGGGTGGAATTTTGGTTTTCATATGTGTCTTGGAAGCACGGAGCATTTACACTTGTCTAAGATCCATCTCGATTGCATCTCAGACCATCTCCTGAAGTGGTTTGGCCTATCAGATCTGAATCTTTTCCTAATGTGTCTTGGGTGCATTTTACATCTGCATTTTTATATGGACAATCCCTATCCAGATATTATTCAGATATTGACAACCAGGTCTAAGCAGGCTCTATCATACTATAGATAACAACTGGCTTGGAATGCATGCACTCATGCATGGTATGTATTTTTTGCGTGTAAACTGAAATGAACACTATACTGATTCTGTTCTACATCAAAAGCCAGTGCTGACACAGTATTCACTGTTGGGGAAATGGTTTTTCTGTTCAAAATTGCAACAAATGAAATGAAATAATTAACATCAATGGAAATATCGGGATAATCTTTCAAATATTGAATCTCTGCCTAATTAGCATACTGTTTGTCTTGCTCACCAAATATTGATGACCCCTCCCATCCCCTCAGCACAGAATACACGGTACTGATAATTGTTCATCATATTCACCCCAGACCACATGAGAATATGGTTTGCTCCATATTTAGTATTTTAAACAAGTAATGCCTCAATATTTTGCCCCAATATACTCAGAATACCCTAGTAGTCCCATTTTCTATCTGACCACAAACTATAATAAAACAATAAAAACTATTGAAAAAAAGGCTTTTGTACACCAGTTCCTGATCTAAAGTTTATTCAAATTGAGGTCCACTGTGTTTTGTGCTCTGCAATTACTTATTTTTAATACTTATTTCAATACAGACTTGCATGGTTTTCCAGGTACCGCGCCAACACTTATTGCTCCAAGTCAGATGTGGACATGTTCTGCAGGGAGGTGTCCATCCTCTGCCGACTCAACCACCCCTGTGTAATACAGTTTATGGGTGCATGCCTGGATGACCCAAGCCAGTTTGCCATTGTCACCCAGTATGTTTCTGGAGGGTCACTGTTCTCCCTGCTGCATGAGCAGAAGAGGTGAGGAGGCTGCTCAGATTTTCTATTATTTATTCAGAAAATGTTGTAAAAATGTAAAGAAAATGTCAACTTTGTCAGCAGGCTGGTATGTGCATGTAAGGGCATATAGGTGCTTCAGACTTATATTTGGACGGATCAATAATTGCATTGGGGATGGGGTTGAACGGTAACAGGTGAACAGTAAAAGTTTGGAATGTTATTTCATTCCCCAAAGAGATTCAGAAATTAAATGAGTTAAACCTAAACTGTCACTACTAATGTGACAGGGGAATTGTTACTTCTGATGAAATACCTCAGAATTCCTGCATCAGTTATTGATCTCTTGCTTGTTGCCATTGTAGTCATTTGTAAGATCTATTTTCATAAATCATTTCTATAAATAATTTGTTTCAATAGAGTGTAGCCTAATAATCACTCAAAACAGTGTTTGATTGCCCTGGTCTGCTACTCAATTTGAATTGGCACAGTGAAGGAGGAGTTGAGTTGTTATGAAGCATCTACATAGAACCACAAAGTCTTGCCCATTTTTATAGTCTAGATTTTTGCACTTACAACAGCCTAATTTCTTACAGATTGTGAAAGCAAATGTAGCAAAACTATTTTCTTGTAATTGTGTATGTAACAAAACGAAACTGCTATAATTTAGAAATAAAAATTCAGTTGTGTCCTTTAGGCTAAGGAAAACGTAAATTCTGTTAAGGCATTGATAATAATGAAAATAATAGGAAGTGTTTTTTTTTTTTTTTAAGTAACCGCTTCATTCACAACAAATTCAGCACACTTATCCATTCATCTGCTTTCCCATTCAGAACAGTACTCTTTTACACACGTCTTTTATCTCATTTTGTATATTTTTGTCTGAGCAGAGTCCACTCTGAATTCAGTGCGGCCTCTAGTGTAGTGGTTAAGGTAAATGACTGGGACCGGCAAGGTCAGTGGTTCTAATCCCGGTGTAGCCACAATAAGATCCGCACAGCCGTTGGGCCCTTGAGCAAGGTCCTTAACCCTGAATTGCTCCAGGGGAGGATGTCTCCTGCTTAGTCTAATCAAGTGTACGTCCCTCTGGATAAGAGTGTCTGCCGAATGCCAATAATGTAATGGTTACATTTCACGCAGCAATCATTTTGTCAGTTTAGCTATTCAAAGTCTGTTTCAGTGAAAAATGAGGCATTTTCTTCACAGAATTAAATCATTTCTATAACTACAGCATTCACAATTATTCAGTTACTGTCCAGTCTATTACCGCATTGATTTCTGCAGGCACAGAAACCTAATGTCAACAGTATGAAACCAAATGAAACACTATTTAAAGGAGAAGATTTCCATTTCAACATTTTTATTTCAAAATTATAGGCTGTCGGTTTGTTTTAGGCTAAGAGAAGGTTATTACAGGTCCACTGAGAAGTGCTAAAATGTGCAAAATGAGAGAAAACACAAAATGGAAGCTAATGAAGGAAGTGCAATATTTTAAATATCCCGTATCCCTACCATTCTCTTCCTGTACTCCCGCTAATACAGGCACTGTCTCTCTCTTCTAACTTATCAATTCCACTGAAAAAAATACTTGTGAGTGAACAGGGTCTTTATGTATCACCATCATGTAGTCTATTCAGAGAGTATTCGATGCCTTTAGTTTCAGTGAAATGTGTTGGAGCCGTTATCTCCCCTTTATAGCTAGGATTTGATTAAGATAATTGAGATGCTGCCACCATTTTGTTGACATAGAAACAACAATCTATAACTGTTATACTTGATAAAAGTCCAGCTAACTAGCTACAGCAGATGTATAAAATTGTATGCAGTGCTGTACATGGGTGTTGCAACAACAGTAAAAGACAAGCAACAGGGTCTACCAAGATACGTTTTTTCAGTATACCAACTGCTAGATCATATAAAGAACCAGAACCAGAGGTGTTTAGTAAAGGTAGGCAAGAGGTATGGCTAGCAAGAATAAATCAGAAGGATTTCTGTACTCAAGACTGTCACAGGCAATCAAATCAATCGATAGGACATAACTAGCTGAATCTAAACAAATGATCATATTCCAATTCAAATTATATTTGGTTTAAAAGGAGTGGTCCGGTGTGTTTTTTTTTTCCATTCATTCCTTTTTCACTATCGTAACAGGATAAACCATTGAAATGCATGAAAACCATTTATTTAGCAACAACAGTACTTTATTTTCTCACATGTGGGTAGCAGAACAAGCATGGGGGGACCTCGCCTCTGCACATTAAAAATCCACATAAGACAAGAAATATGGTAACGTCAGTGTCCTTTTCACGTCAAGGTTCCAGCGAACGAAATGCATAATACTTTCTAATTCAAAAAAACTTGGAGAAATGTCGATAGAATATCCATTGTTGATATTTCTCTATCACTGTTGTCTGTTTCGCTGTTGCATAATTCTACAAAAGTACGTAGGAATACATAGGAATGCCATTATCTACATTTTGTATAGGCGCTCTGGAACACAAGCTTTTCTGAATGGTAACTGTAATGCAGTTGCTAAGTATAGGCATTCTCCCTATCCATGCGCAATCAACTACAGTATAACTTCTGTCAAGCAAAGAACAGACTACTTGCATGTTATTTAACTGACAACTGTCACGGGCAGACAATTGACAACCAAGTGCAGACTCGCAAATGGTAGAATAGGTAGACTTATTAACAGAGTCGTACATTCCATGTTCAAACTCCAGCAAACAGTAACAATACAGACAGTTCGCAGTGATAGGGAAGGTGATGGTCAGAAGCCGGGCGGAAAAGGCAATGCAGAGCAGGCAATACGAGAGCGAGTGAGAGTCAAAATCAGAAAGTCAGTCCAATGGGGCAGACAGGAGCGGGGAAGGGGCTTGGAGGAGGAGAGGAGGCTGAGGGCTGGAAACAGGACGAGATTTGGAACCAGGAACATGGGAGCAGGTAAGCGGGACACAGGAGCAGGTAACAGGAGAAACTGCTGAAGAGTATGGAATGCACAAAGCAAGGCACATAACAATCTGGCAACGAACGAAAGACAGAGACAACCATATATAGAGAGGTATATATATAATCAGGTGAGGATTCCAAATGAGGAAACACATAACAGGTGTGAGGGGCGTGACTAAGAAACAGACTTAAAACTTTTTTTTCTTCATAAAAACACAAAATGGAACACAGAAACAGAAAAACATGGAGATGAGCATTGAAACGGGCACAGGACGTGACAGACGACTGAAAAGTGTTTTAGCTAATGACATTAAGTTTCCAATGGTCTTAGTTTGTTTGGCTTGCATAAAACACAGCATTTTCTCGCCTGCGTAACAAAACCGTAGCATTTTCAATACGCACATGGAGACTTGCGCTTTGGCAAAAACAGTTCTCGAGAAATACATATTCTTTCTGCAAATGCTTATTAGTCTATCTAAAAACGTGTCAGAGGTCTGTGGGCGACTTCACTTCTTATGCAAACATCTTCTGAAAAATCATGGAACGCTACGATGGAACGGTTTGAAGACAGCTTATTCCAAAATGCGAAAATAAAAAAGTTCCCACCCAGCCAATTTGAAATTTTACGATCTTGCTGAGGAACATATTGTAGATTGCGGTAAAGCTGCTCTTTCGCTCAGCTCTGATGAAATGCCTGGGCTATGCCCTCATTTATCAATAACATATGCACAAGAGCCACTGTAGAGCAAGCAATTGACCTGCTTGAAAGGTTGATGGGTGTGCTTGTCTGGCACGGGGAGCACACTGCCGTACCGGCATGAAAATGTTTGCCATATTATCGTGGGTTGCAGTGTGCTCCATAACTTGGCTATTAAAAATTCAAACGGTCCAAAATGACTTCTTATGGTCCAGAATGACCCCCCTGCCATTGGCAGTGGAAATTAAAACCAGTTTTCAACCAATGAGCTTGAATTATTGTACAGCTGTACAGAGTTGACATCTATGTTGACGAAGGTGACATAACTCTCAGTTATCTTTAATAATTGAATTGTGTTATTGAAATTAGTATTGTATTTAGAATTAAGTTATTTAAATAACTACTACATTAATCAAGTGTTTTAATGGACAAAAATGTTTCAGGTACAAATAGCTGAACAAAGCCCATAATTATAGGCAAAGAGGGCCAAAGAGTAGAAAGAGAAGGGAGAGAATAGTCAGCCAGACAGAAAGGCAGAAGAATTACAAAGGGAGAGAGAAAGATGGAGAAAAAGTGTTGTGGAGGGGAAAAAAACTAAACAAATAGGAGACATGACTGAGCAAGCAAGGAGATTAAAGAGGAGGACATGGAGAAGTTCTCAGACGAGGTCAGGAAAGTGGAAATTTCACACTCTCCTAATACCAGACACACTGCCAGTTAGTCCATTAGACGAGAGCCAGGTGTTAGCAGACATAAGAAAAGGCACTTAAAGCCAAGCAGCTACAATGCTGCGTCATGTGACTTGAATCAGTCATTTCACACAATGAAAGTTTTTGTTTCAAATTCATTACTAAGACATGCAGAGAAAGAGTTAAATATACGGGCTTCCTAAGTGCCACTGCTGTCCCCTAGTTTGGCAGTCAAACAGCACCCCCTAGCCCAGTCTCATATGCAACAACAGTGAGCCACTGGACAATAAAGTATTATGTGGAAGCATGAACACAGGGATACAAGCGAATATTTAATTGCCAAAAATTCTTATTCCTTCATAGCAATAAGATAAATCTAAAAAAACAGGAATCGTTTCAAATCACAGGGGTGAGAAACTGCTCACTGAATAGCAAAATAAACTAGATGAATTATTGTGCAATCACCACATCATTCTATCATCAGTATCTGCAACTAACTATAGAATACATATAACATCTTACCGTTGGCTTTACAAGTAAAGATGTCCTTTTCAAGATTCAATGGCCATTTATATTCTTGGACAATTTCATTTTCAAAAACAAGTTCATTTGCAAAACCTGTTCAGCATCAGACCGCACTTGCTGTTTAGTTTCTTGCGGGGCGTTCCAATTATGATTTCAGTGACACACCACTCATCCAGTAGAGTACAGCAAGTACTTTCCAACAATATATAATTTGTCCCATTTGAGCTTCGTCGCCTAGCTTATATGAATTTGAATCAGAAAAGAGATTTGTGAAGAGGAGGCACTTCTGAGCTGAAAGAGCCTGCATTTCAAGACACTGACTGTAAGTATTAACTTTATTGTTTGCACTATTTGAATTCTAGCTAGCTAGCTAGATACGTTATATTTTCTGCTTTGCCTTTTCCAGATTTTTATCAACAACCGATAGCCTTTTCTTACTAAACTGAGCATTTGTAGCTACAGTACAGTATTTGTTTAGGGGATGCATCTAGATATGAAATATGGCTTTTGTTCTCTGTCCTGGGCTACTATATGTTAGCTTGAATGTTTAGCAAGCATTTAGAGACTCTGATTGCTGGTTTTATGTTGCTGGGATGAGCCATTGTATTTGGAACACTTTGCTCTCAAAACAACCTCAATTCTTCATGGCATGGATTCCACAAGATGTTGAAAACATTATTTTCAGATGATGCTCCATGTTCACATGATTGCATCACACAATGTGCATGAAAATCCCAGTAGATCAGCAGTTACAGAAATACTAAAACCAGGCCGTCTGGCACCAACAATTATGCCATGGTCTAAACCACTGACATCACATTGTTTCCACATTCGGATGGTTAATGTGAAGATTAACTGAAGCTCCTGCCCTGTATATAGATGATTTTATGTATTGCACTGCTGCCACATGATCGGCAGATTAGATAATCACACAAATAAGTAGGTATACAGGTGTTCCTAATAAAATGGTCTGATTTTACACTGAGTGTATATGGCAAAAAAAGTGAAAAGCATCCAGAGGAATCTAATCTCAGTGCATGCAACCAAATATGACATTCATGTAAAGTGCAGAACAAGTGGTGTTTTATTGAAATATCATCATGAGTGCATGATTACATATTTTGGTGTGCCAAGGTGTGTTATGCTTTTTGAATAATGTAATTTGTTTCCGTTCTAAAATTTCAATATGTTTGTTCATTAGCAGGGAGGAAGATGAGGAGGTGGCAACAGTGTTGTTCTTGTGATGTCCCTCTCTGCAGTGTGGCAGACTGAATCTGCTTCACAGAGTGGCATGACCTTTAGAGGAGACGGGCACTGTGCATGACTGAGCATGCAGCCCAGTATCTTATGTAAATAGTTTAACATTTTAGAGTATTTTTTTTTTTCACCTTTCACTGTTAATTGTTTATGCCGCCTAAAGTCCAAAATAGATTTGGAGGCATTTTAGGGACAAAAGCGTACACTGCTTACTTTTACTTTTATAATTCAGATATAATAAATAATTATTATAGCTACTGATTCAGAGTATTCCATTGCAAAATAAAGGAAAACAACTTTCTTTTGCATTTTCACCTATTTGGTTTGAATTTGATGCACTTTTTATCTAAATTATGAAAATAAACTACATTACATGTCTTGCCTCATTTAAGCCATTTGTCAAGTCATATAGTTATATAGCCTCAAAGTAGAACACTGCAAAATTGGTGAGGGTTGCTGGATCATCTTGAAGTCATGAAAACTATGTGATTTAATATTGAATTGTGCTAGCAAGTAAATCAAAGTATACTTGTGAATGAAATTGGAAATTCATAACCAATTACTTGTACCCCGTAATGGGCAAGTGGTTCACCTCACAGGACATTTGCATTATATTTAAAAAGAGATGAGGAAGAAATGTATAGAGAGAAATGTACCTGAGGAAAAAAAAATTTTTTCCTTTAATTAGAAGTAAAAAGTATCCTCCTTAAATTAAATTATATTTTATTAAAAAACTTACTTAAGTAAATGTATCTTGTTACTACCCACCTCTGGTTAGAGTTAACATTTTCCCTTAGCTGTTAACAACTGGACAATAACCATGAGACAAGGAGTGATATCTCGCTGCTTAGCTATATGTGTTAGCTAGCTATTCACCTCTTACTGTCCAGATTATCCAACTGTTAGTACGTTAGCTAGCTACCTAACATAGTGATTTGCAGTGCCGGGCAGATTACTTACCTTTTCTGGCACAACATGAGATCTCCTGTCGGTGGGACAAAGTGGTCAATGTTACTGACTCATCCACAGACAAAATAATTGTAGGCATCCAGCAATTTGTAGGTCTTCAGCGTAGGCAACACCGCCAGTACAAGATATATTTTTAATTCTATCGTTTCTTCATTGCCCCTATTAAATTTGTCATATTCACAAACGTTAGCTGTTGTGCTACGTGTGAGTGAATGGGCTCCAGGCTAGTAAACGTCACTAGTAACCACTAACTGAACCACTGAACTTATGTATGCTCTTTGGGCTTGAACTCAGCATTTCTATGTGAACAAAATGGTGGTGATTACTTCTGGGCTTTACAAATACCATATATCAGCTAAATCTATCATTTTAGAACTACAATGCACACAATAGGTCACATCTGGGTACCAGTACCTGCTTGACTATTGGCTGGTATTGGATTTCTTTGGAGATCGTTTCTATACCGAGTCGATTTTTTTGGAATTTCAGAAAATGCAGTTCTTTCAAACCCAATGAACAAAAGTTGTGGAAGGAGGAGTGTATTACATATAGCATTGGAACAATTTGCATATTAAAGTCCTAGCCTTTCTAGTACTAATTGAGTCTTCAATAAATGGGACCAATGCATTGGTCCATGGCATAACTGACCATGGTATAACTGACTTTGTTCCATATGAGAGTACCCGCAAGAAAGACAATACCAGTAAGAGTCTCAGCATTTCAAATATGAGTTGTGTCCATGGGTGTAAAAAATAAAGAGTTGAAGGGCAGAGTTACTGTAGCAATGTGGGTACTGTAGGAATGTATTTTATGTGTGACTGTTTTTGGTACTCTTGAATGAAAATAATCATTCTGTATCTGTGAAGTGCTGTTATACAAGTCTTCTTTTTACTTAGGTGTGCAGGTTATTCTGTCTGTCACTGATTTGTATAAATTGTAACTCTAAAGACATTTTAATGGACAGGATCATTGATCTGCAGTCAAAGCTCATCATTGCCATCGATGTTGCCAAGGGCATGGAGTACCTCCACAACCTCACTCAGCCAATCATCCACCGGGATCTCAACAGGTGAATATTCTTTCATCATTATCATGACATACAAATGGATAAATGCAACAGAGAGAATTTATGTTTAAAATGTGTATTTTCTGCATTCTTGGATATGAAGTCCAATTTCTCTGTAAGACTATGACCATTTAAACAAGTTTGGCTTTAATCGATATGTGTCATTGGATTATGGATTTCTTACTTGGAAGACATCAGAAGACATCAGAAATATCCAACATGCAGATATACAGACAAAAAACATAATTTGTTCAAATGTGATTTCTGTATTAGATAAATTGCTTAAATCTCTTAAAACAAGTGATTGGCGTTCACCAATGGAATTTTTCCTTAGGTAGGAACAACATTTACGAGTGGTCCCGACTTGTCGTACGAGTCGTGTAAACAAGCCTTGCAGTGCATGTCAGCACAGCTCACCTGGCACACCAAACTCAAATTAAACTTTCAAACTTGTTGTTGCAGATGAAATATGAATCAAAATTCAGCAAACTGTTCGCCTCAAATGTTTTCAGAAATATATTTCAGTGGATTGCTTTGGAGAAAAAAAAACTAAGTTTATCAAAAGTCCGCCGTATTATTATGTTTTGCCAAAAACAAAGGAACCGCAGTCTATCCAATTAGGTATCGGTCATCTTTTTGCTTGTTAATCCTATTGGACATCTATCCGACAGAACCCACCTAGAGTACGGACATCTTCACTTAGGACAGTCGTCTGAAGTTTGTTGAATCCAACGTGGCACACTCGTATGTGCCCTTAGTTCTAAAAAAGTAAGAATACAAAAATGTTCTTGCATGAGGTTCAACAAAGATATGGAAATGTTTAGCCCCTGCTTTCTTCGGTTTCCCAGTCTTGCATTTAGTGTTACAGTACAGACTCCAGTTCCACTGTCCTTGCCAGAAAGTGCAGTATGATAAAGGTTGCACATCATGACACACAATACAGTTGGTATTAGGAGAATAACACAATTCTTATTGTTTTGACTGTCAGCACATTGGATTCAAAGTGAAACAGTGAATATGATGTGTCAACTGTCAGCTTTTATTTCAGGGTATTTGCATCTGTGCAGGAATTACTGCTCTTTTCAGACATTCCCATTTTAGGAGACCAAAAGTAATATCGTACAGAATTAATTCTTCAGCTGCCATCAGCAGTCAAATCATCAAAAAAGGCAAGTGAGCCAGTTTCAGTGGCAGCAATATAGACTCCCCTCCAAAAGTATTGGAACAGTTATAATTTCAACTTTTATTTCCTGGTATTTACACCAAGATGTGTTAAACTACTTTGACCATAGCACCTTTGTACTACCTTTGTTATCAGACCATCTAGTTTTTAGGTGAGCAAAAGTATTGGAAGAGAGAGCATTCAAGTAAATACATGTAAATTAACACTTCATATTTGGTAGCATATCCCTTGCTTGCAATAACTGCATCATGCCTGTGACCCATTGACATCAAACTGTTGCATTCTTCTTTTGTGATACTTTTCCAGGCTTTTACCGCAGCCTCTTTCAGTTGTTTTGGGGGGTTTTTCCCTTCAATCTCCTCTTCACAAGGTGAAATGCATGCTCAATTGGGTTAAGGTCTGGCGATTGACTTGGCCAGTGTAAAACCTTCCACTTTTTCTCCCAAATGAAGTCCTTTGTTGTATTGGCAGTGTGTTTTGGGTCATTGACTTGCTGCATGATGAAGTTCCTCCCAATTTGTTTGGAGGCATTTCTCCATAAGTTGGCAGACCAAATTTTTTTGTAGACTTCTGAATTAATCCTGCTGCTACCATCATCAGTTACATCATCAATTAGTGAGCCCACTCCAGAAGCAGCCATGCAAGCCCAAGTCATGACATTTCCTCCACTGTGCTTCACAGATGAGCTTGTATGTTTTGGATCATGAGCAGATCCCTTCTGTCTCCACACTTTGGCCTTTCCATCGCAAGTTCATCTTTATCTCATCAGTCCATAAAACTTTGTTCCAGAACTTCTGTGGTTCATCTCTGTACTTTGCAAATTGTAATCTCGTCGTCCAATTCTTACGACTGATGAGTGGCTTGCATCTTGTGGTTTAGCCTCTATATTTCTGCTCTCCAAGTCTTCTTTGAATAGACATACCTTCACCCCTGCCCTGTGGAGATTGTTTGTGTTGTCACGGACTGATGTTTTGGGGTTTTTCTTCACAGCTCTCACAACGTTTCTGTCATCAACTTCTGTTGTTTTCCTTGGTCGACCAGATCGATGTCTGTTGCTCAGTATGGCAGCGGTTTCTTTCTCTTCCGGACATTCCAAGTTGTTGTACAAGCTATCCCCAATGCTTGTGCGATTTCCTTTCTCATCCAAGCTTCATAATGGCTTGCCTTTCTCCCAAAGACTGCTCTCAGGTCTCCATGCTCGATTTCTAACAGAAATGCAGTCCAGAAACACAGAAATATTTATTGTTTATCCAATCAATCTAACAGGACACATCTGAGCAACAAGAAACACCTGTCAGTCATATGTTCCAATACGTTTGCTCACCTAAAAATTGGGTGGTCTGATACAAAAGGTGATATGTTGTATCATCATTTAATGTATGGTGAAGTTGTTTCACAAATCTAGATAAAAATCTAAGGTCAGTCCCATTTTTTCCTGAGTGTGCATTCTGAAAACCATAGGCACTCCTAACAATTATTGTATCAAACAAAATGTAATTGTCAATACCCTTAATTTAGTTAATAATAATAATTTAGTTAGGAACTACAGTACTGTGCAAAAGTTTTAGGCAGGTGTGAAAAAATGCTGTAAAGTAAGAATGCTTTCAAAAATATTAATGTTAACAGTTTTTTTTTATTTTAATCAATTCACAAAATGTAAAGTGAGTGAACAGAAGAAAAATCTAAACCAAATTTTTGGTGTGACCACCCTTTGCCTTCAGGTGTGTGATTAAACAATTATACCAAACAGGAGCTAATGATCATCAATTTAATATGCAGGTTGAAACACAATCATTAACAGCTATTGAAACAGAAACAGCTGTGTAGGAGGGTTAAAACTGGGTGAGGAAGAGCCAAACTGTTGGCCAAAAAAGGTGAGGTTGCTAAAGACAGTTTAATGTCAGAAGTCATATACCATGGCAAGATTGAGCACAGCAACAAGACACAGCAAGCTTCTTCAAACTCTGTTGAAGAAGCACAAAGAAACGGGCAACGTTGAGGACCGTAGCCGCAATGGTCGGCCAAGGAAACTTAGTGCAGCAGATGAAAGACACATCATGCTTACTTCCCTTCACAATCGGAAGATTTCCAGCAGTGCCATCAGAAACCAGTGGGACCCAGGTACACCCATCTATGTACAAAAAGACAGGAACTGGGGTACAGAGAAATGGCAGCAGGTTCCTTGCAAGTTTGGGGCTGCATTTCTGCAAATGGAGTTGGGGATTTGGTCAGAATTAATGGTCTCCTCAATGCTGAGAAGTACAGGCAGATACTTATCCATCAGGCAATACCATCAGGGAGGCATCTGATTGGCCCCAAATGTATTCTGCAGCAGGACAACGAACCCAAACATACTGCCAATGTCATTAAGAACTATTTTCAGCGTAAAAGAAGAACTAGGAGTCCTGGAAGTGATGGTACGGCCCCCAGAGAGCCCTGATCTCAACATCATTGAGTCTGTCTGGGATTACATGAAGAGTCAGAAGCATTTGAGGCTGCCTAAATCCACATAAGAACTGTTCCTTCAAAAACTGTGTGCAAGTATACCGAGAATTGATGCTGACAGGGCAATAATAGAAAAACATGTCAATATGTGTAATGTTATCACACTTGCCAGGGGCAGGACACATGTGTACCTGGTTCCCATGGATGGTGAGGGAAATGGTGAGGGAGGCCATAACAAATTCAAAGGATCAACGTTGAAGAATTGCAGAGCTTGGTTTCATTTTGAGTTGCCAAAAAGAATCATAAAATGGCACCTCCATGCCAACAAACTCTTTAGAAGGGTGGCATGAAGATAACCCTTAGTGAGCACAATAAATAAAACCAAACACCTGGAGTTTGTCAAACATTGGAGGTTGCTATGGTCAGATGAGACCAAAATGGAATGTTTTGGCAAAACACACCATCGATATGTTTGGAGCCAAAAGAGGAATGCATACAAGGAGAAGGGCCTCATACCTACTGTCAAATATAGAGGTGGGTCATTGATGTTTTGGAGATATTTTGCTGCCAGTGGTCCAGTGAAACTATTTAAGATCAATCACATAATGAATTATCCTGCTGGACAATGACTCCAAACATACATCAAGATCCACTGAGAAATAGTTAAGTGAAAACAACATCCATGTTCTGCAATGGCCATTTCAATCTCCAGACTTAAATCCCATCAAATGCATTATTACATTACATTACATTAAAATACCTGTGGTCTGAACTGAAGAGGGGTACAAACATGCTAACCCAAAGATATCAATGATTCTGTTCTGTTCTGCATGGAGGACAGAACAAAGAAATGTGTTCTCTAAACTCATAATACATTATAGGAATAGACCCACAGCTGTCCTCTTTGCCAGGGGTGTCAATCATTTTGAAATCTTTTTTTTGTGGAAATGTATTTTTTATTTGAAAACCAACTCTTTGGTTCATTACATTGAATCATGAATAAAGTGCACTACTTTATATTGGAAAATAAAGCTCAATAACAATAACTGTTTTACTTTTTAGTTTACAGTATTTTCTGTGCATATTTATGAAGGGTGTCAATAATTTCAGAGCCCACTGTATAATTAATGTGAGTTCATAGACACTCTGTAGTTCCAGGTTTGCAGGACACAACCAGCTTTAATGTACCATGGATTGGGTGACATTCAGCCTGTTTTGTTCTAGTAACTATGACATTCTTTCCAAAAATGAAAAAGGTGCCAACAGGCTACTAGTTGTTGAAAAAAAGGTTTGAACAATATCTGTGTTTATAACTGATATACTATGCTGCTTATTTTATTTTGAAATCAGCACAGTATAATTAGTACCTTATTTTCAATGATGAGCTAGGAGTGCACTTTTGCAGCATTTCTCTTATGCTGCTATCTGCATGACTGGCTATGACTGTGAAATTCTCTCCGGCAGTCACAACATCTTGCTTTACGAGGATGGTCATGCAGTAGTTGCTGATTTTGGAGGTAAGCCATCCGCCTTAAAATACAATTGAAGATTAATTAGTTTAGTTACAATGATGAAACCTTTCTTTTGCAGTGTATGAAATATAATAGGAAGCAGTGTACTTCATGCTCAAGACTCATCATTGTCGGTTTTAACTGATTACCCCTGAAAAATTCCCTGATTTTTTAAAAAGGACAGTTCGTGTTAAACCGATTTTCGCCCAGATTTTTGTTGTTTTTTTTCTTGACGTTTCTCCGCATTTGGAATGTTTTTGGAATTAAAATGTATTGTGGATTTGGACCGTGAGTCTACTTTAGGTGGTGAGGTCACCCCACATCTAAAAAATAAGAAGCCTTTCTTCCCAAGCCTGTTTTCAATACTATTAAATCAAGCTGTACACACAAAATGCAAAAAGATCATATATTTAGATGTTCTAATATTCGTTGCACAAAATCTAAATCTGCTAGGAACAAAAAATATTGTATACAGTTCATCCCCAATATGATGTGCACCACTCAAAAAAAATTGTGTAGCTATCTAAAAGTAGTCACATTCTGCAAGCGTTTTTCCAAGATAAGTGTCCTTTTGCTTATCCAAAATATGTTTAGAGTGTCTGTCTCAGGTGCAGCACAACCTTGGCTGAGAGCCATTCTGTTGTATGTCCAATTTATGTTAATCATGAATGAAGTAAAACAATATCATCTTGAATCAAACTGCTGAAAGGAGCCATTCTTGTATTTCAGTTACATAACTGAAATACAACAGGTCACATTCAGTATCTTACTGTTATTTCATGTCATACATATTTACTATATATTTTCATATTTGCATAATGCATAAATAATTAGTTTTAGATGAAGTACCTTTGTGCTAGTACATAAAAAAAGAAAGTTGATGTTGACTAACTACTTACTGTAGTTCTGACAGACATTTTCAGTTACACTAGAGGCTGCCATCACACAAGCTGTGAGAGATAGGTGTGTAGCGTAGCAGTTAAGGTAAATGACTGGGACACGTAAGGTTGGTGGTTCTAATCCCGGTGTAGCCACAATAAGATCCGCACAGCCATTGGGCTCTTGAGCAAGGCCCTTAACCCTGCATTGCTCCAGGGAAGGATTGTCTCCTGCTTAGTCTAGTCAACTGTATGTCGCTCTGGATAAGAGTGTCTGCCAAATGCCAATAATGTAATAATGTAAAGATACATTTCATTTGGCGCGGCTTGAGTAACAGGACAGTCTGAAAATACTGTAAGCAATGTCATTCAGCTAAAGAAATCTTAAACTACTCCTATAACTAGAAAACCAAAATCATATTTAATATTTCTGTTACTTTTCAGACAAATATGACTGTCACTTCTATCATTTCTATTTTCACTTCTATCATTTAGCTAGTTAGATAAATTATAGAAGTGATAGTAATATTTATTTGTCTAATAAGTCACAGAACTTTAAATTATGATTTTGGTATACTTAGCTAGATATATAAACACTTATTAGTTACCTAGCTAGATTACTGTATTCGTCTCAGGTTTATCTTGGGCTGTATATATGTAATTACTTAGGCTACTAATGTTAGCTAGCTAGCTAACGTTATCTATCGAAATGGAAAGTTAGTGTAACGTTCCATACTGTGTTAGCTAGCTGGCTATATATAGAAGCTGTAGAAGCGTCTCCTGAATGCTCTGAGAGTGAACTTTCAGTGTGTTTATGCGATGTGTTTTGATAAATTATGGATATATGTGAGTAGTCCATAATTGACCCTATTTGTATTAATACTAATAGAACTGTTAGTTTTATTGCTTTAGGTAGCCTATATTCTGTGACCAAATTGATTTTTTTGTATATCACTGTGCGAATGCCATTAACCCCCTATTATGCTAAGAGTTTATTACCCAGTAACATTTTACACAGTTACAGAGGGTCAAAATAAGCCCATACAACACATACAAAGTTGGTACAGGACTTCTGAAAAAAAGCATTATGTTTATTGCATGTTCACTATTTAATCCCACCAAAATATAAAATTACATAAAATCAATATAATGTTGACATACAACAAATTTCAAAGTGCATACCCATCACCAGGAACAGAAAGACCCTAGAGGGAAGTACAATATCAAGTGCTAAGAGTACAACAAAGATAAAGACTAGGGCCTATTTGATTAATCTTACAATGGATTATAACTATATCTAGAACTGTTTTTATAAAGCACAACGCAATAGAATGACATACACTTACGTAGGAAAAATAAACAGCTTACATAGCCAAACAAAACTAGCAAAACAGCTTACATATCATCCAAACGAACCAGTTATTACACAAGTAATGACACACTATTGAGAACTGAAAAAATGAATCAGTTAAGGATTACGGGGAGAGGTGCAGCTTTAGTCTACCCTTGAAGGTGGTAAGAGTTCCACCGCCGTGGAGCCAGAACAGACAGTAGTTGTGACCTGAAGGTAGAAGTCAAGAGAGGGGGAGGCACCAGGCATCCTGTAGTGGCTGAATGAGTTCTGGCAGGCGTGTAGGGTCTGATGATTTTTTGGAGGTAAACTGTGGCTGACCCCTTAACTGCTTGGAAAGCTAGCACCAATGTTTTGCATTTGATGCTAGCCATGACAGGCAGCCAGTGGAGGGAAATAAGCAGTGGGGTGAAGTGGGAGTGTCTGGGAAGGTTGAAGACCAGACGAGCTGCTGTATTCTGGATGAGTTGGAGGGGTCTGATGACAGGAAGGCCAGCCAAGAGAGAATTGCAGTAATCCAGGCAGGTCAAAACCATAGCTTGGACCAGGAGCTGGGTCGAGTAGGGGGTGAGAAAGGGGCAGATTCTCCAGATGTTGTATAGGAGGAATCTGCATGACTGGGTCACCGCCACAATATTCTCAGAGAGGGACATTCTATTGCCCATCACCACTCCGAGGTTCCTTGCACAGGGCAATGGCATCACTGAGATACTAGATATTCAGAAGCCCTTTATATATTGTGGCAAGCCGCAGCAGCTAATGGCCAATAAAGGGCCTAGAAATGCTGTGCTTGCTTTGCTCACTGTGATGGCCTTTGCCCCATTTTCTGTTCATTGTATTTACTTTATTTTTTTCAGGAGTCGGCCAGGGTGTGGTACCTCCTTTAATTATAAGCACCTGGCTGGAGGGTTATATAAGGTGGCTGGAGGGTTATATAAGGTCACCCTATGGCTTTCTGGGGAGGCTCGAAGCTGGTTGTTGTTTGTTCACATTTTTTGCTGGTTTGCGCTGAAGATTCACACCCCACGTTTCATTCTCACATCCACACACTTTACGTACAAATACATAACACTCAACTTTTGCTTGTTATGTCCTTCTTTACTTCTTTGTTAAATGTACCCTGCTATGTTGTTTCCCTCTTTGTTACGATTTACCGACGGTCATAAGACTAGTCAAATGGCCCGGTTTTATGTCCTGCCAAAGACGGCTCATGGCTAACCCGAGGTTGAGAATGCCGCCTCAACAAACTACCTCTTCACTACGAGCTCCGTTGACAAACTGGTCGATCCCCAAAAACCCCCTGCAACCTCTCCAGACACAAAATGTCTCACATATCTAATAACATTCATCCTCTACAGCGGCATCTCCCTCATAAATCCCTCAGGAACACAATACAAATTCACTCCCCAAAGAACCCCCCCCCGTCATGCCCCATGTCAAAGGTCCTGAAAACGCTGTGACCTCCTGCATGTTATAAGCCTCCGTGATGCCCCCATAGGGGGAATGACTGCCCCCATTGGTGTCACCATCTCTCTCATAACAGGTTGACAGGGAGAACCAGCATCTGCTTCTAACCTCTCTCTCAGCTGATTGGCATAATTGTGACCTGCAGGCCCAGATGGTGTGTCCAGAGGTTGACTGTCAGACAAGCTCCCTAAGCTCCCAGCTGAACATTAACAGGGCGTGCGTACAGCCTGTAGGCTCTTGTGTGACAGACCCACAGGCTAACCAGATGAGGGGGAGCTTCAGTTCCCAATTCTTCTGCTCCTTACTGACTACCATTTCCAGATGGGCCCCCAGGGTCCTGCTCCCTTTCAGCACTGACAACTGCTTACACATTGCTGAAAACAGCTGTGACTCAAAATCTCAGAATGGTCAGAGTATAACTCTGCTAGGACCCCAAATCTGCTGAACATCCCCTCGATGAGTGCCTCACACACAGTTGCTGCCTCCTGATTGGTATCCTCCTGACAGGATACTGCTGGAATGGAGCCCTGTTCTGGCCAGTTGGACCGTTACTCAGGCCATTCCCCCTCCCAGCCAATGGAGGATCTTGTGTAGCTCTGGGTCTTCCCTGTGGCCCTTTGCCAAGTCATCTAACCAGAGCACCCTGCATATCTCCCCCCATGCCTTTGCAGCTTCCATCTCCTGCACCTCATCACGGTTACACTGGCCACATTCGGGTCTACAAGGCCACCTTGACAGCCAATCAGTGTTGGTGCGGGCTATATTAGATCCACCTAGCTACTTGCCCTTGGGGAACAACCGCAGCCGCTTGAGGGAGGCATGGTCCATCCAGATCTCAAATGTCAGCCCACACTTTTCAGGTCAAGGGTGGAGAACCAGCAAGAACCCCTAACTTTGTCTAGGATTTTGTCAAAATCCACCTCTTAGCCATGTAGTTCATCAGTGGCCAGTGTGTGCTAGCTAGCTAGTGCGATGATGTGCGAAAGAGACAAACGTCTCTATTACAGACAGTAATAGTGATTGTTAGTTGAAGCATAGTAGCATTACTTATCAATATTGCTGTTTGCTAACTTACCTAATCATCAGTAATGTTAAAGCAACTAATGTTAGCTAACCAGTGAGATAACATTTGCTAATTAGCGAATGGTAGTTCATCTATGCTTATTCCAGTTAGTTAATGTTATAACAGTACATATTAACTACATATGAATATGGTTGGCTAGCTAGTTGATTTATAGCTATACCTGTGCATTATCAGTTTATCCAAAATATAACACAAGTTGGCAGTTAACATAACCATGTTGGCATTCGTTAGCGAACGTCAGCTAGTTCGCTAATGTTGGCATTAGCTAGCTCACCATCAACTTGATTATGTGCAGCTAAGTTAGCTAACTTTACCTAACCTTACTTACCTTGCGTAAGATGGATTTTAGTTCACTTTAGTTGCAAGATCATTAGTGTGATTCAGGTTTTGAAACTCTACTTTATTATTCCGCTGATTCCGCTCCCATAGGAATGAATGGCGGAATGTTCAGTTTCTAGAGTGGTGACAGTTGGAATTAAAAAATGGTTTGACATAGAGTGTAAAATTATTAGAAAAGAACTTAGACAACTATCCAATCAGAAACATAATCAACCAGAATTAAGACACCAATATTTTGAAAAACTTAAACAATATAAGCAAACACTTAATTGCAAAAAGAAGCAACACTATAATAAATCTCTCCAAGAAATTGAGGCCTCCATTGACAAAAAACAGTTCTGGGAGAAGTAGAAAAAGTTACACTCAAAACAAACCATTTTGAAAAACTTTATCAAGAAATACCTACTTTAAATATATCAGATGAACAGAAAAATACCCAAGATAAAGTCAAACAATTAGAATTGGCCATTAACAACTAAATTTAACCAAAATAATTAATACATTCCCTCCATAGACTGAAACCCGGAAAAGCAAGCGGCCCTGATATGATTCAGACAGAAATGCTAATAAACAGCCCCCATGACTTACAGAAAGCTCTACTAAAACTGTTCAATCTTGTTTTGCAAGCTGGCTGCTTTCCTGATGTCTGGGCAGGGGCTTATTTCCCCCATTCACAAGAGTGGAGACAAATTAGACCCAAATAATTACCGAGGCATCTGTGTGAGTAGTAACCTGTTGTAGGTTTTCTGCTGTATTCTTAACGTCCATATACCGGCCTTCTTAATCGAACACAATGTCTTGAGTAAAAGTCTAATTATTTAGTTTTTTACCAAATTATCGGACTGCAGATCACATTTACACCCTACACACCCTAATTGATCACCATGTTCACCAAAAGAAAAAAGGCAAAATCTTTACTTGTTTAGATTTTAAAAAGGCATTTGACTCCATTTGGCACAACAGACTATATTACAAACTTTTACAGAGACACTCATACCAGAGCAAGGTAACCAAAAGAGCAGGAAAAGGATTTGCAATCCATCATCATGGAATCCGTCACTCGTAAACATGGTTGGGTTGACCTGGACCCTGTGTGTGAGGGCTTAATCCATTAATAAAAGCCTCTTTCGCAAAAATAAACCGCTGTTCCTCACTAAACTCAGAGAATGCTTTCTGTGCTAAATGGCACAGATCAGCAGCATTAGTCCCAAGTTTTTCTCCACTCATTGAACCAGCGCCTAGCAACTGAGGAAGAGGTGGGGTCACCAAACTGTCTCTCAATCACCCAGCCGATGGTGGGGGGATCAGCCATGTCTGAAACGGACAGGTCAAAGAGAGCACGTCCACCGCTGCAGCTAGCTGGACAACTGCTTCTGCATCATCCCACCATTTAGCCTGCACTATGATCTGAAACTGTGTCCAGTACATTTCTGAAGTTCACCTGCCATCATATTTGCCCACTTTCACCATTGACCATGTTGTGGATAGGGGTTTGTCGTGAGCCACGGACCCCTTGCCGAGCTCAGACCTCATGTTCCCACGAGCAGTACCTCACAATGAGGTGTCTCGGGGACGAACTCAAGTACTCCGAACGTCCTGGAGCCCTGGTAAATTCTACTGAACTTCCAGCCCAGTCTCGAAGTGAAGGGTGTGATGCAAATCTGATATTCGATGTCCTGTATTCAATGTATTCCTCTAAAGAATCTTTATCACATATGATTATAGTAAGATATACTTTATTATAATCAATCAAAAGAATAGAGTTATACAGATTACAGTGTAAATATCAGCAGAGGGAGCGCGCCACTCCAGCTTGACTACAGCTGTCTTGCGTTGCTCTCTCTTCAACAGCCCATAGATATCTTCTGAAGCAAAATTCTAAGATGCCATCCTAAGGTCTAAAAGCTTATTCCTTATATATATTTTTTGCATACAAAAGTGTACCTTTTTGATAAGAAATGTCCCCAATATTTCAAGCGGGAAGACATTTATCTCTTATGCAACTTGTTTTTTAATGACCATATTCATCACTTCTGTTTTTCCCACTGTCATTTTCTCATACCTCAAAAGAAATTTCCCCAATACTTTATCTCATGTGCCCCTCTGGTTGGGAATTTCCACCATCTTAATATACGAGTGGAAAAACACTAGCTCTTATGTAATTTTTTAATGAACCTATTCATCACTGGTATTTGTCTCCCTGTCATAATCTCTCCTTGGACTCTCACCAAACTTTGACTTCATACAAGCCAGAAGTTAGTGCCCTCCACCATCTCAACACACTCTTCAGGTGCCCCTCTCCGCGGCGCCTTAAGGGATCTACAAAGGACATCCAGCCAATAGCTGAGTGTAAATCATCCTCCAACTCTTCTATAGTCAGTCCTTTGAATCTATCCGATAAATTATTTGTGCTATAATCAGGAAGGCCCTTGAAGCCTCTTAATCTTCTTTCGGTATTGACATCCCTTCCGTTTTCCTTATTTTTAGCCAGGCATTGTGCCCCTCCCCTGTAGGGTTGGGGTATTCTCAGTCAGAACTTTAACCTTGCTCCTTAAAACCCTAAATCTAAGTCCTTCAAGACTTAGACTTCAGACTCCTCTACTGACTAGTATGGCTGCTCATTATCTCTGAACCACATATTTTTCTTCTTACGGGCGTTCTTACTACCACCTCGATGGAGTGTGCGAGGGGTTAACAATGCATTCCTTCCTAACCCACCCCCCTGTCAATCTCTCATCAGGGGGGCCTAGGGCCGGGTCCTCGACAGGTTGGCGAGTAACATTGGGGTGTCTTCCCCCAGCACAGATGTGAACACTTTAGCTGGGGTGTAAATCAGCAAGTGAGAGGGGTCTGGTTGGCCCTTTTACTGAAGGGGCCCGAATTAACATCCAGTGGTGAAGGGATGGGAGCCATGCTAAGCTGGGTGGGGGACTCACCAGAGACAGAGGACAGGCTATAGTAGCCTGCTATTGTTCTACGAATGAGTAGCAGTCCTCTGAATGAGACTAAGCAGTTACCTAAAATTCTCCTTTACTCCACTCGTCTCCTTGTCCTACCTTGAAGTACGTGAGGAGGAAACGATTGGAGGAAAGAGTTTTTTCAGAGAAGCCTATTGGGACACACCAATAGTGAATGTGAATGGCACTACTTTGTGTGCCGCTGAATGACGGGGAGTAGTGTAGGGGGTGGGGGGTTCACTTCAGCCCCACCGTTCTATATATTTTTGCTATTCTGTTTCCAGAAAGTAATTATTGAAATTCTAAATCAGGTAGGGTAGACTATGACATACTATATTTAGGAAAAGTAATGAAAGGACTAGGACATATCAAGGTACAAAATTAAAATGCCCACACTCAGAACAGCCTGTGTTGCAATCAAGAAAGAAATTTAACAGGATGTTATTTGTGAAATGTTATTTTTTCTTCATTTCTAAAGAAATAGCTACTATGGCATGAAGAATAGAGATCCTATATTCAGATTGCAAGCAATTAGCCTACATAAAAAGGTAAGGACATATTTAAATGGATCAGTAAATCAATAGGCTCCTCTTGGTTGATTAGCAGTTCGTCCATATGCAGTGAGTAATAATCTGGTTACCCGATTACACACTGCAACAGGAAAAAAATGTTGTTGCATTGTGAAAGTTTTTTCTTTTTTTTTTGCATAACAGTAATTAAATAAATTTATGAATGATACAGGGACTATCCTATAGTATATATGTTCTGCATGTAAATGGACTGTTCACCAGTCACCAATGTTATTAGTTAGCTGGTTAGGACAAATTATTTCACTGCACAAAAGTTATTTGGGAAAATGTTAAAAATACCAAAAATGTGAAAACATTTGGAAATATAGCTGACCACAGTTGCAGATCAGCTACAGATTTAGCGAGACCTCTATTATAGCTACTCTAAGAGCTAGACGTGGCACAGTTAACAAGTAATGTTATGGGAATATATCTGTCTTTGGGTCACTGCAGAGTGCGGAAACTTCAAGAGGTTATACACATATCACATTGTTTGTTTTTTGTATCGTGCACCTGGAATGCTTAGAGGTGGGAAATTCCAACCTTTGACTCTGAATGGAATTCAGCTCTATTGTGTAGCTTTTTAATGTTTTCGTAGATCTGTGCATAAAACACATGGTTAGCACTCTAGCTACATTGTAGGGGCTAGAGTGTTTTTATACCTACCAGAGCAATAACATCATCATGGATCAATAACATGTACTACAAAAGTCTCTTGATTTTATCTGTTACTGTATCGGAAAATCCATTATGCCAGGAAGGGTGGACTTACCAAAGCTGTGGAATAGAGTGCTCACATTTGCCTCCTGCTGGTGGTTATGCAAAAAACAAACCATAAACCACAATGGATTATGGGTAATCTTTCTACAAATGTTACAAAATGCAAATCGGCTGCGCCCGACTGTTGCAACCTTGCAAGTATTTTTTCCTGGTGGGCAAAATTGTTGCCCACAGAGGCAAAACGTCAAATGAAACACAAAACCACTGTTAGGGGGAGGAAATGGGGAAGGAACTTTCAGGGGCCATATCATATGGGTCCAAGAGAGAAAACTCTATATGGTCATATATGCGTCTGAAGCAATAACTAATTAGGTACCTCAACCTTGATTGCATATTCCATGCCAGTAAATTAGCCAATTAACTTTGTGTTCTGGAGAAATCCATTGTTATTTGCTCGTTACTATTTCATAGAAATTGTGTGCAGAACATGGGGGCGACATGGCTCAGCCAGTAAGAGCAGTCGTCTGGCAGTCGGAGGGTTGCCGGTTCGATCCCCCACCTGGGCTGTGTCGAAGTGTCCCTGAGCAAGACACTTAACCCCCATTTGCTCCTGACGAGCATGGTCATGCCTTGCATGGCGGCCAATCGCTGTTGGTGTGTGAGTGTGTGTATGAATGGGTGAATTCACATCAATTGTACAGCGCTTTGGATAAAGGCGCTATATAAATTCCTACCATTTAGAACAAAATCTGTAAACAGGATTTTTATTTTCATAATTGTTAAACATAACTTTTATTACTCATCGCAAATGTCAAACTGCATTAAACAAGGTGTTACAATGTGTTACAATGGTTTTAATGGAAATAGCAATCAACCTTTGATACACTGGATCTTCCATTGTACCAGTTGGGTGATCAGTAACATTACAGGGCCACAACTGGAAGTACAATTCAGAAAAGGGTTGAAATGTGAAAGAGGATATAACTTGCCAAGTCAATGATGGTCAGTCTGACAGGTACCACCAATTCCTTGCCGGCTCCATTAATATTGCCGGGAAACCAGCATCCCAAAATGTACCTTTGCTGAATAATCAGTTATGTCAATCAGTTTTAACAAAAGGGTAATGCATACCGAATTGACCAACTTTGATAGGCTGTGCTGGACTGGTATATTTATTATTTATATTGTGTAATGAATAATTGTGTATTGAATAATGGTGATCTACTGGTCTGGTATATTCTCTATCCATATACTGTATACAAAGCTTTAAACAAAAGTTAATCAATAACTTTTTGCAGAAAATCATTATACTACCGCAATCTTAATTTGTTCTCCAGAATCCAGATTCCTTTTGTCCATGGATGAAGACAATATGACCAAACAACCTGGGGTTTGTTCATCATGATTTATTTATTTCCCGGTAAAATATACCAAATGACTGAGTAAAAACATACTTGGTTGTAGATTTGTTTACCCTGGAATATTTATATAATTGTGGGAGCTGCGTTAATATGTCATTATTAGAAGGTAATGAGCAGGCCAGGGGCCCTGGAACATCCTGCCTTTCGGTGTTCATGATTGTGTTTCTGTTGTTGCTAAGCAGAACTTGCGCTGGATGGCCCCTGAGGTGTTCACCCAGTGTACACGCTATACTGTCAAGGCCGACATGTTCAGCTATGCTCTATGCCTGTGGGAGCTGCTGACTGGAGAGATCCCATTCGCCCATCTTAAACCCGGTATAGCCCCCTAACGCATTACACAAAGCTCACTCTGTGTATCGCACATTACTGCCCTATAAGACCCTTTATGAACTGTGAATACTTATGGCATATTCCAAACCATACCTCTAAGGTTGTGAATGTGGGCCTCACAGATGTATTTTATTAAACAAACAACCAGCAGGTACATCTGTGCAGTGCACTACAGAAGAGATGTGCATAATGAGCTTGAATAGAGTACATAATTGCTTTTATGTCTTTTTTGCTTATTGTGATTAATGGTTTTTATGTGTGAGGACCCCAGGATGACTAGCCAAGGGGTCAGCTAATGAAGATCCTAATAAAACAATAAAACAATTGTGAGTTCAAGAGTTACTAGAGAGAAGAAATATTAATTTTTTTGTGTAAATTATCTCTTCCAATACAGCTGCTGCAGCAGCGGACATGGCCTACCACCATGTCCGACCTCCTATTGGCTACTCAATTCCCAAGCCGATCTCCTCCCTACTAATGAGGGGCTGGAATGTCTGCCCAGAGGTGTGTGCTCTTTAAACACAAAATTGCCCACACTTCAGTCAAATGTTTTAATAAACCACCATGAACAGGGCTGCTGGGTGGCTTAACCTGTTAAGACGCCGTACTAGTATGTGGATGTGCCCCGCGGCCAAATCCTACACAAAGGTGATGGAAAGCTGGCTTTAGTATTGCCCAGGAAAATGGAGCTTAGTGAATTATTGGCATCCATAACTGGCAATGCACACTTTTAATTTATTAAAAGTATTTTTAATTTAGTAATTTATTAATGTTTCAGTGGAACCAACCAAAATCAAACATTAATTTAATAAAAAGGGGTTTCATAATTAAACCCCTGGTTTAGCACTTGCTGCATCCACCTCAAGGATAACAGCATGGGGTCTTTTCTTAACAAGGTTAAGGAACATATTTGGAGGGATTTTCTACCATTGCAAGAATACACATTCTTTGGTTTGTGCTCATCAACTGCCCTCTTCAGTTCAGCCCACAGGTTTTTGATTGGATTGAGGTTGAGGATTGAGGAACACAGATTTTGTTGTAACATTTCTTTGTGGATTTTGAGCAGTGGAGGCTGGTGACTTCCAGAATTGAGGAGGCCATTTTTTTCCGCTTGCTCACTTCACTCGCGATGGAATGTTCCCTGTTCTCTTATCTGTCTTTGTGCTGGCCAAAGGCATACTATTTGGAGTGTAAGCTACAGTCAGAAAGTTCTGGCTGATGAAATTCATTGTGCAGAGCTTAGCCTTGTGCCTTCCTGAAGAAATGACATTGCTGTAAGTCTATGAGCCTGCCTGATAATTAAGCTGAGAAATGACATTTGGATGTAATATAAATGCCAAGTGAACATGTGTAAAAGGCAGGAATTTTAATTATGTAGTTAAAAACAATTTTGTTTAGCTTACATTTTTCATTCTTCTACAGCTTCAACATGTAATCACCAATTTAATCAAGTTTAGCATATAAAAAAGATAAGATAACACTTTCTTTATCATATGTAGTTTTATTCAATATATTTAATATAAAATATGTAAAAATATGGTTCCAGTTGGCTTTATCTAACGTTAACGTTATCCACTAGAGGGCAGCACTCTATTCGTATTTAGAGTGAATTTCCTCACAGAGCAACAATTCAGTAATTTGATATGGAAGATTATTAAATTGACTTGTAATAAAACGAAATGGACTACATTAAAAATAAAACTGTTCAATAAATCCCAAATGGTGTCTAACATGACCTATTGAATGTCATTCTCACTCCCTAGTATCTGGAATCTGCATATCTCCAGCCCAAGATCTCAAATTGCGCTAGAATCTCGCCGACTAGTTTTAAGCAAAAGTGTTTGGCCAAATGAGCTATAAACTCCAGGGATGATAGCCAGGGGTGTTCTCTAAATTTCCTGAAAAGCACAAGTTGATAGGACACTCGTAGCCACTATGGCGAGTGTTTGTTTGACTGAAGTGACTAGCGAATTCTCAAAATGGCTTCTGTGTTGAATAGGAAAGGAAAGGATAGTTGATTCCAAATGAACCAGTAGCATGTGATTGGACGAACAAAATGTCAATCTTTCAGCCCTGGACACAATGCATGGTGAGGCCAGGCCTCCGTTGCCCACCCATTTTCAGTGATCTGGCCAATCACATATTGGCATGAAAAAAAATGCATTACATTGACTTCTATGAAAAGCTAATTTCCTAGGGGAGGCCTGGCCTCCCTTAATACAAACTGATAGGGAAATCTGGCCTGTTGCTTTACAATTGCAATATTGGGTTTTAGCCATGGGAAAATTTTGATTTATGAACAAAACTAAAATAATATGAATATAAAAAATAAAAAATATGTTTTTTGTTAAAATAAATAAATAAAATAAATATATTTATTGTTTTTTTTAAATCTTCTCTCAAATTATTGGGGAGGCCAGGCCTCCTCCACCTCTATGGAGGAGCCTCCACTGATTTTGAGGTATGCTTTGAGTCATTGTCTTGCTGGAAATTCCATCTAACAGCCAAGTATCAGCCTTGTGGTAGAGGCAACCAGATTGTCACGCAAAATTGCCTGATAAATGATATAATGGATTCCATCAAGTATCTCAACTAGTGGCCCTGGTCCTCTGACCTACCACCATATTTCACCATGGATATATGGTGTCTCTCATTTTATGCATGTTTTGATGGCAAACATGCTGATGATGTATCTGACGAAAATCTTCACAATAAAAGGTCATATAGAAGAATTGGTGAATTCACTTCTTTTGTGGTAAACCTTTCATTTCATTCTGGAAAATGGCACGTTAACTAGACTTGAAGTGGTTCATGCCTTGTGGGAGAGTGATGCTGATCCGAAAAACTAATCATATCTCAACACTGAAGACGCCACTGATGAAGAGCTGTGTCATTTCAGGGAACTGATCCGGCTGATGATCAACTTCATGAGTAAGTGTAACTGTATTTTTCACATTCATACTGGCAAATACGTCTGTGTGCTGTAGTGCAACTTATCTGTCTGTATGAGGGAGTATTCCGTAATATATGCGTTCCTAAATTCTGACACTTCTGGAATTTAGACACAAATATAGGCTACGATTCTATCCGTTGCATCTGAAAATAATAGCCTACTTTTGTGTCTGTTTGCATTACTTGTAGGTAGAGAGGCATTCTGTGTTTGTATATATTGCAAATATGTCACAATTCCTAAGAAGTTTGGTTTTATTTCAGATGAAGATGCTGAACAGGAAATACAGCATAGTTCACAACTAGGATGAACTTAACCAGTAATGCAGGCTGTATTTTTTCACCATCATATTGGTAAATGCAAGAACCACTCGTATGTACAGTTGTGTTCTTAAAATTGCTTAAATCTCAGATTTTAGAGAACTTGGCGTATTGACCAATTTTCTCTTATTTACAATTTTTCTTTTGGTAGGAACAACATTTACAAGTGTTCCCCCCCTTCACACGAGCCATGCAAACAAGAGCCTTGCAATGCGTGTCAGTACAGCTTGCCTGACACACTAAACTTGAATAAAACTTTCAAACTAGGCATTTCAGATCAAATATGTACACTATATATACATATACTCACCAAGCACTTTATTAGACTTATTTTTTTTTATTTCTACTGCTATAGCCTATCCACTCAAGAGTTATGACGCATTGTGTGTTCAGAGATGCTCTTCTGCATACCACTGTTACTTCCTGTCAGCTTTGACCAGTCTGGCCAGTCTCTCACTAACAATGCGTTTCTGTCTGCAGAATTGCTGCTCACTGGTTTTTTTGGGGGTTTTTTTTGTACCATTCTTTGCAAACTCTAGTCTAGTGTGCATGAAAATCCCAGGAGATCAGCAGTTTCTGAGATACTCAAACCACCCCGTCTGCCACCAATAATCATTCCATGGTCACTCAAATTTTTTCTCTATTCCGATGGTGCATTGCACTGCTGCCACACAATTGGCTGGTTAGATATTGGCAAGAATAATAGGTGCAATAAAGTAAAAATGATCGTAATAAAATGCTCGGTGAGTATATATACAGTGTATAAGCATATATACAGTGCATCTGGAAAGTATTCACAGCGCTTCACTTTTCCCACATTTTGTTATGTTACAGCCTTATTCCAAAATGGAATAAATTCATTTTTTCTACACACAACACCCCATAATGACAACATGGAAGATTTTTTTTACATTTTTTGCTAATTTATTAAAAATAAAAAACTAAGAAATCACATGTACATAAGTATTCACAGCCAAGCTCCATCAGGTTGGATGGGGAGCATCGTTGCACAGCCATTTTCAGATCTCTCCAGAGATGTTCAATCGGATTAAAGTCTGGGCTTTGGCTGGGCCACTCAAGGACATTCACAGAGTCGTCCTGAAGCCACTCCTTTGATATCTTGGCTGTGTGCTTAGGGTCGTTGTCCTGCTGAAAGATGAACCGTCGCCCCAGTCTGAGGTCAAGAGCTCTCTGGAGCAGGTTTTCATCCAGGATGTCTCTGCACATTGCTGCATTCATCTTTCCCTCAATCCTGACTAGTCTCCCAGTTCCTGCCGCTGAAAAACATCCCCACAGCATGATGCTGCCACCACCTTGCTTCACTGTAGGGATGGTATTGGCCAGGTGATGAGCGGTGCCTAGTTTCCTCCAAACATGATGCCTGGCATTCACGCCAAAGAGTTCAATCTTTGTCTCATCAGACCAGAGAATTTTGTTTCTCATGGTCTGAGAGTCCTTCAGGTGCCTTTTGGCAAACTCCAGGCAGGCTGCCATGTGCCTTTTACTAAGGAGTGGCTTCCGTCTGGCCACTTTACCATACAGGCCTGATTGGTGGATTGCTGCAGAGATGGTTGTCCATCTGGAAGGTTCTCCTCTCTCCACAGCGGAATGCTGGAGCTCTGACAGAGTGACCATCGGGATCTTGGTCGCCTCCCTGACTAAGGCCCTTCTCCCCCGATTGCTCAGTTTAGAAGATTCCCGGTGGTTCCGAACTTCTTCCATTTATGGATGATGGAGGCCACTGTGCTCATTGGGACCTTCAAAGCAGCAGACATTTTTCTGTACCCTTCCCCAGATTTGTGCCTCGAGACAATCCTGTCTCGGAGGTCTACAGACAATTCCTTTGACTTCATGCTTGGCTTGTGCTCCGACATGCACTGTCAACTGTGGGACCTTATATAGACAAGTGTGTGCCTTTCCAAATCATGTCCAATCAACTGAATTTAATACAGGTGGACTCCAATTAAGCTGTAGAAACATCTCAAGGTTGATCAGTGGAAACAGGATGCACCTGAGCTCAATTTTGAGCTTCATGGCAAAGGCTGTGATTTCTTAGTTTTTTATTTTTAATAAATTTGCAAAAATTTCAAAAAAACTTCTTTCATGTTGTCGTTATGGGGTGTTAAATGAATTTATTTACAAATCATGAACATATTTTTTCAAGTCTCTTGGTAAACATCTTAAAGTATTGACAAGATACACCTTTAAAAACATAATTCAATATCTAAAACACTTTGTTTTGCAAAGGCAAAATTTCCTGAATGTCATTCAGTAAAACAAACAGAGGCCATTTTGAACTATAGTCACATGACTTTAGTCAGGTGACATGAGATGACATCACTCCTGAAGATAATTTAATCTTTTCCATGTGTGGTACCATGTGTCAGATTTGAGTGTCATTTGGTCGGTGTCATTGTTTGTAATAGGCAGCCAAGCAACAGGAATAGGAATGAATGTTTATGAAATTTGTCATTCAGCAAAACAGAATTTGTCATTCAGTGAAACCTTTTGTCTGAATGACATCTGTTATCCCAAATGACACAGTGCATTTAACTGATTTATTTATTTCTGAATTGATTGTTTTAACTGTCTTTATAACTATATTATTTTTAATATATATATTTTTTACCATTTTAACAGATGCCTCTGTCCAACAAGGAGAGGGGTGCAAAGATAAGGGCTGCTAGGGAGGAGAGATTAGCAAAGAGAAAGGACAGGTATAACTGTGAAGATGAGGGCAGTAATGGCAGTTATCATTATAGGCTGCATTGTCTATAAGCCTGAAATGAGCAGTAAAGTACCACTACAAAGTGCATTTGGCAGTGAACTTAAATCTTCATGATTAATAAATGAATGAATAAATTAATACTTTGTAGGTATTAACAGAGGACGCAAGCTGAATTACAAGATCATCCATCCATCACAGAACTGACAGCCTCTGCAGCTGAAAAGAAGAGGGAACAGTGGAGGCTCAATCAGAGGCAATGTAGGCAGGTGGAAGCTGTGATAAACCCCACACTTCTGTCTGTGGCCACTTTTGAGGAGTCTCCAGAACTTGCCCCTCCTCAACTCCTGGACCATCTCAGCTATCCTCACTGCCTGGGCCAGCTGTTCCTGCCAGCCATCCTCGCCTTTCGGAGGGACCAGTCTTATCCTCAACACCTGATAAGGCTTCATGTGGAAGCAAAAAAACCTCCAGCCATTGCAGTGAAGACCGTACACGGAAACTGAGGGAGGACATAGAAGAAAAAAAAAAAACTTTTGAGAGAAGAAAAGAAGACCAGATAGATTATGCAAATTATACAGAGCCTGAAAACAAAATATAAAGCAGCAAGTGAAAAGTATCAGCCAAAGATGTTCAAAAAAGGTCCAGAAAGAATAAGTATGGTGGAATTCCTTACACATGATGAAAACAATGGTCTCTTACCAGGAAAGGTCACAGTCACTCAAAATAAGGTCTGGGAACAGCGCTGTGTTCTTATCAAGTCTCTTAAAGAGCTTTATTTAGAGTACAGCACAGACGTAGGAGTGGCACATTCCATATCCTACAGGCAGTTTGTCCGTCTGCGTCCATTTTATGTCACAGAGCCAAAGGCAAGTGACCGCAACACCCATGCATGCATTGATCATGAGAACATCAAGATCCTCATCAATAAAACGCATAAAAGTGGCTTTCTAGGAAATAAAAGCATTTCCGATGCACTCTCTCAAATGGTGTGTAATGTCAAAAACAAAAAACGCATGTTCAGCCACTGTGCAAACTGTTGCTACTCTGAGATAGAATCAGCCTTCCCTCAAAACACTGAGCAGATTACATGGCACCAACGGCAGAGAGGGTCAGCACAGAGGGGAAACCCTATTTCCATTTCGTGAAGAAGGCTGTAGCAGAAACATGTCAGGATCTAACGTAATCTAAGATCTCATTCAAATAAAAATTCTACTGATTAACACAATATGACATTACCAGATTAGATTAAATTTTTTGTCGGTTGTAAAATGCACCATGAGTATTCACCAGGTAACTGCAAACACCCCTTTTGAGGTACTTTCATGCTGAAACAACTGCACCCCCCGCCGCCATTTCAGAACCTGATGACATAATTAGAAGAAGAATTGTACTGTCTTATGACAAAAATCTATTTGTAGGGCAAGTAATGAAATTGAGGCGTCCTGTATGCAACAGTCCGGTGGAAAGAATTAGTTTGTATGGCCCCAAATTCTAGATGTCATCTTTTACTTCCAGTCAGATGTGAAAACCGCTATCTGAGAACCAGAGCCAAACCAGCCCCAAATTGTCAGCTGAGGACTGGGATAAGTTCTTATCAGTCTGACCAGCCTTCAATGGTACTAACACCAAGTTGGTATTAATGAGGATAAAACAATGTTAGATGACTTACTTCATATGCACAAAGAAAAACAGATTTGTTGTTATTGTTGTTTAATGTAGTTATTCAATTGAATTGCAGGTTCAGAGGTTTTGTAGCCAAAATTGTAACAAAGTCATTATTAATTAATACATTGTTGAAAATTATATTTTTCCACTTCATATGGGAAATTAAATGATATGCCTATACAATTACCTGTTGATACCAGCTGAAAAATAACCCATGGGTTGTTATTGTTCTTCTGTAACTGATTGTAATGGGGAAAAATGTAACTCTAATCAGATACCTGTTCATATTTTACTTAATACAATAAAGATGATAGTCAGCTTATGTGTTCTTAAGAAAATGGAGAACGATGTTATAAGACTATTGATGGAGTCTGTTGTTTAATATCAATAAAGCATTTATAGTTCAATTATGGACTACATCCAGTTATATATTGATGTGCAATGGCATATTGCAGTTGCAGTATGTCATTCAGTAAACCGAAAGTAATGAATGAATTTTACAACAAATATATAAAATATAAAAATATAATAAAAAGCTATTACCTAAAAAGATTATTTTATAGAAAAATATTTAATATTTGCAGTTTTTGTGTGGAAGTTTCATACCTGGATATAGATTCCTGATTGATCAACAATTAAATTCTTCACTATTTGTGACTGTGTCATGGTCATTGATTTTAATATAATTTGGGAAATAGCATTGTTTTGCTGAATGACATTTTCAATGGGTGTATGAGGAAAGGGAGATCAAATTATTAAGTCTTTTGGAAATTTTCCCCATTTTTAAATGTTATTGTCATTTGAAAAAGTATTTTTCTCTTTTCTTTGGAAAACATTCACTTTTGTAATATTGCAAAATGTGCAAACAGAAGTAAAAAGCCGAGCTACCTCAAAATGGGCGGGCCAGCTCTTACAAGTAAATGTAATCCCTTTTTTTTTTTTACTTGTTATTGGCTAAAACACATACAATTGCATGTCAACGGAGATATACCTCCCTTACCAATCAACAATCAGAATGAATATTGACATTGTGCTGGTCCAATTAATGATTTCGAAGAGTCATCTTCAGATCTCTCCTACCAATACATTGCAGTGTGATGAACGGCGGTTTTAAGTGAAAGATATGCAAGTAACGAGTGACAGCAGCAAATATAAATATAAAATGTGCGGCGATCAGCTAACCCTGCCAAGACCCTCCCTCACTGCAACCGCAAGTCTGCAGCATCTTAGCCTGTTGCGCCACCACGGCCCAGTAAATGTACATTTTAATTCATTACAACTAGATTGAATCCTTTTACTTAAAAAAACTAAAAAAACACATTTTACTGCTCAATTTGACTTTTCAAGAGAAAGAAATTAGGCAAAGCATATAAAATAACACGATTCAGTGGTTGATTTTTCTCCTAAATGTTGAAACTGACTTGCTGTTTTGAAAATCTACAATGTCGCTGACCCAGGTGAGCTGCTTTTTGTAAATCTCGGCAGATTAAGTGCATTAATCGGGCAATGGCCCGATTGGGACAGTGAACTCTTGAGTTTTAGACCACCTTTATAGTTTAACATTGTAGTACATTGTAGAAAATGTGGTTTCAAAAGTTTCAAAATCCCTGTTCCTGGGGATGCCTGCAGGGCATTATCACATTAACAGCAATGGAGAAAAAAAGGAAGGAAAATACACCATAGTAAATAGGGACATGCTATTCTTTACCCATGACGTTTTTATGTGTCAAATTTACATTTATAAATGGCTATTCATAGAACTTCATGGGCAGACTTTGAAACAATGGTCAGATTTTCAGCGCAGTCTATGTTATTGATGTTAGTTTGTTTAGCACATACATGTACAGTGGAGTCCAAAAGTCTGAGACCACATTGACAATATAGGGTCTTTTTTCATGCAATCATGAAAATAAACAAAGTTTTAGGATTTAGAAAAATTAAAGTTACTTCAAAGCATTGCAAGAACTACTTGAAGACCAAAGAAGGGAAAGGAGCGCTGCACAATCCACAATAACCTGACCTCAATCCCATTGAATATTTATGGGGACACTTGAAGACTGACAAAAGCAATGTATTCAGTTACATCACAAGATGCTGTTTGGAACATTGTCAAGTAATTCCAGGATAGCATGGATCATCAAGTTTTGCACAGATTTGTGGAGTCCATGCCAGCTCGAGTGCATGTTACCATTGAAGCAAAAGGGGCACATACCAGATATTAAGAAATTCTGAAATTCATGTAAATATTTCAAAGATTCAACTTTTCACTCAAATTGTTATGCTGATAATATAATTTGTAATTAAGAATGTTGTATTAAATCAGAAAATAATGCAAAATAGAACCATTTTCACTGGTGGTCTACATTTGAAACCCACTGTATGTCTGCAGTAACTGTAGTCTAGAGTTAAATTTGTGTTTATTCTTGCGAGCGATTTATGTCTCTCTTGTTAGCACCTTTTGCTCACTCATGGAATACAATCGGATAGGCCAATTGTTTAAACATTTGTGTAATAATAACCCAATGTTATCTGTTCCAAAGTGATTCATTTCTGAATACTGAATATATCTTTTCTGGGAAACTTGTAATTAAGCTTGTATTTTCGGGTTTTGCAAGTCCATCTTCAGAGAAATGGAATTAAGGAGTAGGTTAGAAGCTACAGCATGAGCAGGTTATGAGCTGCATATATGATGGTTGTCCTCTCAATGGAATGAAGCAGCACCTAAAATTCTTCTTTGTTCCACTCAACTTGTCTTCTCCTATCTTGAAGAAAAATTGGGATGCATCGGATAGGATGCATCCCAATAGGCTACTCTAGAGAAAAATGTATCCTCCTTTTCTCCACTCGTCCCAAAAGCCTTCGCTCCACTACCACCTTCTTCCACTCTGTGCCCCGAAAACCATTCTTTGTGGACTCCCTCCCTCCACTGTCCCATTTTCAAAGTGTACGAACAAAACAACTCTGAATCCGCCCTCCTACACTCCCCCAACAAAGTGTACAATGATGTATGTTTTAGCATTAGTCTTTTCAAATTTCTAGAAGACCCCCCAACCCACTTAATCTGGTGCTGTTCAGATCCAGAAAGCAGAGATAGCAGGAAACTTGAATTCCCCCCAATTATGCAAAATATACCCAGAATGCAAAATCTCCGTTTGTTTTTGGGTCTCATATCCTTCAAACATATTGTTCAATTTAAAACATGGAAGTGTTTATGTATTTGTTTTTAGATAAAACCAGCATGACTCTTAATAATAATGGCAGCTACAATTATTTATGTTGTCTATGTAAACATGCATGAATGAATTTCTTCAACTAAACATTTCCAGTTTTAGTCATTTATTGTATATTTCTTGTAATCTTTGATATAAAGACCTTGATGAACAAGTTTCAGTTAACCAAAAAGTGTTACTATTGGTTAGTCTGTTTTTACAACAGTCATGTACATTTTCAAAACTACTAATTACAATTTGTGTGTTTTTAGAGCAATTTACAATCCCCATATGATTCTGACCTCCTTACTGTACTGCTGCCATATTATTGTTGCTGAAAACAAAAACCAAAAAATCATATATATAAAGTTAATTAAATTTACAGAAATGTCAGAGCATGACAGAATCACCAGTGTTCCTCAGTTTACCCTCAGACCTGGGCTAAATTAACATATGATTTTGGTTGGTTCCATTGAAACATTAATAAAGTACAGCATTTTGGATTTATCAAAAAAAGAAATATATTTTTTATGTTGCCAGGAAAATGCCACACACAAAACAAATACATTTATGTGGGTTTTTATTCTATACAGATCCCAAACTGGTTAGATTTGGATTGGAAAACAAAATAAATTACACTAAGTAATCAGGAGATGGCGCTCTTTAGCCACTAGACCAATATCATACTCTATTAAACAGCGATCTGTTGCTAGCTGTTACTTTAGCTTCTCAAACTAAATCTTATTCAGGAAAGTAATGAAAAGAAAAGAAAAGCAAACCACAATACAAAAACGGTGGTAGATATGCTACATAAAACAGAAAAATAAGCATTACTATACCACTCACGTTTTTCCCATAACAGAAATTTCTCTCAATACTGTGTACAGAACTGCACTTACTTGATACACGGGCTACCTCAGTTTGGTGTGCATTCCACACGAAGTTTCTGGCAATGGCCCCGTAACCTAAAGACAGCCGTTTTTGTTTTACTTAAAGTGCATAACCATACGACACGTTATCTTGTTACACCGATTAACTCTAAAACCAATAAATAAATGGCGTATCCTCGTTCTCGGTTCAGAGCTGACCTGCTAATTTTGTCAGACCATGCAACTTAACACCAGTCGGTAAATCTCAAACCATCCACGCTCCTTTTGGATAAAGATGACATCACCAGCCGAGACTTCACATGTACATTTGCCAAACAAAGTGTGGAATAGAGCATTTCCTTCAATTTGGCAGGTTAATGCATTAAATGCAATGAGCATGCCTCTCACACACCTTGCATACGTATAGCCATCTCTCTATCTTTCTCTCTAGTGTGCCCCCTTGAACTTCCGATCATATGACACCATCATATGACACAATAACTTCTTAAAGGCATACTGGTTTTATACAGAAAATCCATGGGCCAAGACACAAAGCGATAAGATACAAATCATTAACACCACCCGGTTTTCAGTATTTTTCTGCTTCAATCGCCTGTCAGAGGTGCCAATAACTCCGGATTCCACTGTATGAGACTCAAATTCATGAAAGTTACCTTGATTTGTTAGGATAAAAAAATAGTGGGACTGCTAATGTTGCTAGTCGCTGCTTTCAGTTTGATTGAATCGTTTTTCATTTGGTTTTACTTAGGATCAGATCACATCTTAGAGAACTAGCCACAGTTCTTCTGTGGATTTAGGCAGCCTCATATGCTTCTGTCTCTTCATGTAATCCTGGACAGACTTGATGTTAAGATCAGGGCTCTGTGGGGGCCATACCATCAAGCAGGACTGCTCGTCTTCTTTACACTGAAGATAGTTCTTAATGACATTGTCCGTAGTGGGCGTGACGTGGTATCGTTTAAACAGTACTCCATTGTGATTTGCAGTAAAGTGCATTGTAAAGCCAAGACTTTCACCACTACTACAGTTTTGCTTTGTTTCTTTATCTGGTTAAACTTAACAGTAATGAAAAAATAAAACGGTGTGTGTATGTGCCTGAACATTTTTACAAGGAACACTTTTGGCTGAGCTGTACAAGCCTGCCCATTCATATTAGCACCATGAACAAGGTTGCCGTCGAATTTAAAACTTGGTAATAATACTAGTCTACTACAATTAGTTTTGTTTTTTTTATGAACATGAATGAGAGAGCTGTGTACTGTATGTGTGTGTGTGTCTGTATGTGTGACTGTATGCAAGGCTGAAGCTGAGGTAGGTCAGTGGCTGGTCGCCATTTACCTGGTTGGGGCACCATACACCATACGCCATCTAATATATTTCTAATTAGACAACAAAACATAGCGAATTGTTCTCACAAAGACAAGACATAGCAAGACCTATTCCCTTCATGAGGAAGTTTATATAATTTCATCATGTTACACTATACCATGCTCTGGGTAAATAAAGGTATTTGCATAAAAAAAAAATTGTGAACTGGCATCTGATATAACTGTGAATGGTTTTGTGAAGTACATTAACACTACATCAAGATATAAGAAATTGCAAATAAAAACAATTTAAGCCTTGTTTAAAACCTTTAATTTAACCAAAATAAAAAGAATCAAAACCGCTTCTTTAACAGCTTGAAGTAAATATATTTTAATCTTTTGTAAAAGATGGAGTCCATCCTAATGTTTTTACAAGTTTGTAGCAACATGCAGTAGCCTGCAGACAAAGGAGTACAAGAAATTACCGACCCGGAGTACCGTTCATCTAGCCAAGGAAATACATGCCGCACGATGCAAAACCTTTTAATAACTGAACAGCATCACTGGTTTACAAATCCATCTAGTAAACTTACCCAGTTTAGAGAGGAGCAGCGTGATGCCAGAAATGGTTGCAATGCAGCTGTAACAAACTTCCCTTTCTTATTAAGGATAGTTATAAAAATTAGACTAGGTCCACACTTAAGACACATCTTTGTTTTCTATCCTGCCCTTAAGCACATTGCTCAAAAAAATTAAGGGAACACTTAAACATCACAGTGTAACACCAAGTCAGTTATACTTCAGGGATATTAATCTGTCCATTTAGCCAACCACAAAACACAAAACACAAAACACAAAACACAAAACACAAAACACAAAACACAAAACACAAAACACAAAACACAAAACACAAAACACAATGCCAGTGCGAGGAAGGCGCATTCGCCGTGCAGCCATGAGCTAATTGTGAGCTCTCTCCAGAATGGTGAAGCTGTGCTTTTAAACACCCAGCTTCCAGGTGCGTCCAATCCCACAATCAGCGCTGGCTCAGTTCTCCTTAGCTCCGCCCACCTTTCCGTTCCTGCAATCAGAGAACACGGGCAGAGAAAAACCCAGAGCGGATCGCAAACCTGGGTCATAACACCTCCCCCACAAAGACGGAGCCTCCGTGGCCCGTCAAAATCATTTATCAAATTTATATATACAATACTTACAAAAAACTAATAACAAAAATACTTCCCTTTTCATTCCCGCTTACTTAACCCACGCCTCCTTTGTTCCAAAGTTTCTCCAACCGCCAGCTCAAACTCCATCCTTGCAGTTGCGCACCCAACAAGGCGGAGGCAAACAGACGAGAGAGAGAGACAATGGAAAACAGGGACACGAGCCAAGGAACAAATCGAGAACGGACTGTTCACGGAATGCTGAATCCACTTGATGGACATGAAGGGAAAATGTTAATTTACATTAAACAGGCGCTCGACTGAGCACGTCCGCTAAGGACATTTGCAGTGCCTTTGATATGTCGTATCTCCAAGTTATGAGCTTGGAGGAACAGAGACCAGCGCATCAGCCGCTGATTTGGGTTTTGCATAGTCCGTAAAAAGACTAGAGGGTTATGGTCAGTATATACAATGATTGGACCAGACACCAAACCCACATACACCCCAAAGTGCTGTAAGGCCCAAATCAAAGCCAGGGCTTCCTGTTCTATAACGGAATATTTTTGTTGACAATTATTTAACTTCCGTGAAAAGAAGCACACCGGATGTTCAATGTTCAGTTCATCCTGTTGCAGTAGGATGGCACCGGCACCAATTCCGCTGGCATCCACCTGTAGCACAAAGGGCTTGTCAAACCGCGGAGCCGCCAGGACCGGTTCACAACACAACAAGGTTTTTACCGTTTGGAATGCTTCATCACACAGGACTTCCCACACAAGTATTTTTGCGAAGCAAGTTGGTTAGGGGTGCCACCACCGTGCAAAAGGAGCGGTAATACCCCACAATCCCCAAGAACCTCATAAGTCCTTTTTTATTTTGAGGCATTTGAGGAATTTTTTAATGGCTTCAATTTTGGCCTTTATGGGTTTTACTTGGCCTTGTCCAAACACTTTACCCAAATACGTTATCGTAGCCTTACAATAAACTTAGCAAGGTGTGAGTTTGCTAAGTGAGGCACGAGCGAGACGATAAAACAATTTTTCAATACGTTCCATATGTTGTTCCCAGGAGTCACTATACACTACTACGTCATCCATATATGCTGCACATCCCTCCAAGCCCGCCAAAACCCTATTCATAAGCCTTTGGAATGTTGAGGGAGCATTTTTCAAACCAAACGGCATGACAGAGTATGCATACAGACCATCAGGTGTCACAAAAGCAGCGATCTCCTGCGCTCGCGGGGTAAGAGGAACTTGCCAAAACCCTTTTAAAAGGTCTAGTTTTGTCACAAAGACTGCTGACCCAACTTGGTCCACACAGTCCTCCATGCGTGGTAACGGGAAGTTGTCAGATTTAGTAACTGCGTTTATCTTTCTAAAATCAGTACAAAACCGAAATGACCCGTCAGACTTGCTAACCAATATACAGGGTGATGACCAGTCGGAGATAGCAGGTTTGGCAATACCGTTTTTCACCATATATTCGATTTCCGAATCCAGATATTTTTTCTTTGGAAGCGGGACCCGATAAGAACGATGCTTGATTGGTTTTTCCGCCACCACTTCAATGTCATGAGTAAGTACATTGGTACGCGTAGGAGCATCGGGAAACTAACAGGTATACGAGCCAATCAACTGGACTAGATTGTCACGCTGCTCCTTAGTTAAATAGTCAAATTTACTTTTTAAAGTTCTCAAGTAGGCTGAGTTTTCCAACCTGCCCTGTAATATACCTTCTCCCGGTGTTTGGAAGTCCTCCACAGCTACGGGACAGACAGGAATATCGGGGGGTACAGCAGGTTCAGGAATTCGGGAACAGTACGGTTTTAAAAGATTTATATGGCACAACTTAACTTTCTTTCGGCGATCCGGGGTACAGATAAGATAATTGACCTCCGAAAGTTGTTTGTCGAGGACATATGGACCCATAAATTTTGCTTGCAGCGGGCTATGGTCCAGCGGCAACAAAGCCAAAACTTAGTTTAAAGCTTCGGTGTTTAGCTTTGCGGTTAAACAATTTTCTCATTTTCGACTGTGCCTTTTCAAGCGCCTGCTGTGCGGCAGCACAAGCCCGATACAATCGGACCCGGAAACCATCCACATAATCAATAACATTTTCCGGAGGTTCCGTTCCTCGCCACTCCTCTGCAACCACGGCCACCGGACCCCGAACTTCATGTCCAAACACCAGTTTGTTTGGTGAAAAACCAGTGCTTTCCTGAGCCACTTCACGAATGGCTAACAATAGCCACGGGAGACCCTCCTCCCAGTCACGACCCAACTCAACACAATAAGAGCGTAATAGAGATTTCAGAGTTTGATGAAACCTTTCTAATACTCCCTGACTCTGTGGATGGTAGGCGCTAGAAACGCCGTGACGTGAAAATTCGAACCTTGGTCCGACTGAATGACTTCGGGGATGCCAAACACAGACATAAAAGCAGTTAACGCTTTCATTATAGATTTGATGGTAATGGAACGCAAGGGGTAAGCTTCCGGATAACGCGTGGATTGGCACATAACCGTTGTAGGGGTCCTTGCACGGGACTCCAAATTATGTAGGGTCCTCGCACGGGCCGCCAAATAACGCAGGGATTTTACTCTCTACGAAACGGGGGCGCCAGTTAAACGTTGTGTAGCAGTATAACTGTAAAAAGTAATCAGTGTCATAAAATTACTATTATCAGAAATATCTAACCACAAATTTAGTATTTTAATTAATAATTAAAATAACCAATATTAATGATTAAACATACCGATAACCTGAAGGTTGGAAGTTCTTCGAAAGACTGCTTTAACTCGGCTCTCATGTCTATGTGATTCCAAAACGGACACCGGGGTTTAATAAAATATATTTATTAAACAAACGTAAAACACAGAACAGATAAACTAACGGGAAGTTAGTAAGGAAATTTAGCTGGGTATGTGTGTGTGCGTGTGTGTGTGTGTGGCGCGCGCAAGCACGCGTGTCGCTTGAACAAAGGAAAGGTAAAAGTGGGAGTAGCTAGCTTGGGTAAGCTAGAGTTCTGGGTGTGTTAGTTATTGTTAGCTGTGAGAAGACTACTTGCGTAGTTTACTCTATATATGCGCAAAAGACGGCGAATCAATTCACGTACATATATAGCTAACAAAATACATTCCAATGATAAGACGGCAAATATGGAAACACAGATTCACAAAAACAGTTAAGACTAAACTAAACACTGGCTATGCCTGAATGTTTGTTCTCTTACTGAGTCCATACGCATTGGATCCAAAAGACGTGCTGTCCTTGTAGGAGCCGCGATGGTGCTGTGAATGTGTGTCCTGGAGAGATGAGCAGGCTGGGGCGTCTTAGCCGCGCGTTGTCGTCTGGTCCACTCGGTTGCTGGAAGGATGTTCGTTGGTCCCTTTTTCCGGGTGGAAAAGTTTGTTGCTGTTGTTCTTTGGTGAGCTTTGCAGGGGTAAACTGATATAGTGTTATACCAGTTTCCACTCGCTATAGGCCACGAAGTTACCGCGAGGTAACTGGGTGTGTCCGTAGGCCTGGTAATGCGCTGAGTCTCGGAGCAGATGAGCCGAAGCGAATGGCCAAAAAGGGTGCGTCGAAGAGAAGAAGCAGAAGAGAGCAGAAGAAGCAGAAGAGAGATCCCAAGAACGTGTCTTGCTCTTATACGGGACCATTTATTGCGGGACCATTACGGGATTGGCTGAACCAAGTTAGACGTCATTCGTGGTGGACGTCGCAGAATTTTCCTGTTGGAATGTGGAAGTTGTAGTCCCTACATCCCCCCTGTGGTCTTAGGATGCGGCTGAAGCCAGTGTTCCTTGAGAGCATAAAAGTCAGTTCACAGTCCACAGGTCAAGTACATTGGGTCAGTAACACAGTTCACAATTGACTGACAAACATCCAGGCATTTATCAACAATTAACTAAACTGGTCTAAAACACATGATACAAACAATGTGAAACACTAAGGTCGAACAGTGAATACATTGTCACAAAACATAAGAAACCTTGGTGAAAGGGTTAGTCGTTTTGTTAGTTCAGGTGTTTTGTTAGTTAGTGGATGGTGTCCAGAAGGTGGAGCACCAACAGGAATGACCCAGCCATGAAAATGTTCAGATGATGTAGGGGTCTAGGGTGGAGAGGCTGTAGCCTTTTTGGAAGTCTTGTTCAGACTGACCAATTGTTCTAATCCCTACAGTCAGGTTGCTGACGAGGGTTGTCATCTGAAATATGTGGGGACATTTTCAAATTAGGGCAGCTTTCTGTATCCAAGCTTAACCTTATGGCTGTGTCATCAGGAAGGAAATGGAGAGGTGGTCTCATTTCTAAATGATGTGATAAGCTCACAAGTGGTCTTGTCTTGCTTGGGGAAGAGGTGGAGTAAGGCACACTGGGGTGTGGCAATATACATGTAAAGATTACACTGTAGTTTCTACATGCAATACTTTACGATGGTTCAGTAGGTGTAGAAAGAAGCAATGAACGTTTATGAGTTATAACAGGTGTCGGATTTAACTCTACAGTACCTACTTACGATCTGCGTTTGCTGCTGCTACACGCAAATCTAAGTGGCTGCTATAAACTACCAGTTTATTTTGCCTCCCCCCTTTGGTAGGAAAGGTGTGCAAAAGAAAGTGGTCAAAGCTTCAGCTGGGAGTCTGCCTGTGAGGAGACCACGGCTATAGATCAGTCTTATTCAGTCTTTTGATGGAGGTTGAACAAGACCAGATAGCTCTTTGGAGTGGTTACTCAAGGCATACACACTACTGAACAAAGGTTAGAGGCTTTAGTTGTCCTCAGAGGAACTGAAGAAGCTCTCTTCAGACAAGGTATCTTCCCTATCAGAGTCATGCTGGTGACTCTGAGGCTTGGGCCTACCGGGTCAGTCTTCTCTCCAATTCCAGCTGGAATCAGAGTGTGAGAAGCGACCACGGTGGCTCTTAACCGGGAACTTACTCACATGCCGTTGTTTTGAGCCATTAGACTTTAATGGGGCAACTTGGGAAGTGCCGGCGGGCTTGGTTGGAACAACGTGCTTAGCTGTTTCCAATACCTCGTTCCTGGGCACAATCCTTAAAGTGTCCCAGACCATTTGGGCTTCATTTCTTAATTCAAGGGCTGAGTGTTGGCCCCTTGAGAACAGTGAAACATGAGTTTGGACGCAGGGGTGCAGGTTGTGCACAAAAAGGGATTTGAAGGCTTGATCTTCATCTAAGCCTGGTCCGTTTCTGCCCTGGAAAAAAGCATGTTTAAGACGTTGGTAAAAGTCTTTTGGTCTTTCTGTAAGGCTATGTTTAACCTCCACAGATTTGATCATGGCTGTGGCCTGATCAAACCGTGGCAGGTACTCAGCTACCAACGCTTCACAAACCTTGGGATAGCTGGAACGAACCTGTGGTGGAAGTTGTTCCATAAATGTATGGATCTCTCTGGTTTTCCATACAAGTCATACCTTTTCTCGATCGGTTGCCCTGGGCAGATCTGAGAGACAGTAGTCAGCTTCTCTCAAGTAACTCTGAATGTTAAATTCGGAGTCCTTGGGGTCAAATGTGTGGACATACTTCGCCATGGCCTCTAGCTCCTCAAAGCGAAGACCATGTGAAGTTGCACTAGTCTGCCTGTTTGGAGAAGGAGAGACTGAAATCACATTTGAATGTGAATGCGTTTCATGCGGAGCTCGACGTCCTCGGTTAGGTTTAGGGGGCGGAGCTGCAAAACAGTCATTATTCTCACAATGGTTGGCAGAAGATGAATTGTCGCTGTCAGTGTACTGTACAGAGACTTTTTGTGTGCCCAATTAATAACGCTAGATCTCCTCTACCGTGTCCACGGGAGGGTTCCCTGACCTCCTCACGAGAGGGGTGGGCATGGAAGGTGCAGTCCTGTACTTGCCTGACTGTTTCTCCCTTGCGGAGATGGACCACCGTTGGGATGCAGTCCCCCCCTTTCCCTCTCCAGGGAAGAGGTGGGCAAACCATTGCATGGGTGGTCAACAGCACTGCAATCTGAGGAGACTGACAAGTCTCCATCAGAGCAAGCTGTGGAACCGGGATCTGACAAACCCGAATCAATTTGTGACCCCCCTTCCCCCGCCTTGTGGTGTAAGGAGGAAGCAGGAGAAGCTGGAGTTGGGCAAGCCTGAGAAAGCAGGCTTACAGAAGAGAGTGGATGTGGTAGCTTGTGGCATCCACTCTTCAACTGAAATAATTCCTCTCTGTAGGAACAAAGATCTGATTCGGCTGAATGCAGATCACGCAAGTATTGTACTGCTTTCTTGCCAACAGTTTGAAGCTCAAGTAAAACACTGGTGTGTTGTCCAGACAACTTAGAATTGGGTCTTTTGACTGGGTGGGGGAGTGACCTTTCTCGTTAAGGAGAACATTTCTTTCCTACAATCAGTGAAGTTCATCTGATTCAGGAAAGCTATGTAGCCAGGTGCTAAACCTTGGGCTAAAAAGGAAAGGTACTCATCAATAGATATGGGTTCCATATCTCAAGCCAAATAAAGCTAAAAGCTAAAATCAGTAACTTAAGAGGGTACTCTTGAAGTTAACAATTTGACAAGGGCCTTGAGCTCCTAACAGTTGGCAATGAATTGTTTCCCAATATCACAATCCAACATACAAGTTGTGATGAAGGATAAAGAATTTAAAACGCTCCTTGAATATTCTCTAGAACTATAGTACAAGGTAGCTATAGCATCACACAGGGACTTGAGTTGCACTAGCGGTACTGCAATGCAACAACAGCAAAATGACCGAACATATGGCGGATATTCAGACCGTAAAATAGGAACTGTGATGCTCATCACATTAATCCTAAATACCAGAAATTGAAATGACAATGAAATTAGAATTTAAAAGTAACATTCAATTAATTATTAAAATTACTTTGATAGAGTAATTATAATGAATAAAGTACGGCTAATAATACTATTATTGATAATATGTATTATACCTGAAAATAAATGCAAATCAACAAACTACCGTGTAAGAATGTAATGCCACAATGTTACACAAGGGGGCAGTGTATTGAGAAAGCGGCTCATGCAGGCTTTTAAAAATGGTACAAGGGTGACATCTAGTGGTCTTTTCAGAAAATTGCACTTGTGGCTATTTAGCTGAGAAAGCCAAAGAATGCCGAGAATTCGTTCTGGAGTCACGCGACATGATATGAGCCAAAGCTAGTCTTCCTCACACGGGGCGCCAAAATATGTAGGGGTACTCGCACGGGACTCCAAATTATGTAGGGTCCTCGCACGGGCCGCCAAATAACGCAGGGATTTTACTCTCTATGAAACCAGGGCGCCAGTTAAACGTTGTGTAGCAGTATAACTGCAAAAAGTAATCAGTCTCATAAAATTACTATTTTCAGAAATATCTAACCACAAATTTAGTATTTTAATTAATAATTAAAATAACCAATATTAATGATTAAACATACCGATAACCTGAAGGTTGGAAGTTCTTCGAAAGACTGCTTTAACTCGGCTCTCATGTCTATGCGATTCCAAAACGGACACCGGGGTTTAATAAAATATATTTATTAAACAAACATATTACATTACATTACATTACGTGGCATTTAGCAGACACTCTTATCCAGAGCGACGTACAACAAAGTGCAAATCAATCACAAGAACAAGTGCAAAAGTAGACCTGAGAGGACAGTACAGTTCCGAGTCCTAGTGTAAACATACAGAAATTCAGAACCCTTGAAGAGTACAATCAACATTCAAACTAGCATACCACAGTTGGCAGCTAGAATACAAGAACAGCCAATAAAAACAACAAAACCTATACAAGTAACGATATCTATACATAAGTGCCATTATAGTCTAAGACTAATCACAGTGATTGTGAGTTGGGGAGGGAAAGGTGTAGCCTGAAGAGATGGGTCTTCAGTCTGCGCTTGAAGGAGGTCAGAGACTCGGTCGTTCCACCACCGTGGGACCAGGACAGACAGCAGTCGTGAGCGTGAAGTGCAGGTGTGGCGAGGGGGAGGCGCCAGACGGCACGAAGTGGCAGAACGGAGGGGTCTTGTTGGTTTATAGGTCTTGATAAGGGATTGAATATACACAGGGGCTGATCCTTTAACTGCCTGGTATGCAAGCACCAAAGTTTTAAATTTGATGTGAGCCATAACAGGCAGCCAGTGGAGGTTGCTGAGCAGGGGGGTGACATGTGAATGGCAGATGCTGGAAGGCCAGCCAGCAGAGAATTGCAGTAGTCCAGGCGGGACAGGACCATTGCTTGAACAAGGAGCTGAGTGGAGTAGGTGGTGAGAAAGGGTCGGATTCTCCGGATGTTTTACAGGAAGAAGCTGCACGCCCGGGTCACCGTAGCGATGCTCGTGGAGAAGGATAGCCTGTGGTCCATCACCACTCCAAGGTTTCTTGCACTAGGGGATGAGGTCACTGTGGTATCCCCTAGTGAGATGGAGAAATCAGAGAAGGGAGAGGTTAAAGCAGGGATGAAGATCACCTCCGTCTTATCTGGGTTGAGCTTCAGATGGTGGTTGCCCATCCAGCTCTGGATGTCTCTCAGGCAGGCGGAGATACGGGTAGAGACCTGTGTGTCTGATGGGGGGAAGGAGAGAAAGAGTTGGGTGTCATCGGCATAGCAATGATAGGAGATGCCATGAGCAGAGATAACAGGGCCAAGGGATCTTGTGTAGATGGAGAAGAGGAGGGGTCCGAGGACTGAGCCCTGGGGGACTCCTGTAACAAGGGGGCGAGGGGTTGACACTCCTGGGAGGACCGGCCAGAGAGATAAGATTGGATCCACTCTAAGGCTGTGCCACAGATCCCTGTAGATGCCAGGGAGGCTAAGAGGATGGAGTGGTTGACCGTGTCGAACGCCGCAGAGAGGTCAAGAAGGATCAGGACAGAGGAGAGAGGTTGCTCGTGCAGCCTGAAGGGACTCGTTGACAGAGAGGAGTGCAGTCTCCGTCGAGTGGCCAGGTCTGAAGCCGGACTGGTGGGGGTCCAGCAGGTTATTCTGAGAGAGGAAGGAAGAGAGTTGGTTGGAGGCGGCTCGTTCAATGGATTTGGATAGAAAAGGAAGGAGAGATACCGGACGGTAGTTTTGAATGCAGGAGGGGTCAAGAGTGGGTTTCTTTAGGAGCGGGGTGATGTAGGCCCTCTTGAATGATGAGGGAAAGCAGCCAGAGGACAGAGAGGAGTTAACAAGGGAGGTGACAAACGGGAGGATGTCAGGCGTGATTGCCTGAAAGAGGTTTGAGGGGATGGGGTCCAGGGCACAAGTAGTAGGGCGGTGGGAGAGCAGGAGGTGAGACACATCAGCATCTGTAAGGGGACAGAAAGAGGAGAAACAGGGGGCAGACACAGAAATGGAGGCAGGCATAGAAGTGGTGGTGGTCGCGAAGGTGCTGCGGATATCTGCAACCTTCTCGTCAAAAAATACCGGTTGGTGGGGTTCCGTCGTCGTGGAGGGCCACGTCGCCGGAAGCGCATTCTGAAGGGGAGAGAGCAGACCGTAATGGGGTGCTGACACAACATACCATTCCAAAATGATTCCAACTGATTCTGATCACCTGATCAGAATAACAGAACCGAGCGAAACTGCCGGCGGCTGGTGAAAAAACACACAGATTTGCTAACTAATGACAGAAAATGCAAAACACCTGGTCTAAGTAACGCAGTAATTTGACAACAAATCTACAACTGTTGATGGACTAACAAGGTTTCCTTATAACCTACTGCTCACACGCAAAAAACACAGAAACAATACTTAAGTTCCCTGGAGGTCTTCGAGTACACACGGCTAGTGGAAAAAATGCACTTTTCTGCCGAATCGCAAACAATTCCACTGTTATATAGCGTCGCTCTGAGCACGCCTATATAAACTGCTAATTACTAATGCAAACTAGCGAACTAAAAATTATCCTAACATTTGCAGCGTCCAAAGTATCCAACTGATTCTGATCACCTAATCAGAATAACAGAACCGAGCGAAACTGCCGGCGGCTGGTGAAAAAACACACGAGATTTGCTAACTAATGACAGAAAATGCAAAACACCTGGTCTAAGTAACGCAGTAATTTGACAAAAATTCTACAACTGCTGATGGACTAACAAGGTTTCCTTATAACCTACTGCTCACACGCAAAAAACACAGAAACAATACTTAAGTTCCCTGGAGGTCTTCGAGTACACACGGCTAGTGGAAAAAATGCACTTTTCGTCTTTCGACATAAAACACAGAACAGATAAACTAACGGGAAGTTAGTAAGGAAATTTAGTTGGGTATGTGTGTGTGCGTGTCGCTTGAACAAAGGAAAGGTGGGAGTAGCTAGCTTGGGTAAGCTAGAGTTCTGGGTGTGTTAGTTATTGTTAGCTGTGAGAAGACTACTTGCGTAGTTTACTCTATATATGCGCAAAAGACGGCGAATCAATTCACGTACATATATAGCTAACAAAATACATTCCAATGATAAGACGGCAAATATGGAAACACAGATTCACAAAAACAGTTAAGACTAAACTAAACACTGGCTATGCCTGAATGTTTGTTCTCTTACTGAGTCCATACGCATTGGATCCAAAAGACGTGCTGTCCTTGTAGGAGCCGCGATGGTGCTGTGAATGTGTGTCCTGGAGAGATGCGCAGGCTGGGGCGTCTTAGCCACGCGTTGTCGTCTGGTCCGCTCGGTTGCTGGAAGGATGTTCGTTGGTCCCTTTTTCCGGGTGGAAAAGTTCGTTGCGGTTGTTCTTTGGTGAGCTTTGCAGGGGTAAACTGATGTAGCGTTCCGCGTACACCAGTTTCCACTCGCTATAGGCCACGAAGTTACCGCGAGGTAACTGGGTGTGTCCGTAGGCCTGGTAGTGCGCTGTGCAGCATTCAGCCTCTGTCCGAGTCTCGGAGCAGATGAGCCGAAGCGAATGGCCAAAAAGGGTGCGTCGAAGAGAAGAAGCAGAAGAGAGCAGAAGAAGCAGAAGAGAGATCCCAAGAACGTGTCTTGCTCTTATACGGGACCGTTTATTGCTCCCGCCATTACGGGATTGGCTGAACCAAGTTAGACGTCATTCGTGGTGGACGTCGCAGAATTTTCCTGTGGGAATGTGGAAGTTGTAGTCCCTACACCGTCAACAAATAACAACGCCCGCTGGACGAGCATGGCAAAGGACCAACACAATCCACAACCAGGTACTCAAATGGTTTTGAAACAGCCGGTATGGGGTAGAGTGGGGCTATGGGAATAGTCTGATTAGGTTTACCAGCGATTTGACAGGTGTGACACGTTTTAATATATTCCACTACTTCCCTTTTTATTTTTGGCCAGAAAAAGTTTCGGAGTAGACGGTCGCAGGTTTTCCTAAACCCAGAGTGGCCAGCTGTGCCATCGTGAGAGAGCTGCAACAATGCCTCCCTATATACGGAAGGAACCACCACCTGGGTGACTTGTTTTTCCCCAACAGACCCCGCCTAAGGCACCCACCTCCTACACAACACGCCGTCCCTCAGGAAATAACCTGATTGGGTCTCACACTTACCCTTTGTAACTGCCTGATCACGCAGGCTTTGGAGGGAATCATCAGCCAACTGCTCTTTTATTAAAGTTTCTTTTGAAACACCAAACAGAGCAACGTCGTTTTTCCCCCCTTCGGGAACATTACCAGGGACATTTTCTCGTTTTACAACGAAGTCAGCACAATCAACTGACATATTTTCCTTACCCACATTTCCCGTTTCCTGCACCACTGCCTCCTTTGTTTCCCCAACACCTTCGGCGTTAAACCTGGGTGAAGCATTATCCAGTTCGGTGAAAAACGTGTCACAAAGCGAGGCACCTTCGTCTACACTGTGATCACAGTCGGCTTTGTCTTTACAAGACCGAGTCATTGACCTGGTAAAAACACACAAGGAAAATACTTCGGGGAACTGATGACCAAGCTCGTCCTCCTCCCCACAGGCGACAGGATTCTCCACCACCAGGAGGGGCACCGATACCTGATCACCCGCCAAATCATTTCCCAAAATAAGGGAAACACCGTCTACTGGGAATTCGTCACAGACCCCCAGGACAACATCCCCAGACACCAACCCTGAGGAAAGGGAAACATAATGCAGAGGCACGGTTGAATGGCCAGTAACACTCCGAATAATCACACTGTGTCCAGTGTACGAATCGGGAGTGAACGGTAAAACATTAGATAAAACCAGGGACTGCGAAGCCCCAGTCTAGTGGCGTATTTTGTCTAAAAAACTGATGCTTCAAAAATAGCCACTGTCCAAGCCGGAGCGGGGGTTTGACGCACAATCAAACAATCGTGGAGATCCGATTTCAAGTTGAAACAAAAAATGCATTTATTCTGCTTAAACATTGAACAAAAATATTCTCCAAATTGACCTTTTACAATAAACAAAAATAGACTTAGCTTAGGCCTTTTTTGTGTGTTTCTTTCTCTGTGTCCTTTCTTTGGTTTGTGTGGTCAAAAAACTATTCCGTCTCCCCGTCTCCCTAGGACTAACACGGGTGCCGCAAATTACTTGGCTGATTAAATAGATGCAGTTGCGGCTCCGGCCAAAAGGGGGAGGCTTGCTATAGGTAGACAAAGTAATAATATTCATATTTATAATTATAGATCAACTCATATCATTATGGCTCCAACACCCAGTGTCATGCAATATTTTTACACACCGCTTGGGCCCTATTCCCAGAGACACAAACCCCTCCGAAACAAACGGAGAATAATCGGCGCTTTTACTACACCTCGGATAAACTGATTTTTTGTCTGCGGTATCCACCTTGAGCACACGGAAAGGACGAGGAAACGATTGGTAGAGACCAGACCTACCGGTTTTGACATGAAGCCCGACCTATAAGACTTGGGGCTTTTGGGACCAGGGCACTCATTCCGCCAGTGCCCCCGGTTATGACGCACATGACATATCCTAGCGGGAACAAACTTTCCAACGGTTTGGGAGGGCGAGAGCCATCACGCTGAGAAAGACCTTGTTGATAGTTCCCCCCTCCATCCTTACGGATCAGCATGAACTCATCAGCTAACGTAGCAGCTTCGGAAGCTGTTTGGGCTTTCCGCTCCGTTACGTACGTGGCGACCGAGTCAGACACAGAACTTCTAAACTGCTCGAGGGCAATTAAATCCCAGAGTTTGGCGTACGTATCTGCACCAGCCGCTGCACACCACCGTGTCAGCTGTAGTAGCATCTCCCGAACAAACTCAACATGCGATTGCTTTTCCCGGCGTTTCCAGGCCTGAAACCTTTGTCGATACGCTTCGGGAACAAGCTCATAGGCTTTCAACACTGCTTCCTTGATCGTACTAAAAGAATGAGCTTGTTCAAGAGTCAATGGCGCATACGCTTCTTGCACTTTCCCGACCAGCACCGACTGCAACATAATAAACCGATCCTCCTCAGGCCAGTTCTGCGAGTCCGCAATTCGCTCAAACAACACGAAGAACGTATCAGGATCTTTTTCTGAAAATGTAGGGATTAGCCGCAAGTTATGCACCAATGAGTTAATGCCCGGCACTCGGGAAACCTCAGCATCTGACAACACTGAAGAATCCAGTTTACTGTCCGCAACCATGATCAAACGTTGTTATTTTTATTTTTTTTATTTGTCCTTTATTTAACCAGGAAATGTCACCATTGAGATACAAGATCTCTTCTTCTAGGGAGTCCTGGCCAAGACGGCACACATAAAGTTACAACATGAGAAACAATAAGGCATAGACAATATACATGACCAAAAAAAAAAAAAATTAAAAAAAAAAAAACATAAGTCAAACACAGACGCAGTAGGCTACAAGTGCATTTTAAAAAAGCATAATCGAGTCAGCATCAGGTAAAGCAATTACATGTTTCCTGTAGGGCTCTCTGTAGCATAACCTTAAAGGCACTAATAGTAGGGAGTGCCTCTAGACTAATTTGTTGTTGCAGCTTATTCCACAAGGAAGGGGCGTAGTAAGAGAATGCAGTCTTGCCAAACTCTGACTGCACCAAGGGAACATCCAAAAGCATCTTATTAGCTGCTCGCCTGGTGTTAAAAGTACAGGTATAAAAGGACAGAAGTCTGGAAATGTATAAAGGTAGTTTGCCTAGCAGAGACTTCAAAATAAAAATCAGCATGTGCGACTGTCTCCTTTGATACAGAGAGGACCATCCTAAAGATTGATACAAAGTGCAGTGGTGAGTACGTGAGCCTGCATCTGTTACAAAACGTATAGCAGCGTGATAAGCAGAATCCAGCTTTTTAAGCAGGGAGGATGGAGCATGCATATAGATCACGTCACCATAGTCCAACACAGACAGAAAAGAGCTCTGAACAATTCTCGTTCTGGCTTCAAAGGGAAAACATTTTCTTAAACGAAAGAAAAAGCCCAATTTGGGCCTAAGCTTTTTCAGCAGGTTCCCAATGTGCACATCAAATGCCATCTTTTCATCAAGCCATATGCCCAAATATTTGTAGGAGGCTACTTTTCCAAGGCATGTCCCTTCCAGTGTCAGGACTGTAGGGACAGCTGTAGTGGCTCGAGAACGAGTGAAGGTCATGTACTTGGTCTTCTTTGCATTTAGGACCAGTCTTAACCGTAGCAGAGAGTGCTGCAAAGTATGAAAGGCATCCTGCAGGAGCTCTATGGCTTGATTTAAAGTGGGTGCCACCGTGTAGATGACTGTGTCATCGGCGTATAAATGAAAGCGGGCAGGACTTAAATCTTTACCTAGATCATTTATAAAGATGGAGAATAAGACAGGGGCCAAAATAGAACCTTGAGGAACACCTGTGTTTATAGTAAGAGCAGCTGAGGTGTAGTCATTTACTGAAACACACTGAGTTCTTTCAGATAGGTAGTTTTTAAACCAGCTCAGAGCCGTTTCACCAAGGCCTATGCAGCCAAGCCTCTGCAGTAACAATGCGTGATCCACAGAGTCAAATGCCTTAGATAGATCGACAAACAGCGCTGCACAGTGCTTCTTCTTATCTAGGGATTTGATGATGTCATCTGTGACTAACATAGTCGCTGTAATGGTACCATGACCTGATCTGAAACCCGACTGAGACTCATTAAGAATGTTATTATCAGTAAGAAACTTTTTCAGCTGCTCATTTACCAAAGATTCAAAGACTTGTCTTGATATAGGGCGATAATTATTTAGGTCTGAGGGATCTCCGCCCTTTAGCAAAGGGAGAACCAAGGCCGATTTCCAAGAGCTAGGAATTTCACCAGAACAAAGACTAAGATTCAAAATGGAGGTAATGGGCTCTGCAATCATACCTGCAGCAGTTTTGAAGAAAAAAAGGCTCTATCTTGTCTGGGCCTGAAGATTTCTTTAAGTCTAGACTCTTTAGAGCTTCATAAACCTGAAAGGTTAGAATGGGGGCAAAGGTGAATAACTTGTCAGGTTCATGTGGGGCAGAATCAGGCTCTCCTGCAGCATATTGCATCCCTGTAGGTCTACTGATGGAATGAAAGATTGAGCCGGCAGAAATAAAATGACTATTAAATCTGTCTGCAATATCCTTTTTGCCCTTGATTTCACTCTGATTCTCTCTTAGGAGATCAGGGAGACTGTTTGGAGTGATGGAACCTGAGGAGGATTTAACTAGTTTCCAAAACTTAGCAAGGGTCATTCAAGTTGTCATGTATAGCATTAAGATAGTAGTCACATTTTGAATTTTTAATTCGTTTAGTGCACTTATTTCTTAAGGATCTATAGAAACTCCAGTCCAAGGGAACATTCGATTTCTTGGCTTCAGCCCAGGCATTGTCTCTCTGACGAATAAGAGTGGCTATAGAATCATTAAACCAGGGGTTGTCTTTACCACTTATCCTGTATTTTCTAAAAGGAGCATGCTTATTACATATAGCCAAAAAGGTGGATTTAAAATAATTCCATGCTAATTCCACATCAGTCATAAGTGAGACAATATCCAAATCACTATTATGCACATCATGCAGAAAAGCTTGCTCATCAAATTGTTTAAAATGCCTTTTATAAACAAAGCGCGGCTTTCCTTTTGGGACCTTACAGTTTCGCACACAGGCAATTGCACAGTGGTCACTAATATCATTACAAAAGGTTCCAACTGCGGAAAATCTGTGAGGTACGTTTGTTAAAATAACATCAATCAAAGTGGACTGCTCCAAAGCTTTTTGGTTAACCCGGGTTGGTGAGTTAACTAACTGCACCAAACAGAGAGAGTCACAAGTGTCTTTGAAAGAGTTTGATGATAAATCCGTCAGCCAGTTCCAGTTTAGATCTCCAAGTAAAACCATCTCGGATTTAGTCCAGTCATGGAGAAGGCTGGAGAGTAGAGTCGTGGCTTTGTTTATGGCTGCGGGTGGGCGGTAACATCCGACTACTATAATGTCTGAACCGTTTGGGAGCGATAATTTAATCACAGAGAGTTCAAAACATGTAGGTTTTGTTAGGGATTGAATACAAGTGCAGTTTAGGCTGTTTTTTACATACACTGCAACCCCTCCCCCTTTTCCTGCACGGTCTGTTCGAAAGACATTGTAACCTTCTATGTAAATCATGTCATTCGTGATTGACTTTTTAAGCCATGTCTCAGAAAGGACAATAATATCAGAGTCAGTCGAATCAGCCCATATTCTGATCGAGTCCATCTTATTGATCAAGCTGCGAACATTAAGGTGTAAGAACCGTAATCCGTCTTTGGTTTTAAACTCCTCTGGTGTTTGAAGTTGAAACAGCTCTGGGCCTGGGTTCGGTTTTACATTACCCGACATCAGGATCAGAAGAAGCAGAAACCAGTTCCTCCTCGCTGGGCTGGTCGATTTGCCGCAACAGGTGCGCATTGCATAGGGGGACAGCTATGGTAAGCCATAGACCAAGCGCAGGTGTATCTTGCGCATTTTCAGCATTGGGAGAGATACCGGTCCCGGGGATCCCCAGCGCCAGGTAGCCAACCAGGTAGAATAGCAGGGGAGGTAACCACATCATAGGGTTTCGAAGTAAAATGTTTTATAAAAATAAAAATGTTTAAAACATCAGAGGTTAAAAAAAAAGTAAGTAACAATTTAAGAGACTCTATATGCAAAGAAAAACGCACAGCCTGCACATTAAAATCACTTTTTCACTTAACAAACAGAGAGGACAAACACTGAGACAGGTGTGTGTTCAGCCATCATAAAGTTGAATCCAGATAAAAATGTTAAATCCAAGTGGTGAGTCGAAGTTGGCTACCCTGAGTTCCAGGCTGTAGCAGGTGCAGGCCCAGGCTGAAGCTAATAGAGATCTAGGCTGTAGCAGGCTGATATTATAAAAGGTCCACACTGCAACAAGTGTAGGCCCAGGCTGACATTATCCAAGGTCCACACTGTAGCAGGTGTAGGCCCAGGCTGATATCACCTGAGGTCCAGGGTGTAGCAGGTGTAGGCCAGGCTGAGGTTAATTGAGGTCCAGGCTGTGGCAGATGTAGGCCCAGATTGAAGGTAACTGAGGTCCAGGCTATAGCAGGTGTAGGCCAGGCTAAAGTTAGCAGGCTAACGCCTGGAGTAGATTTAGAATTCAGCAGCAGAGAATCTCACTTGTTGGTAGATTTAAAAGCCAGTTATGCACTTACTGGAAGGGTGTAAAGTCAAACCTTCCTTGGCAGACTATTTAGTAAAAAAAAAAAAGACATACTCCAACATACAAAAATAGATCAATTCAAAGCCCACTAACAAGCAACAAACAAACAGACTGAGCTGGCGGCCATCTTGGAATAAACCAACCATCTTGGAATAAACCATGTTCCCGGTACGATTCTTCTTTAACGAAATTCCTCAACAAAGACGGCCTAATTAAGAATTTGTTAACTCGTGGATTCTCGTGTAATTGTACGAGACCCTTTTTACGAGTTGTACACATTCAAAATTCCAGTTATGACAAAACACTACCGTGCGTCAGTAAAACACTTTGAACACAGGACTGACGACGGAAAACAAATGGAGCAAGCGATTGAAGGCCAGACAACCAGACCTATCTTACCCTGCGCCATTTAAACTAGCGCCCGGCGGTAGGTAGATTAAGTGCGAGCCCTTACACCAGCGTGAAGGTCATTCTTTCACCGGTAGGTAGCGCCCCCTGGCCGCCTCTTCTGGGCACCCTATCCTACTTCCTAATTTAACAACAACCTTCGATCGCCTGACTCCTACCGCTGCCAGCCAAACGCCCAGAACATCAACTTACACGAAACTGACGGAACGGATCCTGTACAAGCCCCTATATGTTACGACCTAAGGCTCGATTTGGCCGTAACATAAAATGAACAGCAACAACAAGGTGAAGGAATTACAAATATTTATTAATGACCTTCTTTTATGAAGACTTATGCAAGCCTTTTAAACAAGTGTCAAAGCACACAACCAAATACAGGCCTTTTGGACAAGTGTAAAAGCCAACAACCAAACACAGGCCTACTTAACAAGTGTCCAAGCCAACAACAAAACACAATGCCAGCACGAGGAAGGAGCATTCGCCGTGCAGCCATGAACTAACATGAGCTCCCTCCAGAATGGTGAAGCTGTGCTTTTAAACCCCCAGTTTCCAGGTGCGTCCAATCCAACAATCAGCGCTGGCTCAGTTCTCCATAGCTCCGCCCACCTTTCCGTTCCTGCAATCAGAGAACACGGGCAGAGAGAAAAACCCAGAGCGGATCGCGAACCTGGGTCGTAACATTAGGAAGCACAAGTGATTGTGAATCAATTTCACTTGTTTTGGTGCAAATGAAAGTGACAGGTGCAATGGAGATGCAAAAGCAAGACAACCCCCAAAAAGGTAATGGTTTTGCATGTGGTGGTCACAGACAATTGCTCTCTCCTTATCCTTCCTGACTGATTCTTCTCTAGTTTTGTGTTCTGCTAGTGTCCTTGTTACTACGGGTAGCATGAGGCGGTACCTGCAGCCCAATCAGGTTGCACAGGTAGTCCAGCTCCTCCAGGATGGCACATCCATACATGTGGTCGCAAGAAGGTTTGCTGTGTCTCCCAGCACAGTCTCAAGAGCATGGAAGAGATACCAGGAGACTGGCCATTACACAAGGAGAGGTGGACAGGGCCGTAGAAGGGCATCAACCCAGCAGCAGGACCGGTATCTACTCCTTTTTGCGAGAAGGAACAGGAGGAGCACTGCCAGAGCCCTACAAAATTACCTCCAGCAGGCTACTGGTGTGCATGTTTCTGGCCAAACTGTCAGAAACAGACTCCATAATGGTGGCATGAGGGCCCGACGTCCTCTAGTGGGACCTGTGCTCACAGCCCAGCACTGAGCAGCTCGATTAGCATTCACGATAGACCACCAGAATTGGCAGGTTCGCCATTGGCACCCTTTTCTCTTCACAGATGCACAGTAATGTTGCTTTTAAATACTGTACTTCTGTATGTTGTGTTCTTTATTGTGACAACCATAGACCTAATTGTTGATTGCACTATATAGCATTCACAGCAGCTATCAAACCAGAACCTCAAGGAACACCATCTTAAAAACATAGTAATGTATGACGAAGAATGTCACACACAATGATTATGTTATTCACATTATATTTACCCCATATTGCACATTGGATACACCAGGCTGTTAATGACTGTCAGGCAGATATAGGCTCATTTAAATTATACAGGTAATCCATGATTTATCAAAAATATGTATTGAAATGGATTTGAAAGAAAATAATCAGCGATACAAATTTAAGAGGAACCAATAGCAGACACTGGGATATTGAAAAAATGTCAGGTTTAATTAAGGCAGATGAAGTGGCAGACAGAGCATATACAAAAACATTGAACAATTTGAACAAAAATACAAAGTTCCAAAAGCACAGAAGATTTACGAAACAAAAACAAAAACAGAGGATTTTCCAAAATTCCATAAAGCCAAAAAACAACGAAGAACTTCCAAAAAGGGTAAACTAAAAATACTCCAAAAGGTAGCCAAAACACAAAGGGCAATCCAGTCTCATAGCGTATAAACAATCCAGGGTCAAAAACAGAATATCCAAACAAGGTACAGGTAGACAGGGAATCATACAGGGTTACTCACGGAGGGTTAAAGTGAAGACTCAACAAAGACAAAGTGAAAAGGACCGGGCTATATACAGGAGACAATGGGCAACACTAATCAGGTGCGTACAACAAGACAATTAAGCAGTGAAACAAAATCAATTTAGTGACACCTAGTGGCTAGCAACACAAAATACAACACTGTGACATGTTAGTTACGTGATTAAATTACAAATACCCAAAACTAGTGAATATTATTTTGTGAGTTAGACGGACATATTAGCATGTTAATATAATTAGTACTGTACAAATTCTATGTTAATTGGGATTAGTATATTAGTGCTATCTACAAACATGAAATGGAGAGAAAGCAGGAAGTAAAAACAGTGAGACAGAAGGAATCGTGGGAAACCGGAAAATTGCAAAACCACCCGAATAGTGAAGCACGCAAACAAGGGAGTGACTCAGAATCAGAAAACATTCAGACACAGACATCACAGGGAAAGACGAGTGCAAAGACTAATTAATGTAAACAGAAAATCTGACATGAATATGAAAAATATCAAATAAGCTAACAGAAATCAGGATCATAACAACAGCACCAGATCACATTATGACTATAGCAACATCGTGACAGCAGGCATGGGAAATGTAGCTTTTTATTGCAAGCTTAGCTTAGCTTAACATAGCAGCTAAATGTGGAGAAGGTAAGTCGGAATACACTATTTACAGAGGACAATCTTACTGCAGTAATAGATACTAGCCTTCTTTTCGCAGTAACATTTTTGATGTTCCAGAGTTTTAATTGGATAAATAAAAAGAGGACACGCACACAAAACAATTCAGATGCATTATCTTAATGAAGCTACCAAGACTGTGACATTTCGTTTTCGATTTCATACAAATTAAGTGTCCTTTCTTTGACTCTTGCAATGCTATCCATGCATGGATGTGTAAATATTATGGTCTATAAATACCACAAATATCAGATGATTGGCTCAAAGAAACAGGAGTAATTCTGCATTCATGTGACCTCTGTCTGCGAATCTACGTAAAACTACGCTGAATGTTAACATTGTAGCAATAGTTATTGCTTACAATGCTATTGTGTCATTGATGTACAGGTATACCTCGAGTTACAAAGGAGTTATGTGCCTGAGAAACTGTTTCTAAACCAAAATTTCATAAACCGAACAGCATTTATTATTGATTTAATAGAGATATGTTACGGGCAGTTGATAATAATAAAAATGAAAAAACAAAATTAATTCATTTACCATCGGGACATCTGTGTGGTTATTAAATTAAATTAATGACTGAAACTGCAATGGCAACTCCATTTAAGAACCACATTTTAAGTTTGTAACCAAAACATAGTTGCCAACGTTGTGCCTATGGCCAGCAATGCGCATGGATATTGGCTAATGTGATGTTCCTCTCAGCCACCAGTCACCGTATAGAAATGAAATGATCAGTGCAACCACAATGCCTGTAAAGGTGAGGAACTGGGTAGAAATGTAAACATCTGCATCTGCCTAGTGAACTAGTTGATCAATAAACAGGCAGATTTAATTTGTAAATGAAGTCCACCTCTCTTTCATGCTTAAATGTAATCTCCATTTTCATATCAAGGTGGCTTTTGCTTTTTGGCTGGAGTAACTGTTAAATTGAGTAAATCCCAGAGCTTCTCCCTCCATTTGAGTTTAAACTGGTAATGGCCGAATGCAAATTAGGCTACTGTAGATGGTAAAGTGAAAACGTTTTATTCCAGTGAAAACGTTTCAAGTACTAGAGGGCAGCATTGCGTTACATTACATTACATTACATTAATGGCATTTGGCAGACGCTCTCATCCAGAGCAACGTACAACAAAGTGCATACCCATGACCAGGGATAGGTGTGCTGAAAGACCCTAGAGAGAAGTACAATTTCAACTGCTACCTGTACAACAAAGGGCCTATTTGAATTTTTTTTTTTTTTTAAACAAATAAACAAACAAACAAACAACAAAGCAAAAGTGACCAAACTTAACTATCCAAACACTGCTTAACTAGCCAACTAAAATTCCGATACACAAAGTAAATCACAGAAAGACAACAATTAAGGTTCACAGGGAGGTAGGGAGGGACGGGGAGAGGTGCTGCTTGAAGAGGTGCGTCTTCAGTTTGCCCTTGAAGGTGGGGAGAGATTCTACACTTCTGACCTCAACGGGGAGTTCGGTCTGTTGCAATGTTTGCTAGCAAATACATTTTTCTCCATGTAAAATTTAATTAAAGTGCCATTCGTTCATTCGTTAAATGAAAAAATTTCCCTAAAATGTTGTATTGTGTCAGCCTGAAAATTGCTTAAATTCCCAATAAGGTATTACACTATCAATAAAATGTTACAATTACAATATTACATTATTGGGTGAGTTATTACATTATTGCGTTTTATTACATTTTTGATTGGGTTAGGGGCAAAATGTATTTGATTTTCAGGTGCTACAAGCCTATGCTAGCAAACTGTGTGTGCATGCCTGACTAGCAGAGGTGGAATGTCCAGGGGTCAGGCGGTCATTATCTCCACCAGTTGATTTCATTGATTAGTTCTATCTGCGGACAAAAGAAGTGGCAAATCCAAGTGATTGGAACAAAATACTGGGGAGGATTTACTTTCAGGACCTGGATTCTTCACCTCAGCTGACCAGTGACATTTTTCCCTCTTAAAACCCTCCCTCTACCCGGGCAACTCCAAGGTCATGCACCTCTCCTTGCCCCTCCCTACCTCCCTGTAAACCTTAACTGTTGTCTTTACTTGTATTATTATGCTAGGATGATACCTTTTCTAGTTTTGTTTGGCTAGGTAAGCTGTTTATTCATATATTTGCGTGGTGCGGTATTATAAAATATATAAATAAATAAATAAAATAGGCCCTAGTCCTTATCTTTGTTGTACTGTTAGCAGTTGAAATTGTACCTCCCTCTAGGGTCTTAGCGCACTTATCCCTGGTTATGGGTATGCACTTTGTTGTACGTTGCTCTGGATAAGAGCGTCTGCCAAATGCCATGAATGGTAATGTAATGTAATTTACGTATGAAATGCTCTGTGGCACTAATAATCAACAGTCCAGATCATGGGGCTATCCACATTATAGTGCCAAAACAGCATGAGCCATTCAACACCCCCATTTTAGTGTAAATTGTTTTGGTATACCTATCGGATCTTCTTTTCTAATGGAGTTTGTGATCTGCTGCTTGTTCTCTCGGGCAGAATGAGTCGAATTTTCCTTTTTGGAGAGTGCTCTGCTGAAGGAAGGTACTCTTCGATAAGAGTGGGAGCAGAGGAGATTGCAGTCATGCTGTGATTGTTGGATAGATTATCTGGCACATTCTCTGCAGTTCTGGAGCCATTTAAAATGTCAGGGTTCGGAACATCCGATACTGACTGTGAATGTGAAGCTGTAGTGTCTGTTTGTGGATATCCATCGATTTGGTTGTTTTGAGGTTGGATTGATATCATTTGCATCCCATCTGAATTTTGTACTTCCAACTGAAGGTTGCCATTTTTGTTTTCCTTAGTATTTATCTGTTGAGACCCTGTCATGTTAGTGCTATCAATTGTTTGGCTGAGCTTGTTTTGAAGGCATTTGCTTGGTTGTTTCTTGCTCTTTTCTGCTGGCTTGTGTTTGTCAGTATTTATGGTTTCTGACAGGTCTCTATCACCCTTCTCTGCTTTAATGTTGACCTTAGCTCGTTTAGCCATTATGCTGGCTGCTTTTTTATTCTTGTCCAATAGCATCTCCTCTCTGTTTAGGTTTTTCTGAGCATGGATTCTTCTTTTTCTGAATGGGTTCAAGTTCATCTTGACTTTCAGTAAGCTATTTGAATGAACTTTGAGTTTTGACTTTTTTATATTCTGAATGTTTGCTTCCTTATGAGATTCATTATTTTGGGCACCAGATTGTCTCAGGTCAAAGCTAACTCTCTTTTGTGGTGGTTTCATGCAAGGTTTCTTTTGGAGATTGCTGTAATCTCCGTCCACATCTGTAGGGTCTTGCTTGTGATCGATTCTGTCATCTGTATTTTCTTCTCTCTTGTACTGCTGCTCAAATGTTTGGTTGATCCTCCCCTCCATGGTATTGCCTCTTTCCCTGCTACTTTTTTTCCTGTACTCAAATGTTTGATGACAGTTTAAACACTTGGTGTTGAGGTAGTCTGGCAGTGTTTGAATATTTTCTAATTTACCGTCATTGTGGGGTAATTTATTACAAGATTCTTTGAATGCATTTAAACTCACCCTACTCTGTAAGGAATTGATTTGACATTGACAGTTTGACAGTTTGGGTGTCCTCGTGTCCTCGTGTGAAGCTCCATGTACTGCTACATCTGGATGCAATATAGTGGGCATCATGTGGAAATCATGATTCATATTATTATATTGCTTCTGATATATGGTCTGGTCTCCCTGGTGTGGACCATCTAAAAAGAAATCAAGTAAAAAAAAACTTTTTTTTAAAGGAATTCTACCACCTCCATAACATTGTATCTGCCCATTTCTGTCCCTCTCTGTCCAGAGAAGCCAGTCCATGCTTTTATTACACACATGGACTATTGCAATTCTCTGTTGATAGATATCCCTTCCAACTTACTCGCACATCTCCAAATGGTTCCAAACTGTGCCTTTAGAGTTTGTTCCCACACACACACAAGTGAGCACATATCCCCTGAACTGCAAAACCTCCATTGCCTTCCAGTCCCATCAAGGACAGAGTTTAAGATCCTTTTACTGACCTACAAGGCTCTATCTGGCCTTGCACCCCATTACCTTACTGAGCTCCTGAATCACTACACTCCCAGTCACCCTCTTATCTCCTCCGGTTTTGGCACAATTGCTGTACCCTCTACGAAACTCCATTCTATGGGTGTCAGGGCATTTAGGGCTGCAGTGCTCAGGCTCTGAAATGACCTACCTGAATGCATTCAAGCTTCTGACTCCAGTCTTTTAAAACACAGTTAAAAACCTTTGTGATGACGATTCAGAAAATCTGTTTAGGAAAACCTATGACATTGTTGTCACACAAGAATGTTCTTTCTCTGGTTATTAGGGGTTATTCTCCCTTCTGGTTCCTAGTAAATATTGTTTCTATTACTTGCTCTCGTTTCTTGTGTTGTGTTTTGTTTATTTACTGTACCGTACATCACTTTGAACATGGGAAAAACACTTCACAATTTGTTTTATTATTATTATTATTATTATTATTATTATTATTCATGCATATTTCTAATCTAATAGGAAAAAAATTAATCCAGAAAGTACTGTTCATGTACTCAGTTCATATCTCAGTGAACTGAATAACTGCACAGTGCCTCACTATAATGAGCTTGTTTACATCTTGCCAATTTATTAGCCCAGTATTACCTTCATTTGACTTCAGGGCAAGCCGTGACATGTGTCCTCTGACTTCCTCCCTTGGCGCCAATTTCTTCTGTTTGGCAGACATAGTTGCTAACCAACTATCACCCTGGACAACAATTGCCTTGCTGCTGCCAGCTCCCTCAAGGCCACCTGTGCTAGATGGAACCAAGCCATCCTGGTTGCAACTGTGGCACACAAAACAGGAATCCAGTCTCGTCTGCTTTAGGTCCTGTCTTGCAATTTCTCTGAAACGTTGTCTGAGTTTTGATGTCTCCTCCTCATTGATCCGCATCAGTTTAGCCTCCGCACTCCCTGGATCAGTGATGGAAAGGACTTGCACTTTGTTGTTGTCATTGAAACCCCACCATGGAACTCCTTGATTTAGGATACCGTCATCAGAGGCTACCACATCTGTGGACCTGTTGCTCCATGATCTATTGTTGCTGAGTTCCATTTTACAGTACATGGCACCTATAATTACTCCCACACCTCCTGTGAATTAATGAATAAAATTAGTCAGTAATTATCAAATTATTTTTTTCTCCATAGCTATATGATACATTAGACAGTAACAGTGATATCTCAACATCTTACCAGCAAAGAAGAAGCTGGCAACTAGAGAGATATTCTGAATGTACTGTTGCATGGATATTCTGTCCTTTATCTTGACAAGCATGGTGATGTTTTTATTAGGTGGCATGCAGTTCGCTTCAGTCAGCTGCAACACATTCAGAACAGCTGAGCTAGCTGAACTCAGGCAAACAAGCAGCTTGCTATTGTACAATTCTTTCTCTGGTATTTGCAGGTAACTTCTGAGGAAGGAAGCAAGTTTCCAAAGTTCACAGGTACAGTTCCATTGATTGAAGACCAGGTTGAGTTTTGAGAGCCAGGGAAGAGAGGAGAAGGCATCTGGTGCACTGCGTAGGCTGTTCCTGGACAGGTCTAGGCTGTGCAGTTGAGGAAGGTTGTGGAAGCTGTCTTTGGCTATGTATGTAATCAAGTTACCTGACAAGTCTAGTGTCCTCAGATTTTTCAGGTTGGAGTAGACGAAGGTGCCGGACTTCACTCGGGTTATCAGGTTTCCCTCCAGCTGTAATGTCAATAAGCTTCTTGTGTCTTGGAACCATTTTCCATTGATTTCATGAAGACCATTGTTACCTAATTGTAATATCTCCAGGCTCTGTAACTGGGAAAACGTGGATTCAGTGATGGAGGAAATGGTGATTTTGTTGTGGTCTAACAGCAGTGTTCTAAGGGCAGAAAGGTTCTGGAAGGCATTATTCAAGATGTCCACTATTATGTTATTACTGAGCGCCAGTAGAGTCATATTGGTTAGGCCAAAGAAAGAACTGTTGTCCAAAGAACTGATCTGTCCATCTGTGAGCATTAAAGCTGTGATTGTCAGGGGAACTCCTGGAGAAAAAATAGACACGTTTTAACCCAAGATAATTAAAAATATATTTAGCACATCCAGAGCAACATTCAGTTACTAAGCAGGAGACAATCCTCCGGGGGCAATGCAGGGTTATGTTAAGGGCCTTGCTCAAAGGCCCAACGGCGGTGCAGGTTTTATTGTGGCCACACCGGGATTTGAACCTCCGACCTTGCCTGTCCTTAACCACTATGCTACAGGCCGCTCGACATGACACATCACATGACTACTAAGTAGAGCTATGGGTCCTTGTACCATTTGTTTATTTGTTATTTAATTTCTGTTATGATGGCCAAAACGAAAACAAATGGGTCATTGTTCCATATTTCGTATCCTCAACAGGAATTGAACAGAAATAAATCATTTCCAGCCGGCATCTGCTGAGTTGCAAACTGTAAAAATAACAGTTTTTGTTGATAATATGCTGTTCAGTTTGTCTTTTAAATTGCTAAATCCCACAAGCAGTAAAAATGTATCAGTTTCATTGAATGTATTTTTTTTTCTTCTCTATAATTTTAATTCTTTTATTTCTGTTTTTAATTGTTTATCGCTATTCTCATAGTAGGCTGTGCTAGCTCGGGTACGGTATTTAATTCTTTTTTTACACCCATCTGTAATGAGAACAGTCTTTTCATTTTTATTATGTGACACTAGTGAAAATGATACAGTAGCGTTTAGAGGCACAAATTGTCACATTCCGTGTTTTTTCCCTAATTAATATTTTATGTTTCAGATCAGGGGACGAAACAGGTTGTAAGCGAAATCAATCAGAAACCGCGAGAGAGTATGGTCTAAACCAGGGGTCTTCAACCTTTTTCAGCCCAAGGACCCCTTGGCTGAGGGAGACACTGAGCACGGACCCCCACCCCAAATTTAGTATTGATAGGCCTATCCATCTTATATTTGGACTGTCAGTCACGAGCACCCGCGCCCACAAGCACGCACACACACACACACACACTCCACACACACACACACAACAGGATTATACATTATCTGTAACGGGTGCTTTATACAACTCGTTTCAACTTATTCGGTTTATTATTGACATTAATAAAACAATGCAAAACTTCACAATGAACAAAAAATACCCCCCAAAGTTCAGTGCCCATCAGTCCCAACATTTAGCAACTGAATCAAACAGTCCAAACGTAAATTAAGTCTGAAACTGATCTCCCGGAATCGAAAAGAAGGGTTTGGCTTACGGTCAGATGCCGCTAAAAACAAAGCCCAATTTCGACATTTAACACACGTTAGGAAAAAGGATCCTTTACTCGCCGTAATCCAATAACTCTAAAATAAAATAAAAGATAATCCACAGCGATCGGTAGATACACAAAAAGGGTCGCATTTTAATTATGGAGGGACAAATAATTAAGCTAATTGAGTATGGATGGAGTACCTCATAGACTACCTAGTGAGAGGACTGACCCTGGTGAGTGGCACAGAGCTTCTCTATTCTAGGACAGATGGAAGTTGTGATATTGGGAGCCACATCTTTGACGAGTGCATTAAGGCCACTTTTTAAGCCAACCATAGCTCTTGCACCGTCTGTGCACATCGCGACACATTTTGGCCAGGGTATATCATGTTCACAGAAAAAAATCATCGTTCACTTTGAAAATCTCAGAACTTGTTGTATGCCCAGGCAGCTGCTTACAAAAAATAAATTCCTTCTGCATCTCATTTTGGTCGACAAACCGCACAAACGCCAAAAGCTGAGCGTCGTTTGACACATCGGTGGATTAATCTAATTGCAGTGCAAAAGAATCTGCCTTACGGAGTTTCTCTACTAGTTGTGCCCGCCCCATTTCATCAATCCGGCTGGCGATGGTTGTGTCGAACAATGGGATGCTTTACAATTTTCTAATGTACTCATCATTCCCCAAACATTGTTTTGCACATATCACTAGCTGCAAGCAATATTAAACTTCCCGCTATTGTGTAGGCCTTTTTGTCTGAGCGACACGTAATGCAACTTGATAAGATGCTTTTTAAGCTAACTCACCAACTTTGTCTCATCAAGGTCTGTTGGCCCGCAAAAGCATTTAAATGGGACTGGAAATATTCAATGGTTTTTTCCTTCAAGTGAGCATGGTGTGTCTCTAAGTGTCGTTGCAGCTTTGATGGCTTCATACTTTCATTTGATAGCACGGCAGAGCAAACCACACACATTGGAAATTCAACACCATCGGTCTCCTTGCAGGTGAAGCCAAACTGTAGATAATTTTCTGAATATTTACGAGTCTTCTCTCGTTTGCGTTTATGGCTATTCATTGAAGGGGTGTTGGCGTCCTCTGAAGGTGGGTCACCCGAACCGCCATCAGTCGTGTCTGACGTGGAGCTTTTGTTCCGAGAAATTACAAAACGATCCATCATTTCACATGTTATGGTTATCGCTAACGTGTTTTGGCACAGGATAGCTAAATGTTGCACATGGGGATCACATGATCGCATGCATGATTCACAGGGACCCTACTATGTGTTATTATAAACGAATAGGAAGTGTTTTTCTTTTCTATATTCTGTTAACCTATGACATTTTTAATTTTTGGAAGAGGAAAAAAATGCTTCAGGTGAAATAATTTGCCGGACCCCCTGTAGACCCCCTAGGGGTCGCGACCCCCCGGTTGAAGACCGATGGTCTAAATACATAACAATCTGGCAGGGAACTGAACAAACAACAGGGTTTAAATAAGACAGGTAATGAGAGGGAGTGACAATCAGGTGTGGAAAACAACCAGGAAGTGAAACAGGTGAAACGAATAACAGTGAATGAATGGGGAGACAGACAGACTACAGAAAGCATAGAGAGTAACAATACACGGCAATGCTAACAACTTAGACAAAAACTAGACAGTGAAAAACACAGGACCTGACATTCAGACATATCACAAAGAACATATCAGAATTTTTTTTTAATCTGTATTGAAACAGTGTTTCAGCTTTGGTTTGGTCAACTCACCTATGATGGTGGAGAGCTTGTGACAGATGATGGCATACTCAGAACACACCATACAGGAGTCAGGACAGGAAGTTGACTCAACGCATTGACTCAGTGCACTTAGAAGAACAAGGACAACACCTGCGGCTTGCGCAACAAGAGCAGAGACTTGGTTAAGTTTCACATGTATGTGCACTCAGACGTAAGGAAATGGTATATTATAATATAAAAATACATGACTGTGCAACAGTCTTAGGCACATGTAAAAAAAAAAGACACTACTCTGGTACACTGTAGCCTACTTTTTTGCTCACAGTTTGGCACATATTTATTTACACTTCAAATACTGTTAAAAACTAAATAAATAATGAAAAAATATACATTTGTGACCATCCCTCGCCTTTAAAACTGCATCAATCAGGTACACGGTCCTGCAGCTATATAGGAAAATCTGTGGGATGTTGTTCCAAACATATTGGAGAACAGTTCATTTGTAGACTTTGGCTGTCTCACAATTAGTGTCGGCGGGGGGATACACCACCCACACCCCATCCCTCGGCGGCCCGAAGGAGAACTACCTGCCTTCTTCAAGCCGTCTCGTCTCATGTTTGTGACAAACCCTGCCAAGTCCCTCCCTCTGGAGCAGCAAGCCAATTATGCTCCACAAGAGCCGGCCAAACTTGGCTTTTGGAATCGAACCCAGTCCTCGGTGTGTAACTACAACAAACTGCAACTGCAAGTCCACTGCATCTTAGCGTGCGCCACCACGGCTCCCCTGCTTCTGGCTCTGAAATCCCAGCCTCAATCAAGTTTTTATGTGAAAAGTGGTCTATTACTTAATATGTTATCTCTTATTCAACAAAATAAGAACATTTCTCTGGAACATAAACTTTTGTGGAAAATTAATGTTTGGAAATCTCAAATTAGCTATTTTCTACTGGCACAGAAAACAAAAAAGAAACCTTTTTTTATATAAGACATAATTTAAATGATAAAAATGTAGGGTGCTCAAGACTTTATTACAGAATTTATTTTTTTTGCTTTTTGCAGTATAAACTGAAACAATAGCATGGCAACCTCTTCAATTGAAATTAAGCATCTCAAGTCAAGAAGCTATAAACATACACAACCCAAATGTTCATTATTGGATTGAAGATGGAAAAAAAAGAGGCAAACTTACTTCTCATGCTTTGCTATTGAAAACGTTACTTGCTGCAGTGTTTGTTCTTCCATATCAAGGTAATGGTCATCATTGTTCTTTTAGGTAGGGAATGCAAGGAATATCTTATGTACTGTACACCGACACTGTAAAAGAACACAATATTAAACCACACAGAGAAGTGAATTGCCCTTTCAACCCATGTCAGTGGCGGCTGCTGGCCATAATGTTTGGTGAAGCAGCCCCTGTTACTACCATGCTTTACCTGTTGACATAACCACATCACACAGCCAACTATAGGCAGCCCATCAAACAGGTTTAAATGATAACCTATCACTATGGTCCTGCCATTTAAATTGAACTGCCTTCTCTTAAAGTATCGACACAAAACAGAATACAATGACAAGTAGACATGTACTCATCATATTTATGTCAGATTATGCCATCTCACCTTTCATCACTTATGTATATTCAATAGATAAACTAAATAAATGTCATATTATTATCAGTTGTCATATGCTGTTATACATTTCATTACATTAATGGCATTTGGCAGACGCTCTTATCCAGAGCGACGTACAGTTGATTAGACTAAGCAGGAGGCAATTCTCCCCAGGAGCAATGCAGGGTTAAGGGCCTTGCTCAAGGGCCCAACGGCTGTGCAGATCTTATTGTGGCTACACCAGGATTAGAACCACCGACCTTGCGTGTCCCAGTCATTTACCTTAACCACTACGCTACAGGCCGCCCCATACATAACAGCAGCTCAATCGTATGTTTGGCCAACAAGTTTCTGCCGGTAGATGAGTCCAATAAGGGTGGTGTCATCCGCGAACTTCAGGAGCTTGACAGACTGGTGACTGGAAGTGCAGCTGTTGGTGTACAGGGAGAAGAGCAGAGTCGGCATTATTGTGTTAGAGCTGAAATCCACAAACAGGATCCTGGCGTAGGTTCCTGCTGAGTCCAGGTGCTGTAGGATGAAGTGGAGAGCCATGTTTACTGCATCATCTACAGACCTGTTGGCTCTGTAGGCAAACTGCAGGGGGTCCAGGAGGGGGTCTGTGATGGATTTGAGGTGGGACAGCATAAGGCACTCAAAAGACTTCATCACCAGAGGTCAGGGCAACGGGTCTGTAATCATTCAGTCCTGTGATCCTTGGCTTTTTGGGGACTGGGTGATGGCTTAAAGCAATCTGGTACATGGCAAGTCTCCAGTGAGATGTTAAAAATGTCTGTGAACACCGGAGACAGCTGATCAGCACAGTGCTTCAGGGTGGATGGAGAGACAGAGTCTGGCCCAACTGCTTTGCGGGGGTTCTGCCTCTTGAAGATCCTGTTGACATCTCTTTCCAGTAAGGACAGAGGTGTCTCTGGGGTGAGTAGCTGTGGAGTGGCCCAGGCTCCTGCTGTGATGGAGGAGGTGGGGGAAGAGGGGGTCTTGAGCTGGAGCTGGTGGCTGGGTCATGGGGGATGGTGTCAGGACTGTCCCATTGACCTTCAAAGTGACAGTAGAACTCGTTCAGGTCCTTGGCCAGGTGTGAATTGTTCATGGAGTGGGGTTTTTGTTTTGTAGTTAGTGATCTGCCTGAACCCTTTTCAGACAGAAGCAGAGTCATTGGCTGAGAACTGGTGTTGCAGCTTCTCTGAGTACAGTCGTTTAGCTTCTCGCACCTCCTTGCTAAACTTGTACTTGGCCACTTTAAACATGACTCTGTCCCCACTCCTAAATGCTTCTTCTTTCTCTGACCTTAACTGTCTTTTTGCTGTGAACTAGGGTTTGTCGTTGTTGTAACCCACCCTGGTGCATGATGGTACACAGCTGTCCTCACAGAAGTTGATGTAGGAAGTCACCGCCTCTGTGTACTCATCCAGATTGTTGGTAGCAGTCCTGAAAACATCCCAGTCGGTGCAGTCCAAACATGCCTGAAGATCCTCCACAGCTTCACTGGTCCATTTCTTTGATGTCCTCACAACAGGTTTAGAGAGCTTTAATTTCTGCCTGTATGCAGGAATCAGGTGGACCATGATGTGGTCAGAGTGTCCCAGTGCCGCGCGGGGGACGGCATGATAAGCACTGCTTTGAAGATGAAGAAAAGTCTCTGTTTTTACCAAACAGTAGCTGAAGTTCATCCAGTTTGTTTCCCAGTGAACGCACGTTAGAGAGAAATATTCCAGGTAACACTGTGCGATATCCGCATCGGCGGAGACACACAAGCACACCAGCGCATCTTCCTCTCCTCCGGCGTTTCACTGTATGTACAAAGGTGACCGCACCTTTGACCACAATGTTCAGTAGTTCCACAGATGTGGCGATGAATGTGGGAAATAAATCCATAGGGGTTGTAGCCCTGATGTTCATGAGCTCTTCTCTGGTGTACGAGCTCCCAGAATTATCGCAAAACACTGAACTAACAAACAAAACAAGACAATATAACGCGCACTGACACACCGTCTAGTGAAGCAAAAAAGTGTTTGCTTCACTAGCGTGGGCGCTGCAATCCCAGACATGCTTTTGAACAGAGGCATTTTTTTGGTTGATAATTTGATGATAATTTAAAATTAAAGAAAGATATGTTATGTGTGATATGCATGTTTCTCTTAGAGCTGTTGTCTTAGATAAACCTCTTCTGCCCCATGTTCATTTACATGTCTTTGCAAAAGGAGAGGCCCGAGTTCTCTGAAGTGGTTGCCAAATTGGAGGAATGTCTATGCAATGTGGAGGTAAGGGAAGCATTTAATGTCTTCACAAACAAAGTGTAAATTGAACATTCTGTAATATAGTAGCATCCTACTAAGCAGCAGAGTTCACATTAGTTGCCAATTGGAGTTTTTTGCTGGTAATGATCAAAGCCTTCTGGTTACTGGATGCATTAAATGTAAAAATGTTGTGAAAATGACAAATATATTATCATAATGAGTACTATTTTATTGAAAGATTTCAGAATGTACTGCCTAATGAATATCAGTATTATCAGTAAAGGAATATGTATAAATACTCTAGACTGCATCTTGGTTGCACACACCTCCATACCCTTTAGCACTCGTCTTAGGACTTGTTATGGATATAATCTGCATGTAGTCAACAAAGTATATTTCCTGGTCTGGAAATGCTATTAACCAGGCTAATCATCTATTGAATGCAGTTACATGCTTCTCCTACATTGCAAGTGACACTAGCATATACATTACATTGTCATGTCTGTACGGTACACATGACAGCATTTACATATAGGTTCCTGTATACAGTATACATGAATCTGTGAGTGTCCCTGGATAAGTGGCTTTAAATACGTTGCTGGATATTTGAGTAATTATGGGTCTGGATGCTCTTCGTGCCCCAGTTGATGTCCCCAGCTTCCAGTAACAGCAGTGGCTCCTTGTCGCCCTCCTCTTCCACTGATTGCCTGGCAGCACGTGGTGGGCCGGGTCGCAGTCATGTGGCAGCCCTGCGCTCCCGCTTTGAACTTGAATATGCCCTCAATGCCCGCGCCTATGCTGTGTGGTCTCAGAGGTAAGAGTGTAGGGCACTAAACACACTACACACCTGCAGCCCATGGATCCTGCCTGTCGCGGCAAAGTAGCGCCAGCGAACAAACTATGTATACAATATTTTCCTGATGAATTTGATTACATCATGCAGATGTCGGGGCTATGTACACTCACTGAGCACTTTATTAGGAATATTTTTACTTTATGACACCTACTTATTCATGTGATAATTGTGTGGCAGCAGTGCAATGCATACAATCATGTAGATACGGGTCAGGAGCTTCAGTTCATGTTCACATAAACCATCAGAATGTGGAAAAAATTTGATCAAAGTGACTTTGACCGTGGAATGATTGTCGGTGGCAGACAGGGTGGTTTGGAGTATCTCAGAACCTGCTGCTCTCCTGGGATTTTCATGCACACTAGTCTCTAGAGTTTGCAAAGAATGGTGCAAAAAACACAACAAAAATACAGTGAGCAGCAGTTCTGTGGGCAGAAACGCCTTGTAATGAGAGACGTGAGAGGAGAATGGCCAGACTGGTCAAAGCTGACAGGAATGTGATAGTAACGCAAATAACCACACATTACAGCAGCAGTATGATCAATTTCCCCTCTTTTCTAAGCTTCAAAATCGCTTACTTTTCTCCCAAAGACAGCTCACTGGTCATCATGTTGGTTTATCATTTCTAACACAAATGCAGTCTTCACAGGCCAAACCCAAGGCTAAAACCAAGAATATTTATTTATTGTAATTATTACATTATTGCTCACCTAAAAAGTGGGTGGTCTGATACAAAAGATGATATGTTCTAAATTGTTTAGCAAATCTAGATTAAAATATCAGGAAATAAAAGATTAAATTAGGATCTGTCACCTCATGTAGTTTTTACCTCAAACTCAATTGTCTTCAGTATATAGCAAAAACAAAGGAATTGACCATATTGTTCCAATACTTATGGAGGGGACTGTATGTGTGTAAGGATAACCAATTTATAAGAATATCACAATGCATCATTTCAGGGAAATTAACACAGCCTACAGTCAGATTAGTCAGACAAACACCACCACATATCCAGAGTAACCACATAAACAAACACCCCATGGTAAGGCAAAGCAATACACATCACTATACATTTCAGAGACATCATGCTTCTGCTTGAACTAATATCAGTTATGAATATCAGTTTTGCATGTACCTTTGATTTCATAGTGTTGCAGCATAGGAAGCTGTTGTAAATGTGAAGACATGCTGGGAGAAAAGTAAACAAAGAAGGGCTAAACATGTACGGCCATCTGGTGATTGCCTGCCCTCGTTGCAGATAGGCTACCATATCAGTTTGTGCTGTGCAAACATGCAGGCAGAGTAAACCTGGCAACTGTAACCATGTAAACAATGACTGGGCAAATAGACATGTGGTCGACTGCTAGGGTTTCTGACATTAGCAAATGGTCTTTTACAAGACATATCCCATTTCTTTTCTTTGTTGCATCGTCAGTTAGAGCAGCTGCATGCATAGGTAACAGGCTAGAGGTCATAATCAACTCTCCAATCATGTATCGTGGAACCCATCATGCGCCTGGGCCTATGGTATATGGCTTAGGTGCCATACTGGCCACTAGGCAGTGGCATGTAAAAGTACAAAAATGTGTTGCTAGAGACCATTAAACTACGTATATATCTTTAGAGTAAATATTTTATCTGAGGTCTATACGGATATTTATACCCTATATATTGTACCATATTTTTTGGGACTTTCTCTGATTTTCAATTTTACTGTTTAAAGATTACTGATTGTTTAAAGTCATTTAATAGGTTTTAGTACCTGAATCACAACAAATATGTTCTTGAAAACTAGACATTACATTGTGAGACACAAAGAAGCACCTTTAACAACTAGCCAATAATCCAGTTATTCAGTTGCCTACTTATTCACGGTATACACAGAACAAAATTGTCATCTAAAGACATTCTCCCAGAGTAATAGAGGTCTTACCTCATGACTCCACAGAAGTTTCTCAATTCTCAATAGTTGGAATATGGATTTGGTCAATAAAGCTTCATTCACATAGTATCCTGTGGATGTTATGTTTCTTTAAATGGTGTGGTCAGCCCTGTAAAACTTGCTCAAATAAAGAAGCACCAAACATTAGAGGTGTCTGTGTGTCCTGGGGTGTGAGATGGTAAGGTTACTGCCAGTGTGGCTGTGCTCGTTCAGGGGCTGTTACCTGAGATCATGAACCTGGGACTTGGGTTCTCATGTTGTACCTGCCTCAAAACAAGACACAAGAGATGTGTGTGCTTCATCCAGCCTTATATTGTAACCAAAAAAGGTAAATACATAATTTCTCCAATCCCCACAGTGTTCCATGCAATAATGTACATAGTTTGTGTCCCCCCGAGGTGCCCTCGGGGTACCACTGGGCCAACCTGGCACTCATCAAGAACCTGGCGCTGGAGGATACCGCTTGGTCATGTGATTGAGGGAAGGTATTTTCCAGCTGATATGCTGGAGGGCTTTAGGACTATGGAAACAAACTCAGTGCCAGTTTCTAGTACAATAATTGAGTGATTGGAGCTGATCAGGACACAACGAGGCACACCTGGAGATTGTGAACTGCTCCTGGCCACAACCCCTCAATCACACATGGGCTGCGTTGGAGTGATGAGGCCAAGAGCTTTAAGGACAGGAATCAAGAGCTAAGGGGGGAGTGTGACGGTGAACTTTGTGACTGTGCTGATTTTTGTGGTTTTCCTCCAGTTTGCCACAGGCCCAGAGTAGTGCTGAGCCTACTAATCAAAGGATAGTTTAGGAACTGGGAACCTATCGGCCAGAAGTTTTGGATTGGCTGCCTTTGTTCTTTCCCACCACCCCTTACCCTTCACTGTTGTGAGAATAAATCAACCTCAGTTTTTCACTAAAAACCCTTTGCTGCCTTATTTTTGACCTGGGATCTCACACGTTCCATAGTGTTCCATGAACTAATGTCGTTGCATCGCTTTTCTTATATCTTAATGAAACCATATCTTTGTTTCTTCAGCACTGGGAGGCGTTCTTCTCAAGGCCTTTCTCTGGATGAACTGAGGAAAAGTATGCAGTACCCACCTATTGACAGAAATGGTTAGTATTTCATATAATGATATTACTTAACATTACTGGCCTATTCTGTGGTGGTGAAAACACTTCTTTTTTTTTTTTTAAATGTGTCATTGTTTCATGTGGAATACAGTTCAGCCCGAAAATGTTTGGACAGTGGCACAATTCTGTTCTTTTGACTCTATACATTGGATTTAAAATGAAACCAGGATGTTCAAGTGCAGACTGTCACCTTTCATTTGAGGGTATTTACATCCATATCAGGTGATCCGTCTTGGAATGACATCACTTTTTATACATTGTCCCCCCATTTTTGGGGACCAAAAGTAATTGGCTTTTCTAAGTTTCTAAGTCATCAGGTATATTCAAATACAGACCCAAAAGAAAAGAAATTGTATCACTGTCCAAATACACAAGGAGTGCACTATATGAACCCTTTGAATAATACAACAAATAATATATTGTTTGTTGTGGAGTAGTGTATAGTCCGTAATATGCAAAGTAATTTATGAGGTCTCTTGGTGCTTATCTCTCATCCACAGGGTATGTTTCCGATCCCATGAGTACAATGCGCTTCCACTCTTGCAGCAGCAATGGTAGCTTTGAAGACAGTAACTGAATCCTTACTCTGGGCCCACAGTAGAGGATATTTAAATGTCTAACTATTTTTGGCATGTTGTGACATTCAAGCTTTAATTAATGTAGTTAGCAGAGAGCAGCTATCCAATGAAAATGCATGCACTTGATGAATTTCTATTTCTGTTCACGATTTTCTCAACTATGTCATCTTTGACAGTCAGTAGATTGTCTTTCTGTGTGTTTTGATCAATTAATTTGACACTTGAATTTCCACATTTACTTCATTTTGTTTTTGCAAAGTAAACTGATGTTTTTCTGTATTATTGTGTAACTGTCAATATACACTGACTGAGCACTTAATTAGGTAGACTGAAAATCAGCTTGTTCATGTAAATATTGAATCAGCCAATCATGTGGCAGCAACTGAATGCATAAAAGCATGCAAACATGGTCAAGAGGTTCAGCTGTTTTTCAGATAAAATGTCAGAATGGGGTTTAAATTTGAGTATCTCAGAAACTGCTGGCAAAAACACCTTGTTAATGAGAGAGGTCTGTGGAGAAGGGCCAGACTGGTCAAAGCTGACAGGAAAGTGACAGTAATGCAAATAACCACACATTACAACAGTGGTATGTAGAAGAGCATCTCAGAACACACAACGTGTCACACAACCTCTTAAGTGGATAGGCTACAGCAGCAGAAGTGTAAGTCTAAAAGTGCTCACTGAGTGTGATCTTCCTTTTTGACAAAAAATTCAGTAAACGATGTGCGTTGGAGGAGTGTTGTCATTTTCATGAGGTGAACGATTGGAGAATACAATAATACAATCAACAATGTATTTATTGTGCCGAAGAATTAAAATGAAAACATAATACACTCCATTTAAGATATTTTCATCATTTATTCTAAGCAAATTCCATAACTGAAAACCAAGATTACAAAACTCATAAATGTTTCAAACAGAAAGTAATAGTTTGTTTGATATTTGAAATTAAATAAAAATGTAATTAAACTGAACAGCAGATCCTTTCTTTGGAACAATCACTAACACTATTTTCATACTTGGTGAGTGACATTTTCTGGTTTTTGGTGGAGTTGCCAAGTGCTGTTGTCCCAACATATTAACAATCATGGAATTACACACACAAAAACACACTAAAAGCAAACTGTTGGATATTTTGTTGGATTTTCTGAGCATTTTTCTTCCCTATGACGATACATTAAGACCAGCATATTCAATTACAGCAAGTATGTATCTTTTGTATATTCACAAGGGTAGATCTGAAAAGCAACTGAAGAAAATAACCTATTCACAATTAATTAGCAGTGGTAGTAGGAATCACATATTTTACATACAAGGGTACATCTGACAAACTCATATGACCAGGTTCTGTTGCATATATTGCCAAAGAATTAGTGTTTTGTTCAGAATTAAAACTACACAATGTCAATGAAAACAAGCAAACAAACAAACAAAAAATACCCATTTCCTCAAATGATCCACTATGGTTATAATTCTATATTCTATAAAATGTTATCATTTTAGATAATTCAGATAATTGCACATTTTCCTTGGTGGGTATGCAATTGCAATTTAATTGAAAGGTTAAAACGTAACCAAAATGCTATTCTTAAAGATACAATAGGTAAGATTTTTGTGTTAAAACATTGTTACAAGACATTGTAAATCCCTTCCTATCATTGAAAAAGGCTCACTGACATGTTGACTCACCCTATGCCTGTGTTTATAGTCCTTAAATTCGGGTTTCAAAATAGTTGACGGCCTGACACTGTATTGTATCACTATACAATAATATACAATAATTTAAGCAAGATAAACAGTGCTGTGGTTTGAAGGTGTTTGTTGCTGCTATTCCTCTCTTGACCATTAGAAGTCCGAAATTACCTATTGTACCACTAATGTTACCATCCATATTCAAAAATACATTATTTTGGACCTAATATAATAGGACCTTAGGCATATCATTTACCTTGTAGTGTTAGACAAGAATAGTGCAAATCATTTTATATTATTCATTTCAGGCATCATTCATTTAGTATATTTAAGATTTTACTTAGGGGCTTAATTATCTATAAATTAGTGTGTCAGTCTAATATAGCTTCATCAACTCAGGATTACTCTGTAAAGTGCAACAGGTCAATGTCTGTGTACAGGGGATGACCCGGTATTGCTGCAGTATGTTTGAGTGCAGAATGAGATTGGAGCATGTATAGCTAATCTATGTGCCAAGCTAGCATATATTGGATGCGTCTATTGCTGGTATGGGTTGTGTAGATATTATCTTGATAATAATTATCAAATTTTTGACAAATCATTATTTTTACTGGTTCTTGTCATCAGGAATAATAAGGATACCTACCAATTTATATAGAAGCAAGTTTATCAAAAGGTGTCTTTTTGTTACACTTACGTATAATTACCATAAGTAAATCCATATTACATTACATTATTGCCATTTGGCAGACGCTCTTTTCCAGAGCGACGTACAGTTGATTAGACTAAGCAGGAGACAATCCTCCCCTGGAGCAATACAGGGTTGGTTGCTTGCCAGTCGAATAACTCATTCTACTGTTTTCATTTGGCTCTTGTCATTTTGTGTCTATGATGAAGGATATTTTAAATACAGAAGGTTATTATGACCTGCTGACTTTACAGCGGCTGATATAGGGGCATTTGTGGGTTTGTGGTTCAAAGTAAAATAAATAAATAAAGCAGCCTGCATTCCCCAGAGGTTGTATGTGTAGGTACTACAAGCCATCTGACAGTCCATACACAAATAGTGACTGTCTCTTTAACAACCTGGTGCACATCTGATAACATCATCAGCACAAGCAGCGTTCTTAAGCCTCGTCACACAACCCAGGTGTGAAGATTTCCTTCCTCCTACCTGGTTAATAAAACTAAGCGAGAACAATCGCTCGGCCAAATGCCAAAAATAAATATAGAGTATAAAAGTGGGGTAACAAGCATGCAAAATCCCTTTGTCATCCAACAGCATGGGAAAAGACACAGAACTGTCAATTCAAGAGCGACAGATAGTAACCACCACAAGCCTAGTAATGGGTAAAATATAAAAAAAACATAAACAGTTAAACATACCACTTAGCACTTTAAAGGCAATAATAAATACAAAAAATTCAAAAGTTTAAAATATGGAATGGCTGCAAACTTGCCAGGAAGAGGATGCAAGTACATGTTGTCCCCACGGACAGTGAAAAAGAGAGGTGAGGGAGGCCATGAAGCACCCAAGGATCAGGGTTTAAGAATTGCAGGGATTGCTTGCATCTCAGGGTCACCAAGTCTCAAAAATAACCGTGAAACACCACCTCCATATCAACAAACCCTTTCAAATGGTGACACAAAGAAAGCCTTTACTGGAGACAATAAATAAATCCAAACGTCTGGAGTTTGCCAAAAGTCATTGGAATTATGACTGAAAGAGAGTGCTATGGTCAGATGAGACCAAAATTGACATTTTTGGCCATACACACCGTCAACATGTTTGGTGGTAAAAGAGGAATCCATACAGAAGTAGCACCTCATACCACCTATCAAATATAGAGGTTGGTCATTCCTGTTTTATGGATTTTTTGCGGTCATAGGTGGATTTTTCATTCGGACAATGAGTGCAAGCATACATAAAAATCCACACTGAAATTGTTAAGTGAAAAGAATATCCAATGGCCATCTCAGTCTCGTTAAATCCCATTAAAAACCTCTGGTATGCACTGAAGAGGGCAGTCCATATGTGCAAACTCAAACGTGTTCCCTAACCTTATCACAAATTATAAGAAAATACTCACGACTGTAATCTTTGCCAGGAGTGGTTGCACAAAGTACTAAACCAGGAGTGCCAATAATAGTCTGCTAATAGAGGCCTGCTTTTTCGGAAAAATTTTTTATTTGAAAAATGTAAGACTTTGGTTGATTCCATTGAATCATTAATGAAACACACAACACATATTGGAAAATAATATTCATGTTAATAAGTATATTATTCTTTAGTTTACAGTTTGTGTATATTTATCAAGGGCGGCAATAATTCTGGATCTGTTTGTATATCATTTAAGTACATTGAATTTCTCCCTTACCCATGCACCAACATTTGAAACTACACAGCTATTTTCTGTTTGAAGTTGTTCTCTGTGTCTGTGCAATTAGAGTTGACAATCCAGGGTTTTCCACTAAAAATAACGGCATGCTTAGCCCCTCACCAGTGACAGTCAGTTTGGTAGACCCCTCAGCGCCTCCTTTTCTGTACTCTGTACTGTTAAGTCAAGCCTATTACTGGTTCCTGTACCCTCATTCAACCCTGCATTCTTCAGTGTCTCCACATTCACTCTAATTTATATCATTTTAGCTCCTGTGTGTTTGTTTCCTCAGGTTTAGGAATGGTTCTTTCAGTTAGTGATTTGGAAACATATGGAGGCCCTTCAGTGTCTTCTCCATTTTTGCTCGCTGGTCCAATATTACTGGCCAAATGTGTTGCATCGTTTTCTGAGTTATCTCCGCATTTATCTTCTGATTTAATAACACGCTCTAGACTCTTAATCTCTTCAACTGTTGCATGTTCTTCCTGTTTCTGTTCTGGCACCTCATCCTCTGAGACATTGCTCCTTGTAATACATTCATTTATATTCTGTTGTTCTAAGATGGGCTTCTTTTGATCTGTTTTTGCCTCTATATTTTCTAGGTGAGTGTTAGATTCAGATGTGACCCTTTCTCCCAAGAACCCTTCTTTCGAGTTATCACTGTGAGAATAAAATGTTTCTTTGGATTGTGCATCCTGTACTAAGACAAGTGTGTCAATTTCAGTGTATTTTTCAATTGTGTCTGACCTCTTTTCTGTACATTCAGATTTAGACAATTCTGTTGCATGTGCTGTATCTGATTCTCTTAATGCACCACTCGAAAAGCCCTTGAGGTCATCTAATGGTTCAATGAATGTCTGAAAACATCTTGAGGCTTGATGTTTGTTTACCCAGCTGGTGACAAGATCTCCTTCATCCTCTTTCACCATATTTTCTGGACTGAACACCACGTCTTCCTCAGCTTCAGTCTTCATTTCTTCCTCTTTGGTTCTGGTTTCCATATGAGGCATATGTTTAAGATCCATCACCTTTTCTGCTGGCTGAAGTATCTTTGATTTTAGAGCTGTACTGACTTCTCCAAAAGTTATTTCTTCTGCACCAAACTCATGCTTTATTTCATCTACTTCATCTTCATCATCTTGAACTATACCTTCAACAATAATGTCACCTTTTTCAGCAGCTATGTCGATAACCTTTTCTTCAGTAGCATCACTTGTTCCAGCTCCTTCCTTTCTGCCATTCAAGAGGTTTTTTGAGTCCTCTTTTTCTTCTGCATCATCCTTACAGTGTTCTATCTCGATCACACATTCTTCATTTTTTTTCTTCTCAGCAACATTGCTTTTAACTTTGTTAGTGTCTATGTTACAGTCAGAATTACTTGCTATTGATGTCTGATCCCAGGTAAGTTCTTCTGCTATAAGATTTGATCCAATCTCTGTATCTTCAGCAACCAGCATAATTGAAGTTCCATGTTCTTTTTTCTTTCCATTTTCCATTTCAGTCACTTTGTTTTCAGTCCCTGATACATACTCTTCTTGTTTCAGTGCATGTTGTTGCTCACGAGCCTCACGTTTAGATGTTTCCTCCAGGTTTCCCTCTCCTGGGAGCGTTGGTTCTGATACCTGATCTTCATGCTCATCTTTTTTGCCATCCCTCTCCTCACTAACACTGTCCCTGGTTTCATTACCCAACTCCTCTGCCACTGTTCTTGTATTTATTATGGGACATGCCTTTATGTCTAATCGTGAGGTGTTAGATTTACTATCTTTCTCTTCAGTTAAAGATTGTACATCCTCAAACCCACTGATTGCGTCTTCAGCTTTGGAATCTACATCTGCTGCTGTTGTCCCATTAACTTTTGAACCTGTCTCAAAACTCTTTGGTTCTCTTTCTCCTTTGTCAAGGTGTATTATAGACTCTTTGCTCACTTTTTCAACCTTGTATTCTCCCACTGCTGAAATTACTCCTGTTTGCAGATGCTTGTTCGTCTCTTCATCTCTTGCATCTGTTTTTCCTACTTCAACCTCTCCACTGACCTGCTTCTCTTCCAGATCAATAGTGAATGCATTCTCCCCATTTACTGTCATCACATGTTTTGTTCCATTATTTCCTTTCGTTTGCTCTTTCTTGTGCTTTACTGTACTCTGTGTTTTAGTGTCTGCTTCCATAAGGTCATCCTCCACATCTTTTCCCTCTGCCTCATTCTCTTCTTTTTCAGTCTTTTGACTTGTCTCTTTGTCCTCTCTACTGACGTTATCTTTATTCTCATATTCCTTTTCAGTTTTCCCTTTTAACTCTGTATCTTTGCTTTTTGCCTCAATTTCATCATTTCTGTCTGTAATGTCATTCTTTTCATCTTTTCCCATTTCCTCCTGCTTTCTTTCCATGTTGTTTTTCTGAGCTTCATTGTTGACAACACAATTTTCTTCATTTGCCACAGTCTTTTCATGAGTGGATTCTGTGTCCTTCTTTTCTGTCTCAGCCGTGTTTCCTTTCTCTCCCTCATCATTCTCAGCAACTTTATCTTCAATGGACTTTACTGTGTTATCAGTGTTATCATTTGCCACAGCTACATTTTTGCCTGGAGTTTCATCTTTCATCTGGAGTTTCATGTCTTCATCCTCCACCTCTCCAGACCTGTCTTCCTGTGTCTCCAATTGATCTGGTCCTTTATCCTGGTCATCTTTAGAGGTGTCATGACTTGTACTTGTAAATTCATCTCCCTCTCCTGTATTTTTCATCAGTGCATCCATGTCATCTGTCTGTTCCTCAGCCCCTTCTGCATGTGCTTTAGACCCTTCTGACCCTTTTGTCTGTGCTTCAGTCACTTCTGCTTGTATTTCTGTCAACTCTGTCTGTATTTCTGTCTCTGCTGTCTGTGTTTCAGTTCTTTTCAGCTGTACTTCAGTCTCATCTGCTGGTGCTTCAATCATTTCAGCCTGTGCGTCAGTCTCTTTTTCCTGTGCTTCATTTTCTTTTGTCTGTGCTTCAGTGACTTCTTGCTGTCCTTCAGTTTCTTCTGCCCCAGTCTCTTTTTCCTGTGCTTCAGTCTCTTTATCTGGTGCCTCAGCATGCTCTTCAGTCACTTCTGTCTGTGCTTCAGCCACTTCTGGTTGTCCTTCAGTTTCTTCTGATCTGGTCTCTTTTTCCTGTGCTTCAGTTACTTCTGCCTGTACTACAGTCTCTTCTGCCTGTGCTTCAATCATTTCTGGCTGTCCTTCATTTTCTCCTGCCCCAGTCTCTTTTTCCTGTGCTTCAGTCTCTTTATCTGGTGCCTCAGCATGCTCTTCAGTCACTTCTGTCTGTGCTTCAGCCACTTCTGGCTGTCCTTCAGTTTCTTCTGATCCGGTCTCTTTTTCCTGTGCTTCAGTTACTTCTGCCTGTGCTACAGTCTCTTCTGCCTGTGCTTCAATCATTTCTGGCTGTCCTTCATTTTCTTCTGCCTCAGTCTCTTCTTCCTGTGCTTCAGTCTCTTCTGCATGTGCTTCAATAATTCCAAATTGTGCTTCAGTCACTTCTAGCTGTCCTTCAGTTTCTTCTGCCCTAGTCTCTTCTGCCTGTGCTTCAATAATTTCTGCCTGTGCTTCAGTTACTTCTGTCCCGGTCTCTTTTTCCTGTGCCCCAGTCTCTTCTTCCTTTGCTCCAGTCTCTTCTGCATGTGCTTCAGTCATTTCTGCCTGTGTGTCATTCCGTTCTGGCTGTGCTTCAGTCACTTCTGGTTGTCCTTCATTTTCTTCTGCCCCAGTCACTTTTTCCAGTGCTTCAGTCTCTTTTTCCTGTGCTTCAGTCTCTTCTGTCTGTGCTACAGTCACTTCTGACTTTCCTTTATTTTCTTCTGCCTCAGTCTCTTCTTCCTGTGCTTCAGTCTCTTCTGCATGTGCTTCAATAATTCCAAATTGTGCTTCAGTCACTTCTAGCTGTCCTTCAGTTTCTTCTGCCCTAGTCTCTTCTGCCTGTGCTTCAATAATTTCTGCCTGTGCTTCAGTTACTTCTGTCCCGGTCTCTTTTTCCTGTGCTTCAGTCTCTTCTTCCTTTGCTCCAGTCTCTTCTGCATGTGCTTCAGTCACTTCTTGCTGTCCTTCAGTTTCTTCTGCCCTAGTCTCTTCTGTCTGTGCTTCAATAATTTCGGCCAGTGCTTCAGTGACTTCTTGTGGTCCGTCAGTTTCTTCTGCCTCAGTCTCTTTTTCCAGTACTTCAGTCTTTTTTGCTTGTGCTTCAGTCTCTTCTGCCTGTGCTTCAATAATTCCACACTGTGCTTCAGTCACTTCTAGCTGTCCTTCAGTTTCTTCTGCCTTAGTCTCTTCTGTCTGAGCTTCAATAATTTCTGCATGTGCTTCAGTGACTTCTAGTTGTCCTTCAGTTTCTTCTGCCCCAGTCTCTTTTTCCTGTGCTTCAGTCTCTTTTTCTGGTGCCTCAGCATGCTCTTCAGTCACTTCTGACTGTGATTCAGATGATGCTTTTTGTGATACAGTCTCTTCTACTTGTGCTTCAGTATCCTCTATCAGTATCTTCTTTACTTCATTTTCTGGGTTGTCTGTTGCTTCAAACTTTTTAATGCCATCCACAGTCTCCTCAACTTCTGTTCTTCTAAACTCTATTTCTGATCCAGTCTCTTCAGCTTTAGATATGTTTGTTTCAGTAGTGTTTTCCTCTGCATTTCTCACTTCCTGCATTGGGGCAGAATCCACAGTTTCTTTTGCCTGGGCCTCGCTGGATTCTGAGGTTTTCATCTCTTTCATGTTGTCTTCTTTATTTTCTGTGTCGATTGGTTCTTTTCTGTTTTCAGCATCCTTTAAGTTTTCTCCCTTCGTTCCTGGCTTCTGCAGTGGAACGCCATCCGTCTTCTCTTCGTGCTCACCTAGAACACAAGAGGTCAGGAAAATCAGTACTTTCATACCCAAAGTACTCTGGATTTTGACCTCTCTAGATTATTTAAAATGCTAGTTGAACTATGACAAAAATATTTACATTGGCTATAAACAAAACTGCAGTATAATAGTAGGGAGGGCAAAATGTTCTAACGATGTTCTGTTAAAGGAATTTCCTTCTGCGATGGACAAAAGCGATTAAAAACTATTTTCAAACACTACTTACTGTCGCACATTATTTCAGTAATTTCCCACTGCTTCGCGTGAGGTATTGGTTAATTTAATACATTGTTTCCTAAATATGTTCTGTGACAAATTATTAATTATTGAATTAATACTACAATTATTCATTACATTATTCATTATATGTCTTAGTTATTGCTGGGCTGCAATCATTCATTAATATTTAATTAAAAAATCTGCTTGATGATTTCTTGGGAGTTGAAATTGTGTGATTTTTGTTGTAAAGATTATTTCAGTGCAAAGTTGTTTCAAGATTCAGAGGCAATACCTGTGTCTCTTTCTCAGTTGTGCCTCGGTTTACACCTGCTCTTTAGAGGTGAAGGCATTTCACACACAAATCGACCCTTGTTACGAACGTGAACTTGTCAATTAAACGCAATACATAATCATCCACACTTATAATATCTCTGCCCTTTACTTACGCGATCCACCCTTAAATGCATATGCATTAAGGAAAGAAACGCAACGACTCACCTAGATGACATGCATACTGTGGTTCCAACCTCGTGTGCCAGTTTCATACATAAGATGCATATTTCATGGACAGAATGTGTCATATGTGCAACTGAAAATCATTGCAAAAGGTTTATTACATCTGGCCCTAAGTGATAGTGTGTTGTTCGGCTTTATTGATCCCCATTTGAGGTTAGTATAATATAGCTAGTATAAGCCAATTGCACTAACCCATAAAATTTGCTTTTTAACAGCACTCAGTCAGTCAAACAATATAAATACCTGCATTCGATTATGGTCAACAGCACCGGAAATGTCCATTCCACACCCATAAGTCCCACTATAGGATTAATATAAAGCTCTAAAAGTTATACATTTTCTGAATCGTTATCAATTTCTCTTGCCCAGCAACATGTTAATTTACATTATATTATTGGCATTTGGCAGACGCTCTTATCCAGAGCGACGTACAGTTGATTAGACTAAGCAGGAGACAATCCTCCCCTGGAGCAATGCAGGGTTAAGGGCCTTGCTCAAGGAGCCAACAGCTGTGCGGATCTTATTGTGGCTACACTGGGATTCGAACCCCCAACCTTGCTTGTCCCAGTCATTTACCTTAACCACTACGCTACAGGCAGGTTAGACTGATATTTTAAATCACAATATTCATGTTGATTTCCGGGATTTTCGGTTGCCCTCCCTAGTAATAGCACAATTTCTGTTCAACCAATATCATGATCAATCTTACCAAGCTTTGCATATGTTCTGAGAAAGAAAAGTTATAGAGTACCAGAGTTCTTCTGCTCCTTAGTTTTGATTTCAGTGGGCAAATCCTCCTCCTCAGTGCTGGTATCACTGAGTTCTGGTTCTGAACTGCTTTGAGACTCTTTCATAATGGCTTCAACTAGCTTCTCCTGCACAGACTTGGCTTGAGTTAAACATTGACAAAACACAGTAATGTGAAGTAGACAGAATATGACCTGTAAACCATGTAGCCTCTCAGCATGTACACATCATATTCCACTATAATAGTATGACATGATATAACATGCAAACATGTAAATCTCCCCCCGATATGATATCTTTACTTAGCACACAGGTAAATACACAGAGTGAACAGTACATGTGGCACATTTATTAAAGGGAAGGGGTACATTCGAAAGATTAGCATGAAGTAAGATTTCAAACAGGTTTAGCTAACAATAATGAATCAAATTAAACCTGGAACAGACTAAGTAGAAATTAAGATTGAGAGATTGCATGCAAACATCCAATAACACATGACCTTTTTAGAAGCAGATTCTTTTTTTGCCAATATTACAGCATAATACACATGTATTTCCTTATGCTTAATTTAAAGCTTTGAACTAAATCATGAACACAATTATGAATGATGATGAAATGTGAAATTAATGCAATCAAATACAATATTTTATAAAGTCGTAAAAAGGAAAATATACAAAATTGCATTCAGGAGAAATGTTCAGTAATACAAGCATGTAACTACATCAGTTCTAGCAAAGGAGGTACATGTCAGAAAATAAACTTTTGAGGTTTCTGGAGGTAGACTGTTTTACCTTTAAAACTCGTTAAAATGTGACTACATTTCCACCACACCACAGCGCACAGGCAAGCTTACATAGTTAAGTCAGAGGAAAATATGCGACAAGCAGTCCACAGGCACCTGATCAACAAGTGGGTGTTGCTAAACAACAATGAAATGCAGATCCTAAACCTGCTGAACAATCCTGCAAGCTGACCGATGCAATCAGCAATTACATTTCGCTGTATGGTGTTACTGGCCACAGTCAGCATTGCCATAGCCCAGCTTACACCTGTGAGTTCATCCATGCACCATGGTGTAGTGCCTTAACGGAATGAGCCAATCAGCAGCCCAAGAAAACATACTTTTATTTTCCTGTGGCAACAAACCTAATCTGACTAAGAACCATGATTGCTTAAAATCAAAATACATGTTCTCTTCACTACAGTTAAGTATGTTTTAGACCAATACATAGACACATAGCCTGTCTGATCGTAAAGTTAAAGACTAAGATGTGCTCTTATCTAGCTTTGTAAAAATATTTTAGCATGACATTAATTATTAAATACATTTAAAAGTTTTGTTTTTTTAAAATCCAGATTAATTAAAGCTTTTGCTGACTGTAGCTCAAAATCCATGCAACATGTACCTCCTTTCACCAGACCTGGAAACATGTGCTGGTACCAAATATATTGAGGGGGAAAAAAAGAAACTGATGATTCAGTCAAACACAAACATTTAAAATGTGCAAAACATGATTGAGCTTGGGTTTTTATTTTTTATTTTATTGCAAAAACACTTGATTTTATACATGTCTAAATTGGCTTCAATTTACTATTATTATTATTATTATTATTATTATTATTATTATTTTCCCACCAGCAAAATTAGCCAGTGTATTATTTATTTTGAAACATGCAGCAGATCATATGATATGAAGACATTTGCAACATGCAGTTCAGTATTTTCAGAAACCAAACACATTGACATAACTAACAGATCTAATAGTAAAATTGACATTTTACACTCAGTGCCTAAATCAAATTGATATAGATTCATGCTCTTATATAAATACCAAATGATCATTCTGAAAATACTGGATTTACCAAAATGACTTCAAAATATATGAACACAGAATATTTCACACTGTCCACAGCAAGCCCAGTATGCTTCAGCACATTGCAGTTTCCTTGAAGAGTTGCCAAATTGTTTTTGATGCATGCAGTTGTACAAGGGACCCCATGACTGAGGTTGAGAAAGCTCAAAGTTTAGTGAGACACACAGCAGCACACAGTTCAAATGTCAGACTACTCACCTCTCTCTGGCTCTGTGTCCCCTGAACACTCCACTGGCTTGGCTGCATTGTCCCCAATATCTACTGCAGCACCAGATTTTCCCACCTCTTTTCCCTCCTGCTCCATATCAGCTCTGTCAGTGCTATCTGCATTGTTTCCATGTGCCTCAGTGTCTCCTGTTGTTGTTTGGGGGGGTGTTAGAGATCTGGTCTCATTCTTGTGGTCTTCCGTTTGCTCTTCTAGGGCTTTTTTTTCCGAGTTTGTCCCTGCACCCTCCACTTGGAGCTGCTCCTCAGGAAGCTGTCCTGTCTCATTCTCTGATTGCTTTTTCACAGCTTCGTCCACCTCCTCAGCTTCGCTGTCAGAATCTTCCCTGCCGCTTGAGGAAGTACTTCCAGATGAGCATGATGGTGATTTCTTATCTTCTGTATAAGAGAAGATGAATGGCAAAATGTCAAGCTTGATGGGATAACCAAAAAAGTTTGAACCTTAGAAGCTCTGATTGATAGCTAAAAAGCCTCTAAATGTCATTGGACAGATGGTCAGTATATTCCTTTCTTATGTTTATAATAAATATATTATCGATCAATCATCATTGCCATACATACAAAAACTAGAAATCAGGCCACAACATTTAATTTCCCTTCAGTTTGTGAACAGCAGAAACATCATATACGTAAAAGGACATAAAGGCATAAAACATTTCATTTTTACAACAACAGATTTCATGGTAGCAGCATCCAGGACATCTTTTGACATACAATAACACTACTATATGTACCAAATGTACATTTAAGGGCCTTTTTTCCCTAAAATAATTGATCTGTTAAGGATTTGTAGCTACTCCCTTACATTTTTACACAAGAAATATTCACTCAGTCACTAATATTGCCAAACATGTATAGATCACTGCATAAAGTATATTGCACTTATTGCCATGCAAATAGTATTTAGCAGCAATAAAAATAATAATAATGATACATATACTCAGTGAGCACTTTATTAGGTATTTATTAGACTTATCTTTTAGACTTCTACTGCTGTAACCTATCCACTTTAGAGTTATGATGCGTTCAGAGATGCTCTTTTGCATACCACTGTGTGGTTATTACATTACATTACATTATTGGCATTTGGCAGATGCTCTTATCCAGAGCAACATACAGTTGACTAAGCAGGAGACAATCCTCTCCTGGAGCAATGCAGGGTTAAGGGCCCCAATTTATTTGCGTTACTGTCACCTTCCAGTCTGGCCATTCTCCTCTGATGTCTCTCATTAACAAGGTGTTTCTTCTTGCAGAACTGCTGCTCACTGGATTTATTTTTGTTTTTTGTATCATTCTTTGCAAACTCTAGAGACTAGTGTGCATGAAAATCCAAGGAGTTACTCAAACCATCCTGTCTGCCACCAACAATCACAGCATGGTCAAAGTCCCCATTCTGGGTTGATGTATCTACATGATTGTATGCATTGCACTGGTACCACACAATTGGCTGATTAGATAATCGCATGAATATGTGGTGTAATAAAGTAAAAATGTTCCTAATAAAGTTCTTGGTGAGTGTATAATGGGGTGTTGTTTACTAACCAGCCGTGTCGTCCTCTTCAAACTCGCTGTCAGAATATTTCTCTTCATCCTCTATCTGTTGATCGGCTATTTCTCTCTCATCTTTGTCATTGATTACGGAATCTCTTTTTTCTCTGGATGAGGAAGGATCCACAGCTAAGTGTTTTGCTTCCTCCATGTCCACATCTGGCCTCTCATCATCAGCTTCAAAGTCCTCCTCGTAGTCTGTGGCACAAGAAACCCTTTTTTTTATTTCTGAATACTTGCAAAAACTGAAGAATTCTTTATTGAGTCTGTGGCTTACCATCTTTGGCTTTGTCCTTGTCAATGTCCTTTGTCTCTGTTTCCATGGAGTCATCCTCAACATGCTCCTTTCTGAGTTCTGCTTCTAAATGAGACTGATTATCTTGTTTAGTTTCTTCTTCATCCACCTCTTTCACCTCTTCAGCTATCTCTTGAGAATTACCAGGGAGGCTCCCTTTCCCCTTTTCTTCTTTGGTTCTTTTTGGGGGAGTGGGCTTCTTATCTAGTCCCATAGATATAATACACCTTAAAGGAATCAGAGGCTGTAATTTTAGATTTTCAACTGTATTCAACTTAAGATTCGCCTTTAGCAAGCGGGCACATTGGGATGAATTGATGCAATGCTGTTAAGAACTCCTTACTTGTAACAGGGAGAAGCTCCGTCCACACCCGAGAATCCAAAGTGACCATGTTTCCCACCTAGTCGGGATCCTTTATGGTGCTTAAACTCGCAACAAGAGCTCAGTCTGTCCACCTGCAAGCCATTCAGGAAGAAGGTGAGACTGAAGGGGAAACCGTGATGGCGCCTGGAGACAAACTGGAAGGCCTCTGCAGGAAAATAAATGTTTGTTAGAATGTCACTTTACTTTTGTAATAAAGCTTCAACTTGTCTAGTTGCCAGGTACAGTGTTATGACTATCACATGAAGTACAGAGCAAATAATAAATAATTTTTAATAATGAATGTTAATAATTACATTAATAATAAAAAACCATTGCCCTCTACAATGTGTATTTAACAACTTTTTATTTTTTTGAAATAAATGAAAGAATATATATTTTTTAAGTGTTTTGTGTTTACTCAGTTTCCCTTTGTCTGATATTACATTTTGTTGAAAGCAGTGGCGGCCGGTGGGTTGGCAAAGTGAGGAGGCAGGGTGAAGATGTTTAAGGGGGTTCAGGGGCAAATTGTAGGTGTAATCACTGAACAATTGTTGATTTTGCTGACTTTGAGAGGATCCAACTTAATTCTACCACTTGTCAAAAAATGCAATACAAGCCAGATCTTCAAAAGGCAAGTAAAATGCAATTACTAGGCATACAGTAGGCTCTGAATTATTGACACCCTTTGTAGGGACTACAACTTCCACATTCCCACAGGAAAATTCCGCGACGTCCACCACGAATGACGTCTAACTTGGTTCAGCCAATCCCGTAATGGCGGGAGCAATAAACGGTCCCGTATAAGACACGTTCTTGGGATCTCTCTTCTCTCTTCTGCTTCTTCTTCTGCTTCTTCTCTTCGACGCACCCTTTTTGGCCATTCGCTTCAGCTCATCTGCTCCGAGACTCGGACAGAGGCTGAATGCTGCACAGCGCACTACCAGGCCTACGGACACACCCAGTTACCTTGCGGTAACTTCGTGGCCTATAGCGAGTGGAAACTGGTGTACGCGGAACGCTACATCAGTTTACTCCTGCAAAGCTCACCATCGAACAACAGCAACAAACTTTTACACCTGGAAAAGGACCAGCGGATCAGACGACAACGCGCTGCTAAGACGGGAACACCCCAGCCTGCGCATCTCTCCCAGACACCATTCACAGCACCATCGCCGCTTCTACAAGGACAGCATGTCTTTTGGATCCAGCAATGCGTATGGACTCAGTAAGAAAACAAACATTCAGGCATAGCCAGTGTTTAGTTTAGTCTTGTTTTTGTGAATCTGTGTTTCAATATTTACCATCCAACCATTGTAATGTGTTTGGTTAGCTACATATATATGTACGTGAATTGATTCGCCGTCTTTTGCGCATATATAGAGTAAAACTACGCAAGTAGTCCCTTCTCACAGCTAACTCTAACTCATTACCACACCCAGAACTCTAGCTTACTCAAGCTAGCTACTCCCACCTTTCCTTTGTTCAAGCGACACGCGCGCTTGCTCGCGCCCACACACACGCACACACACACCCTAACTTCCCCGACTAATTCCCGTTAGTTTATCTGTTCTGTGTTTAATAAATAAATAAATATATTTTATTAAACCCCGGTGTCCGTTTTGGAATCGCATAGACATGAGAGCCGAGTTAAAGCAGTCTTTCGAAGAACTTCCAACCTTCAGGTTATCGGTATGTTTAATCATTAATATTGGTTATTTTAATTATTAATTAAAATACTAAATTTGTGGTTAGATATTTCTGATAATAGTAATTTTATGAGACTGATTACTTTTTGCAGTTATACTGCTACACAACGTTTAACTGGCGCCCCGGTATCGTAGAGAGTAAAATCCCTGCGTTATAATTGGGCGGCCCGTGCGAGGACCCTGCATAATTTGGAGTCCCGTGCGAGGACCCCTACACTTAATAAAAATGAAGTAAAAAGGCTGCATATAATGGATAACACACATAATAATCTGTATGTGCAAACATATAGGAAAACTATATACTTTTATTTCAATACATTTACATTGAATTTTCAATGTTTTTTATTCAGTAATCTCCTTATTTCTGAAAACCATAGAAGTTCAAATCGTATCAAATAGAAGTTAAATTGGCAATAACATGTTACTTAATTAAGTTAAGTATCACCCCTTTTCTTAACACAAGCTTGAAAATTACATACCCAAAATAAAATGGTTAATATTCTTGAACCCTTGACCACAGGCATGGTCAAGGGTACAAGAATGGGGTCGGAGGATCAAACGCGACCAAAAGGGGCCCACCAGAAGTGGGATAACCACTAATATTTTCTAGGGGTATCCGTAGAGACAAGTGATACACCCTAGAGGACAGGTAAAACCAGAAAGGGAATCAATTACTCCCCGGCACTTAGCCAACAAGTCAGGAGGAGTCTAATCTGACTCAAGTGAGGAAATAACAAACGGCAAGGAACTCAACCTCATGCCATACTGATTACGGTGATCATAAAACGAGGAGAGTAGGAAGTAGGTACGCAAACAGCGCCAGGGACAAAACTATGCAGTCTCCCACCTGCATCATAGTCTACCTAGGACCGGGAACGGCGAAGTGATAAGACACACAAGACATCCCGTCTATAATTCCACTGACGAAGCAGGATTACTGACACTGACAGTAGAATACACGAAAAACATTAAACTCTAATATACAGTTTTTCGTAGGAGCTGAACGAATTTCACGAGTGGTCTCAGCTGTTCGTATTGTGCGCAGAACTGAAAGCCCACGGTTGTAAAGCGTGCTTTGTGCTTTTATAATCCAATAATTAATATTTTATTTTGATTTAGAGTGGCAAAATTATTTTTATGATACCACAATCTGAGGTGCCGGTTTATTGCACCCATTTGGCGAAAATGATATATACGGTTGGATAATTCCGTTTGTACATTTTGAATTCAATTAAGTTCCCACCAGTCACGATAAATGCTATATTTTTAAGTATTCCTGCAGTGTTTTATTTATGAAGAACACCACTTTCTCCCTAGAACCTATCCCTTAAGCAACCTCCTAAAACAGCCCAGTGTTAATAACGGCAGTGTTAAGAGTGTTCGGGAAACATGCCCAGAAAAGTAAACAACTTTAGTAAGGTATACCTTTCGAGTCTTCGTAAAATGGGTATACCTTTCGAATCTTCGTAAAATGCTAAGAGACACCGTTATCGGGAAACGTGGCCCTGGTCTCTTCTGCAAGGTAACCCTTTTGGGGTTTGTTTTCCAAAAGTCAGAAGTACTCTAAATATTACCAAGACAAAGTTAGAGAAGCTCAAATACACTGAAAGTGGAAAGTTTTTTTTCTCATTGAAAAGATGTTCTGTTTTTAACTCGATACAGATTATTGTTGCTGTGGCTGGTGCACATAGAAACAAGTCACAATACAGGACTTCCCCTTTCAGATTTTAGGACAATATCAAAAATGAAAATTCGCCATTGTTTATGTTCAGTTAGAGTTGTTCTGATAATGATACCAGTATCAGAATAGCCTCCGATACAGCCCAAAAAGCTGGATTGGGTATCGGCGAGTTTTAAACATTAGGTTCACAGAAGATCTGTGTTTATTTGTTGACACGCGAGTTCAAACTACCGGCAACTGAACGTAGCTTTCCACTATGCCGTATCTACATAAAAATAAACAAAGTAGCTAATACATCATTAGACAAATGCTGCACGGAATATTACAATACGCTGTTTCCATTTTAAACTAGCAATCTGTGGCCATTTCAGAGGGTTAAGAATGCAAACACCACAGGGAATTGAATGCTAAAGTAATATACTCCAAAGTGCTTCAGTTATAGCTTTGCCAATAACTCAATGCAGAATACCCCCTCCCCAGGGAGCTGAATAGCAGAATATGAAATATCTGGCAGATGGTCATCTCTACCAAAATTACAGCCTTTAGAATGTGCAAGACTATAATAGCTACTTGAGGAAGCGGCAGTTTTCAGTTAAACTGACACAACTCACAACTGTCTCAATGTTTCAGAGGAAATTTTAATTGGTTTTACAGATATAAAAGTAATATACTGACCTCCTTCCACCAGCCTCCCTTTGTAAATGCAAACATTCTCTCCTCCACAGTGCTGCTGGAAGACTTTCACTTCATCCCTCATGTCAATGTCATTGTGAGACAGGTGGACTGTCTTCCCATAGTACACCATGGTCACTGATACATTACTGTGCACTGTGGTCTTGTGGAATTTTGAGTCCTGCTGGTAAAAACACATTACAATGTAGTCTTAAATAAGTCTATTACCATTGTGTAACAGACAATAATGTTTCTCTTCTGAAAAAGGAAAATAACTAAGGACCTTTTCTACAGCAGGAATACTGGGGGCTGTAGTGGGACGCAGCCTCCGGCCCCTCATCGTTCCATTTGGAGTGCCTTTTAAGATTCTCTTAGTTGATGGAGGAACAGGAGTAATGTAATTGTTTATAATGGGGAGCTGGTAAGGAGATATTCCACGGGAAAACTCAGCCATTGTCACAGGCCTCAGATCGTTGTCCTGCTGAAAACAAAAACAGAGTAAGAAGAAAAGTATTTTACTGACTACACTATACAGAGTGGCATACAATGTTATCACAATGCTGTCACAAAATAGAGGGTCTCACTTGTATGGATTATCATGGAATCCATAATCCATACAAGTTCAGGAATACTCATATAATAAGGACAGTTTATCTGTAATGGTTTGTATAGGTGATGATAAATCCCACTTGATTAGTGAGGTGATGAGCAATGCCTAGTGGTCGCCAAACATAGTGCTTGGAGTACTGCCCAAAGAGTTACATTTTTGTCTCATCACAGCAGATATTCCTTTTCCATATGCTCTCAGAGTCCTTTAAACGCTGGTAGGCAAACTCCATGCGGGCTGTCATATGCCCGTCTCTATCTAAGTGCTGCTGAGATAGTCGTCCTTCTGGCAGGTTCTCCCATCTCTCGAAGCTCTGTTAGAGTGATCGTTGGTCTCTTGGTCACCTGGCCTTACCAAGGGCCATCTTGCCAGGTTACTCAGTTCATGGCTTGGTTTTTGTCCTGACATGCAGTGTGAATTGTGGGACTTTGTATACACAGCTGTGAGCCTATCTAAACTTTTTCCAATACTTATATAAATGATATTTCCATTTTAGAATTTTATTATAGGTTTTCATTTGTCATTATAGGTGTAGATTGATAGATACATATACACAATGTGCAAGCGCAAAAGCTGAAGAGGTCTGAATGATGCGTCAAAATATTATGACCACTCACAGATTAAGTGAATAATTACTGATTGATTGATTATCTCGTAAGAATGGGACATTGGAATATATTAGATGGTAAATTAACCATTGGTTCTCGTGGTTGATGTGTTGAATGTGGGAGGACAGCCTGGTTACTGTTTGCCAAGAAGTACTTAAAAGAGCAACCATAGTTCTGGAAAAGGGTCTTGTGGACAGATGAGACAAAGATTAACTGACATTAGAGTGATGGCGAGAGCAAAGTATGGAGGAGAGAAGGAACTGCCCAATATCCAAAGCATACCACGTCATCAATGAAATATGGTGGTTGGGGTGTTATGGCCTGGTCATGTGTGGCTGCCGAAGGTACTGGCTCACTTATCTTCATTGTTGATATACAGTGCATCCGGAAAGTATTCACAGCGCTTCACTTTTCCCACATTTTGTTATGTCCATTCTAAAATGGAATAAATTCATTTTTTTCCTCAAAATTCTACACACAACACCCCATAATGACAATATGAAAGAAGCTTTTTTGAAATTTTTGCAAATTTATTAAAAATAAAAAACCAAGAAATCACATGTACATAAGTATTCACAGTCTTTGCTCAATACTTTGTTGATGCACCTTTGGCAGCAATTGCAGCCTCAAGTCTTTTTGAATATGATACCACAAGCTTGGCACACCTATCTTTGGGCAGTTTCGCCCATTCCTCTTCGCAGCACCTCTCAAGCTCCATCAGGTTGGATGGGGAGCGTCGGTGCACAGCCATTTTCAGATCTCTCCAGAGATGTTCAATCGGATTCAAGTCTGGGCTCTGGCTGGGCCACTCAAGGACATTCACAGAGTTGTCCTGAAGCCACTCCTTTGATATCTTGGCTGTGTGCTTAGGGTCGTTGTCCTGCTGAAAGATGAACCGTCGCCCCAGTCTGAGGTGAAGAGCGCTCTGGAGCAGGTTTTCATCCAGGATGTCTCTGTACATTGCTGCATTCATTTTCAATCCTGACTAGTCTCCCAGTTCCTGCCGCTGAAAAACATCCCCACAGCATGATGCTGCCACCACCATGCTTCACTGTAGGGATGGTATTGGCCAGGTGATGAGTGGTGCCTGGTTTCCTCCAAACATGACGCCTGGCATTCACGCCAAAGAGTTCAATCTTTGTCTCATCAGACCAGAGAATTTTGTTTCTCATAGTCTGAGAGTCCTTCAGGTGCCTTTTGGCAAACTCCATGTGCCATGTGCCTTTTACTAAGGAGTGGCTTCCTTCTGGCCACTCTACCATACAGGCCTGATTGGTGGATTGCTGCAGAGATGGTTGTCCTTCTGGAATGTTCTCCTCTCTCCACAGAGGAACGCTGGAGCTCTGACAGAGTGACCATCGGGAACCTGACTAAGGCCCTTCTCCCCCGATTGCTCAGTTTAGATGGGCGGCCAGCTCTAGGAAGAGTCCTGGTGGTTCTGAACTTCTTCCATTTACGGATGATGGAGGCCACTGTGCTCATTGTGACCTTCAAAGCAGTAGAAATTTTTCTGTACCCTTCCCCAGATTTGTGCCTCGAGATAATCCTGGCAAACATTTTCTTTCATATCATCATATCACAAGACTTCATTCTGCATTCAGTGATGAGGAGCATATTATAAGCAACATTACTTCTCATATGTGTGTGATATCACTGATTGAGGCAGGTCTCACCATGCAGCTGAACTGCTGTTCTGTGTCATCTGAAGAGTCTCTGTGCCTGGATACAGGGGAAGTCCGCCGAACAGATGCAGTGTTTCTGTTGATGGGCTGGAGCCGATGAGGTCGCTGCATTTTCCCAGGAGCAGTCTTAGGTCTGGAGGAACCTGGCTGTAGAACACCACACTGTTAAAAGTAGCCAACAGTGTGTGATGTAGACATTCATTTTTCACAGTAAAGCAGTGAACATGCCTTTACAGTACAGCACTGTCATTTATAGTAGTACTAAGTATTACTTTTTATAGTGCTTTTAATGAATCATTTTTACAGATTCACTGTATCCTCTCATACATTATCCTGCATAACCATGTCCATGTTTTCCATTTCTCAATTTAAATGCTTTTGTCTACAGTCCCAGCCAAAAGTTGTCGCATGAGTGGACAAAAGTGACAATTGCAGTGGACAAAAGTGACAATTGCTAATTACCCAACTCTTAATTAGCTAATACAGTTAGGAAACAACACAAATTAATCATAAGTGTCTAAAGTTTATTTAGATACTAGCAAAAATTTCATAGATGCTTTTTTACATTACATTATTGGCATTTGGCAGACGCTCTTATCCAGAGCGACGTACAACAGAGTGCATACCCATAACCAGGGATAAGTTCGCTGAAAGACCCTAGAGGGAAGTACAATTTCAACTGCTACCTGTACAACAAAGAGAAGGCAAACAAACAGAGCAAAAGTGACCAAAGTTAACTATCCAAACACTGCTTACCTAGCCAACTAAAAATACCGATACACAAAGCAAGTCACAGAGACAACAATTAAGGTTCACAGGGAGGTAGGGAGGGATGGGGAGAGGTGCTGCTTGAAGAGGTGTGTCTTCAGCTTGCGCTTGAAGGTGGGGAGAGATTCTACAGTTCTGACCTCAACGGGGAGTTCGTTCCACCACCGTGGAGCCAGAACAGACAGTGGTCGTGAGCGTGATGTGGAGGTTCGGAGAGGGGGAGGTGCCAAGCGGCCTGTGGAAGCTGAACGAAGAGGTCTGGCAGGGGTGTAGGGTCTGATGATTTTTTGTAGATAAGCTGGGGAAGACCCTTTAACTCCTTGGAAGGCTAGCACCAATGTTTTGAATTTGATGCGAGCCATGACAGGCAGCCAGTGGAGGGAAGTAAGCAGGGGGGTGATGTTTGAGTATTTGGGAAGGTTGAAGACCAGACGAGCTGCTGCATTCTGGATGAGTTGGAGGGGTCTGATGGCGGACGCTGGGAGGCCAGCCAAGAGGGAATTGCAGTAGTCCAGGCGGGACAGAACCATCGCTTGGACCAGGAGCTGGGTCGAGTAGGGGGTGAGAAAGGGGCGGATTCTCCGTATGTTGTATAGGAAGAACCTGCATGACCGGGTCACCGCCACAATGTTCTCGGAGAGGGACAGTCTGCTGTCCATCACCACGCCGAGGTTCCTTGCTTATAAGGTTTATTGCTTGATAATGATGAACAAGCCAGTTTCTACCTGGAGTCTTGTCGCAAATCAAATTATAATCAATAAATTTTCTCTCTCAAAAAGTAAATAAAATACCTAATTAAAAATCAGTCTAGTATTTCATCATGGACTATAAGTTAAGAAATTAATATCTTGTTGTTCCTTTGGCCTGCAGAACAGTTGCCATCCGGTTTGGCAGAGAGTCGTAGAGCTTGTTGATGAATTCGTCGGGGATGGCATGGAAGGCCACCTTGCAGGCATCCCAAAGCTCCTCCAAGTTCTTCGGCTTGCTCCTCCAAGTTCTTCGGCTTGGTCCTCCAAGCTTCCTCCTTCATTCTTCCCCAGATATGCTCAATAATATTCATATCTGGAGACTGCGCTGGCCATCCCTGAAGGACCTTGATCTTCTTGCCCCTGAGAAACTTCATAGTGGAACCTGAGGTATGGCAAGGAACTCCATCCTGTTGAAAAATCTGACCCCTCTTGTAGTTGGGAATGTACTGGGAGGCAAGAATCTGTTGATATTTGGCACTGTCAATGTTACCATCCACCTTACAGATCTCCCTGGCACCTCCGTATTGGATGTAACCCCAAACCATAATCTTTCCACCTCCAAATTTGATTGTCTTCTGGGTGAACCGTGGGTCCAGACGGGCCCCAGAGGGTCTTCGACAATATTGGCGGCACTTGGGATGGAGCTCAACTGCCGATTCATCTGAAAAAAATTTCCACTTTTCTGCTGTCCAACCTTCCGTCAGGCTTTGGGCCTTGGCGTACGCAACACGGTTTCTTAGCTGCTAAGCTGGTTTCTGGGCAGCAATGCGACCGTGGAGACCATTGTGAGCAAGAATCCGATGTACAGTTCTTGACGAAACAGGTGTTGCTGGTGTCCACTCCTCCTGGAGCTGTGAGGCGTTTGACATGGGGCTGACTTTTGACAGTCGGACCAGCAAGCTTTCGTCTCGAGCAGTTGTCTTGCGTGGTCTGCCCGACCTGGGGCAGTCTCTTGGTAGTGCTTGCGAATCCTCTCCACCTGCCGTTTAGACACATTGAAGATGTCTGCAACTTCAGCAGGAGACTTGGACTTGAGATTCTTGATGATCAGCACTTTGGTTTCTGGTTTGATCTTGGGCATGTTGACAGAAGCAATCTTGAGCATGAACTTGATGGCTTAAAGTGTCAAATTTCTGCTTTTATAGCTTTTAAAGTTACCTACAGCTGACTAATCAAGCCCCTTGTTTGTTTCTTCCTTTTTCACTGTGGCCTAGAAATTGGAGTTGGCCATTGCGACAAGACTTTTGTCCGGCCAAAACTGGCCTGTTGATCATTATCAAGCTGTAGCATTTATTAACAATTTTGAAATGTCATTTTTCTAGCTTCTAATAAACTTTAGACACTTATGATTACTTTGTGTTGTTTCCTAACTTTATTACCTAATTAAGAGTTGGGTAATTAGCAATTGTCACTTTTGTCCATTCATGCAACAAAACTTTTGGCCGGGACTGTATAGCCAAATCCCCTGTCTTATATCTTCTAGTGAAAAAGTTAACAAAAACTATTAAAGGTTTTCAGAAGTATCACCACCACTTGCTCTTAATCACTACTCCCTATTTACAGTACTGTGCAAAAGTCTTAGGCACCAGTATAACATTCTGTACAGATAAGATTCTTTCAAAAATAATTCAATGAAAGGTCCTAAATAAACGTACTACACATTTTAGATTAAATTAGTAATTTGGCAGAATAGTTAAAACTGAATCAAATCAACATTGTTTGTGACCACCCTTTGGTGTTAAAACTGCATCACTTCTCTGAGATAGCCAACGCTATCCTGCAGTTCTATACGACAATCAGCAGGGAGGTTGTTCCTATATATATATATAATAAAGTCTAGGGTGCCTAAGACTCATGCACAGTACTGTATGTTCCTTTGTCTTTTGTTGCCAGCAGGCAGTATTGGTTTTCCCTCGTGTTTTGTACGTTACCCATTACATTTGCCTTGCCTTATCTTTACCTAAGTCTAATTAAAAAGCATTTCACCTGCACCTGTTTCCAGCCTCTATGACTATGTTACAGTGACACAATAATAATTAAACACAACAACTATTATTATTGTTATTATTACTGCTACTACCACTGTACAGCATGGTGGTGCAGTGAGTAGGTTCCAAGGGCCAGATTTCCTCACATGAAACCTGCAGCGCAAAATGGTGCCTGACGGGGGAATGTTGGTGCAGTCGCAGCCTGCCTGAAATTAATGTATTATTTATGAAGGCTACAGCTCATTACGCAATCAGAGAATGGGACTGCCTACGAACCGCATTTTACAAAACAGGCAGATCTTAAACAGCGCAGATAACACGAACAGTTTAGTGCAGTGAATATCTTCACTGTGTGTGCCATATTCCTTGTATTGGCTGCCACGTAAAAATGCGTATCCGTATTCCAGCTGTGGCGGCTACTGTCATTTGAATTAAATGGGAGATGAACTTGACTATTGCCGGGATAGAATTGGAACGTGTCGGAGACATGACATATTTTATTTCCCCCAGAAGTGCACTTATTTTTATGGCTGGTCATTTGTCACAGACGTCTTTCCCCATTGTTTTCTGTGATTGTTTTGAGGGATAACTAATCAACTAATCAATAACTAATCAAAACAAACAATCCTGTTTTTACTATTTTAGCAATGTCCATTGAGCATGCTCGGTTTCTAACAATGTTCTGTTAGAGCATGTCTTTCCGCGATGAACAAAAGCGATTAAAAGCAGCATATCAATGCATCCAGCCTACTCAAATTTTGCTTTGCATAAGATATTGGTTAATTTAATTCATTCTTTTCTAAATATTGTATCTGAGAAACACTTAGCCTTAATTATTGCTTGACTGCAATCATTAATTCATATTTAATATTAATAATCTGTTTGATTTCTTGAAGTTGAAATAGCGTGATTTTTGTTGCAAAGATTATTCAGAGCCTGTCTCGCTTGTGGTTTACGCCTGCTATTTACAGGCGGATAAATTTCACACACAAATCGACCCTCGTTTAGTAAACTTTAGTAAATTCAACGGAATACATAATCAGCCACATTTATATTATCTCCGCCCTTTATTTGCATGATCCACCCTTAAATGCATATTCATTAAGCGCAGCTCGAGATGACTTGCCTAGATCACATGCATACTGTGGTTCCAACCCCTTGCGCCACGAACATATGATACACATAACGCATGTTTCCTTGGCAAAATGGGTCATATGTGAGCCTGAAAATCATCGCAAAAGGCTTAGTAAATCTGGCCAAAAGCTTTCTGTGTGGAGTTTATGTGTTCTCTCTGTGTCTGTGTGGGCTTCCTCTGGTTTACTCTCACATTCTGAAGAAATGCAGGTTCAGTTAATTTAGGAGTCCTTAGGGTATGAATGTGTGAGTGAATGGTGTGTCAGCTCTGCAAATAAATTACTGCCCTATCTAGGGTATATTCCCACCTTTCACCAAATGTCTGCTGGGACAGGGTCCAGCCCCCCACGGTTCCAACCAGGAGTAGGCAGATTAATTATTATTATTGTTTCTCTCAAATGTGCCATAATTCATTGCCACAGAGATGGGCAATTCACAAGCGGGCAGCTTGGGCAGATCCAATTCACAGCAAGGACAAATCAATCAGGAAACATGATGTGCCACAAGCATTTTTCCCAGACTGCTCAAAAGCTGCAGAATTTCTGAACAAGCCTTTCGTCTTTTTAAAGTAAATTGTGCCTAAACAAAAAATGCCTCAGTCTCTCCCACATACAGTGTGCTCCAGAATTATTGGCACTATTAATACAAATGGAGAAAAAGCCTACATATAACAAACATGGATAATGATCTATATTTTATATTCAAACATATTGGACAACTATATACTTCTTTTTTTAAAATATTTTTCACAAAAATGAGGGTATAACAAAAATAAAAAACAAATTAAGCAAACAAGCATTTCTGCAAGCATGCAAAATCCCATTGTCAACTATCAGCATGCCAAAAGTCAAAGAACTGTCAATTCAGAAGACAGAGTATGAGGTTGAGGAGGTGCGGAGAGCCAGGTGTGACTAAGGGGTAATCCCTTGTAAGCGGACACACAAACGTGCCCGCCACTAAGACCCCGGGGGGTAGAGGAGACAGCTCTGAAACTCGGAGACAACTCCGCACAAATAAAAGGAAGAGCCCCAAATAACGGCTCTGAAAATAAAACTACCCTACAAAACCAGGGCGAAAATCACAAACCAAAAATGAGTGCATAAAGGCTAGCACTCCTCTCCCGGACCGGGGAAAACCCAAAATAAAAGTACAACCCAGTATAAAAGACTGGGCGAACAAAAATAAAGATTCAGGAGTCGCAGCTCCGAAATAATACACAAATCAAAATACAAAATACCAGGGACAACGTCCCTCACCCACGGACTCACATGAGCCGAAAATAAAAAGAAACAAAGAACAACAGAACTAAAAGGAAGGCGGTCGCAGTGTACACACACTAGCACGCAGACCCCTTCCTTACCATTTTTTGAACACAATGTGAACCAGCACAATACCTGACTCGTTAGCTGCTGAGTCTACCATGTGCTAAATACCGGCTTTAGGTGGCTGAGCGAACAGTGACACCGAAGCGAAGACTGAGGGGAAATGAGGGCTTTAAATACCTTCAGGAGGTAGACATCAAGTACGCACTAATGACCACCAGGTGAAAGTAATAAGCCCCCCTGGTGGCCACAACCAGTACTACCTCCAACCCTGACACAGAGATGGTAATTGACCATCACAAGTCAGGTAAAAAAAAAGCATAACCTGTTGAATATACCAACCAAACATCTTGAGTTTGCCAAACCTCAGAGGGTGCTATGTTCAGATGAGACCAAAATTGACCATTGTTTTGGCCAGACACACCATTGACATGCTTGGTGGCAAAATGGAATGCATACAAGGAGAAGCACCTCATACCTACTGTCCAATATGGAAGTGGGTCATTGATGCTTTGGAGATGTTTTGCTGTGAGTGGTGCAGGGGCACTATTTAAGATCAATGGCACAAACAGTACCAGGAAATCTTGGCAGAAAAACTGGTTGCCTCTGCTAGGAAGCTGAGAATTGGTCGTAGGTAGTTGTCTAGAAGGACAATGACTCCAAACATACATCAAAATCTACACAGGAATGGTTAAGAAAAACAAAAACAATGTTTCTGCAATCGCCAACTCAGTCTCCAGACTAAAATCCCATGAAAATCCTATGATCTGAATTAAGAGGGGGGTATCCCAAGGATATCAATGATTCTGAAAAGTTCTGCATTGAGTAATCCCTCCAAATGTATTGTTTAATCTGATCACAAATTATAAGGAAGGAATCATAGCTGTCAAGCTTGCCAGGGGCGTTTGCACACAGCATGAACCTAGGGGCATGAAGTTTTTTTAATTTTTTTATGTAAGACTTTGGTTGATTCCAGCAAGTCTAATTAATAAAGCACACTTCTTTATACATGTTGGAAAACAAAGCTTATGTCAATAACTGTATTACTTTCTAGTTTACTCGTTTACAGTGTATATTTATCAAGGGTGCCAATAATTCTGGAGCCATTTGTAGCTTTGTCATTGTCAGGATAGTTATACATTATGTGTACACTCACGATTCATGACTGACTTCACTCACAGATTCAGAGGATTCCGAATGTTCTCCTTCTGTACCAGATGGCTGTTTGTGGCCATTTCTAGGAGCAGATGGTGGCTTAGGAGATAGTAAAGGAATAATATCTTCATCATATCTTTTGGAGCGTTCCACCTTACAATACAGATGGACATTATGAGTATCCAACCCTCACTACATTTCTTTTAACTTCAGTAATCAAATGAAAGGACATTTAGTAAAAATCAACAACAGTCCAATAACTATCAAAGGAAAATGACACAGACAATTTTACATAACATTGCCTATTAAGTTTTGTACTACACAGGCTATGACTGATTAAATACTTCTTGAAACAAAGTAATTTACCTTGATTTTATGTACCCGTTCTCTCCTTGAAAAATCTTCCAGCTTTCTTTTGATTTCTATCTGGTGGTGGCGCTAGATTGTAAAGAATACAAAATAAGAAGACAAACACATGACTATATTCACCATATTCTGGTTTAAGCTTCTTGTGAAATAGTCACCCCAGAGCAGAACTTCTCAAGCTAATTACCACAGTTGAAGCATCTCTGTACACTTATCCAAATTTTGCATACTTGCTTATGGTTATTTACTTTCCAAAATGAGCTAGCTGAAATAATATTTCCTGCTTAAGGTGATGAGGGTTATAGTATGCACAAAGACACAAACACATACAGTGGGCTCCATCATTGATACCCTTGATAAATATGCATGAATAATACTGTAAACTAACACATAATACCATTATTGACATGAACTTTATTTTCCAATATGTTTAAAGTACTGTGCTTTATCAATGATTCAATGGAATCAACCAACATCTTCCATTTTTTAAAAATAAAAGATTTCCCTAAAAAAACAGGTTTTTTGGCACCTCTGGTTTAATACTTTGCCACAAACTGGCAAAGATGACAGCCAATAGTTTTTTTTAAATATAATTTCCCATAAGATTAGAGAACACATTTCAAGAGATTTCTGACTATTATTTTTAGACTCATTGATATCCTTGGGTTTGTGCCTATGGGCCCCCCTCTTCTGTTCAGCCCATAGGTTTTTGATGGGATCTAAGTCTGGAAACTCAGATAGCCTTTGCAGAAGATGGATACTGCTTTCACTTAACCATTTCTGTGGTTTCTGGATTCTGATGTCATTGTCCTGCTTCCTTGCACACTTAACCAGATTTTCAGCCAAAATTTATGGAAATCGTTGTGCCATTGATCTGAAATAGTGCCCCTGGACCACTGGCAGCAAAAAATCTCCCAAACATCAATGACCCACTTCCATATTTGACAGAAGACATGAGGTGCTTCTCCTTGTATGCCTCCCCATTTTGCCGCAAAACATGTTGATGGTGGGTATGGCCAAAATGTTAATCTGACCACCCTAATTCTAATTCTAATGACATCCAGATGCTTGGTTTGCTTATGGTGCTCAGGGCTGTCTTCATGCCACCCTTCCAAAGACTTTGTTGGTATGGAGGTGCCATTTTATGGTTCTTTTTGAGATTGGTGACCCCAAGATGCAACCAATCTCTGCAATTGTTCATCTGTAGTCCTTGGTTCTTTATGGACTCCCTCTCCATCTTCCTCACCGTCTGTGGATACAATTTGCACTCATCCTCTTCCTGGCAAGTTCAAAAATTCCATGTTTTAAATGTTTTTATTTTTGCCCTCACAGTGCTAAGTGGCATGTTTAACCATTTATTGTACCCATTACCAGACGTGTGACAGTCAATTACCATCTCTCTCTCTTGATTGATAGGTCTTTGGCTTTCCACACGGTGATGGAAAATAAAGGGATTTGGCATGATTGTTACCATATTTTTGTATTCTAATGAAACAGTGATAGAATGACATAGTGATAGAATGACACAATATAGTTAGTTTAGACTAAGATTAACTACATTTTAAAAACTGGCAATTTAACTTCGTTTGATTTTTATTAACAATAATTGTTTGGGGTACCAATAAATTTGGGCATATGGTTTTCATTGAAATATGAGAATAAATGTATTGAAATAAATAAATGAATATAGGTTATATAAAAGAATATAGGTTCCCCAGATGGTGAATATAACATAGTTATATGACATAGCCTAGTCCCAGACTAAATACAATTTTGAAATTCTCCGTACAAAGGCCAGCGAAGCTGTGTAGGCACACAGTGTCTTTTTACCTTTTCTTATTATTTTTATTCATCATCATCATCTTTTTCTTCTGGCTAGGGTGGCTATGGCAGCCCCTAGAACCTTATGGTAAAAATTTTTTAAATTTTCCACACTGATTGAGGACAGTTCATGTCTCTACCTCGAGTGCTCTTTCTCCACCAACGGGTCAAAGCTGGAGGTACAATTATGCATGTAAGTTTTGAGCCATATGCCCAATTTTCTAAAATGTACTGTTGGATTAAATGTATGTAAAGGATTCCTTGGATCAAGCCAAGTTCAATGCACCTATTGACGTCAATTTCCCCCAATTTGGCCACAAATTTTGGATTTTCGAAAGCGTTCGTCTATCACAGGCAGTCAAAATCAGCGGCAAAGTCACCAAACAGCAAGTGAACTCATATTTCAGAAACAATTTGATGTATCAACACCAAATGCAGTACATAGACCCCTTCCTGTAGACGCGCAAAAAAACCTAAGTCATTTGACCACTGGGTCAAATAAATTATAAATTATAAATAAATGATCTACAATAAGTAAAAATGTGCTTTGCTCAATAACTGTCGACATGTTTGCCTTAAAAAAGTTATTCTTGTGTGTGGTTGCATCTTGGGAGATCCCAGAGACAAATGCATTTGTCAATTACAGTCAATTAAAAATGGCGGCAAACTTGCCAAACAGGAAGTGAGGTCATAATTCATGGTCCATGGACCCGGGAATCCATTTTGAAAAAGCACCAAAGATTTTCCGTCATTTGACCAATGGGGGGTGCTGCAATAAGCAAAAATGAGTTTTGGCTCATAACTGGTGATGTGTTTGCTTGAAAACAAAAATGTGTGGTGAAACTGTGAGAGGTCCCAACTTTTTATGACAACCTCATTGTTGTGACCGCCATATTAGATTTCATTGGATTTTTTATTTTCTTGGTATATGGACTCAGGACTCCTTCCTAAGGATGTGGATGTGGTCTCATTTGGCTATTGGTGGCGCTGCAATAAGCAAAAACAACTTTTTGCCTCGTAAGTGTTGATGTGTTTCCCTTAACAAAAGTGGTTCATGTGTCAGACGATACGATTTGGCGACCCTGCTCTGCTGGACTGCTTGGCCCCCTTCAACCCTGCTTGCAGGTTTAATTATCTATATTAATATAGATATATTCTTATCATAGATTATTATGTGTGTTGTTTATTAGCATATACTCAATGTTTTGTCTTCTTTACAGTCAGATCCAGAATTATTGGCACCCTTGATGAAAATGAGCAAAAAAGGCTGTATAAATTAAACCCAGATAATGAGCTATATTTTATGTCCAAACATATTGGAAAACTATATACTTTTATCCTAATACAATTATTCTAATTTTTCTTTTCTTTTTATTGAGTAATACTATTTTTTATGAAAAATGTAGGTGTCAAGATTATTGGCACCCTTAAAGATTATTTTAAATAAAAACCAAACAACGTTAAATCTGCAGTAAAATTCTACTTATTTAAGTTAATCTCAGTCTTAAGGAACTGTATTGTGGCCTTAAAAATGAGGTAACACACATGTAAAATCCCTTTGTCTTCCATGACCATGGGGAAAGTCAAAGAACTGTCAAATCAAAAGATGGTTGTTGACCTACACAAGTCAGGTAATGGGTACAAAAGAATACATAAACGGTTAAACATACCACTAACCACTGTTAGGGCAATAATCAAATAGTTTCAAACATCTGGAAAACTTGCCAGGAAGAGGAAGCAAGTGCATGTTGCCCCCACGCACAGTGAGGAAGATGGAGAGGGAGGCAAAGAAGAACCCAAGGACCACAGTTCAAGAACTGCAGAATTTAGTTGTGTCTTGGATTCCACGAAGTACAAAGGACATTTTAGCTAAAAACCTGGTTGCCTCTGCCAGGAAGCTGAGACTTGGCCATAGGTGGACCTTCCAACAAAATAATGACCCCAAACATACTTCAAAATCAACACAGAAATGGTTCTGTGAAAACAAAATCAATGTTTTGCAATGGCCATCTCAGTCTCCAAACTTAAACCCTATCAAAAACATGTGGTCTGAATTGAAGAGGGCAGTCCATAAGCGCAAACCTAAGGATCTTGAAAGGTTCTGCATGGAGGAATGGTCCAAGATCCCTCCAAATGTGTTCTCCAACCTTATTAAACATTATAGCAATAGGCTCAGTGCCATTATCCTTGCCAGGGGAGGCTGCACCAACGACTAAAAACAGGGGTGCCAGTAACAGGGGTGCCATTTGAAAAATGTGTAACTTTGGTCAATTCCATTGAATCATTAATAAAGTAAAATATTTTCCACATGTTGGAAAATTACAATATATCTGAGTAATGGTATTATTTGTTTTCTGTAGTCTTTTTTGCTCATTTTTATCAAGGGTGCCAATAATTGTGGACCTGACTGTATATCAAGGCAGCCAATAATTCTGGACCTGACTATACATATGCACAGAACCAGGTGGACACTGTTGCACACTGACACTCAGTTATCCTGAGTTATGTTATATAGGTGCATATCACCAGGTTAACTGCATAATACTGACTTGAGCAAAGCTTCCTCAAGTTGATGGCATTATTGGTCACACTTTAATGCTGATACTCATTATTGGTGTCGCCTTGAGGAAAAGGGTTGAAATACTGGTCACATGCCTCTCAAGTCACATGGTTTTAAGTATTTTAATATTGTGTCTCAAAAATATGCTGCAGTGTTTTCAAAAATATTATTTATTTTTATTGAATGTCCCTTTGTACATTGTTCTTGAGAATATTTTTGGGGTCTTTGGAGGTTGCCTCAAAACTTCACACATCAAAATTAACTGAACATTTCCCACCTCCATGTCGAGCACCTTGTGGAAGATTGCTTGGGCAAGACATTCTCTCACGTGTCTCTGGTGATCTCTGCGGATTATCTTGAGTCTATATTCTTTGTCAGGAACAATCCTCCCACTTCTTGTAATCTAGCATCATATAATAGCCACATATTAACTTCACTTATAAATGTATAACATCACCATAATGCTGAAAATAGAAAATGTAAAAAAATAAACCTTGGAAAAAGTCACCAGAAACAAAACAGTTAACAGGTAAACAGATCAATTCAGTCATGTCCAAACATATTGTAATGACTGAATGTGTAACAGTGAATATGTTTAAATGAATATGTTTAAAATAATGTTATTGCCATTATTCTTAATAAGATAATATTTGGAATAAGCTGTTTACACAGCTACTGAGAAAGTAATGTTCTTAAATATTCCCGTTTACATGCAGCCGTGCATAGTACGCTTAAACTTAAAACTGCCAGGTAACGTTACCTAACATACGCACTTTATTTAACTTTACTTTAATAGGAGGATAATTTACATTTACATTTTACATTTTTGTCATTTGGCAGACGCTTTTAATCCAAAGCGACTTACAAGTGCATAGGTTCTACCACAAGTCAAAGCATCACATCCAGAACTAGGAAAATACACCTGGACTGCTGTTCTAAACATAGTCGTCATCATAAGTGCAATTTTTTTTTTTTTTTTTTTGGGGGGGGTTAGATAGGGATAGGGGTATCAGAAGGGGGGGGCGGGGTAAATCAGGAGGGAGGACTAAGGTAGAGTTTGAAGAGGTGTGTTTTGAGTCTGCGTCGAAATAGGGGGAGGGATTCTGCTGTCCTGACAGTGGTAGGCAAGTCATTCCACCACTGAGGAACCAGAACGGAAAACAGGCGTGAACGTGCAGCTCGACCGCCAGGTGCCCGTAGAGAGGGAACCGTAAGGCGACCAGAGCTGGCAGACCGGAGTGGTCTAGCTGGGGAGTAGGGAGTGATCAGGGATTGTATGTAATGTGGGGCAGTCCCCTTAGCAGCCTGAAATGCCAACACTAGGGCCTTGAATCGGATGCGTGCGGCAATAGGAAGCCAGTGGAGGCCAATGAGAAGCGGGGTGACATGAGCCGACCTGGGCTGACTGGTGATCAAGCGGGCTGCAGCATTCTGGACCAGCTGGAGGGGCTTGATGGCGCACGCTGGAAGACCGGCTAGGAGGGAGTTGCAGTAATCCAGGCGGGAAATGACGAGCGCCTGGACTAGGAGCTGGGTGACTTTCTCCGTCAGGAGATGACGGATGCGGCGTATATTATACAGAAAGAACCTGCAGGTTCTGGCAGTGGAGGATACTTGTGGAGCCAGGGAGAGGCAGTTATCAAGAGTCACCCCAAGATTCTTTGCCGTACGGGAGGAGGAAACTACAAAGTCCTCCACAGTCAGTGAGAGGTCGATTGACGGAGAGGACTTAGCAGGGATGTAGAGAAGCTCAGTTTTGGCAAGGTTGAGCTTCAGGTGATGGGAAGTCATCCACGCAGAGATATCAGCCAAGCAGGCAGAGATCTGTGTGGTGATTTGGGTGTCGGGGGGGAAGGAAATGAAGAGTTGGGTGTCATCAGCGTAGGAGTGATAAGAGAAGCCGTGGGAAGAGATAACAGAACCAAGGGACATGGTGTATAGCGAGAAGAGGAGAGGCCCAAGAACCGAGCCCTGCGGGACTCCAGTTCGTAGGGGTTGAGGGTCGGAGAGTGCGCCCCTCCAAGTCACCTGGTAGGAGCGACCAGAGAGGTAGGAGGAAAACCAAGCGAGTGCAGAACCTGTGACACCCATCCCAGACAGCGATGAGAGCAGAATCTCATGGTTGACTGTATCGAAGGCGGCTGACAGGTCGAGGAAGATGAGGACAGAGGAGAGGGATTTTGCTTTAGCAGAGTGGAGTGCCTCAGTGACCGCGAGCAGGGCGGTTTCAGTGGAGTGGCTACTCTTGAAGCCAGACTGGTTGGGGTCATGGAGATTGTTGTGGAGAAGATAAGTGGACAGTTGGGAGCAGACCGCCCGTTCCAGGGTTTTAGCGAGAAAGGGAAGAAGAGAGACAGGCCGGTTGTTGTTCAGGGCAGAGGGATCAAGAGTAGGTTTTTTGAGGAGGGGAGTGACTCTGGCCCTCTTCAGGGAAGAGGGCATGGTGCCGGAAGAGAGGGAGGTGTTGATTAGAGAGGAGAGAAAAGGGAGAATGTCCTCAGATATAGATTGTAGGAGGGGAGAGGGGATGGGGTCAAGAGGACAGGTGGTCGGGCGGTGGGAAGTAAGGAGTTTCAGTGTGTCAGCGTCAGAGAGGGGAGAAAAGGAGGTTAGGGAGTTGGGGAGGGTAGGAGGGTCAGCAGGGGTGGAGGGTTGGGAGAAGGAATTGCGAATAGCATCGACCTTCTTTTCAAAGAAGGAGACAAAGGCATCAGGTGTGAGTGATGAGGGGGGTGGGGGGGGAGGGGGGGCCAGAAGAGAGGAGAAAGTTGAAAACAGTTTGCGGGGATTAGAGGCGGCCGCGTTAATTTTCGAGTGAAAGAAGGAAGATTTAGCTAGAGAGACAGAGGAATGGAAAGATGATAAGAGGGCATGGAAGGAAGCCATATCACTGGGGAGACAGGACCTTTTCCATTTTCTCTCCGCCGCCCGCAGTTCGGTTCGGACAGCTCGTAGAGCATCAGAAAGCCAAGGACTGGGGGGGGAGGCCCGAGCTAGTTTGGTGGTGAGGGGACACAGAGAGTCAAAGGAAGATGAGAGGGAGGACATGAGAGTTGTAGCCGCATCATCGGTAGACAGTCGAGAGAAAGACACCGCAGATGGTAGGGAGGAGAGGATTGTAGATGAGAGGGTGGAGGAAGACAGGTGGCGTAGGTTCCGTCGACAGGTGACAGTGGACGGTGGGAGAGATGGATGGGTGTTAGAGGAGAGTGGAAGAGAGAAAGAGATGAAGGAGTGGTCAGATATATGGAGTGGTGTTACAGAGAGGTTGGTTGTTGTGCAGCTCCTTGTGAAGATGAGGTCAAGAAGGTTGCCTGCTTTGTGGGTGGGAGGGGAAAGAGTGAGGGTAAGGTCAAAAGAAGAGAGGAGGGAGAGAAAGGTAGACTGGGTGGACTCTGAGTTGAGGTTGAAGTCACCCAGGAGGATCAGGGGGGTGTCATTGACAGGTGAGGAGCTGAGGAGGATGTCCATCTCATCCAAAAAGTTTCCCAGAGGACCCGGGGGCGATAAACAACAATAACAAACAGTTTGCACGGCAGAGTAACAGAAACCGCATGAAATTCAAAAGAGGAGAAGGAGAGGGATGAGGAGAAGACACTAGATCTCCATGAGGATGAGATTAGGAGACCTGTGCCACCTCCTCTGCCAGAGGATCTGGGTGTGTGGGAAAAAGAGAAGGCAGAGGAAAGGGCAGCCGGGGTGGCCGTGTTCTCAGGTGAGAGCCACGTTTCAGTTAAAGCAAGAAAGTCAAGGTTGAGGTGGGAGGCATAGGCAGATATGAAGTCTGCTTTCTGGACAGCGGACTGGCAGTTCCAGAGGCCACCAGCCACACAGAGATCAATACCAGGGGATCTGGGAGGGAAGATGAGGTTAGAGATATTCTGCCCATGTTGGCGGGAGGCGAACCTCCTACCTGACTGGGACCTGGGGAGAGGAGAGAGGACAGGGATGGGAAGGAAACACATGGAGGGAACTAGGGAGGACAAGGGGAATACTACACAGTGGAATGAGGGCAGAGGAGAGGGAGGCTGCTCGTGCGGCATGGAGTGACTCACTGACGGAGAGGAGTGCAGTCTCTGTTGAGTGGCCCGATCTGAAGCCAGACTAATGGGGGTCTAGCAGGTTGTTGTTAGAAAAGAAAGAAGAAAGTTGAGTAGAAGCGGCTCGTTCTATAGTTTTAGAAAGGAAAGGAAGAAGAGATACCGGGCGGTAGTTCTGGATGATGGAGGGATCCGGAGTAGGCTTTTTAGTAGCGGAGTGATGTGGGCCCTCTTGGAGGATGCCGGAAAACAGCCGGAAGACAGGGAGGAGTTGACAAGGGAGGTGACAAATGGGAGAATGTCAGGTGTGATAGTTTGGAGAAGAGAAGAGGGGATAGGATCAAGGGCACAGGTTGTAGGGCGGTGGGAGAACAGGAGTTGAGAAACATCAGAGTCTGTAAGGGGGGAGAAAGTAGATATGGACAGGTCAGAGAGGGGGAGAACAGAGAATTTCCACGAGGGGGAAAGGGGGGGGTCTGGTCTGGGGGAAGACCAGTACCACCGCCACGGCCGGAAGGCCGGGGAGTGTGTGAGAAGGAGAAGGAGGATGAGAGGGCAGCGGGAGTGGCGGTGTTGTCAGGTGTGATCCAGGTCTCAGTTAGGGCAAGGAATTGTAGGGACTGGAGGGAGGCATATGCAGGGATGAAGTCAGCCTTCCGAGTGGCAGACTAGCAGTTCCATAGTCCCCCTGTGACAGCAAAGTCCTTACAGGGGGTCAGCGGGGGGTAGCTGAGGTTGGAGGGGTTCCGGCGCCGTGGAGGCCCACGTCGCAGGGGGTGTCTTCGGGGGAGAGGGCATACTGGGATGGGGTGAAACATAACATAACAAACTGGGACGGAGTGACGCTGGCGTCGCTCTGAAGACGCCTATTTAAAGCACCTACAAATCGCTCACAAGCAGTATCAAATTAGCGCTAATCTCCTGACAAACTCCTGACAAACTCAGCAATTTCAAAACAAACGTTCAATCACTTTACAGGTATGCAACCAGTATGAGCGATTAACAGAAATACAACAGCAATACAACAAACATACTGGCTCAAGCCCTAACCTTAGATTGTTCAAATTAGCAATGATAAAATTACACTTTACCGCGTCTAGTGGACGGTCCGCAACGATACCACACACCTGGTTACAATGATGCACTAATGACGAAGGAGGAAATAGGGGGAGGGATTCTGCTGTCCTGACAGTGGTAGGCAAGTCATTCCACCACTGAGGAACCAGAACGGAAAACAGGCGTGAACGTGCAGCTCGAGTGCCAGGTGCACGTAGAGAGGGAACCATAAGGCGACCAGAGCTGGCAGACCAGAGTGGTCTAGCAGGGGAGTAGGGAGTGATCAAGGATTGTATGTAAGGTGGGGCAGTCCCCTTAGCAGCCTGAAATGCCAACACTAGGGCCTTGAAACGGATGCGTGTGGCAATAGGAAGCCAGTGGAGGCGAATGAGAAGTGGGGTGACATGAGCCGACCTGGGCTGACTGGTGATCAGGCGGGCTGCAGCATTCTGGACCAGCTGGAGGGGCTTGATGGCGCACGCTGGAAGACCGGCTAGGAGGGAGTTGCAGTAATCCAGGCGGGAAATGACGAGCGCCTGGACTAGGAGCTGGGTGGCTTTCTCCGTCAGGAGATGACGGATACGGCGTATATTATACAGAAAGAACCTGCAGGTTCTGGCAGTGGAGGATACTTGTGGAGCCAGGGTGAGGCAGTTATCAAGCGTCACCCCAAGATTCTTTGCCGTATGGGAGGAGGAAACTACAAAGTCCTCAACAGTCAGTGAGAGGTCGATTGACGGAGAGGACTTAGCAGGGATGTAGAGAAGCTCAGTTTTGGCAAGGTTGAGCTTCAGGTGGTGGGAAGTCATCCACGCAGAGATATCAGCCAAGCAGGCAGAGATCTGAGTAGTGACTTGGGTGTCGGGGGGGAAGGAAATAAAGAGTTGGGTGTCATCAGCGTAAGAATGATAAGAAAAGCCATGGGAAGAGATAACAGAACCAAGAGACATGGTGTATAGCGAAAACAGGAGAGGCCCAAGAACTGAGCCCTGCGGGACTCCAGTTTGTAGGGGGTGAGGGTCGGAGACTGAGCCCCTCCAAGTCACCTGGTAGGAGTGACCAGAGAGGTAGGAGGAAAACCAAGCGAGTGCAGACCCTGTGACACCCATCCCAGACAGCGATGAGAGCAGAATCTCAATTTCTCCCAGCATGCAAAAATGTTGTGTCTTCCATCCTTGTGCCCTGCAAACTGCTAGCTAGTATTCTTGCTGTTCGAGAGTTACAGTAACTGTCTATAGTATATTGCCAAGGAAAATAAGAGAGTGCTAAGTTTAGCCTGTTGTTTTCTTTTTGTGATGCGATGAGGACGTTTTGTTTGATAGCTACTGTGGCGGCCCGATCAGGGATCGGTACACCACGGGAGTGGAACGACCCGTGCGCCGACGCCAAGAGCTAGGGAAAATAATTAATAACGTGTATTTCCCTAGATCGTATTTAACAGGTCAGCACCTTGGAGAGAGCCCGGCGAGGAGAATCAGCACCAAGGCCAGCAACACCGGGGAAAGGCGCGTGGGGAATGCAAACAATGAATACTAACCATTTCTGATTGGACAGGTGCAGCTGGACCGAGTTCAAGAGGGAGAGAGACGCTCTACAAAAGGCCGGGCGGGAGAACAGAACTGGGCTGAGGACTGAGGGCGCGGAGCCAGCACATTAGAAATCACTATTAGAAAGACGGACGACAAGGCGGAGAAGCGGGACTTCCGAGGCCAGGAAAGGCGAGGATTGGACGGTCCCGCCACTAATAACGACAGACCAACACCGTCACGTGAATCCCGGAGAGCTGGCGTTCCTATTTTTTTGTCTCTTTTTGTAAAAGGAAGCATTTTTTTGTTCGGGGCTATTGAAATGTGCCCAGAAGGCACTTAGAATTTTTTTTTAGGAAAATTATTTTTTTGATTTACCTATTTTTGCTCTCTCTTCCTCTCTCACCCAGTGGGTCACCACACTAGCCACGGCATGCACTGTAGGCATTTAAAATAGAGTTGCATTTGTAATTGCAATGGTGAAATACGCGTTAGGCTTATGTTAATAATAAAAAGCTGTTCCTGAAACAAAGATTCAAACTCTCACATTTAAGCATGAATAAAAAACTTCTAATGTTTGTAATGTAGAATATATTTTGACAGTCCAAAGAGCCGAAGAGGTTCTACCTCCAACCAGCACAAAACTTATCCCAGAACAGCTGAAAAAGAGCTACAAGCTATGCTGAGCTTTTAAATATCACCCGGATGTCCTTCTGATTAAAAAAAATAAAAAAATTGATGGGTGGAACCCCACATGGCGAAATATGTTAATGTTTCTGTCAAATTCACCCAATTACAATAAATCGCTATAGGGCCTTTGGGTATGCTTGGTTCAGTTATACTGGCGAGTGTGCAATGTGGCTTTGTAGGTTCCGGTAGATTACATTACATGTTATTTAGCTTATATCCAAAGCTACTTACAGTTGATTAGACTAAGCAGGAGACAATCCCTGGAGCAATGTGCAAGGGCCCAACTGCTGTGTGGATCTGGAGCAGTGTGCAGCTACACCAGAGATCGAACCACCGACTTTACAGGTCTCAGTTGTATACCTTAACCAATAAGCTACAGGCTGCCCCATGATAGCAAAGAAACTTTACACTTACGCTCAGTGTAAACAAATATCCCTGGATCGGAACCCTAGCAATGATTTGTTTTGTGCTTTTAACCATTTAAACAAAGGATGCTTTCTCTTAATTAAGGAAAGCTAAGTTTTATGACATATTAATCTGGTGCATTACTACACACTTGATGTTTTCCATTCATCTTTAGCTGTTATTAAATTATTCTTTTAAAAGCATGATAAATGGTTTAAATGGGCAAACTCCATGCTCAGTGTCCAAAACATTTTTGTTGTTTATCAAGAAAAAATAAACCGTATGAAACTGCACAAAGAGACATACAATATTCAGAAGTCATACAATATTCAGAATTGTTACTGGTTCCTGATTACTTTTAACAACATAATATTCTAATTCATGTTTAAGATAATACAAACAAAACATAATTAAAATAAGAATCTCATCCTGATTATTTGGAATGCTCTAACATGTTCAGAAACAAAGAAACTAAACTAAAAAGGGTAACCAAATTCTAGTTTCTGTGACATACCAGTCCAACTCTCTGGAGGTGTCTCCTTATTCTTGTGTTATTAAAATATCCAGCTAGGTGTTTGTCAGTGAGACTGTTGTAGGTTGACAGTATACTGTAACAGAAAAAAGAAAGTGTGTGTTAACAATGTTCAAAAACAACCCCAGTTTCAGCTTTAGTTAAAAAATGTTTTTGTGTTTCACAGCCCTGGTTTTGTCTTGGTAACTTCTCCCTTTCTAAACAATAGATCCTGGGAACATTCCTGTAAATTCCTGCATTGGCTTCCCCACTGCTTTATTGATTGTCATTTAAATTCAAGGATCCCATTTTAGGAACATTTTCTCCAGAAAATGTATGTGTACTAACTGGAAAACAAATTTAGAAGTACATCCACTAATTCTGATGTAGCTGTTAGTAAATTATTCATTGTGTGCTTCTTGGAAAAATTTTTACCATAGTGCCATAAAATAATGTTATATCTTTACCCAAACAGTATATTAAATTAAACAATGGTAAAGTAATATATGATCACACAACACATTGCTGTATAGTCTCTCTGCAATCAATTGCATCCTTTAAGTATTATTAGTGAAATCATAAATAAAGGACCATGGAATATTAACACTGTGATATTAACCTTAAGAATGTAAGAATCCTAAAAGCAATAAAGTTCCTGTAGGGGGATTTGACATTTGCCATTTGCAGGCCATGCAAGTCGTACATTTACATTTTACCTATGTAGAATTAACACCCTGCTCAAAACTCCTGCACTGACGCAGGTTCCATTTTATTGGTTTGTTAGGTTGTATCACTTAACAACTGAGACAGTGGCTGTCAACTACTTTTTCCATCACAAATTCCCCTTCTGCAAGGTCAGACAACAGAATCCCTACAGCAAAAGTATTCATTACAGTACTATATCTTATTACTCGTTTGTGTATTACTGGAGATGGATAGTGCACTAATCCAACCCAGTAGGTACTGTTTCTTATCCCTTTCCTATAGTTCTCAAAATAGTAATATGAAAATACGGAAGACAGCAAGTAAGCGACGTGAAACTAGTTACATACTCTGTTGAAAAAAACAGCTCAGCTGGTAGCTGGGTGACCAGTGAAGACCAGCTCCATACTTAACATGGTTTGACCAGCTCAAACTATGTTTTGAAACACCAGGTAGCTGGATAGAGTCACTGGTGTAAAAAAAAATTTACACCAGGGTAGCCAATTAAATGGGATTTAGTTTTAGGTTTTCGCCTAAATGTTAACAGACATTCTTCTTCAGACTGGGAAATATCTATATTATTATTATTATTATTATTATTATTATTAGTAGTAGTAGTAGTAGTAGTAGTAGTAGTAGTAGTAGTATAACTAAAAATGTGTGAGTGCGTGTGTGTATGTGTGTGTGTTTGTTCGATAGAAAATGTTTTCTGCAAGTGGAACTGCGACATTAAATTAATCAACAGCGAGCTACCCCACTCTGACTTCTGTAATGGCTGGAAAGCACCGATATAACGTTAGGAACAAAGTAATTCTACCTAAACTGGTTAACGTAGGTGTAACAACTTGGCTAAGATACATATTCAACTTTAGTCATCAACTTTAATCTGTAACGTTATCCCAGTTACTATCGCGATTAACACATTAATTTAAGTATAGCAAAACAATTGTAACACTTAAACACGTTAGACGCAAACACTAACAAGCACTGCATGAAATATCGTTAGGCTAGAAACTGACACTATCGAGTAATATCATACATTCACTTACCCTGAATGTAGGTAACTCATGTTTTAGGCAGTTGCTTGTTACCTAGAATTCATTTAACTCATCTGGTCGGAAAATTATAACGTAAATGTCTGTCTCCTCGATGCGTATAAACCACAAGTTGACAAGCAAGCATGAACGTAAAACGATTACTGAATGTGTCGGTTCTCTAATACAAAGCAAAAGCCTATATTCACAAGTCACATCCAGCACTTTTGTATGTGCAGAATTTATGGCATATTTCGTTGCTAGGGAAAGTCACGTGATGATGCGATTGAGGCGCTGGGAGCCCTCAGATAAAAGCAACGTAGACGACTTGGGGGAGAGATGAACCGGGCGTTGCTGCAAAAGAGCACACGTGCTCAGTCAATCTACCCTGCATAAATAAAGGTTAGTAAATATCATAAATTCCACCTTATAAGATAAAGTTTTACCTCCTGCCAACATGGACTGAAATGGCAAACAGCGTGTTTCCCACTCCTGGTTCTGGCGGTGTAGGACGATGCCCTTTTCAGTTAATTAGCTAGACCTATATAGGTGGTTGTAAAATCACAAAAAACTATTTTTGCAGTACATGTATTACATAGGCTAGCCCATACGACTTTGACACTTGAAATGTGACATTCTTGATTTGACTGATAAACCCTGGTATTATCTCAAAGGGTAAACAAATCCCAGGTTATGAAAATAAATTCCAAATCTCTTGTATATGCCAGACTGCTGCAAGCTAGCAACTGAAATTGAACGGAATAGCAATCCTGGTTGGCTGGGTACCAGATTTTTGCAAGCATGTAGCGTCGCTTTCACTTTTCTGTGGTTATTGCTGTTATCACCGTGTAATAGCACAAGATACCATAGATTAGGTTGATGTACCCAAGCGTCCAGTGTTAATATGAGGATCCTACAAAAGTAAGCTAAATGCTGACAGGAAGGCAACAGTAACTCAAACAGCCACACCTTACCACAGTGGTATGCAGAAGAGCAACTCTGAACACAGAACACATTGAACCTTGAAGTAAATGGACTTCTGCAGCAGAATACCAATAAGTCTAAAAAATAAGACAAAAGAAAACCTAATAAAGTTGTCACTGAGTGTATAATACAATTAAACATATAATAAAGACTAATTGTAGAAAAGAAAATTGATGGTTGATGCTTTTGTAGTCTTTATTATACAGTGCAGTCCATAAGCATTTGGACAGTGGTACAATTTCTGTTCTTTTGACTAGGTACACCTGCACATTGGATTTGAAATGAAGCAATACATAATGAAGTTAAAGTCACCTTTAATATGAGGGTATGTACATCCATATCAGGTAATCTGTGTAGGATTTTCTTTACATAGGCCCTCCATTTTAGGGGACCATATGTAATCGGATGGTTGGCTTCTCAGCTGTTTCTGATTTGTCAGGTTTATACAATAACTAAATTAGTGCAGGTACAAGAAAGCATCCAGTATCTAGTTTTGATTCCATGACTCAAACAGTGGTATACTTCTTTCATATAAATGAAAGAAGGTGAAAAGGAAACAGGACATACAGACCCTGTCAATTTGGTTTCCAATTAAGTACAATTGAGTACAGTAAATTAGTTAGAGTTGAAAGATAAACTGAAATGAACAATAGATTTCCAATACTGTGAAAGGTTGGCTAGTACAAATAGTATTGTTCCACACTTAAAACCAATAGTTTTGGATTAAACACTTCTCCATAACACGTTATAAGTATGTCAAGGCGTTTAGTAGGGGTGTAAACCTTTGTGTCACGGAACAGAGTACTGGATCTAAGCGCAGTCAACGAAAAAAGGATCTTTAATAATTGGGTCAGACAGTGCAGGTACAGAGCCAGCAAACAGTAAAAGGCAGAGAATAGGCAGAACGTGGTGACTGGGCAGGTGAAAGTCAAAACCAGGAAGTCAGTCTGATGGGGCAGGCAGGAGTGAGGAAGGAGCATGGAAGAGAAGGAAGAGGGGCCATGGGCTCGGCAGAAAAGCAGGCAGAGTATCAGGAACAGGCAAGGTATCCGGAATAGGCTGGATTTCAGGAATAGGCAGGGTTTCAGGAACTGAGAAATCAGCCACTAGAAAACAGGACACCAAGAAAATCTGGCACAGGACAAAGAAACAGACAGGCTTAAGTACACAGGTAACGAGACACAATGGGAGTCAGGTGAATGCAGTGAAACGTGAGGGAACACGTATCAGGTCTGGGGGGCGTGGTTAGGAATAGGGGTAAACTCAAAACATGGAATATGGAACTAGAAAATACATAGAAACAGATGAAGAGGGGAAACGACCTACAAAAATAGGGGCACAGGACGTGACAGAAAAAACATGAAACAACATGGAACTGTTTTAAATACATAAAACAAGGAAATCAAGAAATAACCAGAATGTGGAGGCACGGGACGTGACAATATGATACCAATAATTTATAAAGATACAATGTGATTGATCGCGATACAATGCAATAGGATACAATTAGCTGTGATGCTAATGTGATTTGACAGTTACTCCTCATCCCACAGACATTGAAATAACAAACAATTTGACTTTGAAAATGAAATGAACAAGTGTGTTTATTAAGTGCCTTAAATATCCCTATATGTGGTCCTGGGTTTAGAACATAAATTTTGGGAAAGAACTTATATACCTGCCCTGCGATGGACTGGCGAAGTGTCCAGGGTGTATTCCTGCCTTTCGCCCAATGCATGCTGGGATAGGCTCCAGCCCCCCTGCAACCCTGTTCAGGATAAGTGGGTTAGGATAATGAATGAATGAATGAACTTATATATAACTGTTTGTGATTGATTTGCACTTTGTTGTACGTCGCTCTGGATAAGAGCGTCTGCTAAATGCCACGTAATGTAATTAGAACTAACATTCATGAACCTGTATGTTCAACTTTTCTCGATCAGCAATTTGCCACATGTTTGACACAAATCATGAGGATCATAGAACGTAAAGTGTAGGCAGTAATGTTAAAGTGAAACCAAAATGGTAGGTTTGTTTAAAATAAAAAAAAATATATACATGGACATAACAGTACATAACAAAAGTGTCATTTCAGACTCCGCATTTTTCAAAATAAGTGTGATTGCGGCAAATTGGTGGACTATTGCTACTACTGCTAATACTATGGTGTACCTGGTGTTTGGTAAAGTGGTTGGTATGGTGTTACTATGTGGTTGCTAAGGTGTGTTAAGCGGTTGCTAGCTGGTTGCTAGGGTATTGTTAGGTGGTTACTAAGGTATTGCTAGGTGGTTCCTTGGGTGTATTGGCATTGCTAGGTTGTTGGTAAGGTGTTGCTAGCTGGCTGCTTGTGTGTTGCTAGGTTGTTGCTAGGGTGTTGCTAGGTGGTTGCTAAGGTGCTGCTAGGTGTTTGCTAATGTGTTGCCAAGTGGTTGCTAAGGTTTTTCTAGATGGTTGTGAGGGTGTTGCTAGGTACTTGCTAAGATGTTCATAGATAGTTGCTAAGGTGTTACTATGTATTTGCTAGGGTATTGCGAGGTGATTGATATAGCTAATTGCTAAGATGTTACTAGGTGTTTGCTATGGTATTGTTCGGTGGTTGCTAAGGTGTTACCAGTGGTGGGCCGTCAGGGCCAGCAAGGCCTTCTCTGCTGGCCTAAACACTATCAGAAGCACTGACCTACATTTACAACCTAAAATCTCATTTTTTAAATTGTATTAATTTATTCCCAACAGTCTATTCTCTTCATTTTGTAGTGTTTCGCTTGGCTGCATTGCTTCCAGGACGTGTATGTAGATGTTAGATTTTTGTCTAAACAGATTTCAGCCTCTATGTGCTGCCATGTCAATCTAATCTGCCCAGGGCCTTCAGAATCAGTAGTGCTGGCCGATGCAATTTATACTATATTAGCGATTGACTGTTTCTTTAACCAATCAGATTTCAAATTCCTCGCCAGCTAGCTGGCCCTGTGAAGCGTCGGCATTTTTCCGTCCTCTGATTGGTTGGTCAGAGCAAAACACACAGCCAAGTGCGACTATCAAGTTCGACTAGCAAAACACGTCTGTAGCGATCAACACACATTTAAGTTTTAATATTTTACGCCTACAATGGCCGAAGGAGGAGGAGAAATTGACTTGGTCTCAGACATACAAAAAAATCTATTTTCAAGGCGGACTTTTCCAGAAAAGCTAGACATCGTGAGGAGAGGTCGGCCAACCCCGAAGCTAGCTAGCTTGTCTCAGCCCAGGAAAGGCTTTGTTCGCCACTTCTAGACCAGTGACTACGAGCGGTACCACTGGCTGACAGCCTCTGAGGAGCGTTGCAAATTATACTGCTGGGAATGCCTGTTATTCGCAAGCGATCGACTTGGTGTTTAGAGTCACAGAGGGTTTTTTAAAATGTTTTTTTCATGTTATTAGATAAAAATGGATTCTGAACTGCTCCAGATGATGTACGGGGCACTGTTGAGGTTGTAGTGTAGAGGTTTGGAGTTGTCCTAACTGTGTTTCATGCTGTATTAATAATGGTAATTATTCTCAATACGCGAAATTCCCCTCTCTCTAATGCCACGCCTTGTCATTCTGCATTTTTGAATAGTATTGATGTTTTTTTTATTTTTATAATTGCGACGTGATAGTAGTTGTATTAAGAGGTGGACTAAGTCGGGTACGTCCCCACTGAAGGCCCAGGTACCAAATGCACGGCCCGCCACTGGGTGTTACTAGGTGGTTGCTAGGGTGTTGCTAGGTGGTTGCTAAGTTATTGCTAGGTGGTTGCTAGGGTATTGCTAGGTGTTTACAAAGATGTTGCTAGGTGATTGGTAAGGTGTTCCTAGATAATTGCTAAGATGTTACTAGGTGTTTACTATGGTGTTGTTTGGTGGTTGCTAAGGTGTGTTAGGTGGTTAGGACAGTGATGCTAGGGGGTTGCTATGGTGCTACTAGGTGGTTGCTAGGGTGTTGCTGGGTGGTTGTTAGGTTGTTCCTATGTGGTTGCAAAGGTGTGTTAGGTGGTTGCTAGTGTGTTGCTAGGTGGTTGCAACAGTTTGCACACACAAGCACACACAAAACACAAAATACAACATTTAAATTCCAACTGTCACCACACAAAAAACAGAACATTCCGGCAGGGTGTTGCTAGTTGGTTGCTAAGGTGTTGCTAGGTGGTTGTAAGGTGTTAATGTGTTCCTAGGTGGTTGCTAAGGTGTTGCTAGGTGGTTGCTAAGGTCTTCCTTTGTGGTTACTAGGGTGCTGTTACGTAGCTGCTAGGGTGTTGCTACGGTGTTGCTAGGTGTAACTAGAGATGTGCATTTCCTCGAGAAAATGCGGAGTGTGATAGCGGCCTTCATTCTTGCCTGCAGTCGAACACCCACCGTAAACTAACGATTGGTAGTCTCTGCTCTAGCAAAGACTCTCTGGGCATCCGGGAATAGCATATCAGTGGTCCAGGGGTGCAAAGAATATACCCACTGGGTTTCTGGTAGTAGCCAATCAGTGCGGCACAAATTGGTCACCCAAAAGAGAAAACACACCCCTCCAATTGGTACAGTGCACCCCACAGCCAGAAGCAAGATGCATGCCCAGCCAAGAGGACAGAAAAGCCAATGTTTGATCTTACTAATATTTTTATAAAAAATGTTTATTATTTTCTTTTTTTCAGCACTGACAAATCAGGGGTGGGACAGCGCACTGTAATGGCACCGCTGTTAAGCACTAATATACAGGTATTCCAGTCGTTTCTTTTCATGTGGTCTTTCTTTTTCTTTTCACTTCAACATTGCTAAAGCCAATTCAAGACATGCTGACAGATTTGGGGGGAGTGAATCACTAGCAGATGAGGAAGTATTGTGAACATGGAAAAGATGTACTGCTTGTAATATTTCAATTATTTGCATAGTCATATTTTTGATATTGTTTTATGTATATTGTATCAGGTATGTAGAACCCCAGACCCAGATGTGAGACCAAGACGTAGCTTGTCTTTAATAAAGGCAGGTCAGACAGCTAGGTCAATAGCCAGCAAACGGAATCACCAGGGATAAGGCAGTTTGAAGTCAATAGTCGAGGCAATGGGTCAACGCTCCAGCAAACAGGTACAATACGGATAATCCAACATGTAGTCGTGGTCATGCATGAAGGGTTGAAAACAAACACGCAAATCAGACAGAATTGGAATCCACAAAATGAAGTCGAAAAAAGAAAACGGGTCGATACACAGTGGTTCAAAACGATACAGCCAGAATAGGTGGAATGTGGAAGTTGAAAACAACACAGGTCGAACCAGGTATCTATCACAAAATAACGCTGGAAGGAATGGAGTTGACACATAACAAACTGGTGATGAAACATACAAAACGAGGGTTTTTTTTATAATACAGGCAACAAGAGGAAATGGCAATCAGGTGTGGGAAACAATCAGGAAGTGAAAACGCAGGTGAAACAAATAACGGTTCACAGTTACGGTTAACAAATAATAATGAATGAATGAACTGACAAGGTGACACAGAGGGTATTAAGACACGGAAACGCAAAACAATGAATGAATTAGACAAAAGACTACACAGTGATAAACACGAAACCTGACAGTATTGGCTGTAATAAACAACAGTTATTCTTAGCTAATAATGCTAGGCATGCTTGTATTCGGGCGAAGTAGCTGCATCTGAGTATAGGTGCACTATACTCAGCTGCGACTACTTTGCCCAAATATAGCGAGAGTCCTGGATCATCGTGGCATGTTTTGTTAGAATTCATGTCAATGAAATGGAGTGTTGAAATCTACTGGCAACAAAAGATTACATACAGAAAACTTGATAGTGAATGATTACATGTTTACAATGGACAAAAAGTATTTTCATAATTTTAAGAGTGGGTTTCTGGACCCATAGATATTTTAAGGCCCCCATGCCGATGACAAGATAATAATTCCCACTTGGTAATGATTCAGAATTGAGGTTCATGAGCTTATGATTCAGAAGGTTTACCTGCTTTACATTTGAACTTTATACCTAAATTATGAAAATAAACTAAATTAAGTAACTATTGTAAGTGGTACATGTGTCTTCATTTAAGCCATTTTGCCATTTTTCAAATATCTGTGATGCTCACCTCTGGAGGGATGATTCCTAGTGAGTTGCCAAGAAAGGTGCAAATGGAGTATGAAATGGTGGAAGGAAGAAAAAATGAAGATTGAAAATGAAGATAAGGATGAGAAATATGTAGTTTGAATGAAGGTGGGTGGATCTGGATGGGAAGCAAATTGCTTTTTTAATGACATCTGTGAAATAGGGAGATTTATGAAGGAGATGAAGTCAGTGTAGTGACGGGGACTGGCGGAGAACCAGGAGCGACTAAGGATAATACCTTATAAGCGGACACGATAACGTGTTCGCCACAAAATCCTGGGAGATAAGGGAACAGGGAGAAAACAATACAGAGGGAGACCTCTCCTGGAACAGGAAGGGGAACAGAAACCAACCCGGAGACAAACTCCGACCAAATTAGAGGACAAGCCCAAAACGGCTAAAAGGAAATAAAAGCGACCCTTGAAAAACAGGGCGAACAACCCAACCGAAATAAGTGCTAGGTGACGAACACTGAAACCCCAGACCGGGGACCAAAATAAAAGTACAACCTAGTACAAAACACTAGGCACGCAAAAGAAAAGAACCTTGAGACACAGCTCAAGAAAAACACAAACCAAAATACAATACCGGGGACAACGTCCCTCACCCAAAAGCTCACACGAGCTAGAAATAAAAAGAACCTTTTAGGAAGGTGTCAGAAGTGCACACAGTACTAACAATCTGATCACCTTCCTTAACTTTTTCTTTTAAGGAAGACAGAAACCAAAAACCAGCACGATACCTGACTCAACCCGAGTCTACCGCATGCTTTTCCAGCTTGGTGCAAGGGCACCAAAGCGCCGACAGACTGCCAGTGAGTACTTTAAAAACCCTCAGGAGGTAGGCTCCCCTGGCACTAATGAGGGCCAGGTGAAAATAATGAACCCCTGCCCCCTGGTGGCCACAATCAGTCACTACCTCCCAACCCTGACAGTTAGAGAAGTTAGAGCAGTGAGGTTGACAGAGAGGGAAGGCAAAGGTTTGGTTCACAAGCAAACAGGTACAGCAGGGATAATGTAATATGTGGTCGATGTCACAAGCAAAGAGTCGATAACATATGGGAAATCCAAACAAAAGCAGAATCCAAAAATCAAAAACCGAATAGCCAAACAGAGTCCAAACACAATGGGCCAAATCAGAACAAAAGAGTAAATCCAGAGAGCACTCAAGAACTAATGCTGGAGAGTATGTTTGGGACCCATAACAATCTGGCAACAAACTAAACTAACAACGGGGTTTTTATACAGAGGTAATGAGACAAGTAATGACAAGCAGGTGTGGGAAACAATCAGGAAGTGGGAAACAGGTGAAACGAATGACAGGGAATAAATGAACTGACAGACCGACTACGGTGTGCTCAGAGGGTAAAAATAAACAGAACAGAAAACACAGAACCTGACAGGCTGTTTGTTTTCACTGTGGGGGCAAAATCACAAAGTAGGGGCAAAGCAATGTGAGAGTAGGAAGAGGTAAAGTGAAGTGGAAAGGCCCACTTCTTTTTTCTCTTTACACTTGCTCCCTTGGCCCTGTGATCACTGTACACAGGCTATCCTACCACTGCTACGCGGACGATACCCAACTCTTTGTCTCGTTCCCGCCATCTGATACGCAGGTTTTAGCCCGTATCTCTGCTTGCCAGAGGGACATCCAGAGCTGGATGGACAACCACCATCTAAAGCTCAACCCAGGCAAGACTGAAATTATATTCATCCCTGCTAATACCTCTCCCCATCTGGATCTCTCCATTTCCCTCGGGGATACCACACTCACACCGTCACCCAGTGCAAGGAACCTCGGCGTGGTGATGGACAGCAGACTGTCCCTCTCCGAGAACATTGCGGCGGTGACCCGGTCTTGCAGGTTCTTCCTATACAACATACGGAGAATCCACCCCTTTCTCACCCCCTACTCGACCCAGCTCCTGGTCCAAGCGATGGTTCTGTCCCGCCTGGACTACTGCAATTCCTTCTTGGCTGGCCTTCCAGCATCCGCCATCAGACCCCTCCAACTTATCCAGAATGCAGCAGCTTGTCTGGTCTTCAACCTTCCCAAATACTCACACGTCACCCCCCTGCTTACTTCCATCCACTGGCTGCCTGTCATGGCTCGCATCAAATTCAAAACATTGGTGCTAGCCTTCCAAGGAGTTAAGGGGTCTTCCCCAGCTTATCTACAAAAAATCATCAGACCCTACACCCCTGCCAGACCTCTTTGTTCAGCCTCCACAGGCCACTTGGCACCTCCCCCTCTCCGAACCTCCACCTCACGCTCACGACTACTGTCTGTTCTGGCTCCACGGTGGAACGAACTCCCCGTTGAGGTCAGAACTATAGAATCTCTCCCCACCTTCAAGCGCAAGCTGAAGACACACCTCTTCAAGCTGCACCTCTCCCCATCCCTCCCTACCTCCCTGTGAACCTTAATTGTTGTCTCTGTGACTTGCTTTGTGTATCGGTATTTTTAGTTGGCTAGGTAAGCAGTGTTTGGGTAGTTAACTTTGGTCACTTTTGCTCTGTTGTTTGTTTGTTTCTTTGTTCAAAAAAAATAAAATAAAATTGGCCCTCGTCCTTATCTTTGTTGTACAGGTAGCAGTCGAAATTGTACTTCCCTCTAGGGTCTTTCAGGGAACTTATCCCTGGTTATGGGTATGCACTTTGTTGTACGTCGCTCTGGATAAGAGCGTCTGCCAAATGCCAATAATGTAATATAATGTAATGAAAGGACATGAACACAGAGTAAAGAAGAAGGTTTTTGCCATGTATTGCCATGCTGATTAATTGTGCAAGACGCAGCTAAAGATCATACAGGTATAGGCGGGTTCTTTTTTTTCTCTTTTTTTTTTTAGAAATAAAGGAGACGTTACAATGGCAATTCATACGGTAGGTGGCAGTAATGCACTAATTTTGAAACCAAAAGAAGAAGAATGTGTATCCACCCTCCAGCACAGTAGGTGGCGGCATAGTGCTTTTGGGCTGGGTACAGGCAACAGTAATTTCATTGAAGAAGCAGAAGGAGAACAGTAGTGAGATCCTGGGCATCACCCAATAATGGCAAGTGTGCACAAAAGTACTGTTCTATCTTTAAAGACTAACGTCAATTTACATTTAACTGTATAGGGAGCGATAACTGAAGACAGTGTATGTTTTTAATGAAAATGACATATTGCAATGCTCAGCTGGCTAAGCTGAATAGGTAAAAATTAACGTTAGCTAAGCTTGCTAGCCAATATCTTTACTGGGTGCTGATGCTAGCTTATCGACAATCGGTCGTGTTTTGCATAAAATTGGGCTTTACTTTAACGTTGGCCACTGTTCTTGCATTGAATTTAGCGTCATGGAATGTGTCTTACCGTAACGTTCCGATATAAGTAACGTTAGTCAACGTAAGTTCACCGTTCCGAACACAACACGGGGAAGCGGCCTCTTCCACCAGAAGTTTGCGTCCGTTTAATGGTAGATTTTCGCCTCAGGAATGTGGTTTATGATTATGCTTGCTTATTGACTATCCCAGACACTAAAACACTTTGATTGATGTAAATTGGAGCACTATAGAGAAAACGACAAATAACTGCAGTTCCCTTTGTTCGGAAGACCGTGTTAGATCAGGATGGTCGTATAAGCCTGTCGGGTTCGTAGTCTCTCGTTAGCAACAGCTTCCCGATCACAATTACCATGTCACTGTATGCTGAAATAGATTGCATATGTGACTCTTACCAAGTTTTTATGGTTTTAACTTCTTACTCAATTACTCAAAGCTAATGCAGTCAAAAGTTGCACAAACGTACAAGTTACACAAACGTAAACATTGTTACAAATGTGAAGTATCTGTGGGACAATTGTAATAACTGCATAATTTCTTCATATCTGCTTTATTTTACAGGACAAAAACACTTTGTTCAACAGAGCGTGTTTGCATCGATGTTTAAACCCGCTACCAATTAGGAATGCCATTTTATTTGAGTGTATTGCGGGTGTAGAGTTTCGCATTTTTGTCTGGTCTGCATTCAATGAACTACAGGCAAAAAAAAATGTTGCAAAGAAATCCATGTTTAAAACTTCATCAGAGTCGTGTAGAAATAGAAACAAAACGTTATGATTTAAATGTCCATGTTGTTAACCCCTTAAGTGTCCCCCCCCCTTTCTTGACACAAGCATAAAAATGACATGCCCAAAATGGCCCTGGGCCAATGAGAATTAAGGGCTAAAAGACTGTACAGGTAAATCTTTGAATGGCTTCAAACTACATTGAATGGTGTTATTATGGTATGAATTAAGCATCAGCAAAATTTGAGAAATCAAATTCATTGTAATATCAACTTGTATGAGTATAAAATGAGTAAAGTATATATTTTCCTATGTGGGGATGGAATAGGAGGAGTTCAATTTATTACCTGAGCTTTTGGGTCAGGTAGCTTGATGACATCAAACATTCCCTGATCTAAGCCATTAGGCCAATACATGTCTTATTGCATATCTCCTCCCATAGTTTCCTGAGATTTGTATATATATATGTAGAGGTTTTTTGTGGAGAGATTTGTAGCCTGAGCTATATGGCGGCATGGTGGTGCAGTTGATAACACCGATGCCTCGCAACAACAAAGTCAAGGGTTTGAATCCCAACCAGGAGTCTTTCTCTGTGGAGTTTGCATCTTGCGATTTTTCAGCTCTCAATCCCTCTACCGACCTTATCGCACTCCCAGTGTCCTTCTTTCTCCAATATTATTTATTTGTAGGTGGCACCTTTTTTGAGGAGTTGGGAAGAGAGGTGGGGTGGTGAGGCAGTCCAGACCACACTCATACAGTCCTGACAAATCATTTATGTCTGACTTGAAATGTGTGTTATCAAAGTTATTTTCAGTTGAATAGATATTTGGTGGATGTGTAGTGGATACATCCTTCTGTGATAATTTATAGTTATTCATATGACTATTCTGAAAGTTCATTAGCAAGATTATTATTCTTGCAGGCTAGAATGCAGGCTACATTGGGACAGCAACAATGAGTTAAAATGTTTGACTACTGTTGCTGCATTCCTTGTGAACTTGGAAGCAGCTGGCAAAAAACTCACTGTAGTTATGAGCACCATAAGCTTTACAGCGACTTTTTAACATATGCTGTTCGTTGGAAACATTAGGATGAACCTATATGAACGTATTTAGGCTAACAAGTTGTTTGCCGTTATTGTTTGTTGTTTATTCTGTTAAAATCATACTTTGAATGCACCTTGATATGCAGCTCCAGGTTGAGCCTTACATTTCCTAACCCCAATTCTAACTTTAGCCATCATAATTTACAATAAAATGCAGGACTTGAACATCGTTATTTGTGAAATGAGTTAGCACACAGAACAGTTATGAATATTTCTGGTTTATTGTCTTTTTTGATGGCAGTTTTGGAGGAGTTAATTGACTGTTCTTGAAACTTAGGCCTATATTAAAAATACGAGATGCAAAACAATTTTCTTGAAGTGAAGAATGCCACAACCCTTTCACACCAAAAGCAAACACAGGACATTCCCGTGTCGTTGCTTCTGTGTGAAAGCGGCTACTGTAATAAGGCGTGTCAAAAATGTAAATGTTTTATTACGTTTGGTGGAGATTGTGAGTACAACAACGGAGTCCTGTTTTGGAACAATTACGCTTATTTGTTAACCAATTATTTTTCAAGTTAAGATTGGTAAATCTCATTTTATTTGTGTACAGCTTATATTTATTTAATTATTTATGAGACAGTAATAACTCCCCTTATATAGCCTACCCTAATTCTAGGTCTTGTTGCCCCTTTATATCTGCATGCTTTGTTTATTTGTTCTGAGAGTCTGTGTAGGTAGTATGTCCAGTTTTTTTGGATTATTATCATAATAATTTTTTCTTTGTTTCTTTACAGTTACAGGAGCACTATCGCGCTTGTTTCAGTTGAGTTTATTTGGATTAAATGCTTCAATTATGTGCATAGGCATTGTAAATGAGCTTGAATCTCCAGCCTGTGTTTCCCGGAAGGTAACAGGCCCTCAAACTCAACCCTTGAACACAGAGACTGGTTTATGGGTGGCCACCCATCCAGGCGATCAGATGACACTCTCACGAAAATACTGTAACTTTACCATACAAATATCACAGAACTTGGCTAGCTTGAGCGATATGACGAACAACTCTGTTTTTGGCAAGTTAGAGGATGAGCTTTTCGATTTTGATGAAGAAATACAACCATACAGTTTTGAACCGGAATTTACAGAGGACGAATTGCGTGAGCACGAGAGACAGCGGTGACATTGAAGCTAACCAATAGCAGAGCTGTGGGAACAGAAATTGGTTTCAGTGTGTGAACCCATGCCTAACATTACCGAGAAGGAGAGCCTTTGCTGCCGTGAATGGGATTGAGGGCAACGGCTGTTGGCAGAAACTGAACATAGAGATTGCATCACTGCCAATAATAACTTAGAACCCTTGCTACATCCTGCAGTACTTGCCAACTTCTTCTGCAGCAATAGGAGGATTCATTGGAAGAAGTATCCTCAACCAAGGGGTCCGGGAGGGCAACTAAGCGATGACAAAATAAATATCTAGCTAACAAGCTGTATCAAAATCTTCTTCCAATTAATCTCCTCCGTTAGCTTTGGCTGCCTCGTTCTCCGCTGTCTGTCTCTCTCGCTCACGCAATTCTTCCCCTGTAAATTCCGGTTCAAAACTTATTGTATTCTTGTATCAAAACTGTTGTATTTCTTTGTCAAAATCGAAAAGCTGGTCCTCTATCTCGGAGCTGTCCGTCATATCGCTCAAGCAAGTGTCGTGTTCGCCTGGATGGGTGGCCACCCATAAACCAGTCTCTGTGTTCAAGGGTGGGGTTTGAGCGCCCGTCACCTTCTGGCAAACATAGGCTGGAGATGTCCACTGTTTTGCCCCATATTCAGGAAACAGCCACACTGACGGTGATTTTAAAAATGCCTACACACATAATTCCAAAACATGTAATCCAAACAAGCTCAACTGAAACGTGCGTGACTGTGCTCCTTTAACCTGATTTAAGCCAACACAAACCTGTTGTTTTCTTTTTATTCTTGTGGTTTTGATTATAAATACTGTCATGCAGTACAACAAAAAGCTAAATGTTTCTTTTATCATTCACACTTTTTTCAGGGGACCCAAGTGAAAGATGTAGTTTTAAAACCTGATGCACCAAACACACTTCTGTTGGACAAGCATGCAGACTACATTGCAGCTTATGGCTCCAAGAAGGATGACTATGTAAGCATGAGTCGATAGGCCAATGTGACTTATTTGTTTGAAATAATATTTATGATGTAGTTGTAGCCTATGTAGTTTTTAATGCTCAATTCCTTTCCTCCAGGAATACACATTATCAGAATATTTGCGGATGAGTGGTATTTACTGGGGCTTGACTGTGATGGACTTGATGGGGCAGCTGCACCGCATGAACAGGGATGAGATCACTGCATTCATCAGGGCATGCCAGCATGAGTGTGGCGGTATCAGCGCAAGTATTGGCCATGACCCCCACTTACTCTACACTCTGAGCACTGTGCAGGTGAGGAAGAATGAGTCCCTTCCCCTTTCCAAGGTTGAACTGCTATGTGAAGTTGTGATGTTAGATGTGACTTGTCTGCATATTTGAATTTTACATTAATTTTGTTACAGTATTACATTACTCTTATGTTCTGCATGTATAAGAATAACAGCGAGATGTGCTTTCATTGCACAAAACATGGACATGGGTTTAAATCCAACTGATTTTCTATTTTTCTCCCAGATCCTTTCGTTGTATGATCACCTCAGTGCAATAGATGTTCATAAGGTGGTTGAGTATGTGAAAGGACTGCAGCAGGAAGACGGATCTTTTGCTGGGGACAAATGGGGTAATTTTAATGCAAGGCTTGGATTGCAACTCATATTTTGTCTCTTGTTAAGAAATAGTTGGGCTCTTATCTCGGACTTGAAGGCAAAACGAACGCAAGAGTCATTGCTAGTTTCAGAGAGATGCAACTGCTCTTTTTACATCCAGTGCCTTTGCTTTTAAAATAGCAACTGACCATACATCTATCTGGGTGTGTTAGTCTTAAAATTAGTTGTGGTCATGGTAATTCCCAGCATATTGCCATTTAGATGCAACTGAATGTGTTTATGGACAACCAAAACCTGATCTTAACTTTTCTCATAGATCCATTGCTATTTTACCTCCATAATATTAGTAATGCACCTACATAGGCTACTGCTCAATGTGTGTCTGTTACATAGGCAGGGGCACAAATTAACATGTATAAAAATGTCAAGGTTACAATGCGAAAAATAATAAAAATACAACATGTCATAATGGATGATCATAATATCAGACATCCCACAATCGAGTCATTCTACAACTAGTGAACTGATGGCTCCCACCTTATGGTCTCAGATTTAACTCTAAAAGGGCATTCACATTGTTTTATACGAGTTTACAAAGTTTTTTCATTTAATTTAAATTCTTTTCTGAGTTATAGCAAAACATACACTCACAAATTAGCATTTCATTTTAGAGCATTTTCAGCAGCCTTTAAATCCTGTTCTAATAACGGTATCATCACCAGGATTGATGGGGGTGTACCTGGAAGATGGGAAATCTCTTGATTTCTGTTGGCTCTAAACCTAGAGAAATCTGTGTGCCCAAAAATGCTTTAGGAAGTGCAAGGAGTGTTTTGAACAATTGCATTCATGATGATGTCTGAACAACAGGATTTATAGACTTGTAAAAGGTAAAACTCTAGAAAACTAGCTAGCAAACAAAACTATTCTAAAGAGTGTTTGGGCACCATGGAATTTAACAGGAGGAGGGAAAGTAAAATAATAATAATAAGAGAGAAACGCATAGTTCATTGGCCGGGTTAGGAAATTATTGACAACTGATTCTAGATTGTGACTGGTCGGGTTTACAGTGGGAGCAATAATTATTTGATCCCTTGCTGATTTTGTAGGTTTGCCCACTTACAAAAAATGGAACTGTGTAGAATTTGAATCATAGGTACATTTTAACATTGAGAGACAGAATATCACAAAATAATCCACAATAACAACATCATATAAATTTTATAAATTTAATATCATATTTTCACATAAAATTAGTATTTGATCCATAGAACAATAGGACTTAATACTTGGTGGAGAAACCTTTGTTGGCAAGCACAGAGGTCAGACGTTTGTTGTAGTTTTTCACCAGGTTTGCACAGATCTTGGGAGGGATTTTGGTCCACTCCTCTTTGCAGATCCTCTCCAAATCCTTAAGGTTCCGAGGCTGTCGCTTGGCAACTCGAAGCTTCAGGTCCCTCCACAGATTTTCGATGGGATTTAGGTCTGGAGACTGGCTAGGCCACTCCAGGACCTTTATATGCTTCTTTTTGAGCCACTCCTTTGTTGCCTTGGTTGTATGTTTTGGGTCATTGTCATGTTGGAAGACCCATTCACGACCCATTTTCAGTGCTCTCACTGAGGGAAGGAGGTTGTCGTCCAAGATTTCCTGGTACATGGCCCCATTCATCCTCCCCTCGATACGGTGAAGTCATCCTGTCCCCTTAGGTGAGAAACACCCCCAAAGCATAAGGTTTCCACCTCCATGCTTCACAGTGGGGATGGTGTTCTTGGGGTTGTACTCAGCATTTCTCTTCCTCCAAACACGGCGAGTCGAGTTGATGCCAAATAGCTCTATTTTGGTCTCATCTGACCACATGACCTTCTCCCAAGCCTCCTCTGGATCATCCAGGTGTTCTTTGGCAAACTTCAGACGGGCCTGTACATGTGCCTTCTTAAGCAGAGGAACCTTGCGTGCGCAGCAGGATTTTTCCTTCATGGTGTAATGTGTTACTGATGGTTCTCTTCGTGACTTTGGTCCCAACTGCCTTCAGGTCATTAACAAGCTCCTGTGTAGTACTGGGCTGATCCCTGACCTTTCTCATGATCATTGATATCCCACGAGGCGAGATCTTGCTTGGAGCCCCAGACCGAGGGAGATTGGCGGTGACTTGATTGTGTGGACAGGTGTCTTTTATACAGCTACATAACAATGTAACGAGTTGACACAGGTGTTTTGGGTAATGAGTTGAGATTAGGAGTGCTTCTTAATACAAAACTAACTGGTCTGTGGGAGCCAGAATTATTGCTGATTGGTAGGGGATCAAATACTTATTTCATGCAAAAATACGATAATAACTTTATAAAATTTATATGATGTTGTTATTGTGGATTATTTTGTGATATTCTGTCTCAATGTTAAAATGTAACTATGATTAAAATTCTGCACAGTTCCATTCTTTGTAAGTGGGCAAACCTACAAAATCAGCAAGGGATCAAATAATTATTGCTCCCACTGTATATGAATTCAAGCCTTCTGATTGGATGGAATGAAAAGTGAGTGACAGGAACTCTGCCCACGCAAATTCTCCGGTCTGCAGACATACCCTACTCAAATCCGATGCTATCTTGGCAATCTTGAACTATCCGCCATGAAACTAGCAAAAGTGCGTCTGGCCATGCCCTTAATGGACTTGTCTGCTGCATTTTAACAATGCGCTAAGACCATGAAGATAGAGCCCTTAAATTGGTATTAAAGGTATTCTGTTTTTACATCATGTATGTGTATTGTGTTAATTTTAAAAAACTGCTTTTTTCATGTTGGTTGAATAAATTTGATGTGTCATTTGTTGCTGTTGCAATATTTAATTGAAAATAGTGACATTGCTTGTGGAACCGTTTTTTTTGCTCAAATCACAGCATGTTTTTATTTTGTTTACTTTCAGTTTTGATTCTTCAGAATTGGACAGTTGCAAAGTAAATGTTCACTTGCCTAATCTTTTTTTTTTTTTTTTCTTGTCAGGTGAAATAGATACACGGTTTTCCTTCTGTGCAGCAGCAACTCTGGCATTATTGGTATGAATATTTTTTCACCAATCTATAAAATTGTATATGTCTTAACTATCCATGGGCCCCAAGGACAGCAGTTTGCAAAAAAAGCAGAGTTTGGCCAGCTCACATGGGAGAGCCATAATTGGCCCGCCACTTTAAGGATGGGGTAGGTACTCGGCAGGGTTAGTAGGATTGCCGTATATAGCTGCGCCCTGATCACCTCAGTATCACGGTCACGGGCTGGAACAATGCAGCTTGGAGACGGTCGTTTTACAGATCACTAGATCATGTTGGGCCGCCGAGGGATGAAGACGTATCATAAGCAGTTAGCATGGGCAATTGGAATGGATATAATTGCCAAATTGGGAGAAAACTGAGAAAAAATCTGAAATAAATTAAAAAGAAAAATATATATCCATGGGCCACAAAATGCTTGTGACACAACAGTATTCTTAATGGTATTTTAACCTTTATTCCATTTGTTATCACAACCGAGAAGTGAGTATACTTTCAAACCTAAGGTTGTATGTTACACCAATATGCCAGTGCACTGCGGGATTTAGTCCTGCAGAATTGATGGGGGTGTACCTGAAAGTAATGAAGTGCTTTGTTTTTCAGGGCAAGTTGGATGCAATTAATGTGAACAAGGCAGTAGAGTTTGTTCTATCGTGTATGAACTTTGATGGTGGATTTGGCTGCAGACCAGGCTCAGAGTCTCATGCTGGTCAGGTATGGTCTCAGCATCCAACTCACATTTTTCATTCTCAGTATTGTGATAGATTGTGAAGTTCAGGTCATTTTAAGGTTACCTAACATTGACAATGGGGTTGCAAGATGCAGGGAGCACAGATTTTGAGAAGTCAAAATGTCAATCAACACATGCCCTTATCTTTAGTCATGTCACTTAGGCCCTACTGTAAGCTTTCTTTCTCCAATTCACTCAGTTTCTAAAACTCACCATTTTAATAAATCAATACCATTTTCTTTGCTGAAAATGGCAGCTTCTGTTATTATAATCATGAAGAGGACATGGTCCTGACCTGCTTGTAGAGGAGTATGACTGTCCCCTTGCTAATTGGATAGTTATTAGATGAGTAATATGTAGCAGACGTAGAAAAGTTGCTTGCTATCTCTCTGGCTTGCTAACTTTAATATTGGGATAGAGTAGAACCTCATTAATCAGAACCACACAGGAACTAAGGTAGTTTGGGCAACTGCAATGTTTCAGTTAAACAAAACCATGAAAGTTATTCCTGAAGTTGTTTTTTTAAACTTTGTTTTAAAATTAACACCTACACCTGCAACAGGACACAAAATTACTTTAATATTTCTGGTTAGCTGATTCAAGATAAGGACAGGTGTTGTTAAGCTGTGCCTTGAGATCAGATATTAGTTATACATATACATTTATTACAGATACAGGGACATACATTACATCTATATTAGATCTGTTTCATCTGGGGGATTTATCTCTTTATTCATACATCCCCTAAATAAAATAGATACATTTCCAGAAATAAAAACTGAAAAATTAATTATTGCAGAATATATATATTTTTTTACATTTGTTTTTACATTGTTAGTCATTTGGCAGAGGCTTTTAATTCAAAGCAACTTACAAGTGCATAGGTTTTTCTTTTTTTCTGGATTTTTCCCTTTTTCTCCCAATTTGGTAGCCAATTGTACCTCGTCTGATTCAATTGGAGGTAGTAGTATTAGATGCACCGCCCGTACCCTGTCCCTCGGCGGCCCGAAGGAGAATGACACGCCTTCTTCAAGCCGTCTCGTCTCATGCCCGTTGCCGTGATTCCGAGGTGCCCCAGGTGCTTATTGTGCGGCGATCTACTAACCCTGCCAAGTCCCTCCCTCTGGAGCAGCGAGCCAATTATTGCTGCCCCATGTGAGCTGGCCAAACTTGGCCTTTTGGCAGGACCCAGAATCGAACCCCGGTCCCCGGTGTGCAACTGCAGCAAACTGCAACCGCAAGTCCGCTGCGTCTTAGCCTGTTGCGCCACCGCGGCTCCCCTGAATTTGAGAAATTTAACAAAAAAATGTTAGAGGCTGCTGTGGCTGGAGAAAAGGGCATGTGTTTCCAATTTCAGTTTTCACACCTGTTCTCTCTACATCCCACCATGCATCTGTGCAGGTATTCTATAAATGCTACAAATATTTTTGTATTGTGTTCATTGGCCTGGCTGTTGTTTCAGATATACTGTTGTACAGGATTCCTCTCCATCACGGGGCAGCTACACCAAGTCAATGCCGACCTGCTGGGCTGGTGGCTGTGCGAGAGGCAGCTGCCGTCCGGAGGACTCAACGGGCGTCCTGAAAAGGTAAATCAACATTACTGAATACAGGAGCTGCTTCTTATTAAATCTGTAAAATACTTTGTATGCATTATATGTAGAGTTAATCTATAGCACTGTTTCTCAAACTCGGTCCTGGGGGGCGGCCATGCATGCTGGTTTTCTTTCCAATCGAAATCCCAGAATTTTAAAAAGCATTTCACTTCTCTAAATTAGGTACTTCTTTACCCTTTTAAGCCGCATCTCTGAAATTGCTATGCATGCCATGAAGAATGAGGTCCCCTATCAAGTAATGAAGTATTCAAACACAAAGAAAATGATAATGAGCCAAATCTGCATTGTGTAAGTTTAAGGGAAAAATTAATGGGCCTGTGGTCAGCAACCTATTTAGGAGTTAATACTTTAATTTGATCGGCAAAAATATAAATAAATAAATATAGCACAATAAGCTCAATATGAGTATGGAACTTCTTTGTGGCATGCATTGCAATTTCAATATATATTCCCTTTAAATGTGACAAGTACCAAATTAAGATAAGCTAACAGATGATGAAAAGAGTTTGAAATTGTAAGGTCAATAATGAACGTTAAAAGTAACGTTTACTAAATATAGTTAATTGTGCTTTTATTGGTTGGCGATTCGACAAGAACTGAAGACTGTGTGCAGAATGTATGCCGTAAGCTTCTCCCATTTCTCACACTACAGCTACCAGATGTTTGTTATTCCTGGTGGGTGTTGGCCTCCTTGAAAATCATTGGCAGAATCCACTGGATTGACAAAAACAAGTTGCGTTCTTTTATCTTGGCGTGCCAAGATGAGGAGACTGGTGGCTTTGCCGACCGGCCTGGAGATATGGCAAGTGACCCATTACCTCCTTCCTTTCTCTGTTTATCTCTGCTCTATAAGCAGAGTTCTGACATCCCTTGAGAAGGTTTATTAGCCCTCAACTAAAATATCACTATTGTAACAGCAGGATTTAAATGCTCTTGATTCTTTTGTCATCCTGAAATGTACTGTTTATGTGTTATCTTTAGGCCCTTAATATTTTTTTTTATTATATTTTTGGAGCTGGTTGTGAATCCACATTCTATATGACTCAGGGTTTTTCCTTCAGTAATTACAGCATTCTCCCCAGCAACTAAAAGCCAACTGCACCATCACTGAAAAAAAGGTTCACTGGCTTGCCATCGTCGAAAGAAAATAAAGCGTTAGGCAATTAACTAATGTTAGCTTGCAAAATTATAGTAAGCGATTTATTGAAATTGGACTGTATTCCAGACTTCAGCGCAATAACGATTACATACGCGGGTGGGTGGCACTGTTGCCTCATAACTAGAAGGTTTAGATGGTTGCATGTTCTCTCCGTATCTGCGTGGGTTTCCTCTAGGTACTCCGGCTTCCTCCTGCAGTCCAAAGACGGGCACGTTTATTCCCATATAGAGAATTCATTTTAATGAGAAATGTAGTTGTTCTGCTTGTTTTTTCTTATTTAACTCCATACAAATTATAAAGGTTGGCGGCTATTCACGTCAGCTACATCATCACAGTCTGAAATTTTGCTAGTTAAATTAGCTGGTTACAACTGAACCAGAGAATTGTCGCTTAATCTAATGAGTGAAAACATCATAGCTGTTGATATCCAATGTAAAGTGAGCTAGCAAAACACAAAAGTAGGTTGTCAGATTTTTTGATATTGCCATTGGCTGCAATGGAGCCAGTAGAATGTCAAAATGATGGCTGATGGCGATTGCTGATGTTGATGGCTGCAGTGCACCCATCTCTATCTTGTGTCATATCTAGCTCAACCAATGGAAGACTGAAGGGTACATGTGTGTTCAGCGGTTATAGTTCCTGTAGCCATTATACTGCTTGTTCTATTGAATATTAAATCAGATCCTATAAAATAACTTGGTACATAAGAATTTTTTCAGTAGTTTTACTTACTCTTACTCAGGTAGTTTTTTGGATACTTGGAATTATTATTTTAAAGTAACAACAGTCTTACTTGAGTAGGCCCTTTGAATACCAACACAAATAAAACTATAACAGTATACCGTGGTCTGGGTGAATATTCCATTCTACTCCATGTGCGTTAGAAGCTTGTAAACTGCAAATAATATAGAAGGCATCCACCGCCTCATAGGGTCGGAGTAATTAGTTCCAGCAAAAATGTTTTGTAGTTTTATAGTCAAAACCCCCAAGTGCGTACCTCCTTGTGGATTATTCCACCAAAAATGCACATTTCCAGGCAGCTAAGAGATAGCTGACTGATTATTGCTAGAAATAAATGGCCCCCTGTAACTACAACAAGCAACCAGCGACAATGTACACACCTCAAGCCACTCTCACACACTTTATCCTGCATTGCAATCACACAATCTTACGGGCACTCCTAAAAAGAAATCCTGGGGGAAATGCAGGGATTACTAGGACGTTATTTTGTTTATATTTTATGGCCGTTTTATATGCTTTTATTTATGGTTCGCAATATTTTTGATGCTGCAAAATAATTGATTTTGTGGAGTAGGCAAGTGCATGAAAGGAATCCCTGGAATGTACTCCCTGTGCTCTTGTCAGTAGCATCAAAGTATCAAAATGTGCAGAAGTAATGTTTGTGCCAAAATACCACATTTCCACAGATGACATTCTCCATATCAGTACCTTGATTTTTGGGCAGTACAGCTAAAATAAGCCTTTCATACTTTACCTCGTTTAATTTAGGTTTTTACATCATTTAGTTTAATAACTTGGCAAGAAATGTTGCATTTGAAACATTTTTAAACCATGTGACCATTTTGGAAATTGTTTGTTGTGGTTTATTAAACATGCCCTGTTTTTCCCATGAACTGCAGGTGGACCCATTCCACACCTTGTTTGGCATTGCAGGCCTATCCCTCTTGGGTGATGAGCAGATCAAGGCTGTCAACCCAGTGTTCTGTATGCCAGAGGCTGTCCTCCAAAGGATTGGCCTGTACCCAGAGCTCCTCAGCTAACTCCTCTACCTCCATACTATGACGCTGTTGACCAGACCTTGAGGACCAGGTGCCTGAGATCTTGTGACTGTTCACCTTGCTGCAAGCTGAGATGGAAACTCTGTCATGTTCCATTGTTTACAAGGGAGAAAAAAGTTAAATGTTATTTCAAAAGGTTTTTTTTTGAAAGCATGCAGTTTTGATGGGATAGAACAGTCTTGGCAGTAGTTTATCACTTCAGTTCTCAGCATTTTAGAAAGTGTAATATGCAAATTCAAGTTCAAGTACAATAACATGTATTTTACATTATGTATACATTCACACATAATAATTATGACTATGATTATCCTTTTTGATCTTGCACGCACGTTTATGTTCAAGAACAGCCGTGACATTGGAATCGTTTAATGGGAGGTCAGATTACGCTTTCACTTACTTAAAATTGTGTTCTGTCTAAAATTCCACCTTTATGTAGGGTTACAGATTTACTCTTAATATTAACGAAAGCTTTTTGTTGGATGGACGGGTAGGGTGTTCATTTTATGGTCCCTTGACCTTTATGTCTTTAACCAAGTCTCACTTTTGTAAATGCAAGTCTGTTTTATTGTTAAATCATCTTTACACCCATATATTGTTTTTTTAAATCGTGATATTAGCAGTTCCATGAAGCATGACAGTGGCACTACTGTCATGCATTTCATTCTCAGTCAATAAATGTATTCATTGCCTTCAGTACCTTGATCATTGTTTGGTTTTTCGAATTACTGAAAGATCTTTAAAGGTACAATAGGTAAGATTTTTGTGTTAAAACATTGTTACAAGACCATTGTAAATCCCTTCCTATCATTGAAAAAGGCTCACTGACCTGTTGACTCACCCTCTGCCTGTGTTTATAGTCCTTAAATTCGGGTTTCAAAGTATACAGCTGACGGGCCTATATAATTGGTTCTAATGACCACAGCCAATGGCTCGGGGGCTTCTTCTGATTTGCGTGTAGCTGCCCAAATTGCCCTCCAGACAAGCTATCACTGAAACTCTGTATACTATTACTTATTATCCAAGCGAAGACTACATATCTAGTTATAAAACTCAGGAACAACACATCCTTATTAAAAAGGCCACAGGCATAGTAGACATAAGGAAATATGTTTGACACCGTTGGATACCAGGAACAACCACAATGGAGCCATACCAAGGGAGGGCAGCCCCAGTAACACTAGATGACTCTACACACAGACTGCTGTGTTCTGGCTTCCATTAAAGCCTTCCTTTTCCTGTGCTCAGCATCCTTTTTATGTTGTTTTATTAAAACCCGAAGGTTGCAAGTCGGAGCTGATACAATCAGTAACGCCACTACTGATGCTGCCGTGGCTCCCTTGAAAATCATGCCCCAGTATGTGTCTTGATAGTTTCCCCCCTATTCCTGGAGGTCCATTAAGATAGTTGTGAATTCTCTGAATCAATCCCTTCTCACCTGCATTTATTTTAATAATCTGAGACTTTAGTTGTTGCTCTTTATCTTCTCAGGGAAATGCATAAACCTTTTCAGTTACTCAAGAAGAACATTTATCTTTGAATCTTTGAGTCTATGACACAATGAATCAGGCAACCAATTTAAAACTTCTCTTGCTAACTTGGAGTTATACCAGTTAACTTCAACTTCAGCGCATCCCAAAAAAAAAGTTCAACTTGCAGTTGATTTGAGCTCCGTGGCGTAGATCAAGTCAATATTAATATGTAAAAAATAAAATAAAATAAAAAGCCTGTATAAAAAAAACCAAAAATGATTTCTATCATTCATCGATACTACATTACAAATATAGCTAGATGCAAAGGCAACCAACAACAGTATAAACATGTAATTTTTAGTTTAAACACTGCAGCGAAAATATTCCAGCATGGCATAACCTCAGTGAAGCTGGGTTAAATAAAAAACTAACCACCTTTTTACTCCTTGGAATAACTGAAGAAAAAATTATACTACACAGTCCAAAATGTTAATACCCCACTTCAGTATGAAACATATTATTTTTACTTATCCTGACTGGGTTTTGTCACTGGAAATTTAATTAAAACATCTTCTATAAGTTAATTAGTGAACGGTATACCCTGTAGCTAACTGGCTAGCATTATTGATAATGAAGGCTATTAAGATTAGCAACTCACCAGGACGTCAAATGGAGAATTTAAAGAAAAAAACTAAAATACAAAAGCAGAAATCTTATCCGGAAAGCTAGCGTGGAAAGGTCAATATCTACGTATTCTTCTCTATTTAGCTGATGCAGTGGAATAGTTAATGTTAAATAATTTGTTCAATTCAACACTCCACAACAGGGTTATCATGACTCAATATGAAAAGACTGAACCAAATAAATCAATTATATCGGTTTAAAGTCTCATGGGTTACATTAACATAATGAAATCATGTCTGTCCAAGCTCAGCTTGTGGACTGCAGTGTGAAAAAAGCAGGCTGGTGAACACAATTCAGAATTACAAGAAAAATAGGCAAAATATCTTGTAATTTAAAAACTGTTGTAATCTAAATGTTTATTTCAGAATATCAAATTCTAAACTCAATTGTTATACCATTGCCTAAATTGTTATGCCACTGCCTAATATAATTGTTATGCAATTGCCATATGCCATTACCCATGTGATTGGAAATGCATACTCCTCTAGACTTGCTCCTCACCAGTCTTATCCATTTACCTATTATGTCAGAGACCTGACTCAATTCATTTTAAAATTAGATTTGAAATTCTGTTCTTACTGATGAGGCTTCCTCCCAGTTCATCATATTGTTGATTTTCATGTTTAATTTCAAGTATGTTTATGTGCATTACATGTATTGATATGCCTAAAAGGTAATCAATTTTAAATTGTTTGTTATGTTTATTTATTTTGGTAATAAATAAACATAACAAAATAAATGTAGTCTTCAAGACACTGCAATTATCTTCAGTTTCAGGTGTTGTACTGTAGCAATACAGATGCACATAAGCACATTTGTACAGTGGCATAGAAGTAAAATACAATGGTGCATTTAGGACAGGTATTCGTATGTGGCTGGACCGAGACCGTGACCTTGGTCACACATTTGATGAATTTTTACGCACACACACACACACACACACACACACACACACACACACACACACACACACACAAAAACAATTGGGCAAAACAGGCAAGAACATGTTTTCTGTCACAGGAGAGCTATTTCACACAATGAGAGTAGCTGAGACAAAGGCTGTGGTTGTTAGGCTACTGCAGAGCCCCGTAGGGCTTCATTACTGTTGAAACCGCATTGTACGTACCACAGTTTGGCCCCAGGTGAGATCTGTCACTTTTGTTTTGCTGCAAAGGAACAAGTGCTGTACTTCTTGCCTCTCACCAATTATTTTTTGAAGAGATGATAGGAACTGCATGTGCTGAGCAAGTGCTGAGCTTCCTCAAAAGAGCTCAAGGGTAATATCAATATTCCAAAGGGGTTGGGGGAGGGGGGTGTCATTTCACAGTGGTAATAAGCTATTGATTTATATTTACATATTGAATATGACCTACTGTACAATATTTAAACTAATATTTGTATTCAGTAGGATTCAGAGTAACTTATTTTATGAATCACATACTGTAGTTGCAGTGGTTGTTTTGTCCTAACTGTTTCATGGCATTTCCTTTCTGTTTCCTGTAGTCTGAACCATTCCAAAATTATTGGCACCCCTAACAATTATTGTAAATAAAATCAAAGTTAAATTGGCAATACAATTTTACTTCATTTAATTAATCTGAGTCTAAACTATATAGTGTCATTCCACCTCTTCCTGTTTCATATAGTATAAAAATGAGGTAATAAGCATGCAAAATCCCTTTGTCTTCCATCAGCATGGGAAAAGCCTCAATTCAGAAGAGACCAATGCTAAATGACCATCACAAGTCCAGTAATTGGTACAAAATAAATATATAAGCGGTTAAACATATCACTTAGCACTGTAAGGGGAGTAACAAAAACATTTTAAACATATTGAGTGGTTGCAAAGGAAGAAGATGCAGGTGCATGTTGTCCCCATGGACAGTGAGGATGATGATGAGGAAGGCCATAAAGAACCCAGAGATCACAGTTTAAGAGATTGGTTACAATGCGGTCTAGGGTCAGGCCGTTACAGGAAAAGGATAGTGAGGGTATGGTGCGCAAGCGGCATAAGTGACATTTTGAGCCAAAATTAGTATTATACAGTCCCCTCAAAAAGTATTTGAACAGCAAGGTCAATTCCTTTGTTTTTGCTATACACTGAAGACAGATGAGTTTGAGGTCAAAAGATGTACATGAGATGATAGGTCTGAATTTCAGCTATTTTTTTTTTTTTTATCGAGATTTGTTAAACAACTTAGAACATATCACCTTTTGTATCAGACCACCCAATTTTAAGGTGAGCAAAAGTATTGGACTGACAGGTGTTTCTTGTTTCCCAAATGTGTCCTGTTAGATTGATTGGTTAAACAATAAATAGTTCTGAATGTCTACTCTTGGTTTTAGCCTTGGGTTTTGCCTGTAAAGACTACAATTGTGTTAGAAAAGATCAACCAATATGAAGACCAGAGAGCTGTCTTTGGGAGAAAAACAAGTCATTTTGAAGCTAAGAAAAGCGGGGAAATCGCACAAGCCATTGCACAAGCATTGGGGATAGTTTGTACAACGACTTGGAATGTCCTAAAAAAATAAAGAAATTGCTGGCATAATGAGCAACAGACATCAAACAGATCGACAACGGAAAACAGCAGTTGATGACAGAAAATCTCCACAGGGCAGGGGTGAAGGTATCTCAATCAACTGTTTAAAGATGACTTAAAGAGCAGCAATACAGAGGCTATACCACAAGATGCATTATCAGTAGTAAGAATCGGAAGGCGAGATTACAATTAGTACAGAGATGAGCCACAAAAGTTCTGGAACAAAGTTTTATGGACTGATGAGACCAAGATTAACCTCTGCTTAAGTGATGGAAAAGACATGGAGAAGCAAGTTAAGTGTCTTCGCTCGGGCTTGTTCTGGAGTGGGCTGACTAATCTTTATTGATGATGTAACTCTTGATGGTAGCAGCAGGATCAATTCAGAAGTCTTCAAAAACAGTGGAGAAATGGTTAAGGCACGTGACTGGGACCTGTAAGGTCAGTGGCTCAGACGGTAAGAGCAGTTGTCTGGCAGTCGGATAGTTGCCGGTTCGATTCCTGGGTGTGTCGAAGTGACTGAGCAAGACACCTAACCCCCAAATGCTCCTGACGAGCTGGTTGGTGCCTTGCATGGCAGCTAATCGCTGTGAGCGTGTGTATGAATGGGTGAATGAGAAGCATCAATTGTACAGAGCCTTGGATAAAGGCGCTATATAAATGCCAACCACAATGTAACCACAGTAAGATCTGAGCTGAGCAAGGCCCTTGCTCAGCTCAGATCAAGGGCCTTGATCTGAGCTGAGGGGGCTCCAGGGGGCATTGTCTCCTGCTTAGTCTAATTAACTGTAAGTCGCTTTGGATACAACGTCAGCTAAATGACATGTACATTTAATGACATGGCAAACGACATTGGAATGAAGGCTGAAAAATGTAACATTTTGGCCATACATACCATCAACATATTTGGCAACAAAAGAGGAATGCATGGAGAAGCATCTCATACCTACTGTCAAATATGAAGGTGAGCCAATGATATTTTGTAGATGTTTTGCTGCCAGTAGTCCAGGGGCACAATTTAAGATAAATGGCATAGTGAATTCAACAAAGTACCTGGTACCTGGTAATCTGGTCATCTCTGCTAGAAAGCTGAGACTTGGTCATAGGTAGATTGTCCAGCAGGACAATGACTACAAACATGTTCTGCAATGGCCTTCTGGGTTTCCAGTCTTAAATCCCATCAAGTGGTCTGAACTGAAGAAGAGGATCCATAAGCACAACCTCATGGATATTGATGATTCTGAAATGTTCTACATGGAAGTCTGTTCTCTAACATTATCACAAATTCTAGTAAAATAGTCATGAATAGCATCTTTGCCAGGGGTGTTCGCACAAAATAATAAACCTCGAGTGCCAATAATTGTGTGACCTGTTTTATATATAGTACTAGTCAAAAGTTTGGACACACCTTGCCTTTTTCTGATTTTTCCTACTAATGTTTTATTTTCTCTGTTTGTAATCAAATAATTCATACACGGTCAAAGTGCAGATTCTCAGCTTTTATTAAAGGCTATGTTTGTACATAGTACTATACTATAAGTATAGTACTTTTTATACATAGCCCTGCATTTCAATGTTTGAGACAAATTTACATAGTGTCAAATAAAATAGTCATGTTTTGTATTTGGCTGCATGTTGCTTGCATGCCATCACTTCCTGAAGTCTGTGACCTATCAACATCACCAGAGTCTGGATATCATATTTTCATGTTGTCGTACAAGTGATACAAAAATCTCTTTTCATTTGAATGGATCTCTATGGGAACTGAGGGGTGGGACAATATAAAACTGTAAATTACCCCCAAAACAGTAGGGAATACATTTGTTGGCTAAGTGGTTTAATGTCATCAAGGGCACTATATGAATTGTTTGATTAGAAAACAGTGGAAATGAATCATTAATCAAAAAAGGCAAGGTGTGTCCAAACGTTTAACTGGTACTGTATATACAGTATATTTGTTTAAATATAAGACTTTGGCTGATCATTAATATAGCACAATGCTTTACACTTGTTAGAAAATAATGTCAAGAACTGTATTCTTTTTTAGTTTAAAGTATCTTTCTGGATATTATCAAGAGTAATTTGAGTACTGATTCAAGGCCAAATTTGCCACCTAGACAGGCTCAGAAAAAAACAATCCAAGACTAAGACTAATTTTTTGTGGTATTGTCATCAAATTGTTGAGCAGACACAAGCATCATAATCCACTTTTACTTTGCTTCAGTAATTCTGACCCTTGCAACACAAACGCCCAAGGATGACCTTACAGAAGGATTTTGCAAGTAGTCAAAAGGGTTCAGGAATAGCAACCATTTTATTTTGGGGATGTCATTTTTAGGCTTGTGTGAAAAAAATGGAGTACAACATAAGGGGTTTAATTATTACTAGCTGTGCATGTGATTGTGCATGTGTGTGATTTGAATTCCAGGCTTTTCATGTAAAATTACACTTGGTGTATACCAGCCATGTACAATTTCTAATAGTGTGTGAAAAACAAGGAAGGCTAGGCAATTCACTGTCATGGTATATACACTCACCGAGGACTTTATTCGGAACATTTTTACTTTATTACACCTATTACACCTTATTCATGCGATTATTTTATCAGTCAATTCTGTGACAGCTGTGCAATGCATACAGCCATGTAGATACGGGTCAGGAGCTTCAGTTAATGTTCATATCAACAATAAGAATGGGGAACAAAATTTTTTTTTTGGACCGTGGAATGATTGTTGGTGGCAGACAGGGTGAGTATCTCAGAAACTTCTGATCTCCTGGGATTTTCACACACACTAGTCTCTAGATTTTGAATGGAGTGGTGAAATTAAAATGCGGTGCACAGCATTTCTTCAGACAGAAACGCTTTGTTAATGAGAGACCAAACTGGATGCTATTTTCAATCTTGGCATAATTTAGGTTAAAACTAATATATAACCGATTTATTCTAATATACATTACATACACACGTCATAACGTTAAGTTACCAGTACCGTTTACCAGTTTAAACGATGGTCTAAATACGTCACGCAATTACATAACGCCAACCTGGGAATATTCCTTGTTTTTCAAATTTGCATCATCGCCATGGGGACACGGTGAAAGCAAGTAAACAGCGTACAAGTAACCAATGCAAATATACGCTGTGTTGAGTTTTAAAATGCGACATTAAACAGACAAACCATTTTCTATAATGTACATTTACCATCCATAAACAGTAAGTTTACAAAAGCTGTAACCCGGGCATGCAAAAGTTTTTGCCTCTCTTTCTCCAGGTGTGTGATGCTTCTTGGTTTATTATACTCCAAAGTCATTTGATTGAGGCTCCTTTGAATAGCCGATTTCGACATTATCACTTTGGCGCTGTCCCTGGTACCGAGAGAGTAAGCAGGAGCTCGAACTAGAACCTCTCGCAACCGCCTTGGGTTGTGCGTCTGCCTGCTGTTAATGCAATCTTCGTCTCCTAAGGACTTTGGTGTCCCAGGTTGAAATTTTTCCTTGTCTCTGACACAGCCGGCGTAACTCATACTCGCTGCTGATTTAGACAGCAATTTTCTCGTACTTGACACGGATTCTCGAATATTTTGGATCAGATTGTGGTTTGAAGGTGTTTCACATAACTCCCTTTGTTTTGCAAGAAGGCTAGGATTTTCAGTAAACAGCTCCGTTTGATGACTATTTCTGCGGGCGTTCAGTGTCATTTTCGATAAAATGTACTGCGTCGTTTTCGCTGTGTTCATCGATTCATTCATATGTGTCACAGGTGCACTTCTCTCCGTCTTATGTCCGTGGATTGTAATTATGGGTACAGGGAACACAGCCGATTCGAGATTCATGACATCACTGTTATATTCTGATAGCAATTTCGGGGTAGGATACTGTCTGTCCGCAGATGTTTCTGAACCGTTCCTACCTGTTCCTGCATGGAAAGTTGCAGCTGGAGAAGAGTTCCATATATACGAACTTGACGCACTTCTTTCGGAAGTTGGTGTTATCCCTCTAAAATTTCGAAACTCTTTTTCATGCAATGTTTTTGGACTTGGGTGGATTTCACAACTTTGACTAGGTGAAACAACACTCATGCCATCAGACATGCATCGTTCCTCTCTCAAATCGGAGGACTGATACCCTGAATCCGGCGAATTGCTTGTCACTTTACGCCTGTGAGCTCGCTTCACGATATCTTCATTGTTTCTACTGCAAAGCTTGCTTCCCAATCCATACATTAAATCGGAATGCTTGATATGTTTTTCTTCTACTGAGAATGGCTTTGGCAACAGCTTATTTGAGAGACTGGAACAGGAGGCGTCACTTACAGACATACACGAAGGCGTCCGTGCTCTGTGATAGTATCCGCTGTTTTTCTTTATCTCCCCCAATGTCTCTTTAATGTCCTGTATCGCTCGATTTATTTCCAGCACTGAATTTGTGATATCCTTCTCGATTATCCCCTTGTCTGTCGAAAATCTCTTTACTTCGTATACATTCTTAAGGTGAGCCTTCACGGTGTTATCGCTCCTTTCTGCACAGGTGAGCATCCCAAATTTGAATTTCGTATTCCGCTCCATGTCTTTGCTTAGCAGTCAGAATCTGTGCGAACACAGTGCAAACAGAGACTGTGCATCAACTAGCTGAGATTCTTCAGGAGGCGTGTTTTCAATGACGTCGTTGGTTTTCCGGAAACTGTCGCCCTCCTGCTTCTCAATCTGTTTTTGCAATATAATGAGGGGTAATCTAGTAGGAAGTCCCGAGCGTGCCATATTCGTCAATACCCTAATAATAATCATATATATATATATATATATATATATATATATATATATATATATATATATATATATATGATTATATATATATATTATATTTATTTTTAATAAATCATTTAATATAATACTTATTTCACATAATTAAATAAAATGTCACTTTCTTGTCCTCTCTTACAATAAGTTATTATTTGTAGAATTTTTCTGGGTTGGGTAGGGTTCTAACTTTTGTGTTAAGCATCATAGGTAGGGCTAGCACTTTGTTTCCACTGCCTGACCTTCCCTGCAATGATTAACCTCCAGGTCCCAGTAGGCACTCAAAAGGCACAGTCAAGTGACTAATCATACAATTCATGTTTATATTTAAAAAAGTTTATCTAATATGGAGAGAGTCAGAGGAAGGAAAGTGAACATGGATGGAAATAAATATGACATCTTTTTGAACTAACAATGAAACAGTACACGTCTGGTATGTGTAAACGGGTCGAACTTTGTCTCGCCTCAGTGCAATCAGTGACAGGCGATCTGTGTGTATTCTCTCTGAATGATATGAAATAAAAAGGTTTTCATGGTTTTACTTTTAAAGTACAAAATGTTATCATACGTAACGTGAACTGGCATAGATTAGCCTATAGCGTTGTATTCACTGTTTCATATACTAGCGGCTAAGGCTAGCTAGTTATGCAAAGCATGGCATGGCATATTATGAATCTTCAAAATATTAGGCTACTTATTTTGAGCAATACATCGTATTGGGGAGCGATTCTGGAGAGGACTGCGAGAGAGCCCATGCGCATGGAGGAAACCCCCGCGGACGAACCATCAAAGTCCCGGATTCATGTGAGCAGATCATTCCCGCAATAAGCTCACTAACGTCTCTCTCGCTAAACCTAGACGGGATCACATCAGATGGACGACTAGGCGAGGAAGACTTCAGAGGCCGGGGCACTGCCGGGACTGAACGACCCAAAGGCGGATTAAAGACGGACGAATGTGGCCACGTGAATGCCGGCTTTTTTCCGTTTTTCCTTTTGTGGGTTTTTTTCTAAAAAGAAAGCACTTGTCTGTGCTGGATGATTGAAGTGCCCTGCAGGCACGTGGGGATTTTTTTCTCTCTCTCTCTCTCTCTCTCTCTCTCTCTCTCTCTCAACCAGCGGGTCACTACAGTACACATTGGGGAGATGAGGCTGAAGATATACTGAATATCCTATCAATAACAGAAGATGACAAGACAAAATATGCAACAGTGAAAGCAGCTTTTGATGCACATTGAGTGAGTAGACGTAACATGGTTTTTGAGCAAGCATGCTTCAACAGGCAGAACCAAGAGCCAGGTGAAAATGTAGAAGCATTGGTAACAGCTGTCCATATGCTAGCTGAGCAGTACGCATTCAGAGATCTCAGAGAGAGTTGATCAGGGACAGAATTGTTGTTGGTATACGAGATGCAAAACTGTCTGAGAGCTTGCAGTTAGACCCTGATCTCACACTAGCTAAGGCAATAGCCAGAGTAAGACAGAGTGAAGCTGTGAAGAAACAACAGCCTATCATGCAAAGTAGCTCAAGAGAGGAACAGACAGCTGACAATATGGAAGCAATAAGTACAAGGTCTAGACAGGCATGGTGAGGTTCAAGAGAGAAAAGCCACGGCACACAAAGTGGATCACAGGAGAAGGACTACCAATCAGCAGGATGTGGGAGATGTGGGAACACTAAGAACCATCCATGGAAGGAATGCCCTGCCTAGAGACGTTGAGTGTCGGAGAGTCATCGGACACTATGCAAAAAAATGCAGAGTTACTGGAGCTGTACATGACATCACTGGGGAACATACAGAAGAGGAGGAGGAAGAGTTTGCCAAAGGAGTTTGGCAAAGGAGAAGATACATCTGTGTGTGGACCTGACTCACCTGAACAAATGGGTCGGACGAGAGAGGCTGATCCTTCCAGCAGTGGACCAGACACTGGCCATGCTCACAGATGCAGAAGTCTTCACTAAACTGGATGCTACATCAGGCTTCTGGCAGGTGCCCCTGTCAATAGATAGTGCCCTCCTGACCACCTTCATCACCCTGTTTGGTCGCTATTGCTTCAACAGGCTGTCATTCGGGATATCATCAGCCCCAGAGCATTTCCAGCGGCGAATGACACAGATGCTGGAAGGCTGTGAGGAAGCGGTGTGTCATGCCGATGGTTTCCTGGTGTATGCAGAAAACCTAGGGCAGCACAATGCCAGGCTGCATCCGGTTCTCAGGAAAGATCAGAGCGATCCTCAAGATGCCAGATCCTTTTCTGATGTCTGTGTTGCAGACATCAGAAGAGTGATGGGCATGGCAAACTACTTAGGAAAGTTCCTGCTGCACCTTGCATCCTTTACCTGTCCACTGAAAGAGCTCCTATCAGAGAAGAATGAATGGTCCTGGGAGACACCACAACAACAAGCTTTCCTAAAACTGAAAACAGAACTGAGTTCACCCAGAGTCCTAGCCCAGTACTCACCCAAAGCCGAAACACGTGTCGGCTGATGCGTCGTCATTCGGCCTTGGGGCTGTGCTGATACAGAGACAGGAAGATGGTGAGTGGAAGCCCATCACATTCATCTCCAGGGGACTGTCAGAGGCAGAAAAATACTACGCCCAGATTGAAAAGGAGGCATTAGCAGCAACCTGGGCATGTGACCGTTTATCCTCCTACCTGCTTGGTCTGAGACTCACACTGGATCACAAGCCCCTGCTGTCACTACTGAGCACCAAAGCACTAGACAAGCTTCCCCCTAGAGTTCTGAGATTCTGTCTGAGACTGTTGAAGTTCTCTACGACATGTCCCAGGTAAACAGCTAATCACAGCAGACATGCTGTCTAGAGCGCCAGTGAAACACACACTGAGAAGGAACAAGAGGCAGAGGTCAGGGTCTTTGTTGACTCCATCAGACAGAGCCTCCCAGCTACAGAAGGTAGACTCCAAGAGATCGACACTAAACAGAAAGCCAACCCCCGCCTGTAACAAACTGATAGCCTACTGTCAAACTGAGTGGCCAGACAAAGGTCACCTACCCCCGGAGCTCAGAGCATACTGGACAGAGAAAAATAACCTGTCCATGGCTGGAGACCTCCTACTAAGGGGACAGAGGATTGTCATCCCCAAGGTGATGATAAATGAGATGCTTCACATTCTGCATGAGGGCCACCAGGGAATAGTTAAGTGCAGAGCCAGAGCCCGTCAGTCCATCTGGTGGCCAGGGCTGTCTGTCCATATCAGCCCGAAAATGGAACGATGCAACACCTGTGTGAAACACAGAGCAGCACGAAGAGAACCACTGATAACAACACCCATACTAGAGAGGCCATGGCAACGCGTGGGGACTGATTTGTTTGTTTGGGAGAAGGAAACCTACCTACTGGTCATTTATTATTTCTCTCGTTACATTGAAGTGGCTCGTCTCCATGTGGCCACAGCTAACACTGTCATATCAGCTTTGAAGAAGGCTTGGGGCCGCCACGGGGTCCCAGAGACCATGATGTCAGACAACGGCCTGCAATATGTCTGCGCCCTCTTCAAAGACTTTGCTACTGAGTACGGTTTCACTCACATCACTAGCAGCCCCAGATATCCCCAAGCAAATGGAGAGGCAGAGCGAGCCATTGCTACAGTGAAAGGGCTGTGGAAGGAAGGAGGAGATCAAGTAAAAGCTCTGCTGGCCTACTACACCACTCCACTGGAGTGTGGCTACTCCCCAGCATAGCTCCTAATGGGGAGACAACTACCTACCCCAGCTGCCACAGTCTCTGGCTCCACACTGGCCCAACATCAGACAGTTCCGGAGAACGGAAATGCTCGAGAAGGAGCGGCAAGAGCAGTGCTACAACAAGCATCACAGAGCACATCACCTTCCTGAAGTGCACCCAGGTCAGAGTGTATGGCTGACCACAGAGAACACTCAAGGAACAGTGATTGAACAGGCAGCAGCTCCTAGGTCTTACCTGGTGAGAACAGAGGATGGACTCTCATAAATGGAGAAACCTCTCTCACCTACCTGAGACTCACCAGCCAGACTCCCAGGCTGCAGCAGACTCTGACAAAGAGACAGAGACTAGTTATTTTGCGTCCTCAGGCAGGCAATCGCGTCCACCCATGAGACTTCACCTTTAGACCTTTAGAATGGACTTGGGTGTATGTGGTTACACAGTTCTTACTTCTGAATTGCTCTTGTTTACAAAATGCAGAGTTATGTGTTGGGAATTGGGATTGGGGGCTTGAATGTGTTTCATTGACAAAAGAGTTGAGAACCTTTTCATCTCTGTCTATCATTATCTAACACATACCAGATCCGTACCTTCTATTGCAATGCAAAATGGATTCTGGTGGACACATGGAGCAAACCTACTCAGTAGTAGACTAGTAGTCTACGCACAGATCATCTGTCACATAAAGGCAGCAGAGGGCGCTATATAACATTTACATACAACTGAAGATAACCTTGATAAAATCATCTTATAGGAATGTATGTTTTACAATACACATTTCGGACTCGTAACAGTCAAGAGAGGAATTGCAACAACAGACATCTCAAACCACAACACTGTTTATGCTTCCCACAGTCTATGAATATAACGCGTAATATAAATTGTTTTCGAAAGCTGACAGCGACAAACGCAACAGAGCCGGCCATATTTGAGTAGTGTTATAGTAAGAAAATGTTCGCTGAACAGGTGATGTTATGAGACCTTGACTTTGGTGTGCTACACAACACTATTTATCTAACTTTAGCTAACCAATTAAATTGTGAGCAAGCAAGTTATTTGGCTGCATAACTAGCTGGCTATATAACTAAGATATCATAGTCTACTACAAACGATGCAACTGCAATGAAGGTTTAAGGATAATTGAACATGTAAAAAGACAAAAGGAACGTGCAGCTGAGGCAAATTGCACTCCAGACAAGCGATCACTGAAACTCTGTATACTATTGCTTATCTCGTTAGAAAACAATACCAGTTCGCTATAACAAGCAAATTAGCGATTACTAGCTTCCCGAATGTACAAATATCCACCTGAAGCACAACACTTGTGCAATCGCTGCCTATATTTTATCCATCCATCCATCCATTTTCATCCGCTTATCCGGAGTCGGGTCGCGGTGGCAGTAGGCTAAGCTGGGTATTCCAGGCATCCCTCTCCCCAGCAACGCAATCCAGCTCCTCCTGGGGGATCCTGAGGCGTTCCCAGGCCAGGAGAGATATACAATCTCTCCAGTGGGTTCTGGGTCTACCTCTGGGTCTCCACCCAGTTGGACGAGCCCGAAAAACCTCCAGGGAGGCGCCCGGAAGGCATCCTGATCAGATGCCCGAACCACCTCAATTGGCTCCTTTCGATGTGAAGGAGCAGCGGCTCTACTCCGAGCTCCCTCCGGATGTCCGAGCTCCTCACCCTATCTCTAAGGCTGAGCCCAGCCACCCTACGGAGGAAGCTCATTTCGGCCGCTTGTATATGCAAGCTCGTTCTTTCGGTCACTACCCAAATCTTGTGACCATAGGTGAGGGTTGGGACGTAGATCAACTAGTAAATCGAGAGCTTCGCCTACCGGCTCAGCTCCCTCTTCACCACGATGGTCCGGTGCAACACCCACCTGCCGATCTCATGCTCCCTTCTACCCTCACTCGTGAACAAGACCCCAAGATACTTGAACTCCTTCACTTGGGGCAATTGCTCATTCCCAACCCGGAGGGGGCAATCCACTGTTTTCCAGCAGAGAACCATGGCCTCGGACTTGGAGGTCCTGACTCTCATCCCAGCTGCTTCACACTCAGCTGCAAACCGCTCCAGTGCGTGCTGAAGGTCACGGTCTGATGAAGCCAGCAGAACCACGTCGTCTGCAAAAAGCAGAGACGCAATTCTGAGGTCACCAAGCCGGACACTTTCCTCATCTCGGCTGCGCCTTGAGATCCTGTCCATGAATATCACAAACAGGACCGGTGACAAGGGGCAACCTTGGCGGAGTCCCACACCCACTGGGAACATGCTTGACTTTGTGCCGAGGATGCGGACACAGCTCTCACTTTGTTTATACAGGGACCGGATGGCTCGTAACAATGGCCCCGGTACCCCATACTCCCGCAGTACCCCCCACAGGTTTCCCTGGGGGACACGGTCAAAAGCCTTCTCCAAGTCCACAAAGCACATGTGGACTGGATGGGTGAACTCCCATGACCCCGCCAGCAACCCCACTAAGGTAAAGAGCTCGTCCACTGTTCCACGACCAGGACGGAAGCCACATTGCTCCTCCTGAATCCGAGGTTCGACCGTCGGTTGGAGCCTCCTTTCCAGCACCCTAGAGTAAACTTTCCCTGGGAGGCTGAGGAGTGTGATACCCCGATAATTGGAGCACACCCTCCGGTCCCCCTTCTTGAAAATGGGGACCACCACCTCGGCCTGCCACTCTGCAGATACTGTCCCTGACCTCCACGTGACACTGAAGAGGCGTGTCAGCCAAGACAGCCCAACAATGTCCAGAGCCTTCAGCATCTCAGGGCGAATCTCATCCACACCTGGCGACTTGCCACTGAGGAGCTTTTTGACTACCTCAGCAACTTCCACCAGGGATATAGGTGCAGATTTCCCTGAGTCTTCAGGCTCTGCCTCTTCGACAGAGGATGTGTTGTTCGGGTTCAGGAGCTCCTCAAAGTGCTCTTTCCACCGCCCGACAACATCCCCAGTCCGGGTCAGCAGTTCTCCTTCCCTGCTGAAAACAGTCTGAGACAAGCCCTGCTTTCTCTTTCTGAGTCGTCGGATGGTTTGCCAGAACTTCCTTGAGGCCAACCGAAAGTCCTTCTCCATAGCCTCCCCGACCTCCTCTCATACCCGGGTTTTTGCTTCAGCGTCTGCCGAAGCCACAGCCCTTCTGGCCACCCGGTACCTGTCTGCTGCTTCAGGGGACCCCCAGGCCAGCCAAGCCCAAAAGGCCTCCTTCTTCAGTTTGACAGCCTCCCTCACTGCTGGTATCCACCAGCGGGTTCTTGGGTTGCCGCCCCAACTGATGACCGATGACCTTCTGGCCACAGCTCCTGCTTGCCACCTCTGCAATGGAGGCTTTGAACATGGCCCACTCGGACTCCATGTCCCCAGCCTCCCCCGGTATGTGCAAGAAGTTCCTCCGTAGGTGGGAGTTGAAGAACTTGCGGACGGGGGCCTCTGCCAAACGCTCCCAGTTTACCCTCACTACACGTTTGGGTTTACCGGGTCTGTCCGGCAGCCTCCCCGGCCACTTGATCCAACTCACCACCAGGTGGTGATCCTCTCTTCACCCGGGTGTCCAAGACATATAGCCGCAGGTCTGATGATACGACCACAAAGTCGATCATCGATCTTTGGCCTAAGGTGCTCTGGTACCAAGTACACTTATGAGCTACCCTATGCTCGAACATGGTGTTCGTTATGGACAATCCATGACCAGCACAGAAGTCCAATAACAGGACACCGCTCGGGTTAAGATCAGGCAGGCTATTCCTCCCAATCACCCACTTCCAGGTTTCTCCGTCGTTGCCCACGTGAGCATTGAAGTTGCCCAGCAGAACTATGGAGTCTCCGGGCGGCACCCTTTCCAGGATGCTGCCCAGAGACTCCAAGAAGGCTGGATACTCTGAACCCTCTCGTTCCCCGGGTGGAAATCCAACACAGTGGCACTCAGCCGGTGGCTTGTAAGTATCCCCACACCCGCCCCGGCGCCTCTCACCCTGAGCAACTCCCGAAAAAAAACAGAGTCCAGCCCCTCTCCAGGAGTTTGGTTCCGGAACCAGTGCTGTGCGTGGAGGTGAGCCCACCCGACTCCGATGCCGACCCCTGCAGGTGGTGAGCCCACAGGGCGGCGACCCCACGTTACCAATTCGGGCTGTGCCCGGCCGGGCCCCATGGGATAAGGCCCGGCCACCAGACGCTCCCCTCCCGGGTCTGGCACCAGGAGGGGGCCCCGGTTTCCCTTTTCCGGGCGAGGTAGCTAGGTATTTGTATTTGTGAGGCCGTGTCATGGAGCCTATATTTTATAAGTGGATATTTGTAAATTGTTCAAGCTAACTATAGCTAATTTGCTTGTTGCTACCGATAACAAACTGGTATTGTTTTATAACTAGATATGTAGTCTTCGTGTAGATAATAAGCAATAGTACACAAAGTTTCAGTGATTCTGGAGTGCAATTTGGGCAGCGACACAAGCAATTAGAATAAGCCCCCAGAATTCCATTGGCTGTGGCCGTTGGAAACATTTTTCAACCAATGAGCTTTAATTGCTGTACAGCTGTACAATGTTTTGACACATTTGACGGTCCTACAAATGTACACTTTGAAACCAGAATTTAAGGACTATAAACAGACAGTCAGAGGGTGTCAACATGTCAGTCAATGATAGGAAGGGATTTACAATGGTCTTGTAACAATGTTTTAACACAAAAATATTACATATTGTACCTTTAATTGTGCAATTTGGCAATAAATTACAAGAAAATATTAACAGATGCTACAAACAAGTAGGCTATGTTTTACATCTTTTATTTATTCTTCAAGGAAAATCCATCACAACAAATCTTAAAGTTTCCCTTGCTGGCTTAGTTTTTGGTGGCCCTAAACTAAATTATGCTTGCGGCCCCTAAAAGTTCTCACCGCAACAATAAAATTAAACCAAAGGTTGCTACTAAATACATGTGTGCAATACATTTTCAATCACTATGGTAACAGGATATACCGATTGAAAGCATTCAAACTCATGTTTCTATCTGTATAACCAAGTTTAAGATGCCATTGCTTCAGCAACAACACTTCCTTATTTCGTAGCATGTGGGTGGCAAAACAAGCGTGGGGGGGCCTCACCTTCTCTGGATTTAGCAAATCCATATACTACACAAAATAAATCAGAATTATTGTTGTTTTCTGTTTCACCGCTGTATACTTCTACAAAAGGACTTGTACATATGAATGCTATTACCTACGTTTTGTATAGGGTCTCTGGAACAAGAAGAGCCCACATACAAACTTATCTGACCAGTATTGGTAATCCTGTAGCACAGTAAAGGTGTGATCCCTATCCGTGAGCAATAGAGTATATTTCAGCTGAACCTAGAACCGGCTAGTGGCAATGTATTGAAGTAATGACTGAGAATCATTTTAGCTAATGACATTACCGTTTCTAATGGTGTATAGTTTGTTAGGCTTTCATAAAACAACACAGCATTTATTTGCCTGTGTAACAAAACAGTAGCATCTTCAATACACTCATTGATTCTGTTACACTTTGGCAAAAAACGTTCTTGAGATTGTCCAAAAAGGTTGATGTTTTACAACAAATGTTTGCGTCTAAATAAAGGACTTCCTTTGGGGGAAGGAATCTCTCGTCTCTCAAGCCTCTTGAGTATTCTTGAGTGAATATTTCTGAGGAAGACAGTGAAAACACCTTTGGCTCCACAATAGAAGTTTTTTCATCTTTCTGACCCCATTTTATATCATCTAACTGAATGTAAAATGCATTCTCAAAATATTGAATTATAAATAAGGAGCAAGTCTGCTTTTGAATAATAAATTGCCTGTGAAATTGCGGAAAGTGTTGATGGGGGGTTTGGTATTTGAAAAAAAGTCAATCAATGGACTTCAAGTAATATATTGGTATATGAGATATTTTTGTGATTATTGTACTTATTTTTTTAGAATCTCCTGGACCTGTTGCTATCTGAGGAGAGCACAGGGGGAGGGAGAGGTAGGGGGAGGGTGACAGGCAGGGAGAAGTATAAACACGTTTTCTCAGGATAAAAAGTGTTGTATAATTTAGTAAGCAAAATACTGTCAGGTTCTGTGTTTCTGTGACTTTATTATTTTTAATATTAATGTCTGTTTCCCATTACATTAATTATTCATTGCACTCATCTTCCCCTCTGATGTCTGTGTCTTTTTGTAGTTCTGAGCCTGAGTTACTTCCCTGTCTACGTGATTCACTATTCCTTCTCAGTCTCGCTTTTCTTACTTCTTGCTTTATCGCTATTTATGTTTGTAGATAGCACTAATCTACTAATCCTGACTAACATAGATTTTGTACAGTACTAATTATATTAGCACACTAATATTTATGTCTGACTAACTTTCACTAGTTTTTTGGTATTTATAGTTTAATCATGTAAACTAACATTAACATTCTCCCTATTTCTACACTACTCTGTAGCTCCATCTCCCTGTTCTAACTTTGATTGCCTGTCTTAATTCCGCGAAGTGTTCGCACCTGTTCTCTTCTATCACTACATCCATTAAGTCTACTAATTACTAAGTCTACTTCTGTCACTACATCCATAATTGTGTACTCCCTAATCTGGAGCCATTTGTATTACATGTGTGTCTATGTGAATCCAGTTCCGCATCTTCGTGCCTCCCTTGTTATTGTATGATTGCCCTTTCATGTGTCTCACCTGATTTTTATTTGTTAGCCTGCCCTCACTCCCATCCTAGGTTGTCTCATTTCACTTTGTATTTAAACCTGCCCTCTTCTGTTTTTTGGTTTCTGACATCTGCCTGGTTTTTTGGAATCTGTCTTTTGGTTTTTGTTTTGGTACCTTTGCCTGTCTGTCTTATCAACTGCGCTCTGCCTGCCCTCCATGTACCTGTCTGCCTGCATCTTGGCCATTGCCTGTTTGTGGATTACGTTTTGGATCTGCCCCATGTCAATAAAGCCAGCTGTTATCTTATCCCTGAGTCTGCATTTGGTTCCTCTGTCCCTCAAACCTGACAAATACATTATATGACATTACGTGGCATTTAGCAGACGCTCTTATCCAGAGCGACGTACAACAAAGTGCAAATCAAACACAAGAACAAGTGCAAAGAGGACCTGAGAGGACAGTACAGTTCCGAGTCCTAGTGTAAACGTACAGAAATTCAGAACCCTTGAAGAGTACAATCAACTTTCAAACAAGCATACCACAGTTGGCAGCGAGAATACAACAATACAACAGCCAATAAAAACAACAATACCTATACAAGTAACGATATCTATACATAAGTGCCATTACAGTCTAAGGCTAATCACGGTGATTGTGAGTTGGGGAGGGAAAGGTGTAGCCTGAAGAGATGGGTCTTCAGTCTGCGCTTGAAGGAGGTCAGAGACTCTGCCGTTCTGACATCCACCACCGTGGGACCAGGACAGTCGTGAGCGTGAAGTGCAGGTGTGGCAAGGGGGAGGCGCCAGATGGCACAAAGTGGCAGAACGGAGGGGTCTTGTTGGTGTGTAGATCTTGATAAGGGATTGAATATATACAGGGGCTGATCCTTTAACTGCCTGGTATGCGAGCACCAAAGTTTTAAATTTGATGCGAGCCATAACAGGCAGGCAGTGGAGGTTGCTGAGCAGGGGGGTGACATGTGAATGTCTGGGAACATTGAATACCAGACGGGCTGCAGCATTCTGGATGAGTTGTAGGGGTCTGATGGCAGATGCTCGAAGGCCAGCCAGCAGAGAATTGCAATAGTCCAGGCGGGACAGGACCATTGCTTGAACAAGGAGCTGAGTGGAGTAGGTGGTGAGAAAGGGTTGGATTCTCCGGATGTTGTACAGGAAGAACCTGCACGCCCGGGTCACCGTAGCCATGTTCTTGGAGAAGGATAGCCTGTTGTCCATCACCACTCCAAGGTTTCTTGCACTAGGGGATGAGGTCACTGTGGTATCCCCTAGTGAGATGGAGAAATCAGAGAAGGGAGAGGTTAAAGCAGGGATGAAGATCACCTCCGTCTTATCTGGGTTGAGCTTTAGATGGTGGTTGCCCATCCAGCTCTGGATGTCTCTCAGGCAGGCGGAGATACGGGTAGAGACCTGTGTGTCTGATGGGGGGAAGGAGAGAAAGAGTTGGGTGTCATCAGCATAACAATGATAGGAGATGCCATGAGCAGAGGTAATCGGGGCCAAGGGATCTTGTGTAGATGGAGAAGAGGAGGGGTCCGAGGACTGAGCCTTGGGGGACTCCTGTAACAAGGGGGCGAGGGGTTGGAGGGAGGGAAGCGGTGACTCTGGGGGCAAGGGAGGAGGGTGATAGAGAGCGGAGGTTACATCGGACAGAAACAGTGGGGGTGAGAGAAGGGGAGGGAGGCAGAGGGGCTAGGGGGATGGAGAAGGAAATTAAGTGTGTAAAGGGGTAACAGTGGCAAATACAGTATTCTACACTGGAAGGTCTGGAAGTGTCTGGAAGGCAAGGCACAAGACGATCCATATCGATTTAGATGGCCATCTCCAGTAATGCCTTCTCCGTGATAAAAATGGTACAAGAACATGCTCACTACATCAAGATGAATGTTACTTACTGCTCCATATCCTGGATAATCCATCTGTCGTGCAACACAAAGGAAAGCAGAAAGACTATCTACGTAGGTAACAAGACACAATGGGATTCAGGTGAGGGTGATTACACATTAAGAAACACATAACAGAAGGGGCCGTGGTGGCGCAACAGGCTAAGATGCAGTGGACAGAGGGGTTTTAAGGTCTGATGAAAACACTCAGGGCCACCCTGACTTTGGGGATGGTATTTTTAATTGTTTTAATGCCCTTGTGAACTGTTTGGAGCAGAACTTTAATTCATTCATTCATTATCCTAACCCACTTATCTTGAACAGGGTCGCAGGGGGGCTGGAGCCTATCCCAGTATACATTGGGTGAAAGGCAAGGATACACCCTGGACAGGTCGCCAGTCCATCACAGGGCACACACACCATTCACTCACACACTCATACCCATGGGCAATTTAGACTCTCCAATCAGCCTGACCTGCATGTCTTTGGACTGTGGGAGGAAACCGGAGTACCCGGAGAAAACCCACGCAAACACAGGGAGAACATGCAAACTCCACACAGAGAGGCCCCAGCCAACGGGGATTCAAACTCAGGACCTCCTTGCTGTGAGGCAGCAGTGCTACCCACTGCACCATCCGTGCCGCCTACTTTAAACCATGGTCAGTTTAAATGACTTTTGGTATGCCGAAAATACTCAAAATTGGTCAAAGTCTTTAAAATAGATTTTGTGATAATGGAATGTAAATGATAGGCTTCAGGTTAACGAGTAGATTGACACATAACCATTAACAAATAAGAATGTCCACGATGGGAGTCGAAAATCAAATAAGAGAATGGAGTCTCCAATGCCGGTATAGGATGAAAGGGAGCGGCAGGTACTGTTTCATTTGGTTTATCAGTAATCTGACACACATGACACGATCTCACATACTTAACCGCATCCCTCTTAACACCAGGCCAGAAAAACCTGTGCAAAATGTCTTTTTAAATGGCCTGAAATTTAGTTTTTGGAAAGTTTGATAACAGCTTCCATATACTTAGCTGGAATGACAACCTGCGTAGCCTCCCTTGCCAATGACTTCATCCATGTCCAGTTACGTTGCAACAAGCCATCTTGAACAAAGTAATGAGACACAGGCTTATGGGTATAATGTATGTCGGACAACCTCATCTGAACCAACATTAGGATCAAACGATCATGCCATAGTGCCATCAGCTCTCTAAAGGTCATGTTCCTCCAAAATGAAAGTTCTGTCAAAATATGTACATTAGCTCATAATTTTTCAATAATCATTGTGAGGACTGGGAAAATAACCTGAAACCAACGCAATAGACTTAAAGTGAGGGGAGCTGTTAAATGTGGTTTTATGCAGAACTTTAATTTGGCAATTTGTTTGTAGAGGTGGCACGGATGGTGCAGTGGGTAGCACTGCTGCCTCACAGCAAGGAGGTCCTGGGTTCGAATCCCTGTCGGCCGGGGCCTCTCTGTGCGGAGTTTGCATGTTCTCCCCGTGTCTGTGCGGGTTTCCTCCGGGTACTCCGGTTTCCTCCCACAGTCCAAAGACATGCAGGTTAGGCTGATTGGAGAGTCTAAATTGCCCATAGGTATGAGTGTGTGAGTGAATGGTGTGTGTGCCCTGCGAAGGACTGGCGACCTGTCCAGGGTGTATTCCTGCCTTTCGCCCAATGTATGCTGGGATAGGCTCCAGCCCCCCTGCGACCCTGTTCAGGATAAGCGGGTTAAGATAATGGATGAATGGATGGAATTTGTTTGTAGAGTACTGACCTATGACACAAATAAGAAACCCTAGCGACATCAAATCTTCCATCGGTGCCAGGAAGATCTTTCCCCTTAATGTACAAGTGTGTTGATTCATAATATAATTTCATTTAGTTTATTTTCATATTTTAGGTATAAACAGAGTGCTACAAATACAAAAATGTCAATATGAAGTTGTTCTTTATTTTGCAATTAAATACTGAGAGTCACAAGTATAAAACGTATACGTATTTCCTGAATCATAAACACCACCATTCCTCTCCAAGGAATCGCCACCTTAACAAGGTGGAGGGGTTTGTCCCGGTGATCCTGGGAGCTATGTTGTCGGGGGCACTAACCTTAGCCCCCAGTAGGGTCTCCCAAGGCAAATTGGTCCCGGGGGAGGGGCCAGACTAAGAGCGATTCAAAGACTCCATGACACGGCCTCACAAGCACCAAGATACCTAGCTCGGAAAAGGGAAACCGGGGCCTCCTTCTGGAGCCAGATCCGGGAGGGGAGCTCGTCGGCGAGTGTCTGGTGGCCAGGCCTTAACCAATCTGTTCATCAGACTAGAGTCTAAAGATACCTATTCAGAATCACTCTCACTGTAATTCTACAGGAGGGATATTCACCATTCCATTTGCTGTCCTTGCTGTCAATCATCATTATCTTGGTCCCGCTTCAACCAATCATGTCCCTCCTCTGGAAGATAAAAGCTGTGTGTTTGCTGCCGTTCGTCCTCTTTCATTCAGCGCTCCCAACTGATTGTGTGTGTGCGCGCTTGTATAGATACCCAGAAACTAGTGTATGACCATTCCTTTTCTTGTGTGTATGTGTGGTTATCTGTGTGTAGTCCAGGCCCTGGGACAGGTAAGATAGAGACCTCTGTACACCAGTGCTACACGTAGGTGGAACTTGTGCATAGATACATTAGGAATGGGGTGGTTGCAAACCATGTATTTTGTTTTGTCAGAGTAGTCAGATATGCAACCAAACAAATGTAGTACATTTCATTTATTTGGCAACATGCATATCCCTTGGCCTTGTAACCTAGATGTGTATGTATTTTTGTGTAAATATGTGTAAGAATTTAAATAGCATTTCACTTACACTTTGTGTTTTATAATATACACCTTGATTGCACCTTCAATCTTGTCTTGTCTTGATTATTTACACCCAATGCGCTCAACACCTTTCCACCCGGTCACTATATTTATGTTAAGCACTCCCTCCTAACCCTAGATGGGTTGTAACACACTCTGAAAATGACAAAACTTATACCATATCAAGTGTACAACAGATAAAACCATAATTTGAATTCTGCTTAAGGATGCAGCCAAATGTTTTAAAAAGTTCAACATAAAAATGTAGTGGTAATCTCTGTTTGAACAACATAATATTGTTTAATCAAATCAGTTATTTGCTATTGATGGGTAAGCTGCACCACTGAGCAGCTTGGCACAGGGCAACATTTCATTTGTCACATATCTTAATATAGCCAGGCTCTGGTAACTGATAGCTATGACATTAACTGTAACTGTAAGCCAATATGGAGAGGAAACAGCATCTCTCTTTTTTGGATCAGACATTTTACTGAAAGCATTGCTCTGTCACTGAGAGGAGAAGCACAGCAATGCTGTACAGTGTTAGTCATGCTGCAATAAAAATAATTAAAAGGCTGACCAAGTCACAGTAAATTGGCAGTTGACTTGTTCCTTATAAATATTTTGTCAACAGGTTTTGAGATAAATATTCTTTATAAATGTTTTTAACTTTTGCATTCTCGTGTTGGGGCGGCATTGCCGCCTCACAGCAAGGAGGTCCTGGGTTTGAATCCCCGTCGGCCGGGGCCTCTCTGTGCAGAGTTTGCATGTTCTCCCCGTGTCTGCGTGGGTTTCCTCCGGGTACTCCGGTTTCCTCCCACAGTCCAAAGACATGCAGGTTAGGCTGATTGGAGAGTCTAAATTGCCCATAGGTATGAGTGTGTGAGTGAATGGTGTGTGTGCCCTGTGATGGACTGGCGACCTGTCCAGGGTGTATTCCTGCCTTTCGCCCAATGTATGCTGGGATAGGCTCCAGCCCCCCTGCAACCCTGTTCAGGATAAGCGACTTAAGATAATGGATGGATGGATTGATGGATTCTCGTGTTGAGTGTGCAATATTTATTTTGCGGTCTAGTCTTTTGCATTTTGGCATTTTACCAAATTTCACAGAAACTTTTTGGGATTTTTTCTAAAAGTAATAATGTATTTACTGTTTTACACCTGTTTTTAGTCCACAGAAAACTGTAAAAAACCTTACAGTTTTGTAAGTATTTATATACACCCAGTGAGAACTTTATTTTGTATTTATTAGACTTCATTTTTAGAGTTATTCAGTGTTACTGCTACCTTCCTGCCAGCTTTGAAGAGTCTGGCCCTCCTCCTCTGACCTCCCTCATTAACAAGGTGTTTTTGCCCACAGAACTGCAGCTCACTGGATGTTTGTTGTTTTTCACACAAACTCTAGAGACTGTTGTACGTGAAAATCCTTGGAGATTAGCTGTTTCTGAGATGCTCAAACTACCCTGTCTGGCAACAACAATCATTCCACGGTCAAAGTCACTCAGATCACATTTCTTCCCCATTCTGACATTTAGTCTGAAAAACCACTTGACCCATATCTGCATGATTGTATGCATTGCAATGCTGCCACACAATTGGCTGATTAGACAATCACATGAATAAGTAGGTGTAATGAAGTAAAAATGTTCCTAATAAAATGCTTCTATTTTGCATTCTTTTATAATTTATTACAAACCTTTTAATTCCAAATTATATAAACAGCATAACAATTTGAGAGAAAAGTAGAATCTTTGAAAATGTCAGAATTTCTTAGTATTTGGTATGTCCCCCTTTTGCTTTAATGGCAACATGCACTCAACCTGGCATGGACTCCACAAATCTGTGCAAAGCTTGATGATCCATGTTATCTTTATGTGACAGTGTTCCAAAGAGCATCTTGTGATGTTACTGAATGCTTAGCTTTTGTCGGTCTTCAAGTGTCCCCGTAAATATTCAATGGGGTTGAGGACAGGTGAGCACTCCGTGCTCTTTTTTGGTCTTCAAGTAGTTCTTGCAAAGCTTTAAAGTAACTTCAAATGTGGTACTTTTGGACTGTGTGTGTGTGTGTGTGTGTGTGTGTGTATAGTACTGTGCAAAGGTTTTAGGCAGGTGTGAAAAAAATGCTGTAAAATAAGAATGCTTTCAAAAATAAAAAATTTAATAGTTTATTTTTATCAATTAACAAAATGCATGAACAGAGGAAGTGAATGAACAGAAGAAAAATCTAAATCAAGTCAATATTTGGTGTGACCACCCTTTGCCTTCAAAACAGCATCAATTTTTCTAGGTATACTTGCACACAGTTTTTGAAGGAAGTCGGCAGGTAGGTTGTTCCAAACATCTTGGAGAACAAGCCACAGTTCTTCTGTGGATTTAGGCACCCTAAAATGCTTCTGTCTCTTCATGTAATCCCAGACAGACTCGATGATGTTGAGATCAGGGCTCTGTGGGGGCCATACCATCACTTCCTGGACTCCTTGTTCTTCTTTACACTGAAGATAGTTCTTAATGACATTGGCTGTATGTTTGAGGTTGTTGTCCTGCTGCAGAATACATTTGGGGCCAATCAGATGCCTCCCTGATGGTATTGCATGATGAATAAGTATCTACCTGTACTTCTCAGAATTGAGAAGACCATTAATTCTGACCATCCCCAATCTCCAACTCCATTTGCAGAAATGCAGCCCCAAACTTGCAAGGAACCTCCATCATGCTTCACTGTTGCCTGCAGACACTCATTCTTGTACCGCTCTCCCTTCAGTGAACAATCAGTCCAGAGAACCTGCTGTTATTTTTCTGCACCCCAGTTCCTGTAGTCCATGGTGTATGACTTCTGACATTAAGACGTCTTCAGGAACCTCACCTTGGAAGCAGAGTTTGGCTGTTCCTCACCCAGTTTTAAACCTCCTACACAGCTGTTTCTGTGTCAGTTAATGATTGTTTTTCAACCTACATATTAAATTGATGACCATTAGCTCCTGTTTGGTACAATTGGTTAATCACACACCAATTATACTATACTGCCTATATACTAGACTATATGCCTACCAAATCCCTGACTTTATGAAAGTGTACCTAGAAGAATTGATGCTGGTTTGAAGACAAAGGGTGGTCACACCAAATATTGATTTGATTTAGATTTTTCTTCTGTTCACTCACTCTGCATTTTGTTGATTGATAAAAAATTTACTATTAACATTTCTATTTTTGAAAACATTCTTACTTTACATTTATTGTATGAAATTCCATTTGGCATATACAGTTTCGTATTGCTGCTCTAAAGCCTCCCTTATTTGTAACAAAACCCCTTAGTTGTAATAAATCCCATTATACCACACAAATGTTGAGGTACGATTGATTCACATAAACTGGCACTTTTTCAAAATTACATTAATCTTATCCTCCCAGATAAGCAGAACCATTTCAAAATTGGACAACAGTACATCTAAAACAGCATGTTGCACAACATGAATGAGGATGCATTTAAGAAAACAATGTGAACATAAAGCAAACTAGAATTTCAGTAACCTATTAATTTTGACAAAAATGTGTAAAAAGTGAAGCTTTTTTCGTCTATTTTTGCTAATAATCACAATTAGACACAAACTTATACTTTTAATTGTAGTATTTTTGCCCTGATTTACGATGATTACCTTTACACAATATATACAGTCCACACATAATGATAAATATTATTATGCATATATTCAGACATACGGAGATTATGATGTAACAGAGGTGTTCTGAAAGAGCAGACCATTTCCAATATTTTTTTTTTTCGTTTGTAGAAGTGTGGGACCCAAGGCTTGAATTGGTGTGTGTGTTCATTTTACGGCTCGCCCTTCATCACAGATAAAATTACATTTATCACTGACATTTGTTGCCTGAGAGACAAACTGAAGATAATTTCCACAATTGTTTCCATGACTGGGACCAAGATTATAGCCCAGAAACGAATACGTTACATTACATTAATGGCATTTGACAGACGGTCTTATCCAGAGTGACGTACAGTTGATTAGACTAAGCAGGAGACAATCCTCCCCTGGAGCAATGCAGGGTTAAGGGCCTTGCTCAAGGGCTCAACGGCTGCGTGGATCTTATTGTGGCTACACTGGGGATCGAACCACTGACCTTGTGTGTCCCAGTCATGCGCCTTAACCACCATGCAACAGGCCGCCCTATTAGGTGTGCACCAGTATAGTTTTTATGTTTGCAAGCTTATATCATATTGTTACAATATGCAATATAATACACTAAAAAGAATATTACAAAGCATGATCTTGTCCAACAATATCTTGCTCTTCACAGTGGCTGTTTACATCGTTCTGATTCTCATTGATATCTTTATCATGAAGGGAAACTAATAATATTATTATGACTGCTAATCTATGTCTCAGTTTATGTTTAAATGTTCAAACTGTTTTTTTATTCTAAAGTAGAAAGATCATGCATTTACCTACATGTATGGACTTTAAGAGCATCAGTTTAGGTGTGACGTTTGGTCCATAATTGCTTGCAAAAAACAATTTTGTCAATTGTGTCACAATTTTCTGAAGAACTGGGAATAAGATATAATAGTGCACTCAAGCCAAAAGACCAGTTTATCACCACCTTACACTATGAAATCAGTTATATTGTTAGAATATAATGTAACATACAGTTAGGACAGGATTCTTTTTTAGCATCTATGTTATTGTCTGCAGTGCATAACAGTGATAACTGAGACCACTTTATAAGAGTAATCTCAGTTTGTGTAGTCATTCTGTACAAAATGGGAGATTATATGCCTACGGCAAACATGAATACAGTTTGAAGCGTTCCTGGTTATGAAATCAAGGTAAAGGATTGACCATGAGAATCTGGTGCAATGAGAACCCACTCAGCTACGAAACTGCCAATGTCATTTCCTCCCTGCGGACAGGCTGTGACAATTGTTGGCTGGTGGGGGTCTGTTAGCCCTGCACTTGAGCCGTCTCCTTGGTGATGATGGCTTTTCACAGCTGTGGGGCTAATTTGGGCTTTCTCCTGCTCCTCTGTGCCCTCCAGTCTCCCAGCGTCTAAACAGGAGGGTTCACATTAGCCTCAGGACTCACAGAATCTTTGCCACACAATAGGAAGTATTGAAACTGAAATGCTGAGTCTCCAGTTATTCTAAGAACAAACAATTAGCACCATTTTTTGATTCGGTCAAATACATTTAAGTTCATTTGGATGACATTCTGATACCATTGTTCCCCAACGGTGCCTGGAACCTACAATATGTCATTGAAACTCAGAGCTGGGGTGTCTTTCTCTCCCTCATTAGGGGAGACTCAGTGGAGAAGAAATAAATATGCTGAATTGAATTTAAAAAAATGTTGTAACAATATGTAACAATATAAACCGGCAGTTAGAACAGGACAGAGACAAACAGGACATGAAACAGAACTGAGGAACTAGCAACACTAAACTGAAAACGACAGGTTAATATACACAGGGGATTGACAGGCAATGTGACACAGGAGAGCTGAATGACAAGTCATATAAGGAGTGGGGAGGCGGAGACATAAAATGAAACACAGGTGGAAACAAATGAATGAGGGAATGGAGCAGGAAACAGACTACTGAAAGCACAGAGGTAACAAAAGGCAAACATGCAGGGGAAGACAGAAAATCAGGAAACAGAAAACACAGAACCTGACATTAAAGAGCATTTTCTTACATTTTGGTTTCATTTTGTCGTCGTAACAGCATTTTTTATACACAGCCCCTCATTTCAATGTTTGCGCTAACATAATGTCAAATTTGGTTGTATTTGGTTGCATATGGCACATGGCCTTTGTATGCCATGACTTTCTGAAGTCTCTGACCTATCAACATCACCAGAGTCTGGATATCTTATTTCAAGGCATATGAAAGCGTCTTTGCATTTGAATGGATCTCTATGGGAATTTGGGGGTAGGACTTTATTCAGCTGTAAATTATGCTGATACGGTATGGAACACATTTGTCTAAATGGTTTTAAGTCATCAAGGGGTCCGAGGTATCAAAGCGACCTCAAACCACTATGCTGCCAGTAGGTATGTAGTAGATACTACAGGGGTTGTTTCTCCTGGATAATTTTTACATTGAGCTCAATAGAAAAAATTGTCCTGTTGAATTTATTTCCATTCAATCCTTTTTAACAGTGAAAGCAATAAAACTAACGCTTCTGTTTGCATAAACTATTTTACGATACCATTGTTTTAGCAATGGTTCCTTATTTTATAACATGTGCAGTGACAAAACAAGCATGGGGGGACCTCAACTTCTAAAATTAGTATTATTTTCATGGCAATAGTCTAGAGAACCAAATTCATAATAGATAAAAAAAAAATTTTAAAGGTGAGGGAAACATCAATCAAAAATCTAAAACTGGGGCGAAAATTGGTTTAATCTGAATTTTTTGCGAGAAAACGGTTAAAACCGACAATGATGAGCCTTGCGTATAGGTTAACGAAAAATGTTTCATACAACTTTAGTAAAGAGAGGGTTGGCTACCTGCTCATAGCCAGTACTAACATTAGCTCTCTGTAGTGACATGTAGCGAAGTTGTACACAGAGAAACTGAGTTTGCTGACAGAGAGCAAATGAAAGACGGCTTGGCTAAATTATTGCTGGTGCTAGCTTGGCTGCTTGGAGGGGAAATCAAAAGTTTGTATGGGTAAGCTAACATTCCAACATTGCAAGGTTTTAGTCTTTGATGAGCCTATATTTTATTCAAACATATGGGAACATCATATACTTTAATTTCAATAAATTAACTCTCATATTTCAATGGTTTTTATTTAGTAATCTATTAATCAAATTAATTGGCACCCCTTAAAGTTATTATAAATGAAATCAAACAAAGTTAAATTGGCAAGTAAAATTTTGTCAACCATCACCTCCATACCAGCAAACTCTTTGGAAGGGTGGCACAAAGACAGCCTTTACTGAGCACAATAAACAAAACCAAAACCGTAGGTTTGCCACATCTCATTGGAATTATGACTGGAAGAGTGCTATGGTCAGATGAGACCAAAATTGAACATATTGGCAATACATTCCACATGTTTGGTGCCAAAATGGAATACATGTAAGGAGAAGCACCTCATACCTACTGTCCAGTGGGGCAATGATCCAAGTATACATCAAAATCCACACAGAAATGGTTCAGTAAAAACAACAATGTTCTGCAATGGCTATCTCAGTCTCCAGACTTAAATCCCATGACAAAACCTGTGGTCTCAACTGAAGAGGGGGGGTATCCCAATTATATCAATGATTCAGAAAAGTTCTGCAAGGAGCAATGATCAAAAATCCCTCCAAATGTGTTCTCTAACCACAAATTATAGGAAGTAAGACTCATGGCTGTCATGTTTGCATAAACGTTAAACCAGGGGAGGCAATAATTATGCAATAATGTTGTTGTGTTTTTTTGTGCTTTTTTTGTGTTTTTTTATTATTGAAAAAATGCAAGACTTTGGTTGATTCCATTGAATCATTAATAAAGCACACTGCTTTTCACATATTGGAAAATAAAGCTTATGTCAATAACTGTATTATTTTTTAGTTAACAGCATTTTTTGTGTCATATGACATCATATGTATCAAGGGTGCAAATAATTCTGGAGCCAACTTTATATCTGTCTGGCTGTATCTTGTCCAGGTCATGGGTATGGGTATGCACTTTGTTGTACGTAAGAGCATCTGCCAAATGCCAATAATGTAATGTAAAGTAATGTAATGTCATGCTTCTAGAAGTAGTCTGTCCCTAGAAGGAAGTACATGAGCATTACAGAGCAGCTGGAATCTAATCTCTTCACCACAAAATGCTCTTCCACAAAATGTTACCTAACTGTAAAATGATATCAACAACAGAAAATAATGGGAAAGCCGTAGCACACAGGCAGTACCTGATGTGCTGGTACTTCTTGTTCTGTGGCAGTGGTCTGAAGTAAGCTGTGCCATCCTCCTTCCCAACCAGCGGTGTTCATTCCTGTGACTGCACTGTCTTTCACAACCCCTGCAATACTGCAAACGTTCTCACTCTGGTCTTCCTGAAGCATTTCACAGTCTCTGGAAGATTGGCACTTCTGAATACCAAGAGATAGAGCAGCATAGGATACTGTTATCTAACAAGGTCTTCATCATTTTCTCACCTCAGACATAGCATAAAATAATGCACAGAATGAGAAATAGAATTGTAGAACACAATTCATACCTGATAATTATTTTGCTGACATTGCCTACACAAATCAGACATTGGTTTCTGCTTCTGATGTGGGGAAGAAGTGTTTTCCAGAGCCTCCTCCTCCTGGTCCGCTGAACAGCACGCTCCTCTGAAAAAAAAAAAAAAAAAAAAGCAGAGTAAATTACATTAAATTAATATGAACTTCACTATGGCGGCAAATCAATGGCAAACAATTGTGGGAGAAAACCAAATCTAAGCACAAAATATTTGAGGAACCGTGTGTGCAGTGCAAAACTTCATGAAAATGGTTTTGTCATGTGCTTTTACAGACCTTGCATGCCCGTCACTGAGTACAATATTTTAGCCTTTGAAGAGTAATCCAGGCTTACACACAATCTGAATATGAGTGCAAATAAGGCACCAAAAGTAATCGGACAGTTGGCCTCTCAGGTACTTCTGAATAGTCAGGTGTATTCAATTGCTTGCTTAGTGCAGGTATACGTATATAGTGTTGATTCTAGGCTTTTGATTGCTTTTGGAATCTGTTATTGGCGTTTGTCAATATGAGGAAATAATAATAAAAAAATAAAAAAATAAAAAAATAACCGTCAGAGACTTAGACTAAAAAATAGGGTTTTCAAAATAACATTTTGTTGGAACATCATAAAGAGATTCCAACACGCAACATCCAATATTTATGTAAATACCCTAAAATTAAAGGGAACAGTCTGCACTTTAACCTCTTATTTATTGTTTCATTTCAAATCCAATGTTTTAATTTAGACCCGTTTTAATTTAATTTAATAAAATTTCACGTTTGACATCATGACGAAAGCCATCCATTTCATTATGCCAAATCATCTTTGTGTTGTCATGTTTATTTTTATTGAAACACTTAGTAATGACTAGCGGGGTGCTAGAGTATATGCGCCCTGCTGTTGAACAGCTGAAGTTGCCGCTGCCGCGCCAGGAATGCGGTAGATGGCGAGAGACACGAGACTTTTAAGGAAACTGCCAGTCAAGACGTTCACCCATACGACATTGAGTCCACACACAGGGAGTACACTCCACAATTGAGTACAGGCGTCCCTGTGCTTAAATATTTTTTATTTATCTCGTTTCATTACGTTTGATCCACAATTACGGGGGAAATTCTTAGGAGAGAGGGATACGGAGGACAGATCAATTGAACGAGGTAACTTACCCGTATAACTTTCCGTTGCCTGATTCCCCAATATCAGACTGCATTCATATAATTAGGCTAGAATATGTCACGCGTTAGCAAAATTACCTCTCTGCCAACTTTCGTATTCTTTTTTCAGGTTCATAGATTTCAATATGGCTCTATTGAAATAATGATAGTATATTATACAAGAACATACGTCATAAAAGGAAACCCCAACAGTTTTAAATGGGAAAGATACTAATTTTCGAAATGTATTTAGGCCTAATGGTATGTATTATGGTGACGTCTGTCACTCGTCCATATGGCTTCAGAATATTCCTTGTCTTTTTTGAGACGCTTAACGTCTGACACATCAAATGCAGACTACTATTTGCTTGTTTAACACATCTTTTAACACATGCTACTAACCAGAGGAATCCAGTTTTTAAATATTGTGTCATCAATTGTTTGCTGTAAGGTGATGAACAGTTTTATAATGTATATTAAATTGTATATAATATTGTTGAACTAAAACCATGATGATGAAGCAACTGTAACTCTGGAAAAGAAACAGCCATTCGACAGATGAACATGTGTTGTGACATACTGGGGAAATGCTGAGATTTTATCTTTAGCATGTGTTCTTCTGTTCAATAGTACAGACAGATTTAGAATACTGCTGAGACCTCTAAGGATTCCTGTCTGATAACTATTCAGACTTGATATTTGCATGTTTGAAAATATTCTGTGCCTTGAATATTCTGAGCCTTCCAAAAGAGTCCTTGTGAAATGTCTTCCATTTTTTTCCAGGTAGAATGATAAGAATTTAACCTAGCTACAGTTACAATTTTAATGTGGAGCTTGAATTACATAAATTTCCATACATATCCAAAATAGGTATCCAAAATATGAGTTCAAAATGAGTATAACAGTTATAATTTCATAATACTTCACTTATTCATCTCACAGTTACTACTGATACACATAATATATGTAAGAGCCATGGTAATAGATTGGTATCTGTGTATGCTTTTTTTTTTTTTTTTTACAGTTGTGCCTTTAGTGTGCCTTTATTTCTGTGAGAAGTAGAGAGTATATAGGTATACTAATATACTATAGAGAAAACACAGGGGTTAGTACAGTGAAACATGATACTAATTTCCAAAGTATGGTGGACACTGCCACTTCTCACTCTGAAATCTCACAGCAAAAATAGCCAAGAGCAGATGCTCTGGACACACATGCGAGTCTCAAATAGACTATGATCTGACCAGAGGCACATTAGGGGGGAAAAGCCTTCCCTTGTAAACTCGATGGCACTGAACATTTAAGTCAAACAGAGATTACGGTTTTCCTGCATGAGAGGTTGCATTACTTGTTTCAGTATTACCCTCAGTATAGTGTCACTGTGATCGACTCATAAGAAACAAATGAACCCATTCACAAGTGCCACTTTCTCCAGTCAGTGTCTTGGCAGAAACAAAGCAAGACCAGCAGAACACACGCATTACTTTTTTACATGGCATACTAATTTCCAAACAAACTTCTGTTGATAACCTGAAGCTTTATTTAGCTAAGGATTGATGCATTACCTTAGACATATCAAGTCTTTATGGAACTCCAATGGAGTGTATGATGATGAAGAATGTTTTCTGGGCTGGTGTACCAACTTAATTTTCACGGGAATTCTTAAAGGTACAATAGGCAAGATTTTTGACCATTGTAAAGGGGCTTATTCTGAAACATGCACAAGCATAAACCTTGCCCATCGATAATGGTGGAGTCAACCAGCAAGGGATCCTACATCTCCTATAGTATAACCAAAGAAAATGAGACCTAGGTGTCGTGTGTGTAGTGACAAATTTCAGGGAGTGTTTAGCTAAACCTATATTTGTCTCAAACTGTAAGTTACAGTTGCATCATTTGTGGTAGACTATCATCTTTGTTATATAGCCAGCTAGTTACATAGCCAAATAACTTGCTTGCTCATTGCTTGGTTGGATAAAGTTAAAACTACAAAAAGACAAAAATATAAATAGTGTTGTATTATAGCACAATAAAGTCAACATTTCATTAAGTCAGCATCAAGTCACTTGTTCGGCAAACATTTTCTTACTAGAACACTACGAAAAAATGGCAGGCTATGTTGCTGTTTTTCACTGACATTTCAAGAACAATTACAATTGTCAGTATTGGGCAAAACTGGTCAAAGTCATATTATAAAAGAGCTTTGGCACCTAAAGTATTCATTCACTAGAAAGGTTCCATTCAAATTGGCCCATTACAATATGAGACTCAGAGTAACCTATTTGTAATTCAATGATCTCTCTATGATAAAATTTGATTGAAGTGCTGATTATACAGTGCAGTCTGTAAGTATTTGGACAGTGGTAGAATTTCTGGTAGGGGTAGGGTTTTTTTTGGCACTGACATCTTTTGCCTCTGAAACGATGCGGCTAAGAAAAAAATCATGAAACAGACAGAGACATCATAGGAACATCAATACGAAAGAGAACACTGGTGATCTCAGTAATCGCAAAAGACATGGTCAGGAAGACCTCGACAGTTGATGGACAGAGAATTCTCGGCATAATTAAGCTATAGGGTTTTTACGCTCGTAGTGGGGTGGACTATTTGAAACGTTTATGTCTCAGTCCTCATGTTGGCGCCAATCATGTATGGGAAGCACATGGAGCCACAGTCAAAACACTGGTCAAATCCCCTTTCAAATTTGACAATATTGTATCAGACCACTCAATTTTTAGGTGAGCAAAAGTATTGGAACATGTGACTGACAGGTGTTTCTTGTTGGCCAGATGTGTTCTGTTAGATTGATTGGTTAAATAATAAATAGTTCTAAATGTCTGCTCTTGTTTTTATCCTTGGGTTTTCCTGTGAATACTGCATTTGTGTTAGAAAAGATCAACCAACATGAAGACCAGAGAACTGTCTTTGGGAGAAAATCAAGCTATTTAGAAGCTTAGAAAAAATTGATCAGAACCATTGGACAAGCATTGGGGATAGCTTGTACAACAATTTAGAACCAATGGAGTACAGAGCCAAAAAAACAGAAATTGTACCAACTGTCCAAATACATATGGATTGCACTGGATATTGTTAACTAATTTCACTAAAGTTGACAAGTTTTTCATTTTTAAACATTGTCCAAGCTGTGTAATATGCTCCATGCAATGCATTGTCCAAAAGTTAGGACCATTATTGGAGCAAGGTTCTCTTGCCCCACCGTCCAAATACTTATGGACTGCAGTTATATTTTAATTTTTTTAATAAAACTGTATTTTCAAGTTTGCTTGCAATTTAAATGGTTCTCAATTTACCAATCACGCACAAATCTGCAAATTCATGTTTTGTCCAGAATCCCAATTTCCCCGTCCTGATCATCCAAGATAAAAAGGTGTTCACGTTTGTGGACATTCCTAGTGAGAAACAGCAGAAGTTACATCAGATGAATTTTTCTGCAGACTAGTTCTATCATATTAATTTAGTAGGTCTCAAGTAAAAAGGTAAAAAAAGTAAAAGGAGGCAGTTCTTTGGGGACTTAGGTTTGGATGATAGAAGCGGACATGGGTTGGTAGGCTTGAAATCCTGGTAACCAGCTACCAGTTATAGCTTGTCACCAACTACCAGCTACCATATTTTATAAACCTAGCACTAGCTGGTCATCAGCTACCTCCAACCAGCTACCATGTTTCACTAACTTAGCTCTAGCTGGTCATCAGTTACCACCTCATGCTGTTCATGAGCTACCAACTTCTAGCTACCATGATTCAGAAACCTAGTTCTATCTCGTAATGCTGGTTACCAGCTACCAGCAAAAGCAGTTTTTTTCCAGCAGGGAGGCCTTACGTTATCACTCTCATTGAAATTTGCAGGGCTTTTTCATCTGCATTGCTGGAAAGGTTTAATATGAATACACAGATACTGTGACAACTGGCTGCTGTTGGATAACCCTTCTTTTCTTTGTTTAAGTATCTTCTGAAGCAGCACATTCAGAGTTTGGGGTCCAGTCAAGTGCCCGAAGAGAGCAGCTATGACTGACGTGGCACAAAAACAAGAGGTATGAGCCCCAACTGTCTTTTAGAATAGGTGTTTTGTCAGTAGAAAGCTTAAAATAAGCCATTCTGAATTTCAGTGGCCATGTGGCTTTACTACTTTTTCCTTTGTGATGTTTAATGTAGTTTCTTATACACACACAGATTAGGATTAGGTCCAACACAGGTTAGGGATGCTGAGCATATAGCTGAGGGAAATCTGTTTATGCCAGAAAATCCTGGATAAGATTGAAAATGTGCAATAAAATGTTTGGCTCTTCCAGAGTCTTGTCAGACTCTGACCCTGGATATGACTTTGTATTATTTCTCTGACCTTCCTTTTTCTGTCCTTTCCTTTCTGTCGATGTTTGTGTGCCTGTGGATATTTCACATAAAGAAACTCCTTTCCACTTCCAAACCTGTTATGAGGAGCTATGTGCCCAAGCTTGGAAAGGGCGAATCAAAAAGTAAGTTTGAGGCTATGCAGAGGGCAAGAGAAGATCGTAGTAAAAGGCGCAGTGAAGAGGAACAGAAGAAAAGGAGGGAGCAGTATTTAAAGGAGAAAGAATGGAATCGCCGGAAGCAGCAGGTTCACTTTGATAATCCTATTAATGTCCTGCATGGCACAGTTGTGACAGTTTCTAATACAGTGTACCTTGTGCCGTGCTGAGTGTCATCCCTTAATACAGCAATTCTCCAAATTTGGTGAATCTTAAGGCACCCTACTGTCAAAAGCAAGTGATATACTGTACATTGATGTGACATGTTAACGATAGGCATAAATGTTCTTTAGTGGTTTGAATTCTGCAATAATGCATTTTAATTACATTTATTTTGGCTGCAGTAAATGGGTTTCAGTGTTTCCCACAGGATTTTGGGAAACTGTGGTGAGGGTAACCCAAATTGGCTGGGGAGATATTATCCTAGCAAGCCCCAGGAGAAAATGTTGCAGATATTAACAGTTAAATGCATCAGTCTGGAATATTAAGAGGCAATATTCACCAAGGATTTTGTGTTTGCAGTTGTATCAACTTGTAAGACACTTGAGTCTACACTAGTTCAGTTATCAAATAAATTAATTGTCACGTTGTATTGTTTATTTAAAGACCCTGTCCAGTCAAGATTTTAAAATGCTTATATTATTTAAGCCATACAACCATATTGCTTAAAGTGGTCGTTAAAACATATTTATCAAGCAGCTCATACTTTCTCTTGAGTCTTGAAATATTCTCAAAAATAATTATTGAATGTGCTTTGTGACAATCACAGGTGCCTGAAACTAAAATATTACATTGATGTCTTATTACAAAGAGGAAGAACCAATGAGCTTTTGGGAAATCTGTGTTCTGTGTTCTGTAAAATAAAAATATTGGCTAATGTTCGGCTAAGCAAAATGGATACAAAAAGAAAACCAAATTGGACTGTGGTGAAAATTGTGATGTTAGTGGAAGAGGTTGAAACCAAAAAAAAGAAATAATTAAAAACTAAATTAAAATTTTGCCTGGACAAATGCGAAAATAAATGGTATAAACGTTGGATCCCAGGCTCTTCAAGAAATCTCTTTCAAGAAAGGAACTTCTGGCACTGGTTTGTACACTACATTATTTATTTATTCATAAGACACATTTGATTCATATTGAAATATTGCTGATGAACATCGGTTATACTTTAGAAGATATACTTTATATTCAGATGGACGTGCCACGCCTAAACCTCTAAGCGCAGTGGCAGAGGTAGGTTCTCTACAACCTGGGAGAAAACAGTGCAGTGGAGTTGGTGACTGTCAGGACACTGAATTACTCAGACTGCAGATCGTATTAAAGATGGTATTCAATTGTTAAATAATTATTCCACATACGTTCACTTGAAATTGTTGAGTATCTTCTCAATAATTATTTTATTGCTGCATAATCACAAAAAAAAACAAACATAATTACAAACAAAATTAAATGTAGGCTAATGTTTTCCAGTAATGCAGAAAACACCATATCGTCCCTTCTGCCTGTAGAGGAACTCCTTCCACTGCTTCCAGGCCCATCTGAAATTGCCTCTCCAACAGCAAGCATTAAGACCCTGCTCCAAGGCCCACTCTTATGGAAGTTGAGACCTCTGGAGCTCTCATAAATATCTGTCAGGTTGAGTCTTTTAAAATCAAGACAATTGAAGTCAAGAAATTTGATGAATCACTTTTATTCTTAAAAGTGAGTGTACACTAATACTAATTTGTTACATTGAGCGACTTGATACATTTGGCCCCTGGCGTCAAAATTAAGCTTAAACTAGTATCTGAACTTGATTAACACTCAACAGTTGAGAATAGATTTGTAATTGAAATTAGATGACATAGCACAATCGGGATATAGCTTTGCCAACTTGATGCTGGAAATAATACAGACTACTTGTAAAGTACACGTTTGTAGCTACCGTCAGTTGTTTGAAATCACTGAAATATTGCGAGAGTTACCTCAGGGAATAGGCTACTGTATCAAACTTGGCCAGCTATGGTGGCATATCAATGCCAAAAATAGCAACAGAAAACTAAATCTAGGTGAATAGAAATCCAGAAGCCATGTGCCCAACCCAAAATTTTGTGCAAGCAAATTGTTTTTCTGTGCCCTTACAGCCCTTGTACCTGAGGAAAACCTGTCTTTGAGTGCAATATTGTAGCATTTCAGGAGAAACCCAGGCTTTGGACGTGCACATAATCTGAAAAAGTGCACAATCTGAAGGAGTGCACACAACTACTGCTTTTGTTCACTTCCCTGCTTAAACAACTTTTTTTTGTTGTGTAGGCGCATGGTCACTTGCTTTTTGAAATCATACATGTTGGACCGTAAAATGAGAACTGTTTGTCTGTGAAAATAGCAATAAAACTTTTCAGTGTCTATGTTGCACCAATCCCAAGATAGATTTTGAAATGTTTTTACTGAATAACAACATTGTAAGAAATCCTAGTCCTTTGTTCATATTGTTTTACCAGCATGGCTGCTCAGAGCACAATAGCGCAAAAAAAATGTTCCCAGATAAAAAATAACCGCAGTGCACTCTGTCTGATCCTGCACAGATAAAGGAACTACTTGCCTCAAGTGATGAGGAAGAGGAGAAGCCAGTCATGCCTGCAAAATCATATGTCCCAAAAATAACAGGTAGGCCAAGGGGACAATGCAGCAGGTGGGATGGGTGAGCTGTGAACATGCGTGTGTATGACAGTATTATAACTGTGACCATCAGCCTGGTCATGTCAACGAATGACGAGTAATAGTGACAGGGAAATGTGTATCTGGGCGGACAGGCAGTGTGAAGGGAAAGTTTGCAGAGATGGAGAAACAGCGCCAGGAAGGGGACAGGAAGAGGACGGAGGAGGAGAGGAAAAGGCGGGCCACTCAGGACACGCTCGAGAAGGCCAAGATCCAGAGAGAACTGGCCAAGAAAGCTGAGGAGGTAAGTCGCTTCTAACCAACCTGAGACTGGGAATGACACATGGGGACTGTCCTTGATTGAAACCTAACTGCTGCAGTACCTTCCGACATCTCTGATTATTCACATAATCATCAGCACCAGGGCTGGATGGGTTATTTTTAGCATCCTCTGGAATTTTTACAGTTGGTACAAGTTAGTTTAAAGACCTGCAGTGGAACATGCCTGAGAGCACAGGGTACGTTATAACTTTGCCGCCCCTCTGCTTTGAGAGAGCGGCTCACAGAGCACCCATGATACTTCCTTTTTTATAACTTATGCACGCACATATGACCTCCTATTATGTTTTAAATGTTCAGCTAGTCCCAAAACAGTTACTGAATGGATACAAACTACTTATGACCAACAATCAAAAGCCTGCTTACTCAAACTGAAATGGCACCATTCAAAGAAATTCACGTCCAACATTGGTCAACACATTTAGGTAATTAGAAGAGCACGGACATGCAGGTCTGACCCAAGTGCATTAGTAATATTGTCCTGTAATATTGTTGTGGTTATACATGGAATTATACTGAACTCTTTTCAGCTCATCTTCACTCCCTGGGGAATATTAATGGGACAAAAAGTGAAATGGTGAGATGTATGGCATAGTTTCTACAATAAACTGAATACATTTGGGGTTGAGATAAAAAGATGAACACTAGACAAGAGTTCAGAATTTCAGCTATTATTTCCTGGTATTTACACCTAGAAACTACACAAACTACATTTACACTGTTAAACTACTTAGAACATAGCGCCTTTGGAATCAGACCACCCAATTTTTAGGTGAGAAAAAGTATTGGAACAGAGAGTATTTCAGTAAATAAAGTTAATCGTACTTAATATTTGGTAGCATATCCCTTGCTTGCAATATCTGCATCAAGCCTGCAACCCATTGACATCTCCAAACTGTTGCATTCTTCTTTTGTGATGCCTGATGAAGTCCCTCCAAATTATTTTGGACACAATTATCAGTAATTTGGCAAACATAATGTTTTTGTTGACTTCTGAATTCATCCTGCTGCAAAGGATTTGTGAGCCCACTCCAGAAGCATCCATGCAAGGCGAAGTCATGTCACTTCCTCCACCATGCTTCACAGATGAGCTTGTATGTTTTCGATCATGAGCAAATCCCTTCTTTCTCCACACTTTCCATCACTTTGGTAGAGGTTAATTTTGGTCTCATCAGTCCATAAAACTTTGTTCCAGAACATTTGTGGCTCATCTATGTAATTATTTGCAAATTATAATCCCGCCTTCCAATTCTTACTAATGATGAGTGGTTTGCATCTTGTGGTATAGCTGCTATATTGCCGTTCTCGAAGTCTTCTTTGAAAGGTTGATTGAGATACCTTCACTCCTGCCCTGTGGAGATTGTTTGTGATGTCACTGACTGATGTTTTTGGGGTTTCACAACTCTCACAATGTTTCTGTCATCAACAGCTATTGTTTTTTTTTGGTTGACCTTGGTATGACAGCGGTTTCTTTGTTTTTCAGGACATTCCAAGTTGTAGAAGTCATCCCCAATGCTTGTGCAATGGATTTCCCCATTTATCTAAGCTGGGCTTGCTTTTCTCACTAAAACTGCTGTTTGGTCTTCATGTTGGTTTATCTTTTCTAACACAAATGCAGTCTTCACAGGCAAAACCCAAGGTTAAAACCAAGAGTAGACATTCAGAATTAATTTTGTTTAACAAATCAATCTAACAGGACACATCTGGGCAACAAGAAGCACCTGTCAATACTTTTTCCAATACTTTTGCTCACCTAAAAATAGGGTGGTCTGATAAAAAAGGTGATATGTTCTAAGTTGTTTAACAAATCTAGATAAAAATACCAGGAAATAAAAGCTGAAATTCAGATCTTCATCTCATGTACATATTTTGACCTCAAACTCAATTGTCTTCAGTGTATAGCACAAATAATGGAATTGACCATGCCGTTCCAATACTTTTGGGGGGAAATGTTGTATTTATTTGTCTAGTATTTTTCTACATAAAACGATGCATTTTCTTTACTTCTATACTTTTTTTTTCACTTTACTGATGGTCACATAATGTCAGTACCACAAGTGACAAAGAAGATATATATACAGATTTTACAGATTAAATGGAAAAAGAAAAAAGCCCTGTGCAAAAGTTTGGGAACCCTTTTTGATTATTATTTCTTACTTTAAAAAAAGATTATTACCAAGGCCCAAAACCATGTGATTTACTTGTTAGGGCTTCAATGAGTCAGGAGTCAATGAGTATAATTCCAGGGTTGAACTTTTTATTCTGAAGTAACTCCATGCCTTCTAAATTTCCAACTGCAGTACTTCTGGTCTTAACGACCATGGGCTCCTCTAAACAGTTGTCCAAGGATTTCAGAATGAAAATGGTATATTTCCACCAAGAAGGAGAACGCTACAAAAATAATTTGGCCACCACCAAAGAAGGAGATTAAAGGGTGAAGCCTTTGTAGATAGGAACACCTTGCCAATTGTGAAGCATAGAGGTGGATCCATTATGCATTGGGTTTGTGTGGCAGCTGGGGGTACAGGAAATATTGTGCAAGTGGAAGGAAGAATGGATTCCACCAAATATCAAGAAATTCTAGAGGCTAATGTTCAAAGGTCAGTCCAGAAATTGAAGTTGAAGAGAAGTTGGGTATTCCAGCAAGACAATGATCCAAAGCATACCTCGAAATCAACCATGAAGTACCTCCAGGAAAGATGGATGAAGGTTCTGTAATGGCCACCACTTCAATATTATTGAAAGTCTGTGGAGAGATCTCAAACATGGCTACATGCAAGGAGGCCGAAGAATAGTTCTGAGCTAGAGGTGTTGTCTTTAACACACACCTTCCTACTCATGAGTACCAGTCCAATTAAAGTGCTGACAGGGGCAGAAAAGAGTACAGGAGCTGAAAATAAGTCAAGGTACTCCAAAGAGCAAAACACAGAAGTGTCAGTTGGTACACTTCAAGCACTGTACTATTGTCTTGCTCTGGCATGTGCAAAATAAATACAAAAATAATGTTTTTTAAGGCAATGGGTCATTGTTTTTTTACTGTCATAGGCGGATACTGAGATAATTTTATTTTTATTATTGTTATTGTTGTTGTATAATTTACAATTAGACAATGGAGGGATCATACATGACATTGCACAAGACTATATTTTAGACTCTCCCTTTGAAACCTTTATATTACTTTTCTGTTCTATTTGATTCTCTATTTTCAACTGTGGCTTTTGATTGAACACAATGTAGGAAAAAGATGATTCCCTGCTTGTGCAAGTAGTTCCAACCAAACCTCCAGGCAAGATCAAAATCAACTTTGAGGACATAGAAAGGGCCAGAGAAGAGGAGGAAAAGAAGAAGACTGAGGAAGAGAAGAAGCAGCGGTATGATGAGCACAGGCGTTCCTTCCGAGATGCCAAAAGGCGATCCAGGTTAATACAGGTAAGGAGCAGCCCCAGTTTGGCATTTCCTGTTAAAAGTAGAGTCATGAGTTTCAGAATTTTGAGGATTTTCTTTGGAATTTTTAGTCAACAAACATGATGTTGGCTTAAGTAATGAGAACAAATGTATTATTATAAAACAAACAGTTCAACAAAAAATATATTAAATAAGAAGACATGAATGCTAAAATATGCGGGGTTCTCCTGAAAGAATGTAACAGTGGTCATGTGCCACTAGTGTGTTATTTGCACTAGTGTAATGATTACTAATCTTGTTAACTTGTCAGTCCTCCACACCTTATTTCCATTCACATGCTGCTCTGAAGCAAATTGTTGGCACCTGTCTACACCTGTATATAAGCTCAGTGTTCACGTCATGTCTTGGCAAAACTGCTGCCTCCTGTTTATCAGTGCACTTTTGAACGTTTTTCCAATCTATTGTAACTATTCATTACCTGTTACGATCCAAGCCTGTTTACTGACCAAAGTTATTGACTTCTGTTTTGTTGACCACTGCCTGCCTGTACCACAAACTATTGCCTGCCGTCTTTGTGCTTTTGCCCTGCGGAGCGGACTTCGGTCTTGACTCTTGCACCGCCTTCGACTCTGAGCCTGCCTACCATCTGTCTGCACTACTGCCCCACTGACAGCTGTCCTGGTTACTGGACTTTTTGCATGGTGTACCGATTTCGAGACTGCCTTCTCCCTCGGTACTGTACTTTGGTTTTGGCTGGATTTACTGTGTATGAACTTTGCTTGTTTTTGACTACGCACATTGGACAATCCCTTATTCAAGCCCTGACGGGACTTTATCACACCTCTGTTTGTCTCAGTCGTGCATTTTGGGTCCAACCCCCACGCACCCGTCTCAGAACAATTTCGCCATGATGGACTCTGCTGACTCAACAGCCATGTTCCATGCCCTCCAGCAACAAGGCGCCATTGTGCAGCAACACTCTCAAAGGATCTGCGAACTTCATCGGGAGATTCGAGAGCTGTGTGCTGAAATGAGGAGACTCGCCATTGCGGTTCAGCCACACCCAGTGGAACAACCGGCCAACCCGCCCGCATCTCCACCTACCAACCCCATGGGAACCTAGCAATTCCGGAGCCATAACAACCCCCCCGGAGAGGTTCAGCGGAGAACCGGAGAGATGCAATCTGTTCCTGCTCCAGTGTGACTTTGTGTTCCGGCAGCAACCACAGACCTACAACAGCGATGACCACCGGATCGGCTACGTGATGGGGCTACTCAAGGGGAGAGCTTTGGACTGGGCTACAGCTGTGTGGTCCGGGGTTCATTCCCTCCCCGGTACCCAATCTTCGCTGAAGAGATCCGTGAAGTCTTCCAGCATGCATCCTGCGACCCGGAGCCATCCCAGCGCCTGATTGCCCTTCACCAAGGCAGGAAAACCGCGGCGGACCATTCGATCGACTTCTGCACTCTCGCGGCAGCGACCAACCTGGCCAGCCGTATCCCAGGCGAGGGTCAAGTTCCCGACCGGAGGAGGAGCAAGCTGAAGGAGTAGAGCCCATGGCCCTTTCCTGTGCGGGTATGAAGATCTCACCCGAGGAACGGAGATGTCGAAGAGTGAAGAGCGTTCCTGTTTCTATTGTGGGAAGCTGGGACACATCCAAGATCACTGCACCCTCCGGTCCAAGAAATCCATCCCAACCATTGAGGTGAGAGCGCCTGAGAAACATGAAAGGTCTGCCGGGAACAACCATCGTCCCACCCTTACCACCATGTTGATGCTTCCCGACAGAACGATCCAGGTTAACGTGTTGGTTGAGCTGATGCAAACCTCATCGACGATGTGATGGTCAAAGAACTGGACATTCCCACCCTCCCACTGCCCCACCCCGAGAATGCTCGGTCGTTGGGTGGAAAGACGTTTTGTTGCATGACCCACATCACCAAACCCATCCAGCTGATATTTTCTGGAAACCATCATGAGATGATTCAGTTCCGCGTCATCTGGAATGACCCGCTCATTTTGGGATTACCCTGGCTCCAGAGACACAACCCCACCATCGACTGGAGTTCAAGCCAGATTCAAGCCTGGAGTGTCACCAATCCGGCCTGCAATCCGCTCCTGCACCAGCAGAGGGTGCATCCAATCCACCACAAGTCCCCAAGCCCTCCCTGGAGAAGGTGCCCACCCCTTGGCCACGGTCTTCTCCAAGACCCAGGCACAGATGTTTCCCCCTCATTGACCTTACGACTGCACCATCGAGCTACTACCTGGTTCCACACTCCCCTCAAGCTCTACAACGTCTCCAGACCTGAAAGGGAGGCCATGGAGAAATACATCCGGGAATGCCTATCCAATGGACTAATTTGCCCATCCTCCTCACTCGTGGGCGCCGGATTCTTCTTTGTGCAGAAGAAGGATGACTCATTGCATCCCTGCATTGGCTTAACAACATTACTGTCAAGAAAAAATACCCTCTGCCATTGATGGACTCCGCCTTTCATCCTCTACACAATGCCACCATCTTCACCAAGTTAGACCTACGCAATGCCTACCACCTGGTTCGTATTCGAGAGGGTGAAGAGTGGAAGACCGCCTTGAATACCTCCCTCGGACACATTGAGTACCTGTTCATGCCATTCGGCCTCAGTAACGCACCCGCTGTGTTCCAGGCGTTAGTCAATGATGCTCTTCGGAACTTACTGGGCCGACGCATATTTGTTTACCTTGACGACATCCTGATCTACTCCACCAATGTCAAGGAGCATGAGACTCATGTCACACAAGTCCTTCAGAGATTTTTGGAGAACAAATTGTTTGTCAAGGCAGATAAGTGTGTCTTCCACACAGACACTGTTGAGTTCCTTGGTTTTATTCTGGAGAAGGGACAGATCAGGGTGGATCCCAAGAATATTCAGGCGGTCACTGACTGGCCCACGCCTTCCTCTAGGAAACAACTCCAACGCTTCTTGGGATTCGCCAACTTCTACCATAGATTCATTAGATCTTACAGCCAAGTTTCTTCTTCCGACAATCGGCTGCACCCTTACGTGTTCCTCTCCAAGAAGCTCTCATCAGAAGAGAGGAATTACGACGTGGGGAACCGAGAACTCCTCGCAGTCAAACTGGCTCTGGAGGAATGGAGACATTGGCTGGAGGGATCCGAGAAACCTTTCATCGCCTGGACCGACCATAAGAACTTGGCATAATTCCAAATGGGCAAAAGACTTAACTCACGCCAAGCTAGATGGGTACTGTTCTTTGGAAGATTTAACTTCAAGCTCACCTACTGCCTGGGTTCTAAGAACGTCAAGCCAGACGCCCTGTCCCCACAATTCGACACCTCCTCTGAGCGAGTGGCGCCTGAAAATATCCTCCCTGTTTCCTGCACTGCCGCCTCCGGAAGATTGAGGTGGTGATCCAGAGGGCTCTATGGGAGGAGCCCGATCCCAGGTCCAACCCCGGAACATGCCTCTACGTCCCCTCAGTTGCTCGGACACAGGTGCTTCAATGGGCTCATTCGTCTCCCCCGTCCTGCCATCCCGGCTTTACCCGCATCTTGGCGGTGCTTAAGTGGAAGTTTTGGTGGAGCTGCATGGTCCCTGACACCAGGCGCTTCATCAAGGCTTGCACCACCTGCACCAGAAACCCCTACCAAGCCCCTACTGGACTACTCCAACCTCTGCCTGTGCCCGGCCGACCCTGGAGCCACATCAAGGTGGACTTTGTTACCGGACTTCTCTCTAAGGCGGCCCACTTTATCCCTGCCCAGATTACCCACCGCCCAAGAGACTGCGGATGTACTTATCAAAGAAGTATTCCGCATACATGGAATCCCCTCAGACATCGTATCTGACCGTGGCCCACAATTCATTTCACAAGTGTGGAAAGCTTTCTGCCTGGCCCTCGGTCCAATAGGCAAACTGAGAGGGCCAACCAGGATTTTGGAGCCGCGTTACATTCTGTCTCTGCCAAGAATCCTGCCTCATGGAGCAAGATGCTCACCTGGGTTGAGTACGCGCACAACAGCCTGCCCTGCGCCGCCACCGGAAAGTCTCCTTTCAAGATCTCCCTGGGCTACCAACCCCCACTGTTTCCTGACCAGGAAGCTGAGATGCTGTTCCCTCCCTCACCACCCACATGAAACGATGCAGAAAGATTTGGAGGGACGCCAAGGCCGTGCTATTACGCACGGCAGACCGTAATCGGTGCTTTGCTGATCGCCACCGCACACCAGCCGCGGCCTACAAACCAGGTGACTCCGTCTGCCCCCTCCCCCCTGCATCATTGATAACCACCCTACTTTCACTGTGAAGAAACTGTTGAACATTCGTAAAAGGGGCCGTGTTGTGCAATACCTGGTTGACTGGGAGGGTTATGGCCCTGATGGGCATTCCTGGGTCGCTCCCAGTCTTATTCTGTACTACTCATTGAGTACAGTGAACCCCAAATTAGTACAATTATTCTGGGGGGGGGGGTCCTGTCGTGTTTTAAGCTTGTCACGTCATGTTTCATGTTTAGTTATTGTCTTAGTTATTTTATTGTCATGTCATGTATTCTGTTAGTCTAGTCTTGCCACGTTTTTGTTTTATTTCTTGTTACGTTTCATTTTCATGTCATGTTACGATAAATTTTTTAGTCTAGTCATGTCACGTTATATAGTTTATTCGTGTCACAGTAGTTATGTCATGACTTGTTTGTTTTATGTTATGTTGTTCCGTTCATTGTTTAGCATACACTTTTTTGTGTCTTTCCGCAAACCTTGCATTCATGCTTTCTCTCTCTCCCTTGATGTCGCTCACACTTCCCTAATTGTTTAATTTTCCCATATCTTCTTACTAATCTACTAACGTTAGATCAGGATTGGGTACTACTAACATTCTAACCATGTGTTTATGTTTACCTTATGTTTCTTGTGCATGTCATTTACTTATTTACTAACGCTGGGTCAGGATAGGTTTATTACTAACGATTACTAATTATCTTGTTAACTTGTCCACACCTGATTTCCATTCACATGCTGCTCTCAAGCTAATTGTCTGCACCTGTCTACACCTGCACATAAGCTCAATGTTCACGTCATGGCGAAATTGTTGCCTTCTTTTTATCAGTGCACTTTTGAGCGGTTTTCCAAGCCATTGTCTACCTGTTACGATCCAAGCCTGTTTACTGACCAAAGTTATTGACTTCTGTTTTGTTGACCACTGCCTGCCTGTACCACAAACTTTTGCCTGCTGTCTTTGTACTTTTGCCCTGCGGAGCAGACTTTGGTCTTGACTCTTGCACCGCCTTCAACTCTGAGCCTACCATCCGTCTGCACTACTGCCCCACTGAAAGCTTTTCTGGTTACTGGACTTTTTGCATGGTGTACCGATTTCGATACTGCCTTCTCCCTCAGTACTGTACTTTGGTTTTGGCTGGATTTACTGTGTATGAACTTTGCTTGTTTTTGACTACGCTCATTGGACAATCCCTTATTAAAGCCCTGATGGGACTTTATCACACCTTTGTTTGTCTTAGTCGTGCATTTTGGGTCCAGCCCCCATTCACCTGTCTTCATCTTTCACTTTTAATATTTATTTTGTTTTGGAGTTTATTTTCATGAACCAATGTCCTTTTTGTCGTCAATTTTATTATCTGTTCAGAGAAAATGTTATGTAAGACTACAATGATCACTGGCCTAAATTATTTCTCATTATTAACCCTGATTGTTTGGTTGTTTTTGCTTTTTTGGGTGGTTGTAATGCTCCAGAAAGCAGAAAATGACTTAATATCATACTTAATTAAAATTAACTAAAGATATCTGGAATAATCCCTCTCTTTACAACCCAAGGTAAAATTACAGTAAAGCTCAAATAGTAGCTGCATATCTAATAGCCCTATCTGTCGATTCCTAAGCAGGAAGAGGAGGCTCAACCCAATGAGAAGGAGCAGGTCACTCCAGGCAAGCTGAAGCTGACATTTGAGGAGCTAGAGAAGGAGAGACAGGAGTTGCAGAGGAAGCAGACAGAGGAGGAGGCCCGGCAGCGGTTGGAGGAAGAAAAGAAGGCCTTTGAGGAGGCAAAGCTAGAAATGGTAGCCACGCACACTGCCGACCAAGCTTACATCCCCCACATTTTCATTAAGTTAATGTTTCATGATGATAATAGTAGATGCGTGAATCTTACAAAACTGAGCAAACCTACGACTGTCCATCAATATGGTTGTTCAGAACACCTATTTGAGTAGATAATTGCATTGGAAAGAAAAACTAATGTTGGTTGCTAGCCAACTGAAAACTATTTAGCTACATCAATTATTGTTCAAAATGAACAGTCTGGAATACAGTCTGGGGTTACAGCAAGGTAGACAGTTAAATTGCAAATAAACTGAGATGGCAGATAAATATGTGGATAAATACAGTGCTGCTTGAAAGTGTGTGAAATCTACAGGGATGGTCATTATTTTTGTATAAAATAATAAATGATCTAAACCCTGATTCATAATAAAGACATTCCAAATAAAGGACACCAACACCTTTAGCAGCGATAACGTAAACGTCTCCTATAGCCCATTTTCAGTCTCTGACATCTGTTGTGAGGAATTTTTGCCCATTCCTCCTTTATTTAGAATTTAGCCAGTTGGGTAAGGCATGAATATACCCAATATGAATATATCAGGTCCTGCCACAGTATCTCAATCGGATTTAGGTCAGGACTTTGACTTGGCTGATTCAAAACACAAATGCTCTTTCTCCTGAGCCATTCTTTGACTTGCATGAATGCTTTGGGTTGTTGTCTTGATGAAAGACCCATTTTCAGCCCAGCTTGAGCTCCTTGACAGATGGCATGATGTTCAGAGGAGAAAAAGCAGCCCCAGATCATGGCATTCCCACCACCATGCCTGACTGTTGGGATAAGGTTCTTTTGGTGGCAGGCAGTGTTGGGTTTTTTGATTGTGAGCAAAAAGCTAAATTTTGGAATCATCTGGTCTTTATTTGAGAGCAGAGGCTTCTTCCTCGCAACCCGCCCATGAATTCCATTTTGTTCTTCTTATTGTTCAAGCACCAATCTCCAGATGTTATATTTAGGTTGACTTTCACCTGATTTATTACAGTTCTTGTGGATAGTTTAGAAAGGCGTCCAGTTCTAGATTGAGATGCAGGGAACATTTTCTGACCAGAAAGAAGCAGTCCCTCATATTTGTCAACATATGTTCCTTCTTTAATATAAATGAATGGAGGCACAAACAAATTGCTAATCGTTCCAGTTCATGCAACAGGCTGTTCGATGGAGGCTTGCTATTGGTTGATTCCTGGGCGCCATCATTGTAGTTCCTCTTTATGGCATGAATGTGCTGTGAATTCAACTAAGATCAGCACCTAAGAATGCCGCTTACTCTTTGCTAAAAAATGGTCTTTAAAAAGTGCTGTTATGCATAGGGTGTGACACAATTTTGAACTTAATTGTTGGACAATTCTGACATGTTAGTTGCCTGCAGAGGCAGAGGCAGAGACCATGCATCTTTCCAAAAAAGGATGTATTGGAAGTGTCTAATGAGAATTGTTGGAAAAGTAGCGTCTTGATTAACGAGGTTTTGGTTTGTCATATATCTTGGAAGAGATATTGTGAATTCTCGTACTGCATGCAATAATGCTAAATAAAGGAATTAGTTGCAACATAGCTCCTGATGTCCTCTCTTTCGAACTTATACAGCAGGTTAGAAAGAGAGCCAAATAAAACCAAAGGTCTCCGTATAAATTTCAATTATGACATTTTTCGTGCTGTCAAAATTAGGCTCACTAATTTTACTGGAGTTTGTTTGGTGGAAGGGAAGGAGTAATTAATAATGAGACTGCTTGCCACATATTTTTAGCTCATTCATGCGGGGCTGAATTTACCAATTGTGTCATTATTGTTTTAATACTTGCTCCGCTTGAAGCATGAATTTCTTGTTGTGTTCAGGTAGATTTTCGACGTCATTATTATCTTAAAATACCAGGTTATAGTATAGCTTTTGCAATAGTTCTTAACAATTGATATGATTAGCATACATTCCTTAAACCATTCCTAGGAGTAATACTGAGTGGCTTTATGCATATGGCCCCAGGTTTCTAATCTTTTCTCGATTTTCTCGATTTATCAGTCACATCCAAAAGCTTTCTTAAACATTTCTCCTTTGATTGGTTAATTAGATACTCAATTATTTACCCACTTCATTCTACTTACCTTAACTTACTTTAAACAATGCAATTTGGGGTTCACTTATTTTTACATCAGCACTTTTCCTTTTTAATTTTATTTTTATACGACACACCAACACATGGAATTGATAAATGTAAAACTTATGTCAGATAAAAAGACTGGTTCTGATTAAATAAACATTTCATGGTAAAAAGCTAAAATAACTTCTATGTATACATATATAGACTCAGGGAGCACTTTATTGGGTATTTATTAGACTTAATTTTTAGATTTCTACTGCTGTTGCCTATCCACTTAAGAGTTATGATGTTTTGTGTGTTCAGAGATGCTCTTGTGCATACCTTTGTTGTAATGTGTGGTTATTTGCATTAGGGTCACCTTCCTGTCAGCTTTGACCAGTCTGGCCATTCTCCTCTGACATCTCTCATTAACATGCCGTTTCTGTCTGTAGAACTGCTGCTCACTGGATTTATCTTTTATTTTATGCACCATTCTTTGCGAACTCTAGAGACTAGTGTGCGTGAAAATCCCAGAAGATCAGCAGTTTCCGAGATACTCAAACCACCCTGTCTGCCACCAACAATCATTCCACGGTCAAAGTCACTTCGATCACATTTCTTCCCCATTCTGATGGTTGATGTGAACATTAACTGAAGCTCTTGACCCGTATCTACATGATTGTATGCATTGCACTGCTGCCACACAATTGATTAGATAATCGCATGAGTAAGTAGGTGTAATAAAGTTAAAATGTTCCTAATAAAGTGCTCGGTGAGTGTATATACTGTATATATACACTCAGTGAGCACTTTATTAGGTATTAATTAGACTTATGAAGTGTCCTGCTGCTGTAGACTATCCACTTAGAGGTTTGACGCATTGTGTGTTCAGAGATACTCTGCTGCATACGACTGTTGTAATGCGTGGTTATTTTCGTTACCGCCACCTTCTCCTCTCTTACCTTTCTCATTTATAACATGTTTCTGCCTGTAGAACTGCTGCTCACTGGATGTTAGTTTTTTTCCGCACCATTCTCTGCAAACTATAGAGACTGTTCTGTGTGAAAATCACAGGAGATCAGCAGTTTCTGAGATATTCAATCCACCGATCTCCTGGGATTGGTCCGCACCATTCTCTGCAAACTATAGAGACTGTTGTACATGAAAATCACAGATCAGCAGTTTCTGAGATATTCAATCCACCCTGTCTGGCACCAACAATCATTCCACGGTCAAAGTCATTTAGATCACATTTCTTCCCCATTCTAACATTTGGTCTGAACAACAGCTGAACCTTTTGACCACATCTGCATGCTTTTATACATTTAGTTGCTGCCACATGATTGGCTGATTAAATATTTGCATTAACAAGCTGGTGTACAGGTGTACCTAATAAAGTGATCACTGAGTGTAAAAACACACAAATACACACACATATTTTGGAGGGATTTCTGACCATTCCTCCACGCAGAACTTCTCAGAATCATTGATCCTTGGAATACACCCCTCTTCAGTTCAGACCACAGGTTTTTCATGAGATTTAAGTCTGGAGACCAGAACATGGTTGTTTTTACTGAACCATGTCGATTCTGTGTCGATTTTGATGTATGCTTAGAGTCATTGTCCTGCTGGACAATGCTAACTGGTGATATGACCACACATGCATAACCACACTTGGACAACATATCAATGATTATAATAAATGAAAATTACTATTAGCATTAGGAAGCTAGATGTGGAAAAATATTTGTAAAAAGTCATCTGACTTGAGCCAGTTCCAAGTCTCAGCATTACCTTGCTTGAGCACACTCCAGAGTTATAGTCTACGGCCAGCTCATTCTATAGGGGCTTTCTTCCTGCTGAATGAAAAATGTATATTTCTATAAAGATTTTAAATCCGAGCAGCTCAACCTTTGACTTGAGCAAATGTAATTCTGGTAAATGACTGGTCTGGTTAAGAAATAAGGAACTCAGACTATAGAATTCAGTGGTGAGCAGAATTATCTGTGTGTTATAGAAGACAAAACATTGTTTTTTTACCAGGTGTATGAGCACATTGTATCAAATAGGACCTGAACTAGTTGTGATCTCCACTTAGAACGGTGAGCAGGTGTGGAAGACCTCACTCTGTTGAGCTAGCTTTCCTGTATGGTCGGTGAAACTAATATTTACCCAGCTAAAAAATAGGAAGGCTTTTTTCCCCAAATACAAATGATATCTCCAAATCACAGAGCTAAGATCTATATATGGCGAGTCACCCTGAAATGCAATGCGGCTTGATATGAACTACAATTTCTCCTGATAATGAAAAATGACACTCTGCTGCCCCCTATGTTGGAACCTTACACATATTTCTCTCTGGGCAGCAGAATGACTTGCTGCAGAGGCAGAGTGCCAAATAAACCCCTAAACCCCTATAGTTGGCTTGCTAATCAGCAGGCAAGCAAAAAAAAAAAAAAAAGTTCTTTTATTTTTTATTTTCACATGTTTTGTGATCAAAATGTTTATTATTTTTGGACATAGACATTAAAAGAAATGTTTTACAAACAATAATTTGGATATTAATTTTGTCTTTATCCAGTAACTTTTAAGCACAATGTCTACAGTAATGCACTGTTGGAGAATTGCTTTTTTTAGTGGCTGTAAAGCCTGCTAAGAGCAGCCTTATTTGCTAATGAGTTATGTATTAACTACATGTAAAAACATGTATTCACTACTTGAAGTTGTCTGTTTTATACCACTAAAACTTGAGGATATCCATTCTAGATGTACGAGTGGCCAATGCATTTAAACATTAAAATATGGCTAAATAAACAGTACAAGTAAGTAATCCACATGGGGCCATGTGTAAGTGAAAACAGTTTACACAATATTGTTTAGTTGTAGCAAATATCCTAGCTTGCCAATTTTATGAAAACCCTAACATTAGTGTTGAAAACACCCTGCAGGGAGCTGAGGATGAGCATGAACCAGGCGCTCAAGCTGTAAAGGAAGAATTCCGTCCTGGGAAGCTAAAGATGAGCTTTGAGGAGCTGGAGAGGCAAAGAGTAGATGAAGAGCGCAAGAGAGCAGAAGAAGAGGCTAAGAGACGTATGGAAGAGGAGAAGAAAGCCTTTGCAGAAGCCAGGAAGAGCATGGTTAGTGCAGTATTCCATAGAAGAGGAAAAAAAACCCTGGTATTTTAACTTTTTTACTTCAGTGCTTCCCTTTACAGATCTTTGATGAAGATGATAGTGACATCTTGGTTGCTATGCTGTCCGCGGAAGGCGCCAAGCCCGGAAAGCTGAGGCTAAGCTTTGAGGAGCTGGAGCGGCAGCGGAGGGAGGAGGAGCAGAAGAGGGCTGAAGTGGAGGCTAAGCGCCGACTGGAGGAGGAGAAGAGGATCTTTGCTGAAGCTCGCAAGAATATGGTAGGTGATTAGAATGCATTTTAGAGGATGTTCAGGATGAATGCTAGACAGCACTGCTTAGTTGATAAATGATTAAGCTTGAAAAATGTTGAAAATTGAGCAACATTAACTCATCAGACTCTCAAGAGATATTCCTAGTAGTTTACTCAGTAGGGGGAATATTAAGTGAAAAAATGTTACATGATTGAATTATTGTACAGCCAATGAAGTTGCATACACACCAAGCTGTAAAGTCTGTGGAACCCTGGGGCACGTTCAATCGGGCCATGTATGGGGCAAAACTTTCAGACGTCACTGGACATGTTTGCCCTTAGAAGTTTTGCCCCATATTTAGGAAACAGCTACAGCCTGTGTTTCCCAGAAGGTAACGGGGGCTCAAACTCCACCCTTGAACACAGAGACTGGTTTATGAGCCACCCATCCAGGCGATCACATGACACTCCCACAAAAATATGGTAACTTTAGCATACAGCCCATATAGCCTGAGGAATATGGCGGAAAGCTCTGACTTTTTCGGCAGCCGAAGCTAACCGAGAGGATTAATTGGAAGAATTATCCACAACCAACATTTTTACACAGCTTGTTAGCAAGATACTTGTCGCTTAGTTACCCTCCTGGACCCCTTGGTTGTGGATACTTCTTCCAATGAATCCTCTCTGTTAACTTCGGCTGCCTCGTCCTCAGCTGTCTGTCTCTTTCGCTCGCGCAATTCTTACTTTGTAAATTCCGGTTCAAAACCTCTAACTCGGCTAAGTCAGAGCTGTCAAGTTGGGTTCTGTGATATTTATATGCTAACCTCTCTGGCTCAAGCCGCACTTAAGTCGCACATACACGGACTCCAGACTCAACTTGGAGTCGTCCAAAAATGAGTCAAGACTCGATTCGTCAATGAGTTGTGAACAATAAGAGTCTGCCAAATGCCATTGTGAAAATGAAGGAGTGAACAATGTCACAACGAATGATTATTTTTCAATTAATTATATGAAAAATATTACTTAGTTAAAACACAACCAACAAAGTTTTACACACCACACCGTATGCCTTTCAGTTGCAACTATAACAACAATGCATTTCTTGCAAAATAGCTTGCAAAGGTTACAGTTCTGTAAATGAAATAATTCAGGCTCATCAAACCAAACAAAATGATTGCAACTAGCAAAATGTGCAGAATTAAAATAAAAGATGCAAGATCAGCCACGTCAAACTTTAACAGACATTTGAAAACTCATATGGAAAGTTAAGTCAGTTTACCAGCTCCAGAGCTGATCCCACTGTTGTTAACGGTTGCCTAGTTAACATAACTTGGCAAAGTTTGTGTCACCATTTGACCAGCACCACAGAAGCGCACATTTTCTTATGTTGTTGCCAAGGCATAGAGATGTTGGCTTGCATTTCAAATGGGCCATGGCAGCCACCTTGCAGTGGTTCCACTTGCAGAAGAAACAAATTGAATGGGCTTGAATGGAACCACGTGCCCATGTTTCTTTTCCAGTTATATTACAGTTCAGTGGTTCCCTCCAATGAAAATTATATCATTTCCTGAAAGTGATGTCAATGTGTGGGCTATTTTTTTTTTAAAGAGAATAAATACAAACAAACCAGGTGGAAAATGATATCAGGGAAACACAGTAAATGCTAAAATTTAAATAAATGACTATGTGTAATGCAGACACAGTATTGAAACCTGTTCCTAATGAACTGTAGCCTGTAGGGCAAGCCGAGACTGGGCTTCTTCACTACCTTGTGACTGCCATATTCTGTATACGTACAAACTGACGGAGCCCAATCTATAGCCCCCCCAATTTCATCAATGATGTCTAAGTGAGTTTTGTGAGTCGAAACAGCTGACTTGTCATAAAATATGACAGCAATGCACAATTTAGCCATTTTGGATAGATTAGGAGACACCCAGGTTTGATTCAGAGATCTTTATTAGTTCTGCATATCACCCTAAGATTTTGCACACTTCTGGTCAAGGAGCTTATGATTCAGGAAATGTATACGTTTATTTAACCTGTTTGTGCATTTTTGCATTGTTTTGTATTTCTAGTACTTTATACCTAAATTATGAAAATAAACTAAATTAAGTTTGTATTGTAAATGGTACAAGTGTCTTCCTTCAATGATTCATATGCATAACAGAGGAGGTGCTTTGTTAGTAAAGTAGCAATGGATGCTGATGATTTGGCAACCAATGTGCCAGGGGCGATATGTGAAATGCAGAGGAGAATGCTGGAGCAGTTGCTTCTGCCCTGACAGGTGGAGGATGAGGATGAATTGAGGAAGAGTGAGTCTCAGGAGGCACTATGCCCCAGGAAGCTGGAGATTAATTTTGAGGAGCTCCTCAAGCAGAAGCAGGAAGCGGAAAGGAGACGCACAGAGGAAGAACGCAGACAAAAAATGGAGTTGGAGAAGCAGGCGTATGAGCAGTTGAAGCAGGAGATGGGCGAGGTTAGTATTTCCCCTTTATCAAATGCACCAGAGCTACATAAGATGTTTTCAGTGTTCACTGGATCGCTGCCTATTAGGGCCCTGTTTCAGTGAAGACACTAGTGGAAGTGTTCATTTCATCGTGCATAAACAGAATATTTTTCACCTCTGCCCAGTTTGGAAGTTTTTTGTGGAGGTGGAGTCATTACATTAGGGGCCAGTGGGGCCCAACCCCACCACTAGATGGCGGTAATGCATTCTTATCTCTCGTTGACTTTCTTATATCAAGCACTGCAGTTCAATTAAACAAATTCATTTGGAATAACTCAAGCTTTATGTTAATTTATTTTAAGATTTATTACTTAACCATTATCCATATTTCCTCTTTTAAAATGCACTCAAAGTGATAAAGAATTGTTTGTGCAATGTACTGTTGTGTAGAGCACTTGATGCTGGCAATTATCTGTCAGTGGGTCCCACAAACCATAGTCCCAAAGAGTGTAAATAAAATTGGTCCAGGCAGTGAAGGACCCGGAAGAATGTGAGCGCAAAAGAGCTTTCTGCCCATTGTCTTCAATGTAAAAATCCAAGCTGATTTCATAACCCAAAATTCTTTTTTTTCAGTGATACATTTCATTATGTGTAGTAGTTTATGAAACAATGATTGTTTTGGTCCAGAGATTTTGGGAAAATCATGAATGTTTATACCTCTTTTACAAAAGAAAGCCTATGAAGCCCGGTACACCATTTTACAATTTCAGTGTAGCTTCAGCTACATAGCTGTTTAGACCGCATTCACGGCATTTTTTAAATTAAACCGCATTCACAGCATATTAGCTTGTTAGATAAAACTGCCGATAACAGAACTGGTCAAAGGTGGCTAGAAATGCAATTGAATGTTTCAAACACAACACAATTTTGGCATAGTTCATAGTTCATAGCCTGTTTCTACACAGCTCTGGTTCAGTCGATTTTGAAGTAATGTTACTTAATTCCGCCGCTGAGTGGCCGCCGGGAAGTATCTTAAGCGACCTCTGTTTACATTCTGATTTGTCCTATAGGGAGCAGTATACCGGAAGTACTGTTTGCGATACATCTGCTTTACTTTTTTTTATTGCTTTAAAGACAAAGTGTAGAGAACTCATGTCTATAGAATAGAATTACAAAGATAGTACAAGTTATATCTTGCATGTATAGTTGTAGAATCATAAGAACATAGTAGTGCAAACTTTTGAGTTTGAATATAAAACTTTCCCATAATGAAGAAGAGATTAACTAGGGCGGCCTGTAGCGTAGTGGTTAAGGTAAATGACTGGGACCCCTAAGGTCGGTGGTAGCCACAATAAGATCCGCACAGCCGCTGGGCCCTTGAGCAAGGCCTTTAACCCTGCATTGCTCCAGGGGAGGATTGTCTCCTGCTTAGTCTAATCAACTGTACGTCGCTCTGGATAAGAGCGTCTGCCAAATGCCAATAATGAAATGTAATGTAATGTAACTATATATTCTTGATTTTTGTCTTTTCCATTTTGGTAATAAATTATAATGTCTTTCATAGTAAAGGAGTATCTAGTGTTTAGATGATCAAAAATATATGCTGCCAGCATATTCCAGAATTTGGATACTCACTCAAAAGAAAGTGTTGGTTCCTCTTCCTTCCATCTGTTATTGGTGACTTACCCTTTCATCAAGAATAAAGTCTCTTTAATTTCAACCGGAGATAAGGGAGCATCACTCATAGCTTTAAGATCTTCATCTATTTCTGATAGAAAATCTTGGATCATTCAGAAAGTTGTCACATTTCACATTAACAACATCTGAATGATATAGATTCTCATAGAAAGACGTAACAAAGGCCGCTATCTTTCCGGGATCTTTACATAATGAGCTATCAATATTCAGAGCAGACAATGATTTTCTTTTGTAGTTTCTTTTCTCAAGACCAAATAAGTAACTACTGATACGTTCTCCTTCCTCAAGCCATTTAGCTCTGGATCGAACAATAGCTCCTCTTGCAAGGTCCAGGTATAGATTATAAAATTCTATCCGAATAGCTGTTAATTCCACATCTTCTTCTGGGGAGAGAGAATATTTTGTAATTAAGGTTCTGAGTTGATCATTTCTGCTTCCTTTTGATTTCTAGATTTCTTGTTTGTTTACTACATTTAATATGTATATCTATATTTGTAAAAAATCCCATTTAATTTTATATTCTTTATTAAATATTTGGTAAAATATTTATTTAGCTAATTCTGTAATACTGTCATTAAATATTGTATTATTTAATAACCAGAATAATTCATGCTGCTAGTGTACAGTTTTTGATGAACAGTCATTTTGAAAAATTCAGTATAAAGTCAGTATTTTTCCTGTCTTTTTATAAAAGGATGAAGTAAATGAAAGCACAGAGTTGGTGAGCACAGAGTATGAAGAACTAATTAAGCTGAAGCGAACTGGATCCATACAAGCAAAGAACTTGAAATCCAAATTTGAAAAGATCAAGCAACTCACAGAAGAGGAGATCAAGAAAAAGATTGAAGAGGAAAGGGCACGGAGAAAGGCCATCGACCTTGAAATCAAAGAAAGAGAAGCTGAAAGATTCCAGGAGGTATGAACATGTCTTATGCAATTTATATAGGCTTTTCACTGCTTGGTCAACAGTTTTCTGCACAAATACTATTCCATGAGCAGTTCCATAATCACTTATTTCTCATTATTTTTATTTTTAATTTCTATATATATAATTCATGTATATAGATAGCTTGGGTGTTTCATTTGGAATCCTAACAATTATCCCACAAATATATGTATTAATTACAACCCGGTAGTTATGTAGATCTAGTTCCAGGTGTTAAAATACTTTTTCTGGTGTTGGAGAATGCAGAATCAGCAGCCCAGTTCCCTCCTTGGCTTTTATAAGAATTGCGTTCAGTGTATTTTTTTCAGTGTTATTCTTGATTATATTTATGGAAAATAACCAAATTAACATCACACTACTTGTCACACAAGTGGACAACATGACTTACAGATATAGCTACCAAATAGTACTTCTTAAACAAATAACTGGTAATCTACTATTAGCTTTTGATATATTTTTATAATTTCTATTTTATTATATTTTATGAGGAAAAATCAGTATATACAGTCCCCTCCTGGAACATCAAGGTAAATTCCTTTGTTTTTGCTATACACTGAAGACAATTGAGTTTGAGGTTAAAATATGTACATTAGATGAAAGATCTGAATTTCAGCTTATATTTCCTGGTATTCTTTTCTAGATTTGCTAATCAATTTAGAAAATATCACCTTTTGTATCAGACCACCCAATTTCTAGGTGAGAAGTATTGTAACATGTGACTGACAGGTGTTTCTTGTTGCCCTGTTAGTTCGCTTGGTTAAACAATAAATAGTTCTGAATGTCTTGGTTTTAGCCTTGGGTTTTGCCAGTGAAGATTGCCTTTGTGTTAGAAAAGATGTGAAATCCATTTTAAGGCTTAGAAAAGAGGGGAAATAACCCTTTCCAGAGCCATTGCACAAGCATTGGAGATTGCTTGTACAACAAATTGGAGAAAGTCCTGAGAAAGAAAAATGTGGGCGGACTGGACAACAGACATCGAACTTGTCGACCAGCAGTTGATGACAGAAACATTGTGAGAGCAAAACCCCAAATCATCAGTCAGTGACAATCTCCATAGAGCAGGGGTGAAGGTATCTCAAACAACCGTTCAAAGACGACTTAGAGAGCAGCAATATAGAGGGTATATAATAAGATGCAAACCCACTCATCACTAGTAAATATCAGAAGGCAAGATTACAGTTTGAAAAGAAGCACAGTGGAAAAACCCCAAAACAAACAACAACTGAAATAGGCTCCAGTAAAAGCCTGGAAAAGCATTAAAAAAGAAGAATGCAACAGTTTGGTGATGTTAATGGGTCACAGGCTTGATGCAGTTATTGCAAGCAAGGGATATGCTACCAAATATTAAGTGTTATTTACTTTCATTTACTTAAATACTCTCTGTGCCGATACTTTTCCTCACCTAAAAAATGGCTGGTGTGATATGCTATGTTATGCTATGATGTTATGTTATGTGATATGTTATATGCTAGGTGCTATGTTCTAACTAGTTTAACAAATCTAGGTGTAAGTACCAGGAAATAAAAGCTGAAACTCTTGTCTCGTGTTCATTTTTCTATCTAAACCCAAATGTATTCCGTATATTGCAGAAACAAAGGAATTGGCCTTGTTGTTCCAATAATTTTGGAGGGGACTGTACATATTTACTAAAAGATTGCCTTGCCAATGCCCACATATAACCCACTGAGAATTATTCACCAAATTATTCATTAACCATTTTGCATGTTCCGAAAACAATTATGTCATAATTAATGTTTATGTCTGTCCACATTCCAAATTTCATTTTGATTGGAGGAAATTATTTTTTACTCCTGTGCACCCATGTTAATTTTGATCACCAGCTGATTTGCATAACTTTTAATCAAGTTCTACAGAGAATATGCAGTTTTAAGCACACAATTATGGCATACATATAAATAGTTCAATTGAAGGCATGTTCTCATAACCCATTTATAAACATTTCTATTATTAAAATAAAAAGTCAAAGTGAAGATGAGGTCTTGATTTCCTTACTCACCAAACGAGACGGTACCACCAGGTGGGGCTCTCTGCTGCTTAACCCTGGGACCACAGTGTGACGACAAATTCATCATCGCCACACAAATATTCATGAATTATCTGTACATGCAGCAACAAAAGGTCATTTCTACCATGACACCAATGAATATGAATTATGTAGCGAACAGAGAAACATCAGCAGCACTAATTGTAGCTACCAGTGAGAGTGATTACTACCTTATTTATCTTCACTTCTGGTCTGAAATACCACCTATCATACTAGTTGGTTCTCACCATTAAGTCAAATCTAGGTCGATCTGCATTCTAATTATTTTACAAAATACACTCAAGATATACTTACTGCTGTCATTAAAACAATTCCAGAACTTGATTTTAAGTTTGAATTCATATGTTTAATACTTGTTTTATGTGATGTTCTGTTGTAACTCAATACATTTCTGTGGATAGCACTAACAAGTTTGTGATATACCTTCCATTTAGCAGAGTTATTGATTAAGATAACATTAGGCTGTTCCAAAAACCTGTGAGAATTATGAATATCTGGATTTTTCTATTTAAACAAGATTTTGTACAGAATCTTAGTTGCATACATTAAGCTGACTTGATAAAATCTGAAATAATTTGTAGGAGGATGAGGAAGAAAGCAGGAGTGTACCGGTCCGAGTGGAGGATGCACCATTCAAACAGAAGGTGGACATGCGAAAACGGTTTGAACAAATGGCAAAAGCCAGGGAAGAGGAGGAAAGGAAACGGATTGAAGAACAGAAACTACAGAGAATGCAGTTTGAGCAACAAGAGATTGACGCAGCTCTCCAAAAAGTAAATGCCCCTAAATTTCAGGCATTAGACATCCCCTCAACAACCCAACTCACCTTGAATACATGCAGCACAAGTTTTATTGTTCAGTTTTTATTGACTTAAAATCTGTCATGTTTTTACAGAAAAAAGAAGATGAGGAAGAGGAAGAGGGAAGCCTCATCAATGGCTCAGCGACCTATGAAGACGAAGAGGGTCATGCGAGATCTGGGGCCCCATGGTTTAAAAAGCCTCTGAAAAACCAGTCTGTGGTCGATGCTGAACCCGTTCGATTTACTGTTAAAATCACTGGGGAACCGAAGCCTGAGGTGACCTGGTGGTTTGAGGGTGAAATGCTGCAAGACAGTGAGGACTATCAGTACATTGAGAGGGGAGAGACATACTGCTTATACCTGCCAGAGACCTTCCCAGAGGACGAGGGGGAGTACATGTGCAAAGCCATGAATAGTCGGGGCACTGCTGCCAGCACCTGTATTCTCACAATTGAAAGTAAGCATAAATCTCTTAACTTCATGCTGCCAGTGTAACTGTGAAGACAGTAACAGCTGTCATGCCTGCTATGCAGTATTTCTAGTTCAAATGTCATTGTGATCTGTCGACTGCTTATTGGATATAATGCCATCATGTAATTGCGCATTGTGAAACTTAGTTCTGCAATTGCTTACAGCATGGCTGCAGCTACGCTGCATTCAACTTAATGATCTTGCTAGCACCCTCACTAGCCTAAACTATGAAGGTAGCTATTAGCTAAGAAGCAGTGGAGGCTGGTGACTTCCAGAATTGAGGAGGCCATTTTTTTCCGCTTGCTCACTTCACTCGCGATGGAATGTTCCCTGTTCTCTTATCTGTCTTTGTGCTGGCCAAAGGCATACTATTTGGAGTGTAAGCTACAGTCAGAAAGTTCTGGCTGATGAAATTCATTGTGCAGAGCTTAGCCTTGTGCCTTCCTGAAGAAATTACATTGCTGTAAGTCTATGAGCCTGCCTGATAATTAAGCTGAGAAATGACATTTGGATGTAATATAAATGCCAAGTGAACATGTGTAAAAGGCAGGAATTTTAATTATGTAGTTAAAAACAATTTTGTTTAGCTTACATTTTTCATTCTTCTACAGCTTCAACATGTAATCACCAATTTAATCAAGTTTAGCATATAAAAAAGATAAGATAACACTTTCTTTATCATATGTAGTTTTATTCAATATATTTAATATAAAATATGTAAAAATATGGTTCCAGTTGGCTTTATCTAACGTTAACGTTATCCACTAGAGGGCAGCACTCTATTCGTATTTAGAGTGAATTTCCTCACAGAGCAACAATTCAGTAATTTGATATGGAAGATTATTAAATTGACTTGTAATAAAACGAAATGGACTACATTAAAAATAAAACTGTTCAATAAATCCCAAATGGTGTCTAACATGACCTATTGAATGTCATTCTCACTCCCTAGTATCTGGAATCTGCATATCTCCAGCCCAAGATCTCAAATTGCGCTAGAATCTCGCCGACTTCCGAGGTAGTTTTAAGCAAAAGTGTTTGGCCAAATGAGCTATAAACTCCAGGGATGATAGCCAGGGGTGTTCTCTAAATTTCCTGAAAAGCACAAGTTGATAGGACACTCGTAGCCACTATGGCGAGTGTTTGTTTGACTGAAGTGACTAGCGAATTCTCAAAATGGCTTCTGTGTTGAATAGAAAGGAAAGGATAGTTGATTCCAAATGAACCAGTAGCATGTGATTGGACGAACAAAATGTCAATCTTTGCCCTGGACACAATGCATGGTGAGGCCAGGCCTCCGTTGCCCACCCATTTTCAGTGATCTGGCCAATCACATATTGGCATGAAAAAAAAATGCATTACATTGACTTCTATGAGAATCTCATTTCCTAGGGGAGGCCTGGCCTGGCCTGGCCTCCCTTAATACAAACTGATAGGGAAATCTGGCCTGTTGCTTTACAATTGCAATATTGGGTTTTAGCCATGGGAAAATGTAGATTTATGAACAAAACTAAAATAATATGAATATAAAAAATAAAAAATATGTTTTTTGTTAAAATAAATAAATAAAATAAATATATTTATTGTTTTTTTTAAATCTCTCTCTTCTCTCAAATTATTGGGGAGGCCAGGCCTCCTCCACCTCTATGGAGGAGCCTCCACTGCTAAGAAGGCTACAGAACTAGCCAGCTATCAGTGAATTATAGTAGGTAAATTAGCTAGCAAGATAGATACATTTACAAGCCTAGCAAAGTGATAAACATGTCAGCTAAATATGGTTAATATTGAATATATATGAATAAATGTTCCTGAAAGGTACATACATCGGTACATATAGAATTGCTAGAATGTCAATTGGATCAATTGGATAATTTGTTGAGCAATTGGATCATTATCTGTGATAATCGGAGAACTGCCGTATTTTATTTTCATTGGCTGTAGTAGCTGTACATCAGTAAGGAATGCGCAACAAACACCATAGTGTTGCGTGATAGACCAGTATTAATAAATAGCTGGCCTATCACGGCCGTAATTCACAACCGTTAACAAGCTAGTTAGGTAGCCTTCTTAGCTAGCTACATTCATAATTCACTGGATAGAAAGATTACCAGCAAGGCTATTCAATTAAATGACGTAACTGCAACTCGGGTACACATGTGCAAGTGTAGAACTAAGTTCAACATTAAAGTGATAGCATTGTATCCAATAATGGGTTGACACATAACAGTGACACCAGAACCGGAAATATGGTGTTGCAGTCTTCGCAGTTAAACTGGTCCATTTTTATTCATGACCAAGGGTGGATTGCATGCTCTGCCTTAACCCCTCATTTTGGTATAATATGTCCATAACTGTCTTCTCTTCTCACCTTCTAGCTGAGGACTACTGAAGCCCTGCTCAACTGGAAATTTCCTCTCCCAATTTTTCTTTTGTAAAACTCCTATCCATCATGGTAGGGCCAAAAGGATATGAAAGATCATTCCTTCAGTGGATATGAACTATACATGTCAAGCACAAACTGTTTACATCATACTTATTGTGAATCAGGATCAGAAACCAACTTCTCAACCCATTTCAATTTGTGTCTGTGCCAAAGTAGCAGCATAATTTTACAGTGAGTAAAATGAATATGAATATTCTATACCAGCTAAAACTTTAAGCCTCTGTGGTTCAGTTTATTTAAAATTTGTCATTTGAATGTTGAATGTGTTGATTTGTTGATGAAGCATTACACTCCAGTTTTCCTACCCAAAAATTATTTTCCTGTGTGGAACAAAAAAAAAAAATTGGACTGATGAAGCAATACAGTACATTGGTGTAATAAGCACTATTTTGCTGTGATTGTGAAATCAGCAGTGTGTTGATGGGCTGTAAAAATGAAAAAGATAGTGTTTGGTTTTAGATTCACCAAGATATAATAAACAATAAAATACAATACTTCGCGGATTTCTGTCCATATGCCACCATAACGCAATTATTTTTCGCTGTTATTTTGTACAACTTTTGAGTCACTTTTCCTCATACACAGGCAGCTGACATTGAATAGTTTAATAGAAGAACATGGCTGCTTGCTTTTTTTAACCACATTAACAGGTTGAGGAACATTAATTAATTAAAAGTTCAAATTTAAAATAATTAACAAAAATATGTTGATAATTGTGGGCAACATGCAAAATATGTTGACTAGACCATATTCACTAGCACTACAGTGCTCCTTTTAATACTTCCTTTGGTGTAGAGTTTATTTCACAGGCGTTGCAGGAGGTATATGCTTTGATCAGCATCTCTTTACAATGCACTTTGGTTTGTCAAAGCTAGAAACTTTAAAAATCTTAATACAGTTTAAAGCATATGCACTTTGTATCATACATCCTGGTTGTCATTACTGTAGGGCTGCAATGATTAGTTGACGTTATCAATGATGTTGATCATGTGATTTTGTCGATTTGGATATTCATAACCGACACGTTGTATTGTTTTGAATATGGTGGCGGCAAACCCAGCTCAGAATGCGGGAGAGAGTTCATCCAAAAACCCAAGCATCCAAAGTGTGGGAATTCTAGGAAAAACCCAATAATATGGTGCTTTGCATGCTGTGTAAAGACGAAACGACAGCACCACGACGGCTATGCATGAAGGATCCAGGAGCTGTGATGCTAGTTTATCGAGCTTGCTATTGGTAAATGGTTGGCATTTATATAGCGCCTTTATCCAAAGCGCTGTACAATTGATGCTTCTCATCCACCCATTCATACACACACTCACACACCGACGGCGATTGGCTGCCATGCAAGGCGCCGACCAGCTCATCAGAAGCATTTGGGGGTTAGGTATCTTGCTCAGGGACACTTCGACACAGCCCGGGTGGGGGATCGATTCGGCCACCCTCCGACTGCCAGACGACTGCTCTTACTGCCTGAGCCATGCTATTGTTATGCATATGTAAATACGGATATCCTGTTTCGAGCAGTCTTAAAAAATCTTGTCTAAATGAACCAGTTGTAAGGTTAGATTAATAACGTCTCTGAGTTTACTTATGTGCCGTCTTTGCAGTGGAAATGGCAGACGTCATAACATGTGCAACGTCTAATCTAATTAGTGAGCAATGAATGAGTCACACTCAAAATATAAATAACAAAATAAATGTGCTTACTCAACAAATTTGAATTTCAATGTTTCCATGTCCAGGTCCAAGGTTTACTATCACCCTAATGAACACGTAGCCGTGTGCATACTGCGTAGCTCACAGACGAACACAAATATAAGCTTCCGCAAATAATCTGTAATCATTGTGCCATTGTCATTGTACATCCAATGGAATAATTGTCATTATTCCATTGGATAATCTTGTTAATATTTTTCAGCATGTAGCTACAGGCATAGATACATTGTATATCATGAAAAAGGGCCCAACGGCTGTACAGATCTTATTGTGGCTACACTGGGGATCGAACCACCAACCTTGTGGGTCCCAGTCATGCACCCACTATGCTACAGGTCGCCTCTATTTCTTTGTCATTGTCATGTGGTGATGATGTTGACTAATTATTGCAGCCCTACAGTAATGACAACCAGGATGTATGATACAAACTACATATACTTTAAACTGTAGTAAGATTTTTTTAAGGTTCTTGCTTTGACAAACCATTGCATTGTAAAGAGATGGGAAAACTTACAAAGCATACAAACTGCAATGCCTGTGAAATAAACTACACCAAAGGAAGTATAAAAAGGAGCACTGTAGTGCTAGTCAACATGGTCTAGTCAACATATTTTGCATTAAAGCCATGTGGCAGTAACAATATTGTTTTCCATCAAGCCAATGTCAACAGTGTTGTAGAACTTCTTTTGTTGTACAAAAACATATTAAATGTCAGATAGGCTACTGTTGCTTTGGTCGGCATAGTTAGCCTATTATTATATGACCTTTATACTTAGTTTTTTCTCTTATGGGTTAAAATTAAAATGTATTGTTGAGTTGTATTTAATGACTTTGGCGAAGATGTCAAAGTCGTGCGTTGATCTTTTAAAGAAAAAAAAAAAAAAAAAAAACGATGTCATGCAATAGCATTATTGTATGAACATAGTGTATGACCAGTAACTCTTCTTCAGTTATTTGCACATTCACATTGGCCACTCCAGGCAGGACAACCGAATAATGAATAATAATAATAAATAAATTCCTTGAAATCAACATGAATATTGTGATTAAAACCCAGTAAAAAAGTGGAGAAACTACGTGAGAAATGTATTGTTGAGTGAACGGTTAGGAATCCAGCCTACTTTCCCTAAGAGGATCGATAGTGCATTAACTGAGGAGAATCTCTTTCAGTAGCAATAACAGCTAAGGTTACTTTGCAAAACAAAAGAAGACACAAAGTATCAAAGTAATATGCTGAGCAAAAGCTTATATTTAGCTGCTTAAAGTTATGTTTTATTAACGTTAATTTCCAACCAGGAATCGCATTCTCATTAAAAGACCGGAATAAATAGAATTATAGGCTACATATAATAAGCATTGTATAGCTTACCTATGATACTAAGAATTCGGAATAGGCTACAGTCGTATAATTCTTTCTCTGGCATATGTGTTGGAAGCAAACAGTGCTTAACCTTTTTTAACCAGTGCCTAAGATTACAATAATCTCTTCTTTTTCCTGGTTAGCAGTGCAGCACAACAAAACACTCCAATATTGTATAATAAGTATGTTTAAACAATTTTTTTTAACCACAGACACAACACAGTTCCAGTTCAACTGGAACACTTCCATTCTTTGTTCTGTACCACTACCCCCACTGGCATGAACTTCCCCATTTGCCCATGGAGAACAAGGTGTGTAGAGAAACAGGGAAAGAAGGAACAAGCTCAGAAAGGGGACCCACGTATCGCTTTTCCTGCTGCTCACCGTCAGGCTCCGTGACAGCTGTGCCAGGCCAAGCTCAGCGTTATCCTCATTGGTGTAGATGATGGGAGGGGGGGCTGCAGGTTTCCAGGCTTGTACCCAGCTGGTGTAATCGTAATAGGCTGGCATTTATAATGCCTTTATCCAAGGCGCTGTACAATTGATGCTTCTCATTCACCCATTCATACACACATGAGCATTTGGGGGTTAGGTATATCTTGCTCAGGGACACTTTGACACACGCAGGGCGGGATCGAACCGACAACCCTCTGACTCCACACGCTTGATGGCTGTAATGCAGGTTTGACCTTGGGGTCAAGATCATTGTAATAGCACACCACCAGAACATTTATCCGTGTCCCCAGTATCTAAAAGGGCTCAAACCTCTGTCTCATGTATTAGTATGTGGATGCACATTTCCTAGGCCTGAGTTTTAAAATGCAGCACACTGGATAAGGCAACATTCTCTGTTACCTGGGGCTCTGGAGTGGCCCTACTTCTGGTGAGGGGCACTCCCATTTCATATGCTCTATCCCAGAGCAGTTGTGGCAACGGATTTCATTGATATCCCAGCGCCCTCTTTGTTTTGTTTTGGGTGAGAGTGGGGATGTTCAGGTATGGCCACTGCTATTACACTACTCTTAGACCCTTTCTCTGTATGCTCTCACACAGTGGCAGTTCTGGGTCTATGCAGTTATATTAGAGCCCTCTATTGACATGAGCTTTGTGACATTTTCTGCTGCTCTTTTGCTGGTCTCGTACCTGTGAGCTATTCCATATGCTTCAGCTAGTGTGCTAGACTGCCCTTTCAACAACTTTTGTACAATGCTGCATGCCCCATCACATTCATGGACACTTCTAGAGCAATGGTGTCCTGCTGACCCTCTGATCTGGATACACAATGGATACCTTTTCATGTATCAAATTAAGTAGGGCTGTAGGTTTATGAACACATTGCCACAAATCGATGACCACCGCAGCAGCATGCTCCGACGTGGGGCCGTAGGCACCCTCCAGCTCCTCCCCAATGCGGCCATAATCCCATCTAGCAGACCTAGGGTTCCACAAAACAAAACTTAAGCTGGACAGTCTTTTCTGACCAGTAATTTGCTATTGCATAGGTCTCAAAACGGTGTATGAATTCCTTCCATGAGGTGGTGCCATCATACTGACCAGGCCGTAAGGGGGGGGATTCGTTCCCGATGATCAGAGTCGTCCCCACTGGAAAAATTATCATTATCGGATCCAATTATCGCCCAGGTTTATCGGTTTTAGATTGGCCAGCCCCAATCTAGATGACACAAATGAAGCACACCACCCTGTACGCATAAAAAGTTAATTCAGGGTTCAGACACATTCTCCATTTTAAAACTCCATACTTTCAAAATGCAATGGTTTCATTTGTAGCCTGTTACATTCTGACTATGTATATGGTAGCCCATCCATCCATCCATTATCTTTACCCGCTTATCCTGAGCAGGGTCGCAGGGGGGCTGGAGCCTATCCCAGCATACATTGGGCAAAAGGCAGGAATACACCCTGGACAGGTCGCCAGTCCATCGCAGGGCACACACACCATTCACTCACACACTCATACCTATGGGCAATTTAGACTCAGCCTAACCTGCATGTCTTTGGACTGTGGGAGGAAACTGGAGTACCTGGAGGAAACCAACGCAAGCAGGAGGAGAACATGCAAACTCCGCACAGAGGCCCCGGCCGACGGGGATTCGAACCCAGGACCTCCTTGCCGTGAGGCAGCAGTGCTACCCACTGCACCATCCGTGCCGCCTATGGTAGCCCATTTATATATATTATGTTGGAAAATAATCACTAGGAAACCAGATCCCTTATTTTTATATTTTGCTAAAAATACCTATAAAGGATTAACATGGTTGAATGTGACACTTTCCAGTTGTCTTTAAGGCAACAAAAAAAACAAATGTGCATTTTTTAAAAATGTATTTATTGAAATGTATTAGAATTTCACACTATAAAAGATAACTGTCAATTAGCTATGATTGACAGGCCGTGTTGCCACTTTCCTTAGTACATCAATTAACGCTAGCTAAGGTAACAACGCTGGCTTATCAAACAATATTTTTTGCTAGCTAGCTAGCCAAGTTCAGATAAAAGCACAACTATTAAGGTCCTCATGAAAGCAAACTAGCTAGGTAAATGAATATAACCAGAAATAGTCAAATAGTCCTAAAGGCACTGTAATTTAAGTGAACCTAACGTTTTTCAAATATTTGTATAGCCTTTCCTGTAAGCCAGCATCATGAACTGTGTGGATAGGGGAGTGGTTATCACGCATTTTCCGGTTGCAAATAAGAATAGAAAAAATTCTACAGGTCCTTGGAGCATCTGTTAAGATAGTACGTGCTGGTGTTAATGATGATGTCCAAGATATTTAAAAAATAAAACAATGTACTGCCACCCCAAATGGATCTTTGTTTCCTTTTAAGGGGTATATGTATCATTTATAATTTGTCATTTTAAGGGATTTGTATTTCATAGTGAATTGGCAAAAGACTGCAGCTTCAAGGAAGCTTATACAAACCACCAACACCAAGCCCAGACAAGTTCAACACATATTTTAATCAAGCTACAATGCTGAAAGTTAAATGTAAATGTAAATGTAAATATATAACAGCAACTTGAGAGACCTGATGTCAATTGATGTTGCTTCATCGGTACCTAAACTTTAATCAGAAGATCATGGACCGACCGGGAGGGTGGCTGACAAATTCATTCCCAACCATCAGCAGTGTTTATAATGTCTGATTTGGACCACAAACCAACCTGTAAAAATAAACTACACTCTGGTCAGAAACTGGGCATCTGGCTGCGGTAGGCCAACTGCATGCTGCGTTTAGCTGTACACCAAACTTCCACAAAATCGTTAGAAAATGGTGTCAAATAGCCTAATGTCTGTCATTATATTGATGGCCATGAATGGGCTTGGGTGGTTAAATAACCAAAACAGGTGAATCAAATTGACTATTTATGCTTCCAAAGTAAAACGTTGTCGACAATGGCTACTCCAAACAATATTAAAAAAAGACCACATTTTTGTGCTAAATTTAGAAAACGGAATTGAGGCAATAGGCAAAACACATTTTTCCATTGTTTTTTTTCTCATAATTATCCAGACCTGAGAATTTACCAAAATCAAATTCCACTTTTCAATTCTGCTTCGGAACCCTGTTCATTCTATTCCTTTATAGCTTTAAAAGAAAAAAGCAGATTCTGCAAAGCCAGCACATCACTTAGGAACAATGGACTGCCCCCTTGTAGTTGACCAGGGGCCTGTATCACAAAGCAGGATAAGTTTCTTAGCTGGATAACTGCAGTGAGAAAAACCTGGAACCCTCCCAAATCTGGGCCATGGACTGAAGTAATGGTGACTACTTTTATTTTTCCACTTGGGGTGTGTGCTCACTCCAGCTTGTTAAATATAATTCTTCATACCTGCCTGTGTCCATCTCGTCTGTCCTCTCAGGGGTGGCATTATGTCCACGTTGTGTCTCCCCATTCTTTCCTCGACAGGTGGCCAATAACAATCCCATTTGCTGTCCCACCACTCAATCATCACTCCACCAATCACATCCCTCCGCCCCAAGATAAAAGCCGTTTCCTGCTCTCTCATGCCTCTCTCTGAGCTCTGACCGCATCAATGTTACAATGTAATGTGTAAAAAAATAAAAATAAAATTTCTCCAAACTTGTGCACGTGTGGTTGTCGGTGTGTAGTCAAGAGAGGCCTTTATACACCATGGCTATATGTAGGTGGAATTTATGTATTAGACTCATTAGGAAAGGGGTGGTTGCCAACTGTGTAATTAATGTTAGTCAGATTGACTTAACCAACAAACAAAAGCCTGCCAGCCTATCTTTGTTTCTAGCTTGGTTTTGTTCCGTTTTATTTCATTTATTTGGCAACATCCATGTCCCTTGGCCTTGTGACGTTAATGTGTTCTTTGTTCTTTAAATACTTTTGTAAATAGCACTTGCACTTCGGTATAATATACACCTATTTGGTATATTTAATTCTTGTCTGGCCCTCATTTACACTCAACACCCATCCAAAATAAATGTTACGCACTCCCTCCTACCCCTAGACACCTGAGGGACGCAACAGGTGAGTCACAGCGTGAGAAAGTCACATCTAGAAATTTAACGGCAATGGTGATATTGTCATGATTTCTAACAAAATATATTTCAAAGCTTGTTTGTTGAATGGTTCTAGTGGGTTAATGTGGTTTTACTTGCCTGCTTTCAACATGACATCCAGTAGGAAAAGTGAGACATTCATTGCATTGGATGCCTCAACTGAGTTTGTAATAGTTGACCGATTCAAGGCCCTAGTGTTGGCATTTCAGGCTGCTAAAGGGGACTGCCCCACCTTCCATACAATCCTTGATCACTCCCTACTCCCCAGCTAGACCACTCTGGTCTGCCAGCTCTGGTCGCCTTATGGTTCCCTCTCTACGAGCACCTGGCGGTCGAGCTGTATGTTCACGCCTGTTTTCCGTTCTCGTTCCTCAGTGGTGGAATGACTTGCCTACCACTGTCAGAACAGCAGAATCCCCACCCCTATTTCGACGCAGACTAAAAAGACACCTTTTCAAACACTACCTTAGTCCTCCCTCCTGATTTCCCTCCCCCCTCTTTCTGAAATCCCTAATACCTCTCGTCTAACCATCCCCCCAAAGAAAATAAATTGCACTTATGACTATACGTTTAGAACAGCATTTCATAGCCGCAGTGGCGCAACAGGCTAAGACGCAGCAGACCTGCGGTTGCAGTTTGCTGCAGTTGCACACCGGGGACCGGGGTTCGATTCTCGGTCCTGCCAAAAAGCCAAGTTTGGCCGGCTCACGTGGGGCAGCCATAATTGGCTCGCTGCTCCAGCGGGAGGGACTTGGCAGGGTTATTAGATCGCCGCACAATAAGCACCTCGGGCGCCTCGGAATCACGGCAACGGGCACGAGACGAGACGGCTTGAAGAAGGCGTGTCGCTCTCATTCGGGCCGCCGAGGGACGGGGTACGGGCGGTACATCTAATACGACTACCTCCAATTGAATCAGACGAGGTACAATTGGCTACCAAATTGGGAGAAAAAGGGAAAAAATCCGAAAAAAAAAATTAATAAAAAAAAAAAAAACAGCAGCATTTCATGTGTATTTTAATAGATATGGATGTGATGCTTGTGGAAGAACCTATGCACTTGTAAATCGCTTTGGATTAAAAGCGTCTGCCAAATGACTAAAATGTAAATGTAAAAAATGTAATGCATCTAAAGTTAGCCAAGCCTTACTGAAATGTATGAGCCATTCCACATACAGTTGTGTTCAAATAAATAGTATGTTAAAAAAAGTGAATAAAATGCAAATATTTTTTAATAGCTTTCAGTTCAATATTTCAAATGTAATGGAAACACTACACATTCAATTCAAAATCAAAGCATTAGCAAATTTTATCAAGTCTGCTTTATTCTTGTACAGGAAGCAAAGAAAAGGAATATTAATCTGTTCAAAAAATTGCACTGTGTTGACATTTTTCTCTTCAAACTCTCTTAATGAAATGACATTGTTTGGAACAGCCCATTTTACTTACCAATTCAGAAGGAAATATTTTATAACAGTATGTGAAACATTTGCTTCCCCTCTTCCTTAATAAAGGACAATTAATGACATTTTTTCACAGAATGAATTAATTCTCTAATTAAACTCCACACTACTATTATTTTGAACACGCTCCTTTCAATGAATGAGTAAATTACTCGGAACAAGCAGCGTTCATGATATGACAGTTGGGTCTTGTTTTTCTATTACACTACTACATCCACAAGTAAAGAATTTGCCATGCAGAAATATTACTACTACAAATAAGCATTTCATCAGGTCACAGATGTTGTACTGCTATTTTCTTGAACACAACTATGCCTCTGGTCCAAAAAAACTCCCATAGGTTTTCAATTGGTTCGAGATCTGGTGAATGTGAAGGCTATAGCATGACTCACATCAGGACAGAAAGGTTTGTTGTTGGATCAAGGTGATCACCCAGAGTATGTTGATTTGCAGTGACCCTTACCTTTAAGGGGACAGCTGGACCCAAACTACGCCCAATCAGCATAAAGAAGCCACAGGACCCCCTCATTGTAGGGGTCAAGCATTAAGGTCTGAACCATTCTCTTGGTGTATACCACACATGTACTCACCCACTTTTTGAGAATATATCACGTTTTTTCTGCATCTCTGTAGACCAGTGTCTATGGTTTCAGCACCACTCAACTCCAAAATTAGCATTCATCTTTGTAATGTGGGGTTTTATGCAGTGCAGTCCTACTGTAATATTCCCGCTCCACACATTTGCCGATGGGACTATTCTTTGACAGTCCGACCATGTCTTTCATTCACATTCTCAGTCACGTGAGGAAGAGTATATATCACACTAATCCATGCACTTTAAATCACAATTTCAGACCCCAATTACTGATGTCTTCCCCAAAGATCTAAATGCAAATGTTACTTTAGTCACTGTTCCCATTGAAACACTGGCTAGTTGAGCAGTCTAGTTGACATGACAGCCTGCTTTTATATGACAACGGCATTTAACTCAACTCTTCATTCACAACTCCAAACAATGTCTGGGGAACACCAGGCACTGCTCATCACCTGGCTAATACCATCCCTACGATGAAGCATGATGGTGGCAGCATCATGCTATGGGGGTGCTTCAGCAGCTGGGACAGGGAGACTGGTCAGAATGGAAGGAAAAATGAATGCAACCAAATGCAGAGATGTCCTTGAAGAAAAATCCAGATGTTCAACGCTTGTTGAGACTTACCCAAGAAGACTAGAAGCTGAAATTGCTGCCAAAGGGGCTTCTGTACTGAATTAAGGCTCTGAATATTGTATGAATGAGAGATTTCAGTTTTTGATTTTTAATACATTTGCAAAGATGTCTACAAATGTCTACATGGCAATTTCATGAAATCTACAACACAAAGGGCACAAAAAGGGAAGTGGTCCAAATACTTTCTGAAGCCACTGTGCATTAAGGCCAGGATGAGACATGATATTTGCAGCTAACGTTAGTCATCCCTAGTCACTTTAGCAGGCATACGTAGTTTTATGCACTTATTAGCCGCAGCGTTTCGTTATTAGCTAGGAAGCTTACACTTAAATTTAATTGAATATTTAGAAATCCAATTCTTCTTCGCCGCCAGCTCTGAAAATGCAATGACTACTGGGAATGAAAAGTGTGCACTGAAAGCAAACTTTACAACGAGAACTTCCACTGAAATTGACTTTGCCACTTTTGTACCCGAGTTTGGGATGCACTTGATCATATGACTTAACTTCCACGCTTGATTCATGCACTACCTAGACCACAAGTCTGCAATTTGAGACACAGCCATAATATACTTGGTTGAACAAATACACACACAGAATGCCGTACTTGCTCACCCCTAATAACTAGTGTCACGATCATATTCAAACTCCCATTACAGAACCCATCATTTGTGAATAAAGCACCATTTGATCTTCCACCAGTTTCTTCAGGCCTTGCCTTCTCTGAAACAATAAGCAGCACTGTAGATGGTGCAGATCTTAGTTTTCAGCAAGTCATGAACATTACACGTTGCAAGCACTTTAAAAAGAAAGCATGAAAGCATGCAAATTGTAGCTCTGCAATTGCATTGACAAGGTCTGAATGCCACATTTGTCAGCAATAAATCATTTATTTCTGAACAACAAGGGCCGTAATGCTGAACAGTTCGTATTACAAAAAATGATCTGAAAACAATTAACAATTTTCTCTTCATGCATGCTCATCCTGCCCACATTTTCCTGTAATAAGCTAACACTTTTGCTTTCAAAGTCCCCCCCCCCCCCTATATTCACTAGGAACACTTTTCTGGACGTGCATATGTCCACTATATGCAGCAAATGAACGTACCATAATTAAAACTTGCAAGTTGAGACATGATTTTACCGTTACGGAGAACTTAATCTATCAAATTTAAGAAATCAAAGTGTCACTTTAAGCAAAGAAAGAAAATCTAATTTAAAAAATGTAAAGATTGAAGCACTAAAGTCTACCAGCAGGAAAGTATTTCCTGCATCTAAAATTAATCAACTGATGCATTTAATACTGAGCACACCAAGCATTAAACTATTAATAGAATTTCAGACAAGATCAACAAAAAAGAACAGGAATTTTGCAACCACAGCAGTTCCTCAAATTTACCTTATAATTGGAGCCCTTGAATGGTCTACGTTCACCAGTGGAATAGACTCAAAGGATTCCTCCTTAGGGACAAACTATCTCGGGCCTGATTCTATGAACTAAGCTTGCAGCATCTTCAACACTGTGTGTGAAAATGAAGGCAGCATTTATACATGTTGTCGACACTACAGAAAAGGGGCATTGCAATGTTCACTCTCACATAGCATTTTTACAAACTGTATTCTGTTCTTTTGCCATGTGCCATTAGTTATTACCGTTTCCTAAGTACCAAAATCCTGAAACTGCATGCAGTAACTGAAAGTAGCATGTAGGACAGAAATCAAGCAATGCTTTAATTTTACGCACCATGGTCATAAAAGTATAAACACTTCTTGGTTGTTATATACTACTATAAAACAGCTTATCTACACAAAAAATGTAAAAATATACTTGTATACATCTAGAATCTGTGACAAGCAACGAATTTCCCTCTGAAAAGAACAATGCCATGCACATCACTAATGTTCAATACAAAATAAAGCTTATAATCATGAAGGCTGTTGTTTTCTAGGTGCTTTTAAGTCAAATGACAGTCTGAACAGAGAAGGCTGAGGTGATTGTAATCACTATTGAAAGTTTCTCCTAAACAAATATACTACATTTGCAGTAACTACAAGGGCAAACGGAAACAAAATCATCAATCAAACACTGGTGTCCTTAGGTAATGCTTACCTGTGTTACTGCAGCAGAACCTAAGGTGCAAGGTCAGGGGGACACTGCAAAGATTAAATATTCCACTGTTTGCCATCATAACAATTCAGTCATTCATTTAGGAATTCAACAGCCTCCGGTATTATTAATTCTGAAACAATGGCAAGTGAGACATGAAATTAACATCTTAATTGTCTACACTTTCCAGAGCTCTTTAGGAAAGCCATTTTTTAATCTGCATGTTGAAACATGACATTGATAGCAACAGGATTTGAATTAACTTCAGTTGTTATCGGAACCCTAAACTTTTTTTTAATTCTATGGAAGCTCAGTTATTAGGATTTTATTCTTTATGTAAATTATAATATTTCAAGCAAACAGCAAATGAGCACATTTCTTGAGGAAATTCCTGCAAAGCTGCACATGCTGTCATTCTGAAAATGTATACGCTTGCATTTGGGTGGACTCACACTTAAAAATGTAAAGGTCCAAAAGGGCATTCCTAAAAAAGAACAGTGGTCTCAGAAATCAAACTGCAACGCCATTTGTGCCATTTGGTTTTAACAGCCTGAATGCACTTCTCACCAATTATTATATAGTATTATTTAATATATATGACCGAAAAATCCATAATTCCAATAGTTGTTACTTCCAATTTAAAGAGAGGAGTAACACTGAGAAACTGGAACACGCCTTACTTTCATACTTACCTATACTGGCGATTCCACTTAATGCATATTTACTTTCTCACAGAACATTCTGCATTTTCAATCTCTCAAAACAATACATTGAAAGATAAACAATAATGAATTTGGTAATATTCACAGATTTGTACTTACAGTGAAAATTCCCCTTGAAGGTACAAATGAGGGGTGATGTTCAGCAAAGGCTTCCTCACCCCTACAAACCTACACACCTAAACTGAATGCACTTTAACAGACAATAGCAAAACAAATCCATCTTTTTTTCCATCGTAGTTAAGGTAAAATAGAAGCCAGCAAAGATGTACACGAGAACAATAGGTTTAAAAACACTAATTGAAAACATAAAGCACTTTTGCAAGAAAAATTAGTAAAACTATCAGAGCATGTTTAACGTTACCTGTGCTGCAAAAAAGCATCATATCAACGGATATAAAAATGTCACAAGCAAAAATAAAAGCACCCTTTCGCTTACCACTTTTCTAAACTTGCCTGTGAGGGGAAGAAGTTCTCTTATTATCAACAATACAGACTCTCTCTTATCAGAAACCGAGCATCATCAGAATTAAAATTTTCAATAGCTAGCACATGTATTATATTCCTTGCAATGCTAAACCATTCTTGACTGTCACATTTCATAATATCTAAAATCACGGATACAGCCAGAAGAACAGACATGAGGAAACATACTATGCCCATTAACCAAGACTTTCATTAGTTTCTTTGCTTTTCAAAATAACATCTGAAGCACACGTGTTTTTAAATAAAACTACGGAGCCATGTAGATCACGAAGAGCGAGAGACTGCATAATTCAGCCAGTGGACTCAGTCCCCACCTACATTTTAAGCACTTAACCTACAAGGACACTTGCAAGATATCTTATGCATTTTACCCACCTCACAATTACCGAACTTACCAACACAGATTTCATTGTTTTATTGCAAAACACAAAACAGGATTAAAAAAAAACAACAGATGATTTACATGAAAATTATGACAGTTCAAACATGAGCATTGATCAAATGAATGAAATACAGGTGATGGAATGTCCAGATCTATTCACTACACTAAAAACAAACCATTCTGTACAAGCAAAGATTGCCTTGTGGGCTTGTGTGATCTGCATTTGAACATTTGTTTTAAACCAAAGAAATTAAGATCTTCATCAAGGCTTCTGCATCCAACATTTAACAAAGGTTTTTCGACAACGAGGCAAATACTCTATTGTCCACTTCACATTACTGGCCCTGTGCAGAAGAAATACATAAATACATATAAGGTTAAAAATAAGAACAGAAATATTATTTCAGAAAAAAAAAATGCTGGCAGGGGAAAAGAAATGTTAGTGAGGTGTTGCACCTATCCCACTCAGCTACACCTGAAGAGGGAAAAGTTTAGCACAGAACAAGTACTTGCCAGTTCATGCATCAAGGGTTAAAACGGAGATTCTAAAGGCAATACTAGCCAAATACTAAGGAAAGGACAAGAAACTCTCAGTGGAGTACCTGCTGTGGTTGCGGGGCTGGGGTGTGGGCAGGCACACCTTGTGGGCTGCCCTGGCCATAGTAAGAAGCCTGCTGTCTGTAGTACTCAGCCCAGGCTGCACTGTAGTCTGCACCTCCTGTCTGGGGAGCAGGAGACGCCATGGCTTGAGGCGCTGCTTGACCTAGAAAAGGTACAACGGAATCAGAACCAAGATCAAAGGGATACTTTCACCAGTGCCCAGCAGAACAGTTCAGCCCAGTCAGAAACAACATTGGGTGTCAGTTTACAATGTCAAATAAAAGAGTCATGTTTGATATTTGGTTGCATATCCTTTGCCTGTCATGTCGGTGACCCATCAACATATCAACATAATCAGAGTCTGGATATCATATTTTCAGGTTGTCCTACAAGCCATACTAAAACTCTTTGCATTTGAATGGATCTCTTTGGGGTGGGACTAGATTCATCTCTAAATTATGCTGATACAGTACGGAACACATTTGTTGGCTAAATGGCTTTAAGTCATCAAGGGTCCAAGGTATCAAACAAGCCTCAAACCACTGTGCTGCTGTACGATATTGCAGGAAAAGAATATATTAAAAAAAGAAAAATACATAAAAACTCTCAATGGTCAATCACTGAAGTTGTCGGGCATTTTGCCAAACTCTGCTTCCAAGGTGAGGTTGCTGAAGACAGTTTAATGTCAGAAGTCATACACTATGGCAAGATTGAGCACAGCAACAAGACGCAAGGTAGTTATACTGCATCAGCAAGGTCTCTCCCAGGCAGACAGGGGTTTCCAGATGTGCTGTCCTAGCTCTGATGAAGAAGCACAAAGAAACGTGCAACGTTGAGGACCGTAGATGCAGTGGTCGGCCAAGGAAACTTAGTGCAGCAGATGACACATCTTGCTTGCCTCCCTTCGCAATCGGAAGATATCCAGCAGTGCCGTCAGCTCAGAATTGACAGAAACCAGGGGAACCCAGGTACACCCATCTACTGTGCGGAGAAGTGGTCTGTCTGGTCAGAAGTGGTCTTCATGGAAGAATTGCGGCCAAAAAGCCATACCTCCGACATGGAAACAAGGCCAAGCGACTCTATGCACTATGCACGAAAACACAGAAACTGTGTTTGAAATATTTGGCTTTAGCAGAAGGCAGTTTGTTCGCTGAAGGCCTGGAGAGCGGTACAAGAATGAGTGTCTGCAGGCAAGAAACAGTGAAGCATGGTGGAGGTTTCTTGCAAGTTTGGGGCTGTATTTCTGGAAATGGGGATTGGGGATGGTCAGAATTGAGCCCATTGTCTCCTCAATGCTGAGAAGTACAGGCAGATACTTATCCATCATGCAATACCATCAGGGAGGGATCTGATTGGCCCCAAATGTATTCTGCAGCAGGACAATGACCCCAAACATACAGCCAATATCATTAAAAACTATCTTCAGCGTAAAGAAGAACAAGGAGTCCTGGAAGTGATGGTATGGCCCCAACAGAGCCCTGATCTCAACATCGAGTCTGGGATTACATGAAGAGACGGAAGCATTTGAGGCTGCCTAAATCCACATGCTTGGAACAACCTACCTGCCGAGTTCCACCAAAAATTGTGTCCAAGTATACCTAGAAAAATTGATGCTGTTTTGAAGGCAAAGGGTGGTCACACCAAATATTGATTTGATTTTGATTTTTCTTCTGTTCATTCACTTCTGTTCATGCATTTTGTTAATTGATAAAAATAAACTATCAACATTTCTATTTTTGAAAGCACTTATTTTTCAGCATTTTTTTCCACACCTGCCTAAAACGTCTGCACAGTAGATACAACACTTGTACATTCATATATTATTAAACTTGATTTGATTGACAACTAGCTAACAAATTAAATACATTTTATTTAATTATAAGTCCCCAACTTGGCTATTACTGTGAATGACAACACTAACTGCCATTTGGCCTGTCTGAAAAAAAGGTTATACAGCTCCATTTTTCCATACCTTGTTTTTTGTAATACTCCTCCCAAGCCTTTGTATAGTCTTGTGGCTGCTGCGGCTGTTGCCCTTGTTGTCCTGAAAAGCAAAGTTCACCCATGTTTTTCTTATCATTCATTTATCTATTTCAGGCAGAATTTCAAACTTAACATTACATCCCTGTAACATAGTACATTTATCACTAGTATCATTTTACAGCAGTTTCACGTAGAACATAACAGGGCAAAATGGAGGTTTAGAATGTTTAGAATATTCAAATATTTGAATCACAATATTAATGTTGTTTCCCGGAAACCATCTTTTTGGTTGGCCTCCATAATAACAGAACTTATTTTGTAAAGAAACCACAGGTAAACAAATGCTATAGCGACCCTGTAATGCCATTTCCCTGGACCAAAAAAATAAGTCTCAAGTTGATTTCCAAGTCACTGAGATCAGGTCAAGTCAATTTACAAGTCCCTAATATCAGGTGTCAAGTCCTCAAGTCAAACGTAGGGTGTTTTATGCCAATTTAACACATTTGGGTTTTTTTGGGTTTTTTTAAGAATAAAAGGCAAGGGTCATGAGACTAATTATACTGGAGTTCATTTGTAGCGGTGTAAATAGCTGGACTGTGTGGCAATAGCTACTCACACCAACGCCGCCCAATGACTGAAGTAAAAACAGCTGTTCTGGGGTTTACTCGGCACAGGAGTGAGGCTTACTCAGTTCGCCAGCTTTGTGAAAGAGCCGCCTGGCTGTAATCTAAGCTTATGCTTAGTATGTTTTATGTAGGGTGCAGTGCACTGTGCGTCATGCTCTGAGCAACCCATGACTGTCCTCAGAAAGACATTCACCTAAGAAATCATCTGTAATGTAACCGATCCTCTTTCAAAATATTTAAATTGCCATTGCGCAATACAAAAAGAGTTGTAATATATGAAATTATAGGTATTAATTTTAGTTTCATAAAACAAGTAAATTAAATGTTTATAATTCAATGGAGAAATATTACTGAAGAATGTATATAATTTGAACCATGGAGAGACTTTAATACCATATGTGAAACCATACACTGACAGCATTTGATTAACTATCAGGGGGAAAGAGGGGGGTAATTAATTAAGGTGCCTGCTAATCCCTGCTTCCTAGACGTGATCGTTTGCCCACTGGGCCAACATAATTGCAAACAGCAGTCCCTTTTTCCATAACTTCTCCAAACTTCAAATTTTGTATAGCTATAAATAATGATTTTCAGAGCCGGAGCTGCCAGGATTGCGAAAATCCCGGGACTCATGTTGAGTAGAACTGACGTTATTTTGTGAGTAGCATGATATCTCCAATTAGAACGAAGTATTTGTATTTTCCCGGCCATCAAAACATTTGATTGGCCCTCATGAAGCTTGTGCGTATTTCGCACTGGAAATGAAGAATACTTGGGAAAAGGGAAAAAATTTAAATAAAATAAAAAAGAACAATAAATATAAGAGATGCATCCCACATAAATGTTGAGAAAACATGCAAACAGGTCTCGAGTCATCCAGCTCAAAACCAAGTCATAGATGTCAAGTCTCAAGTATTTCTTATTTTTGGCAAGTCAAATCTAAAGTCATCAAATTTGTGACTTGAGTCACACTCAAGTCCAAGTCACATGAGTCGAGTCCACAACTCGAACAAATGTGAAAACAACAAAAATCCACAATGAATCAAAACAGTACACGTAAACACATCCATGGTTGACAACTATGAGCTGTAAATTGTTAACACAATACACATTTATGACATTCTGCATCATCAATTCTAAGAAACAGTTCAGTCCTCCGTCTAGTCAATAGGAAATCAAACCAAGTCAGTCAAATTGAAGTTCCCTAAAAATGTATACCCATTTTCTTGTAATATTCTTCCCAGGCCTTGGTGTAATCAGCCTGTCCACTCTGACCCGGAGTCTGCTGGTCACCTGAGAAAAAAATGGCACAACTGAAATGAGAAAGTCTAAATAAGAAATAATAATACTAATAATACAAATAATAAACATGAGCGCTAGGCCCATTTTGATGTCAACACCATTATATCTGCTCAACAGGAAAGTGAAACATCCTCTGTTCAAAGCAAAATAAAAGACTTCGACAAATAAAATGCAAACACATTCTTAAATGACTGCGAGCACTATATAATTTGTTATTTCAGTGACATGAAATAATGTGACGCTAACAAGGAATTATAACTTTCAGGGATTTAAGACTCATATTGTTTTGATACATGTTGTCCACATTCAGCGACCACTTTTAGGCATTTCTTAGACATAGACTTTGAGATGTTGTGTGTTCAGAGATGCTCTTCTCTGCATACTACTGTTCTGACGTGTGGTTACTTGAATTAGTGTCATCCTATCAGCTGGAACTAGTCTGGCCATTACACCTCTCATTAAGAAGGTATTTTTGCCCACGGAATTGCAACTCATTGGATGTTTTTGACTGAATGAACTCATAAAGACCAGAATTATAACAGACTTATATTTAGTGTCTTCACATTTCATTTGGCGCTTCTGCTTCGGGAGATCTGCCGGGCAGACAAAATTGCATATATTTTTTGTTTTTCCCCACAGTAACAACTTCTTGATCGCACAACCACCAGCAGATGGCAAATGTGAGCACTCGAATCCAGAGGTGTCTGAAATACTTGCAATATTCTGACAGTAGGGGGAGCAGAGAATCATATGCCTAATATGTTTCAAGAACAGTCCACAAACTCAGTCGATAGATAGGGCCACCTAAAAAAATTTTTTTTAAACGGGCCGACCGTAAAGTTGGATTAAAAAATGAAAATCAATTAAAAAATAAAACAATAAATCCGACTGCATCGCAAGGTGATGTCAAACAGCAGAATCTGCAAAATATCATTGTGCAGTTTGTCAATCGTTGTCAAATGGGACTAAGTTTGAGGTGAGTGAATTATTCATTTTAATAAAATACCAGCATATTTTATTAAAATAAAATACCAGCATAATATATTTTGCTAGTTAGTAAGATAATTGTTCTCATGTTATTGCGAAACCATGACTTTTGCACGTCTGTTTCTCGACATATATCCGTAGACGAGCAGCTAGTTAGAGAAGGCAAGAGTAGGCAAATTCAACTTTTCAAATGGGTTCTCTGTTGACCTCTCATCAACAAGGCTTTTCCGTCCACAGAACTTCAACTCACTGGATGTTTTTAGTTTTTCGCACCATTCTGAGTAAACTCGAGAGACTGTTGTGTGTGAAAATCCCAGGAGATCAGCATTACAGTACTCAAACCAGCCCATCTGGCACCGACAATCATGCCAGTTGAAATCACTGATCACCTTTTTTTCCCCCATTCTGATGGTTGAACATGAAGTGCAGCTCCTGACCTGCATGATTTCATGAATTTCACTGCTGCTACATGATTGGCTGATTAGATAATCGCATGAACACGTAGGTGTACATTCAGTCAGGTCCATAAATATTGCCATCGACACAATTCTCATCTTTTTGGCTCTATACACCACCACAATGGATTTGAAATGAAACAAACAAGATGTGCTTTAACTGCAGACTTTCAGGTTTAATTTGATGGTATTTACATCCAAATCAGGTGAACGGTGTAGGAATTACAACAGTTTGTATATGTGCCTCCCACTTTTTAAGGGACCAAAAGTAATGGGACAAACTAACAATCATAAATCAAACTTTCACTTTTTAATACTTGGTTGCAAATCCTTTGCAGTCAATTACAGCCTGAAGTCTGGAACGCATAGGCACCACCAGATGCTGGGTTTCATCCCTGGTGATGCTCTGACAGGGCTCTACTGCAACTGTCTTCAGTTCCTGCTTGTTCTTGGGGCATTTTCCCCTCAGCTTTGTCTTCAGCAAGTGAAATGCATGTTCAATCGGATTCAGGTCAGGTGATTGACTTGGCCATTGCATTTGGATCATGAGCGGTTACTTTCCTTCTCCATACTCTTGGCAGGCATTTATATAGCGCCTTTATCCAAAGTGATGTACAACTGATGCTTCTCCATTCACCCATTCATACACACACTCACACACTGACAGCAATTGGCTGCCATACAAGGCCCCAACCAGCTCATCAGGAGCATTTAGGGGTTAGGTGTCTTGCTCAGGGACACTTCGACACAGCCCAGGCGGGGGATTGAACCGGCAACCCTCCGACTGCCAGACGACTGCTCTCACTGCCTGAGCCATCTCTTCTCTTCCCATCATTCTGGTACAAGTTGATCTTTGTCTCATCTGTCCATAGGATGTTGTTCCAGAACTGTAAAGGCTTTTTTAGATGTTGTTTGGCAAACTAATCTGGTCTTCCTGTTTTTGCGGCTCACCAATGGTTTACATCTTGTGGTGAACCCTCTGTATTCACTCTGGTGAAGTCTTCTCTTGATTGTTGACTTTGACACACATACACCTACCTCCTGGAGAGTGTTCTTGATCTGGCCAACTGTTGTGAAGGGGTTTTTCTTCACCAGGGAAAGAATTCTTCTGTCATCCACCACAGTTGTTTTCCGTGGTCTTCCGGGTCTTTTGGTGTTGCTGAGCTCACAGGTGCGTTCGTTCTTTTTAAGAATGTTCCAAACAGTTGATTTGGCCACACCTAATGTTTTTGCCATCTCTCTGATGGGTCTGTTTTGATTTTTCAGCCTAATGATGGCTTGCTTCACTGATAGTGACAGCTCTTTGGATCTCATATTGAGAGTTGACAGCAACAGATTCCAAATGCAAATAGCACACTTGAAATTAACTCAAGACCTTTTATCTGCTCCTTGTAAATGAGATAATGAGGGAATAACAGCTGAGCAGCCAATTGTCCCATTACTTTTGGTCCCTTAAAAAGTTGGAGGCACATATACAAACTGTTGTAATTCCTACACCGTTCACCTGATTTGGATGTAAATACCATCAAATTAAACCTGAAAGTCTGCAGTTAAAGCACATCTTGTTCGTTTCATTTCAAATCCATTGTGGTGGTATATAGAGCCAAAGATGAGAATTGTGTCGATGTCCCAATATTTATGGACCTGACTGTATTTTCCAAATAAAGAGTGCAAGTATACATTGAAATGTAATAGATTTTGCATAAATTCTTGCTTGTGATGTGGCGCATTTTGTTCATTCATGGACAGGAAAATTGTCTATAAGTTAGTGGAAAAAAAACGAATGTTTGAAAATGTTTTATCTGCTCCAAAATATTCTGAATAGATATTTTCAGGCGAACTTGTTGGAATTGAACTTGCATTTTCGAGTTGTGCGAGTCGGTTAGGATGAAGAGTAGGTTAGAAGCTAGGGTAACCTACTATTGCTCTACTAGTGAGTGGCAAATGTGATAGTTCTCCGCTCAATGGGACTTAGTTGTTACCTAAAACTGCCCTTCAATCCACTCATCTCCTTATCCTATTTTGAAATATGGGAGCGGAAGTTGAGAAAAGGGATACTTTTTCTTTCCCCGAGTTGCCTATTGGAACTAGCACTTCGCTTCAGCGCTTTTGCCCTGCTGTTCTAGAAATATTTTAGCAATTTTTGAAATTCTAATAGCGGTAGGTTATGACATATAATTTGCCTACATGAAAAGGTAACATATTTAAACAAATCAGTAATCAATTGGCTCATCGCAGTTGTTTAACATGTTTCAGTTTGTCCATTTTTTTTTTTTTTTTTTTTACAATTAAACTTATAAAATACTGGTTTGTCACGTTGTCATTTGCTTTAGCCAACTTTGAATGATCAATAACATGCACTACACAAGTCTCTAGTTATGTTCCTGTGGGGAAAATGAATCCATCACCTGCGTGGGCTCAACAGCTCACGACATGAGCCCTAAACCACTACGGATTAGGGATAATCTTGCTACACGACTCCTCGGCCTGTTACAGGCCGAAGTGCAATGCTGCTTCCCTCTTATGTCGAAGCCTCGCAAGCATTTTTACCTAGCTGGCGGCAATCTTGTCGCAGAGGCAAAACTTCAAATGAAACACAAAACCACTGTATATATACATAAATCTTGGTTCAGTGAATATTGAACACTTAGTGCCATCCATAATTATTTGGACAGTGGTACAATTTCTGTTCTTTTGGCTCTATACGCCACCACATTTGACTTTAAATATGAATTTGAATATGAGGTTAAAGGGCAGACTGTAACCTTTTAGCAGGTGATCGGTGTAGGAATTCCATCCCTTTCAGTACATTCTTAATGATGTTCCAAAAAGTTCATTTTGGTAAGCCTATTGTTTGGTCTGTCTCCGACAGTTCTTATTTCTCAGCCTCATAATGGCATAATTCTGGTCCACATGATGACAAATGCCAGTAACAGTCTCCAATCGGAAGCCTAGAATCAAGAATATATACTGACCGATTTCTTGTACCTACACTATGGAAGCGATTGAATACATTGGACTAATGAGAAACAGGTGAGAAGGCAACTGTCCAATTACTTTTGGTCCCCTAAAATAGGGAGACTATATAAAAAAGGGAAGCAATTTCAACAAGGATCACCTGATTAGATGTAAATTATAGGTGATAATTTGCACATTAACCAAATTCATTATGCTGGAGAACAGAGCCAAAAGAACAGAAATTGTACCACTGTCCAAATACTTATTTGTTAAATTCAGCCCAGTTGTACAAAAGACAGTTGCCTTGCCTTGCCCATTGACTTGTGTTGTGCCTGGCACTGCACTGGCAGGGGCAATTGGGGGCTGAGGTTGCTGCTGGTACTGAGAGTAATATGCAGCCCAGGCTGCTGCATTGGCATCTGCAGCTGCTTTACCTGCAAGATGAACACAGACGGTTCAATTACATTGCTACAGTTCCACATTTATAAAGAATTTATAGGACTTAAGACTATCTGCTTTTGAGCTTGTGTCTATGCAATTTCAAATTCAAGTCATCCAAACACTTTTATAACGTCACTACTTATTCTCAACAGTTTTTAAATTAAAACATGCCAAATAATGTTTTGTCTCCAGTGTTTACAAAGGGGAGGGTGGGGGTTGGCTATGCATGTTATTAAGCTTTTGCATTTTTAATAGAGCAGATATTTAATTTATGAAAATGTAAACAGTGGCCATCATTTCTTGAACAAAATTAGGCACATTGAGGGGGAACTTGCATTTTCCCAAAAAAAATAAAAATAAAAAGTTACACACGTTCTTAAGGCAAATTGTTGGAGCTTGAACTGAACAGAAATCTTTCTGACCTTTCGGTTCCCCTTAATGTGTGCATGGGTGGGAGGGGGGCACTCACCAGGATCTGGCTGTCCCTGCTGCCATTGAGGAAAGCCATTGCCCCAACCTTGTGGCTGGTAGGGTGCAGGTGGACCACTACAAAGAGATTCAGCATTATGTGTACCGTCCATAATTTGTGAGAGAGGATGCAAAACATCGTCCAAGGCTTGGGGGAAAATTACTTACTGAGGTCCAGGCGGACCGTGGTTATAGGGTCCAGGGTTGTATGGGCCCATTGGTGGAGGTGGTCCAGGAGGACCTGGAGGTCCATGGTGAGGTAGACCACCATGAGGGCCCGGGGGCCCATGGGGTCCGCCCATTGGACTGACTGGACCCTGGAAATCAAAATATCAACTTTAGCTTTATAAGTTTTACATTAATCATTAATCAATTCAAACCTGATGATCCCTGACTCAATGGAAAAGTTGTTCCAATGACTTACCCCAATTTTTTCTTCCACCAGCTGTCTGGCATAGTCAATCTGCTGGTGGGATCCTTGGATGGTGAAGATCTTTATGCTGGGATCAGCCCCAGGTGGAAGATTCCTCTGGAGCTCTATTCTAGCACCTGACTCCTGGCTAATGCTTTTAATGGTCTCACCACCTAAAGAGAATACACACCATGTTACAGTACAGTCTCCTATATTTCTGGATGGTTGGTGTGCTCTGGGAGAAACACAGACCTTTCCCAATGATGAGGCCTGTCTTCATGGCAGGGACAGTGAACGTGAACTCAGGCAGTCCTCCAGGTGGACCCATGTTCCAGTTGCCTTGACCCCTTCCTCTTCCCCTGCCTCCTGGCCCTGGAGGTCCGCCTGACTGCACACTCCTCAGAATGTCCGCTATGATGTCAGCGGCATGCTGAGATCGGTCCGGGGGACCCATGATTTGTGCCATCCTCTCAGGTGTGCTGCCATCATCTAGAACAAAGCGCTGCCTATTTAGGCTTGTAATCTTGCTCAATTTTGCATAAAATGGTTGTCTGTGGTGGCTTCCTTTCGGCAGTCTATTAGGTGTACAAGTAAGTTCAGTACACACCTGGCTTAAACTGAATCCTGACACCGGTATCATTTTGAATCTTCTTGATCATTTCACCATTCCTGCCAATCACTATTCCAACAGCAAACCTTGGGACAGGTACCTGAGGAGGAAGACAAAAAGCAATATTTCTTTATCCATTGAACTGAACTTTCAATGAATGAATGGATTTACATTCTCTCGGAATGCACAATACATTTCCTTTGTTTTTGCATTACACTAAATACATTTGGGGCTGAGATAAAAACATGAAAACGAGACAAGAGATCAGAATGTCAGCATTTATTTCCTGGTATTGACACCTAGATGTGTTAAACTACTTTGGTATCAGATCACCCCAATCTTTAGGTGAGCAAAAGTATTGTTTGTTTCAGGGGGGTTTTCCTTCAATCTCCTCTTCAGGAGGTGAAATGCATGCTCAATAGTTATGGTCTGGTGATTGAATTGGCCCGTCTAAAACCTTCCACTTTCCTCCCTAATGAAGTCCTTTGTTGTTGTGTTGGCAGTGTGTTTTGGGTCTTTGTCTCATTGCATGAATTTCCTTCACATTTCTCCTTAAGTTGCCAGACAGAATGTTTTTGTAGACTTCTGAATACATCCTGCCGCTACCATCATGAGTTACAACATTAATAAAGATTAGTAAGCCCACTTCAGAAGCAGACATGCAAGGCTAAACCATGACACTTCCTCAACTGTGCTTCACAGATGAGCTCTTATGTTTTGGATCATGAGCAGATGCCTTCTTTCTCCACACTTTGGCCCTTCCATTACTTTAGTAGAGATTAATCTTGGTCTCATCAGTCCATAAAACTTCTAGAACTTTGGTGGCTCATCTCTGTATGTCTTTACAAACTGTAATCTTGCCTTCCGATTCTAACTACTGATGAGCGGTTTGCATCTTGTAGTATAGCCTCTATATTGCTACTTTCTATTTCTTCTTCAAACAGTTGATTGAGATACCTTCACCCCTACCCTGTGGAGATTGTTTGTGATGTCACTAACTGATGTCTTGGGGTTTTTCTTCACAGCTCTCACAATGTTTCTGTCATCTACTGCTGTCATTTTCCTTGGCTGACCCGTTCGATGTCTGTTGCCCAGTACGCCAGCAGTTTCTCTTTTTCAGGACATTCCAAGTTGTAAAAGCTATCCACAATGCTTGTGCAATAGCTCGGATCAATTCTCTAATCTTCAAAACGGCTAGCTTTTCTCCCAAAGACAGCTCTCTGGTCTTCATGTTGGTTGATCTTTTCTATCACAAATGCAGTCTTAACAGGCAAAACCCAAGACTAATCAAGAGTAGACATTCAGAACTATTTCATATTAATCAATCAATATAACCGGACACATCTGGGCAACAAGAAACACCTGTCAGTCATATGTTCGAATACTTTTGCTCACGTAAATATTGGGTGGTCTGATAAACAACTTGGAATCTATGAGCGTTTGTAACAAATATGAATTAAAATACCAGGACATAAAAGCTGAAATTCGGATCTGTCATCTCATGTACATATTTTGACCTCAGTCTTCAGTGCATAGCAAAAACAAAGGAATTGACCTTGCTATTCCAATACTGTTGGAGGGTCCTGTATGTGTCCTTGGTCATTGCTGCAACATTGTCCTCAAGTTAATCACTAATCAGCGCTTGGCTGGAGACTTCTGCCAATTAAGACTTGATTTTCCACCTCTGACCACAGTACCCATTGCAGCAGTATGGCAGGATTTGATTCCAGACCATGAGTCTTCAGATATGAGCAGAAAAGGATGCACCACGAGCAGCACGGAACCATGCTCGACTTCTGCAAAAATTGCAAAATGCTGACTGGTGAAAATAAATGTATTTAATTTGGAATACGACTATTCTCCAGGCAACCATGTTTCACTTACATCTAAGCTGTCACCGTCACCTCCCATTCTTGATCCATACTCGTTTCGTTGTTCCCGGAATCCTTGATCACGGATGAGTTCCATTACCATCTCTTTAGCTTGCTGTAGAGAAATAAACAATGCATTTTGCAGATGCATTTAAATGAGGGGAGGAACCACTGTCAAAAACAGTGATTTTGGTTCCATGCGTCAATCTTGCTATTTTTTGATATTTTTCTTCTATAAGTAATATAGTTTCATAAAATGAACAAACTAAAGGAAAATAATCGTTATAAATAGTTAATTTAGATAATACACAGTCAAGTACACAAAGCATAAAATGCACTTATGACAGCATCTTTTATGATTAAATTTAAAAAGGACCTGCCCATGTTATATGTCTTCGTATAGAGCATTGGAGCGTTGACTTAGATTGAAAATCTATTGTTATTTTCTTTGTCCTCACTGAGAGGGAGGGGTAAATACATGCAGGGAAATTGAATGCATTTGTTTTCATTGGCTAGTATCTTGTAAATGTCCCTTCTGGCGTTAGTGATTGGTTTAAACACGTCACGTGATATGAATTGCACTTCCTGCAAAGCATTGACTGGAGAGAAGGTGATAGAGAAAGAAAAGTGTAGCAATTTTCAGAGCAAAAAATATGAGACCAGAACGCGAAAGCAATGAAGGCTAGACAGGCTTGTTAAAGAAAGAAAGCAGGCGAATGAAGGGAGCAAGGAGCAAACCAAGAAGTTAGAAGACGAAGTTGCCGGACCGTCACAGCTAAGTGCTTCACGGTACAAACTAGTGGAGAGACACTAATCAGTGAGTTGATCTGCCCAAATTGTCCAAAAGACAAATTAAAAGTGTCAATGGATGAAGTGAAACAAGGTTTTTGCAGTAGTGTAATGCTGGAGTGCGGACTGCAAAAACAAATACCGCCAAAGTATTTACACTTCATCTGGCCTCCAAGATCAAGAAAATGTTGCTTTTGACATCAACACCAGGATGGTGCTTTTAGCCCACAAACTGGGTCGGGGCTACAAATCATTGCTCAAAATAGGCAAGGACCTTGGCGTGCCAACACTGAAGCTAAACGCCAGAAAAATGATAGGAAAGTCTCCTTCGATGGAACCTGGCAAAAGCGAGGATTTACTTCCAATTACAGGGTAGGTGTGTGCGTCGACATTCTTACAGGCCTGGTGATTGTCTACGTGGTTTTAGCCTTGTACTGTCACACGTGTACTCAAAGAGAAGCAAAGGGTTGCCAACGGAATTTCAGAAGAGTTCCAGAAGTGGAAGAAAGCGCATTCTGAGAGCTGTGCAAGGAACTTCCAAGGCTCCAGTAAAGCCATGGAACAGGATGTAAATGATAAATGGTTGGAATTTATATAGCGCCTTTATCCAAAGCGCTGTACAATTGATGCCTCTCATTCACCCATTGATACACACACTCACACACCGACGGCGATTGGCTGCCATGCAAGGCGTCGACCAGCTCGTCAGGAGCATTTAGGGGTTAGATGTCTTGCTCAGGGACACTTCGACAGCCCGGGTGGGGGATCGAACCTGCAACCCTCCAACTGCCAGACGACTGCGCTTACTGCCTGAGCCATGTCGCCCCAGGACGTGGCAAAACAGATGTGGGCATGGTCTGAGACGTCACCAGTTCCGGGAGACCGAGATGTTGTCAGATGGTGACAGCACTGCCTACAATTCTGTGGTGAGCTTGGTGCCATACCCAGAAATCCAAATTGAAAAGCTTGAATGCATAAATCATGCACACAAGAGAATGGGCACTCAAAAAACTGAGTTCTGAAAATCACCTAGGGGGTAAAAGTGTAGGTAAACTAACAGCACAAGTGCAAAAGCCTGCAACATTATTACAGAGGAGCAGGGCTTGATAATAAGGGACACATAGAGGGCATGAAAACTACCATCTGGGCTGGTCTGCTGCACTGTGTCAGATGACACCCCTCACCATGACCGATGCTCTCCATCTTGGTGCTGGTAACTCCAACACAAATGAGTGTCTGAACTCGGTCATCTGGTCCCGATGCCAAAAAAACTGTTTGTAGGCAAGGACCGGGTGGAAGCAGCAGTTGGCATGGCAGTGGCCACTTTTAATGAGGGTGCTACTGCTATAACAGCAGGGATAGACAAACTGTGAAAGCACCATGGTCACATTGGAGTCCATTCAGACGGAGGATAAGCATTGCATTGCCCATGCTGATGCGGCATTTCAGAGCGCAAAAAGGAGGCGTAAGTCACTGAACGCATTTTTTTACATTAACCAATCGTTAACAGCCATTTTCTCAAAAGGGTATATTTCCCACACGGTATTCAATTTCTCTCAACTTTAACAGTAGATACAGCTACATACTGTTTTACATACTGCTTCTTAAATGTAATATCTAGTGCATGTCAGGGGCTTTTTTGAGATGTTTTGTTTTTTTCATTTTATGTGGCATTTTATCAGTAAAGTCAGTAAAAAAGCTTTTTTTTTTTCCCAGCATGTACATAATAATTAATAATTAATTAAAAACAATTTTGACAAAAACTGCTGACAAACACAAACTATTGAGTTATTGATCACAAATTTTCTTTTAAATCAGTTCAGATTTGATCTGCGGAGGCTTATATGTAAATTATCGCATATTTCATTAGCGAGTAGCTCATTTGCATAAAAATAAAAATGAACTCATAATACAAAAAAACCTTGTATTAGTGTGTTTATTCAAAATTTCATTTTGATATGAGTATTACTTTTTCCTATTAAGGGCTGGTGCCTACCCATAACGATGGTTAGATACCAACCTGAACTTTAAATGGCTCTCCAGTAATCCTCAGAGGCTTGTCTGCACCAGTGTTTTGTGTTCCGTCCTGAATCATCACCATTTTCACTCCAGCGCGGTCCTAATTTCGGAAATAAACAGCATTTGTTTATGCTTGAGCTCCATATTGGCGGTAGCGATATGTCTATGTCAGGGCTGCTCCACCCTGTTCCTGGAGATCTACCATCCTGTAGGTTCACTCGAACCCGAGTGTGTGTGTGTGTGTCTGTGTGTGTGCGTGTGCGTGTGCGTGTGCGTGTGCGTGTGCGTGTGCGTGTGCGCGTGCGTGTGCGCGTGCGTGCGTGCGTGCGTGCGTGCGTGCGTGCGTGAATGGGTGATAAACATTCACTACAGTACTCAGACACAGGTCTCTTATTCTTGTTTTGCAAGAATTAAAATCCTTAGACCTAACGAGTTTAGGACACCTACAAATTAGGGTTTAAATGAAAACTTCAAGAACAGGGTTGGGCAATGTCATTTCTGACCTGTAGTTGTTTAATGGTTTCTCCGCCCTTTCCAATGACCAGGCCAGCTTTCGAAGCAGGAACGAGAATCTCCTGTACTGACATTCCTGGTCCATCCGAGTGGTGGAACATCGGTGTAGGCCGGCCTTTCTCCACAACTTCAGTTAATAACCTTTTTGCAGTCCTGTGAGTTACAGCAAAAGGATATTCAACAGGATATCCAAATGAAATTGAATACATCCAATACAAATGTTCAAAATTTGTTGACTTTTCTTAATTAAAACATCAAATAAGCAAGAGAAAAGTTTCCGTACTGAATTGCGTCAGGAGATCCTGTTAATGTCACACACCTCTCTGGCATGCCACCACTGTCTGTGGAAGGGAAAAGTTGATGTTTTTTTTAATTGACAAGTTCTTTTTTTATATACAGTCCCTTCAAAAAGTATTGGAACAGCAAGCTCAATCCCTTTGTTTTTGCTATACACAGAAGACAACTGAGTTTGAGATCAAAATAAGTACATGATGACAGGAATTTCTGCTTTTATCTCCTGGTATTTTTAGATGGATAGCTTGTATAACAACTTAGAACGTTCTGAAAAAGAAAAACCGCTGGTGTACTGAGCAACAGACATCGAACAGGTCGACCAAGGAAAACAATAGCAGTTGATGAGAAACATTGTGAGAGCTGTGAAGAAAAGGTCCAAACAGTCAGTGACATTACAAACAATCTTCTCAGGGCAGGGATGATGGTATCTTAATCAATCGTTCGAAGACTAAGTGAGCAGCAATAGAGGTAATACCACAAAATGCAAGCCACTAATCAGTAGTAAGCCAGCAATGAGCCACAAAAATTCTGGAACAAAGTTTTATGGACTGATTAGACTTGGATTTGTCTCTACCAAAGTGATGGAAAGGCCAATTGTGAAGAAAGTGTCCTGGATTGGGCTTGCATGGCTGCTTCTGGAGTAGGCTCACTAATCTTTATTGATGATGCAACTCATGATGGTAGCAGCAGGATGAATTCAGAAGTCTACAAAAACATTCTGTCTGCCAACTTAGGGAGAACTAATAGGGAGGAATTTCATCATCCAGCAAGACAATGACCCAAAAGACACTGCCAACACAACAAAGGACTTCAACTAGTGGAAGGTTTTACACTGGCCAAGTCAATCACCAGACCATAACCCAATTTAGCATGTGACGTGAAATTATGGAATGTGTGACTTGTTGATGGGGGTTGGGTATTTGATAAATTAGTGTGATTGTACTTGCAATTAGAGGGAGTTTTGGACAGAGAGAAAGTCCTGCATGTTGCCCTCCCCTAAGTGCAAACATTTGTTTTCATGATAAAAGGCGTTAGTTTAGCAAGATGCATATTTAAAGGTACAATAGGTCATTCCAGACTTCTAACGGTCAAGAGAGGAATAGCAGCAACAACCTCCTACAAACTAGAACACCGCTTATCCCTGACGTTGAAACACCATTGGCTGTGGCAATTAAAATCCAATTTTCAACCAATGAGCTTGAATTATTGTTCAGCATTGTACGGATTGGCAAAATGAATACGAGGATTGCAAAACGATATATAAATACTATTGCAACCTGCTAGTGTCCTAACTTGATGCATGTTTAGCTACGTTGGCTACTCACCGTAGATCAACTAGAGGAGGCGAGGTAGTCTATATTATAGGTAGGCTATATTTCCTGATTTTGGTTGATAATGGTTAGATAAATGCCTTGGTACAGATCTCACTTCTTGTGAATTCACACAAAGATTCTATGCAACTATTTCTCTAACCTTAGAGTAATGGCATGGAATTTAAGTTCTTAAATATCTTCTGCACTATGTTTTGAAGGCAATTGATCGTCCTCGATTGTCAAGCAAAGGCAGTGAATACCACTTTTGTGTTTACATTAAACATGTTCTGCTTTAATGAACAAAGGACTGATTCATAAACTAAATATTGCGTTATTCAGGTGAACGGCAGATCCACATAATCATAAAATAAAGACAAAGTCATTGTCAACCAGCTGGTTAGTTAAACAAGCACATTTTATAACCATTTAATTATTAACTTAATAGTTCTCCATTGATCACCTGATGCATGCGTGTGTTCTTGAACTACTGTACACACTCTGCCTAATCAGTATATATTTTATTTGATTCAGACATTTTGATTTTGTGCATTTGTTTTGTGCAGGACAGGGCACATACTTACTGTTCTATAGTATGTCATTTTCCTGTTTAGCAGAAGTTAGTGAGTTATTGAATTTCTTATCCACACATTCCTCATGCAGCATTATTTTCGTTGTTGAAAAGCCTGACGTGCAATAGGTTTTGCATTGTCTTATTTACATGAGGTATGTGTATTTGAAATGCATGTGTGGGGAAAAACATTTTTTAAACGAGACGTTGTTTATGTAGAAGTTAGACGGGTAGAACTATAACCACTGAACACATATGTATCCTTCCATTTTCCGCGGGTTGTGCCTGCCTTCTTTCCCACTCAGCATCCAATAGCAGTAGTTTTTATCTGGGAACTCAGGCTCAAACAGATGAGGTTCTGGATCATTGTCTGCCCAGAAGAAATCATCTTCATCCTCTCAAAGTCGGCCATGATCAGAAGTAACACGTTAGCTAGCTAGCTAGTCACCGGAGTTGTTTACAAGTGAGTCAGCGCACTTTGTGTTGGATCTAGCTCTACCTTCAGAAGGTGCGTGGATCACTGCGCTAAACAGTTATTTAAAAAATAAGTATTTTTGCGCTAAGTCAACATGTTATGCTGACATGGAAACTGAGCCAGTGAATGCAGGAAAATGAAAATGAAATCAAACATCTTGTCTAAGTCTGGGTAAGTAAGGAAAAAAGGTATATTTTCAAAAATGTTGGCGTATTCCTTTAATACAGAACTGAAAGGATTTTGTGACTGTCTACATATAAACCATTTTAGTAAGGATTTTTATGTTTTCCAAAGTAACTTAAGTCATTGTAAATGTAATTACTTTACTTATTACTCCCTGAGAAAAGTAATTCAATTACAATTTCGAGACAGTAATGAGTCATTGGTTATGGATTTACTTTAACAACAACTTCCCCAACACTGATATTTCTCAGAGAATCTCTGTCAAATCTAAGTAAAATTCGTATCAAGTGAAATATAGTGCTCTTTGTGATCCCCGAACAGATTTGCAACTCGATGCTAGCTAGCAGGCTAGCTAATGACAGGACATGAAAACGAAGAAATGTGATAAAGAATAATAACATTCTACTTCTAGTTTTTACCCAGTTGGGTCAAGTTAGCCTGGTTCTTGTAGTGCGAAAGTGCCTATAGAGCTATAAACATTGCATTCAATGCCAAGTAAAACGAGGGACTGCAGACAAGACTAATTGAGTGCCGCCAGTAGCTGAAATTTGACATTATCCATCTCGGAAGCTGTTACTTCGGAAAAATTGAGCCAAGCAGTGACACTATGTTGCTAGCAATAATACAGAATTGTAAATAGTATCTATACCACCTGGTAGACCCAGGCGACTACTTATTTACCTCAATACAAATAAAAAAATCTTTCTTTTATTTTTTGGTTTTACATCAGCATTTCCTCCATGTTTACATCTGCCTGCTTCATACAAAATTGCGATGTGACTGGACACTACAAAAAGTCGGCTTCTAATAACGTCAAAGTCAAAACTATTTGAACATCGCAAGTTAGCATTCATTTTGAGCCACGTCCTACGCCAGGCTTATCGTTATGTTGGGCGTCGATGCTACCTCCATCGGATTACATGGTTTTTTGATGCTGATCATGTGCAAGCAGCTTCAGCATTTTATATTTATTTTATCCATATTTCATGATATTACAAATTGGTTTATCATGATCTTCATAAATAGAAGAGCAAATTCTTACCTGGGGAAATTTGTATTTTACATCCAGACTCTTGCTGCATTCGGGAAATTTGTTCTCCGCCACGTCCAATAACTACAAAAACAGCAGATTATTTCATCAAACAGGAGAACAGGAGAATACCTTTCCCTAAACAGCCCGGCAGGGAATGAACTTACTGAATCCAACCATCCCATCAGGAACTTTGAATTCTTCAGAAGAAGATCTAAAAGAAAAGATACACATCAAAACAAGTCAAAGAGATTTCAAAGAACATTAGCACTTATTAGCATACAATGCAATGCTGAACTAAAACACATACTGGGTAGGGTTGGGCAATATAGGTTAAAAATGAGACCTTTCTGTAAATTCTAAAGCAAGTTTATATTAATGATAAAAGACCCTGTGCAAAAGTTTGGGAACCATTTTGGATTCTTCTTCTGTTACTTTAAAAAAATCTGATTACTAAGACCCAGACCCAGGTGATTTACTCATTAAGGCTTCAATGAGCCAGGTGAATATAATTCCAGGGGCTGAACTTTTTATCTGAAGTAAGTCCACGCCTTCTAAAGTATCCTCTAAACAGCTGACGAAGGATGTCAGAATGAAGATGGTTCATTTCCACCAAGAAGCTACAAAAGTTACAAACTGCCTATTTCCACAGTCAGAAACATTATTAAAATGGAAGATAAAAGGAACAGTTCAAGTCAAGGCAAGGTCTGGAAGAATAAGAAAATGTTCAGATAGAATGGCCTGAGGCCTGGTGAGAAATGCTCAGAAGAACCTACACATCACTGCAAAAGTGCTGCCAAAAAAAAAAAAAAAGAAAAAAAAGAAAAAAGTAGCAAACACAGGCCTCGCTGCTCACTGCTCAACAATTCAGCCTACTTTAAACAACAAAGACCTACATGGCAGAGTTGCCAGTCTTTCCTACAACTTGTACACAAAATTAAGTGTCTGAGGTACGGAAAAGAAAACATGGAGAAGCCTGAAGCCTTTTTCAACAATGTGCTTTCGACTGACAAAATTAAACCTTTTTGGCACACCCAAAGAAGTTATCTTTTGCAGAAAAAAGGGTGAAGCCTTTGTAGAGAAGAACACCTTGCCAACTGTTAAGCATGGAGGTGGATCCACTATGCTTTGGGGTCGTGTTGCAGCTAGGGGCACAGGAAATAGTCCGAGTCAGTCCAGACACTGAAGCTGAAGAGAGGTTGGGTATCGAAGCAAGAATTGAAAGACTCTTAGCTGGCTACAGGAAGCGTTTACAAGCTGTTATAGTTGCCCGAGGAGGAGTTGAAGTAGAAAACCTTTGCACAGGGCCCACCAGTAACCCTTTTGCTTTCTGACATGGAAAGCAAATCTGCTATGTAGATTATATTTATAATATATATTTAATATACGAAAATAGAAATTTTCAGCAGTCGCATTTCATTTTATAGGCTAATGCGGTTAGCTGTTGCTAGCCACGGTGTCTTGCTACTTAAAAGTGCAAATGCTGAGTTATAGAAGCTTTTTCTGAGTGGTAAGCCACACAGCAGCTTTTTGCAAATCTCTATCATTTTAATATACTACATTTTGTGCTCATTTAAAGACGCAACTGACCGCTTCGTTCATTTTAGGTGTCACACTAGTAAGCTTGCTCACCATGAGTAAATGAACAGAAACCGATGTTTCATTTGGTTTCAGATTTTTATACACACACACATACATATACATATACACATACATGTACATATACATGCATATACATATATATATATACATATATACACATACATAGACATATACCCATATACATATATATACATATATATACACATATACACATATACATATATACAAATATACATATATATACACATACATATACATACATATATACATATACATATATATACATATACATACATGTATATATATATATATACACATACACATACACATGTATATATACACATACACATATACATGTATATATACACATACACATATACATGTATATATACACATATACATATACATGTATATATACACATGTACATATATACATGTATATATACACATGTACATATATACATGTATATACACACATGTACATAAATATACATGTATATACACACATGTACATAAATATACATGTATATACACACATGTACATAAATATACATGTATATACACACATGTACATAAATACATGTATATACACACATGAACATATATACATGTATATACACACATGAACATATATACATGTATATACACACATGTACATATATATACATGTATATACACACATGTACATATATATACATGTATATACACACATGTACATATATATACATGTATATACACACATGTACATATATATACATGTATATACACACATGTACATATATATACATGTATATACACACATGTACATATATATACATGTATATACACACATGTACATATATATACATGTATATACACACATGTACATATATATACATGTATATACACACATGTACATATATATACATGTATATACACACATGTACATATATATACATGTATATACACACATGTACATATATATACAAGTATATACACACATGTACATATATATACATGTATATACACACACATGTACATATATATACATGTATATACACACACATGTACATATATATACATGTATATACACACACATGTAC